>NC_141990.1:88027212-88690545 GCF_049901715.1 Pseudonaja textilis
CTATCAGGGAACATGCTTGGCTCAGTGGTGGGATTCGAATTGTTTCACCATGTTTGGTGGGCGTGGCTTGGTGGGCACGCTTTGCACGCCTACGTGTGCTTTGCACATACACATGCCAAATGCTTCGTGCAGGTGCAGAGGGTTCCCTACTGACCTTCTCCTGCAATCCTGCACGGTGTCCCTGTGTGTTCAACAACTGACGCCCAGCGATCCTCTGTGCTGCGTGAAGGAGCTGAGCTTCAAAAGCAGGAAATAAAGGTCAGTATAGAGCCAAGGCAGGTGGTCCCAGCAGCTGATCATTGGAGAGAACTGGTAGAATACCCCCCCTGGTTTGGTTCCAAAGAGCAAAGAAGAAACCTAAAAATATTCAAATGCAGAAGAACACACATGCACACACATGGGGATCCTGCTCTTGTCATGATTTGCCACATCATGTTGTCACATGCTCTCTTTTCTCGCTCTTTCTATGAGCAGCCTTCAGTTCTTTTGCCCCTGAAATTTAACTTCCTCGCCCCTCGTGTATAACCAGAGCAAGGTTTGACCGATAACTAAACTTGCTGGTTTAGCCATCCATTAAAGCAGGGGTCTCCAACCTTGACAACTTTAAGATTTGTGGACTTCAACTCCCAGAATTCCTCAGCCAGAAAAGCTGGCTGAGGAATTCTGGGAGTTGAAGTCCACAAGTCTTAAAGTTGCCAAGGTTGGACACCCCTGCATTAAAACTCTCCCTATCCCTAGACCCAGTCTCACCCCACAGTAAAGAAAATGGCCGGTAGGTGGTTTGCATATTGGCTAATAAATTTTGGCTGAAGGGCAAACAAAGGCAGGGTGATAGGAGACTTTGGGTTCTGGGCAATGATAAGCCCCTCCAGCACACACAGCCCTCCTGGTGATTTTTTCCCCCTGTATTTGAACATAAGCCAGGATTATATTAGAAAACAGTTTCATTTTAGCCTTGCTAGGTTAATCACAGAAATGATTAAAGCAAATACTTTCTCCCCATTGCCTCCTTTTTATAGATTCCCCCATAAGGACTGGATTGCAGTAAAAAAAAACCAGTAATATAGTCTGTCAGAATAGAGCTGGAAGGGAGCTTGGAGGTCTTGTAGTCCAGGGGTCTCCAACCTTGGCAACTTTAAGACTTGTGGACTTCAACTCCCAGAATTCCTCAGCCAGCTGCTGGCTGAGGAACTCTGGGAGTTGAAGTCCACAAGTCTTAAAGTTGCCAAGGTTGGAGATCCCTGTTCAAGTCCAACCTCCTGCTCAAGCAGGGGACCCTACACCATTTCAGATAGGTGGTTGTCCAGTATTTTCTAAAAACCTCCATTTGCTGCAGAATCTCCCAGTTCATACTCGGGTAGTTAAAGTCTCCCATTACTACTGTGGCATGTTTTCTATATACAGTTGTTAATTCATTAGTAAAGAGCTCATCTATTTCTTCTGCATGGTTGGATGGCCTGTAGTATACCTCTATAGCAATGTCATTTCTCCCCTTTTATATTGACCCACATGGATTGTAGGAGGTTTTCATCCTTGGTTTTGTATATTTCAGTAGAGATCTAATGATCTTTTATACATATGGAATACTCATCTCTAATGATCTAAGTGCTAGAGCCCACTGTAACTACATAGCCAAAAAGGCATTAAGAGTTGTTAACTTAATCCTACATAGCTTTTTCTCTGGTAATATCACACTACTAACTAGAGCATACAAAACATTTGCGAATACAGCTCATCAGTCTGGAACCCACATTACGTATCTGATATTAGCACAGTTGAGAAAGTCCAGAAATATTTAATAAGAAGAGTTCTCCACTCCTCTACTCGTTGTAGAATACCTTATGCCACCAGGCTTGAAATTCTAGACCTAGAAAACCTTGAATTACGCCGTCTTCGGTCTGAACTAAGTATAGTATATAAAATCATACATTGCAATGTCCTACCTGTCAATGAATACTTCAGCTTCAACCATAACAACACAAGAGCACACAATAGATACAAACTCAAGGTTAACTGCATCAAACTTGATTGCAGGAAATACGACTTCAGCAACAGAAAAAGCTACGTCTGGAATATTCTACCTGACTTTGTACCTTCCAGACTATTCCAGACCCCAAAAACTTTAACCTTAGACTGTCTACTATTGACCTCACCCCTTTCCTAAGAGGTCTGTAGTGGGTGTGCATAAGCGTACCAACGTGCCTACCGTCCCTGTCCTATTGTTTCTTTTATTTTTCTTATATGTTCCCATTTCATGTATTCATAACTATGTATATACTTATACCTATTATCTTGTAAGCAATTGACAAATCAAAATAAATAAAATAAATAAATAATGCAACTCCACTTCCTCTTATGTTATTTTGTTATATATATTATTACTTATTCTAGTGTTTCTAAGTTAACTATTTTTTCTGACTTCAAAGTACTGTAGTGTTTATGTATATCTATCTGAAGTTTGCTGTTGTGTAGCTATTTCTGAATCTGGTCATAGAATTAATCAAAAGCATTAATTATCCTCTCTTCCTTCTCCTCCTCCTCTGCTTCCTTAAAATAACTTCTTCCTGCCAGGGTGGCATCCCTTATCATTCCTTCCCCCCAAATTTTTGTGTGTGAATGTAATGGCTAAGTTCCTTAGCTCATCACTTACTCAGCACTGTTTCCCACCCTATGCTTATCACAATATAAGAACAGTGCATATACCCAGAAGAACGCCTGACAGAATGGCAATGTTGGGGAATCTACCAATTGTATAGAAGAAAGGATGGCAGAATCTGGGAGTGAAGTGAAAAGGTGGACTAGTCTAGAATTCTTACATAGCCACAAGAGAACTAAGTTCAACTCCCCCTTTCCCATGTGCCATTGACCTCTAAGTCTAAGTAGGCGCCAACTGAAAAGATTCCTGTGCATAGGCTTTTGGCAATAAATCAGTTTGATTGAACCTTCATGTGTGGACCTGATCTTTCACACATGACAAATTGCTTTCTTTAACTTGTCCTAGGTTAGTGTGAGAATAGCACTTCTCCCTGGTCTTGCTTTACAAGTAAAATAGAATACAGTTATCAAGGCAGTACAGATCATACTATCATATTTTTCTGCTACCTCAAGCGCTAGAAGAAGGGACTTTAATATAAATGTGAGAAAGATTTCAGAACACATTTTTCTGTTTTTCTCTCATCCTATCTCAGTTACACCGGTTTAGGTGAAGATTCAATGCCTAACCTCTAATCACTGGGTGGCTCAATTTAGAAGGTTTGCGTTGAGTCCTCTATGCATCTACTCACGGGATTATGGAATAGAAGCAGGAGCGTGGTGGATATATCATATCCTATAATAATTCTTCAAAGAGAATGTAAAAAAGGGGTAAGGGAGATAGGGAAAACTCTGTAAACATATTTGGTGTGTTAGGACTCAGCTCTATTATAAACCCTATTTCCCATTTCTTATTCATTCCAAAGAACACAGGTTCTAAATAAGTTAACTGCTACCTCAAACTATATTGATTTTAGTGGGAATTTGTGGCTGCAATGCACTTTGAGAATTACATCATGGATCAGTTTTATTTAGGAAAAATAAAACAGATCCAATATATGTAAATCTGATGATAGATAATAACACGTGTTTCACATTGTGTGGAACAAGTCCATAAATCAACATTTGAGTGACATCAAAGGGCAAAACTTTTTTTTCAAAACTAATTTTAAAATACATTATTTCCTTTAATTCAGAAAGCAACCTTCCCCATAATCATAAATTTACTCACTTTAGATATCGTGTAATGATAAAATACCAGATTTTAAAAATGAAGTAAATAAGTAATATTCCCAATGTAGATTTTTAATGATTAAAATTTACAAATGTTTCATCATCTGAGCCATTAGTAGTGCTTGTGCTTTCTCATCCAACATTACATGCTCAGTGAATTTCATAACCAAGTGAAGATAGGGCCAGTTTTATTCTACATTGCATTGCTGTAATCTACCAAGATGATTGATATTGAAATGATAAATAGCACTTTAACCCCAAATCTGTACACAATTCCAGATATGACAAGCTGTCATTGGGAAACAAAAGACAAAGCATTGTCAGGTGTAAATAAAGTTTTGAGATTTGTAGAAAAGTAGGCACAGTTTAGCCATGGATGTATAGAAAGTTAAATAATAAAGGAAATTGTTCCAATACCGGTTTCTAAGTCAATATAAAGTCCCTTTATACTGGAGGCAACCAGTTTTCAGGATGTAGAATGAAGGAAGGCTGTAAGGAAAGAAGTTATGTGGCTTAAATGACAAGGTTCAGCCCAACCATCCAATTTAAAAGATCTGAATGTTAACATGGCAGGAAAATTAAGTCCACCTGTTATGACACTGTAAATTTATAAGAAGTCTATAGATATTCTAAAGTTTCTGTGGCCCATTCAGATTTCTGCTTGGATAATTAGCACATTTCAGTGCTAATTCTGAAAAGTTTCCTTGCTGGCCAACAGTTCTCTGTTTAGAATATCACTTCTTTGGCTGGTACAGCTTCCAAGGAAAGAATGTTCCAAAGATGAGACTACCTTGACAATTCTGACATGGATGGTAGCAGCAGATCTCCCAGAATGACACCAGAGTTATGATCCCCTACAGCAAATGAGCAAACAGGCTCAGATTGACAGAGGGAATCCTATCTAAAAAGAAATATAAATCACAAGTGGCCAAGGCTGAAAAATTAGGAATAATGTGGGAGAGAACTCTCACAAAATAGTGATGGGAGGCAGGCTATCTAAAAATTGATCACACTTTAGCTAGATCTCTCTGGATTCCTTTCCATGAAATACAGTTGCTTAAATACTAGTCCAGAATGTATTTCTGTTCCTTAACATAGGAACTATACTCTTGAAGGTGTTAAGAGTGCTCAAACCAGAATGTGATGATTGACAGACACCTCAGACTAAATCAGCAAATCAAGAACTTCTTCAAAATGCCACGAAAAACATGACAAATAAATAATCTGTTCCTAAGTCTGAACAGCATTACTGTACTTTCGAACTTCCCTTAGCTACTATCACGGACAGCAATATATTCTTACTCCTCTTTCACGGAACACAGATTGTAATGCCCTCTGAGGTCTAATTTGGTAAAGATTAATGCCATCTGCAATAATTCGAAGAGTCTCAAAATGAACAGCTAGTAATCATGGACTACCCCTAGGAAACCATTCTTCTTTTGAATTTTAAAAAAGAGAGTACTGCATAAGAAGAATATGGGTGGGGAGGGAATAAAACTAATTTATAAGTTCTCATTGATAAATTCCTTTAGCTAAGCTAACTATGCATTTCACATGGAGTGCTGGTGCCTTGGAATCAGGAGTCCAGGAAAAGTTTAACTGTGTAGTCCCCATATTTATGGGGTGACATATCCGTGTTTACACATTTCAAAACATGTTGGTATATTCCAAATATCTGTCGGAAAAGAAAAGAGGCTATACTTGCTAATGAGTCAGTGAGGAAGGGGTAATGAGATTTTGCAACATGTGGGTGTTGCATTCTAGGGACAGTAAGATGATGTTATAATTCTCCTAATGAAAATTTGAGCCCATCCCTAAACTACTGGAAAATGGAATGAGAAGGCTAAATAAAGTTGGAAACCAAATGGCTGTAGAGAAGGAATCCCCAAACTCTGGGTTGTGGACTACTATCGGGCTGCGGCCTATTCACAACCGGGCTGTATGAGCATCAGGCCAGCGTGCACGTGTGCAACTTAACTTGAGTGAATGGTTGGCTGGCACACACATGTGCGCACAGCTCAGCTTGCACAAGTTGAGCTGCACAGATATGGTGTGCCAGCCCGACACTCACATGATCCAGTTCCCCTCTCCCCACCTCCAGCCAGGCCACCAAGTGGCAAAGGTTGGGAACCACTGTTGCAGAGGTTTCAAGGACTTCGTGATAGGCCCTAAGATCTAAAATCCAGCCACCAACACTTCTAGCAAAAAGTTTGTCAGGCAGAATATGGGAAGGTTCTGTTGAAGTGTAAAAAACAAACAAACCCTGGAATCTACTACGTCTCGCAGTTGTATTTTGGTGCCAATCAGGGTTTGCAGGCTAATAAGAATGCCAAACTGCTGGTGCATCGCTCCTTGTGTCAATCTCCTTTTAATTTGCAGCCTTCCTAGCCTTGAAGAGCTGAACTTTGCAGCTGATCTAGTGTTTTTCTTCTCCTTATGACTACACTTCTTAGCTAAAGTTTCAGAATGGGAGTCCGACCATGCCATCAATGACAAAGCAATTAATGTAGTTATGGAATCTGGAGTGCTTTGATTAATTAGCTCCTTTCAAGTTTCATCAGACTGTCCCTCCTTGAATTGGTGGGTCAGGTGTGTTTTACTGTAGACTGAATAGCTGAATCTCAATAGCACATTCCCACATACAATTTATATTTATACATTTATATGTTTGATTGGATTCTTTAAGTTATATCTCAGGATGCCTGTAGAGATTTTCAGTCATCCAGGAAGGATTGTATCTCTTTGTAGTCATCTGGTTGTTAGCATTCACCCTGTTCTGCATATTATTCTCTGGATGGTATAAAACAGACAGAGTAACTCCACAAAGCATCCATAACAAAATCTTTTTTATTGGTACATCAGGTATCCTCATAACTCACATTTGTGATGAAATTCTTCTTAATGTCCAATCCTTTGCATATCTGTCTTGTAGTGTAGAAATATAAAAAGGTCTCAATCCCATGATGATTGAAGCATGGTATCGTATGGTGGTTACAGGCAAGAGTGAGGGAGCCTCCCCCAACCCAACAAGGGTCAATATAGTGACCAATCAGGATTATAGATGTGGTCAAGTGACATGGATTACATTTCCCAGGATACCTTTAACTACTGTACATTTACCATGCTGCATTCCCTTAAGGGGACAGCTCACAATTCCTAAGTAAGTATCCCAAATCCCATTAACTTTAAACTGTCTGGACAGCATACACCCTGAGAGCTGTTGAGGCCACTTGGACAGTTTCCAGGTTGGCAGCCCAGCCCAGGAGTGAGTGGCAGGTGTACACGCATGCGCACATCTCTATTTGTGCAAGGGCATGCATGTGTGCCCTCCCCTTGTGCAAATGGAGTTTCCTGCATGAATGGAAGGTGCTTGCGCTTGTGTGTGAAGCTCCACTCACTTGAGTGGAGGGTGCTTGAGCAGAAGATGCTTGTGTTTGCGTGCAAAGCTCCATTTGCACAAATGGAGCTTGACGATGTGAGTGTAACTCCCCCCCCCACTCATGCAAGTGGAGCTTCACGCAAGCATCCTCTGCTCAAACGCATGTGCTTGCCATTTCTCCTGCGGCCTGGTTTCAAATAGGCCATGACCTGGTGGGCTGCGGTCTGGAGGTTTGGGACCCCTGCACTGCATTGTAAATAATGCAGGAAAAATTATCTCTCAGGAAAATCATAAAATTCTTGTATGCACACTGGACTGAATCAGAAGGTGGAGATTTTATTCCACCTTTTCAATGGAGACTCCCTCCATTAGTAGGCTAATTATAAATCATATACAGGTGAAACTCAAAAAATTAGAATATCGTGCAAAAGTTCATTTATTTCAGTAATGCAATTTAAAAGCTGAACCTAATATATGAGATAGACTTATTACATGCAAAGCTAGATAGTTCAAGCTGTGATTTGTCATAATAGAGATGATTATGACTTACAGCTCATGAAAACCCCAAATCCACAATCTCAGAAAATTAGAATATTACATGCAATCAATAAAACAAGGATTATACATACCTCTGAAAAGTATAAGCATGCATATGCACTCAGTACTTGGTTTGCACCCCTTTTGCAGCAATTACTGCCTCAATGCGGCGTGGCATGGAAGCTATCAACCTGTGGCACTGCTGAGGTGTTATGGAAGACTAGGATGCTTCAATAGCGGCCTTCAGCTCTTTGGGAACATCCCACTTCTTTTGCAATTACCTTTTGAGGCTTTCCCTCCTTATGGAGGGTGTCAATGATGGTTTTCTGCACAACTGTCAGGTCTGCAGTCTTTCCCATGATTGTGATTCCTACTGAACCAGACTGAGACAATTTCAAGGCTTTGCAGGTATTATGGCTTAATTAGCTGATTAGAGTGGGACACTTTGAGCCTAGAATATCTTTTCACAATATTCTAATTTTCTGAGATTATGGATTTGGAGTTTTCATGAACTGTAAGCCATAATCGTCTCAATTATGACAAATCACGGCTTGAACTATTTTGCTTTGCATGTAATGAGTCTATCTCATATATTAGGTTCACCTTTTAAGTTGCATTACTGAAATAAATGAACTTTTGCACGATATTCTAATTTTTTGAGTTTCACCTGTATGATTGGTGGGTCAGTCATTTGGTCTCAGGGAGATATACACAAGGTAGGCAATAAATTTATTTGGATTCCCATCATATTTCTCGGGCAAGGAAGTGGGTACTTAACACTGGAGGGCTACATTGATTAAAGCAGCAACAGCATCGGCTTGGTTCTTCCTGCAAGAATGCCTCCATGTCATAGTTTGGGCTAATTGGCTGATCATCTGAATTTGCTGGTCAGTCCAGTAATTCTGGCACTGGAGCTTAACATTGGCCTCTATGAACAGTCAACAGAGTTCTCAGAGGGTTAGTAGCTATTGTGTTAATCCTTGATTTCTAGGCTCTCTTCCCATAGCAATGGGAGCCAAAGTGGGAAATCAAGCTGCTTGGCTCCCATAACTAGGATTTGCAGTAAATCACAGACCTTGAGACTTTACAAAGCTCATCTAGGCTCTCAGGCCAGGATTTAAGTAAGTCTCAGAGACACAGCTAAGCTAGATAAGAATCTTTATTGAAAACAAGAATGGAGCTAAATAAACAGCTGATTGCCCACTGCCTCTGTGAACGAGCAAGTGCCTCTAATATCTACGGTGACTCAACCCCACAGATTATTCTTCCTGTGCTTCCCACAAACTCTAGCAGACTGTTTGCGCAGGGCTTGGCGGCCTTGAAACCGAAGGGCTGCTGAGTATTTACATCCACTTGGGTGAAAAAGTATTTGTTTCCTTTCAAATTTTTCTTTTCATATCCTCCCAGCCCCTGAATGTTATCAGAACTTATGTGGATCCTGCTGATATCCGACCTGCACCATATCAATGCAAAAATATAACCATCCCTCACCCTCACCCTTCCTTTAGTTGGAGCAGTCCAACTAAAGGAAAGAATAAAACTAGATTTCATAATGCATTGAGACATGATTTGGATCGGCACTATCCTATATAAAATCTTGATGATTTTGGTTTCCCTCATCCCAGTGAAGTTTTCACAACAACTGAAAATAAATTTTAAAAAGGTTCTTGATTGCTAACACTCTGGAAATGGTTACAAATTCATTTCTAAAGCTTCTTGGTTTCATTATTCCACAGCCAGAGTCATAGCCCTGATATGGAGAAGATTAAGGACAAGAGTGAATTAGCAAATTTTCCCAAGAATTCCATCCTGTCAAAATGATTCCAAAAGCATAATGTTAAATCATCCAGAAAGTCACAATTATTGTTGGTTGCAGCATGGCAATCAAAGCCTCATTCTTTTGCACATGCATGCAACATTGAGGCATCTCTCTCTCTCTCTCTCTCTCACACACACACACACACACACAGGGGGGATGGGAGGGGCGGAGAACTGGCTTTCTGGAAACCATGGCTTGATTAGAGAACAACTGATGTTCATCTCAAATTTTCATAGATGGCTCTCCAAACCTCTGGAAGATAATGTTCCCTATATAAAATTTCTACAGTTATGTCAGCTTCCATGAGTATGTATTAAATCATCAAATTTCTCAACATAGAGTAGTGCTCATTTGGAGAATTGGTTTATAAATCTTATAAATAACCAGCAAAACAGACATTTAGCACCTGGTGACTATAGTTCTATGCAAACTAACTTGAGGCTTAGTAGATATCATTAAGTAAATATAAACAGGACTGTGGAACATGTGACATTTTGAAATATTTCCAGTGCATTTTATATGGAAGGAGTACTGTATGTTGAATTAGACTGGCAAATTCCTATTTCCTTATACTAATTTTCACTTGTAAAATGGAAATAATAACCATTACTGCAATCTCCTTAACAGATGACTGATAGAATGACTGCAAATGATTCCCTGCTAAAGAGACTAAAAACTGTAATAATGCAATGAGTAGATGTACTGTGGTTTCACTGTGTGCTTCATAGAAACACATAAATGATTCCAGAAGAAAATTGAGATTTGCTAATCTGGCAAATAAAGCAATTAATCTAAGACTTAGATGAGGGAATAGAAGGGGAACTCATCAAATTTGCAGATGACACTAAACTGGCAGGAATAGCCAATATGCCACAAGACAAGCTCAGGATCCAAAAAGATAGACTTTAACAATGGGCCCTATCCAACAACATAGAATTTAATGTGGAGAGAAACAAGGTTTTACACCTAGGTAGGAAAAACCAAAAGCACAGATTAGACAAAACCTGGCTTCAAAAACTGTGAGAAAGACCTTGGAGTCTTAGTGGGAGATCACTTAAACATGAGCCAGCAGTGTGTGGCAGCAGCCAAAAAAGCTAATACAATCCTTGGTTTGTATAAAAAGAAGCACAGAATCAAAATCATGTGAAGTACAGGTGAAACTCGAAAAATTAGAATATCATGCAAAAGTTCATTTATTTCAGGAATGCAACTTTAAAGATGAAACTAATATATGAGATAGACTCATTACATGCAAAGCAAGATAGCTCAAACCATGATTTGTCATAATTGTGATGATTATGGCTTACAGCTCATGAAAACCCCAAATCCACAATCTCAAAAAATTAGAATATTGTGAAAAGGTTCAATATTCTAGGCTCAAAGCGCCCCACTCTAATCAGCTAATTAAGCCATAACACCTGCAAAGCCTTGAAATGGTCTCTCAGTCTGGTTCAATAGGAATCACAATCCTGGGAAAGACTGCTGACCTGACAGTTGTGCAGAAAACCATCACTGACACCCTCCATAAGGAGGGAAAGCCTCAAAAGGTAATTGCAAAAGAAGTTGGATGTTCCCAAAGTGCTGTACCAAAGCACATTAATAGAAAGTTATGTGGAAGGGGAAAGTGTGGAAGAAAAGGTGCACAAGCAGCAGGGATGACTGCAGCCTGGAGAGGATTGTCAGGAAAAGGCCATTCAAAAATGTTGGGGACTTTCACAAGGCATGGACTGAGGCTGGAGTCAGTGCATCAAGAGCCACCACACACAGATGGATCATGGACATGGGCTTCAAATGTCGTATTCCTCTTGTCAAGCCGCTCCTGAACAACAAACAACATCAGAAGCATCTTACCTGGGCTAAAGAAAAACAGAACTGGTCTGTTGCCCAGGGGTCCAAAGTCCTCTTTTCTGATGAGAGCAACTTTTGCATCTCATTTGGAAACCAAGGACCCAGAGTCTGGAGGAAGAATGGAGAGACACACACTGCAAGATGCTTGAAGTCCAGTGTGAAGTTTCCACAGTCTGTGTTGATTTGGGGAGCCATGTCATCTGCTGGTGTTGGTCCACTGTGCCTCATTAAGTCCAGGGTCAATGCAGCTGTCTACCAGGAGATTTTGGAGCACTTCATGCTTCCTTCCACAGATGAGCTTTATGGGGATACTGACTTCATTTTCCAACAGGACTTGGTGCCTGCCCACACTGCCAAAAGTACCAAAACCTGCTTCAATGACCGTGGGATTATTGTGCTTGATTGGCCAGCAAACTCGCCTGACCTGAACCCCATAGAGAATCTATGGGGCGTTGCCAAGAGAAAGATGAGAGACATGAGACTGAAGAGCTGCTCCTCATCTTCCATAACACCTCAGCAGTGCCACAGGCTGATAGCTTCCATCCCATGCTACATTGAGGCACTAATTGCTGCAAAAGGGGCACAAACCAAGTACTGAGTGCGTATGCAGGCTTATATTTTTCAGAGGTCCGATATGTACAATCCTTGTTTTATTGATTGCATGTAATATTCTAATTTTCTGAGAATGTGGATTTGGGGTTTTCATGAGCTGTAAGCCATAATCATCTCAATTATGACACATCACAGCTTGAAATATCTTTCTTTGCATGTAATGAGTCTATCTCATATATTAGGTTCACCTTTTAAATTGCATTCCTGAAATAAATGAACTTTTGCACAATATTCTAATTTTTTGAGTTTCATCTGTAATAGTACCACTTTATAAATCCTTACAGCACACATGGAATACTGTATCCAGTTTTGGTCACATTACAAAAAAGATGTTGAGACTTTGGGGGAAAATGTCTTAAAGAGGAGCAATTAAGATGATTTAAGGGCCTGGAGACAAAGACATATGAAGAACAGCTGCAGGAACTGGGTATGGCCAGTCTAGAGAATAAAACGACTAGGGTGACATGATAGCAGTGTTCCAGTATTTGAGGGGCTGCCACAAAGAGGAGGGGGTCAACTTATTTTCCAAAACACCAGAGGGCAAGACAAGAAACAGTGGATGGAAACGAATCAAGGAGAGAAGCAACCTGGAATTAAGAAGAAACTTTCTGACAGTGAGGACAATTAACCAGTGGAAGTTGTAGGTGCTTCATCACTGGAGGTTTTAAAGAAAATACTGGACAACCCCCTAACTGAAATGGTATAGTATCTCCTGCTTGAGCAGTGGCTGGACTAGAAGACCTCCAAGGTCCCTTCCAGCTCCATTCTGAATTAAAAAGTAATAGACAAGGTTCAGCCCCCAAATATTTTGACATGTTTTTATTAAAAAAAACCTTCCTTTCAAAATGCATTATAAAAGTTCAGTAATTTAAAAAGGGGGGGGGATTTTACTTTTATTTGACTTTTATGCTGTATATCTGAAACCTAATTAACAGTTTGGCAAAATTTAATTTCCGGAATACATTAATGATCATTGCAAATGACACTTTTATTATTTCTTATATAGCACTGACCTTGTTTTCTCTTTTGCATGCTTCTTTGAACAATTTTCATTTGAAAGTGCTTCAGTACAATGTAATTTGCATATAAGATTACCAACCTAGACTCTTGTTTATGTCTTTCCTGACTTTTCACATCTACTCCCTCCAAATTTGCTATAATGCTAAATCAAAATGCATTAAAACTGGTAACAAAAGCTGAAGTTCTCTGCCTAGTTTCCAGTTTTTAAACGGATCTTGTAAACTACCGTGCATTGTCAGCTCTTAACTTGTACTTCTGGTTTCAGCCCAACAGTCTTTGCTGTCTTAGTAAACAGTCTGACTCCGTCGGCTCATCATTTACAGTAGGGTGGGAAATCTGTGGTCTTTGGAATAACAACAGTATCCTTTCCCAATGTCCATTCTGACAAGGGTTGCTGGGAATTGTTCAACACAAGGGTTCCTCTTGGGAGAAGAGTACACAACCACAATGGCCCTTTAATCTCTCCAGGCATAAACTGCTAGATTTTGTTTGAACACAAGGAGAGCTGTATTTTAGAGACAGTTAACAGGCCTTTCTTTTTAACCAGCAACAGAGATGAGCAGAGAAGGGATTTCCTTCCTGATGCTTTTGAATTGTACTGCTCTGTTCAGTTTAATAAAATTGGGGGGGGGGGGACTGACTTATTTTTCACAAATATTTGAGAAATCTTACCCATTTGTTCCTTTTTCCTAACATTGAAGCTTGAAGGAGCATTTTCCTCCCAAAAGAGCACATATGATCACAGCCAACAAAAAGAAGGAAGAATCAAGACATTTCTTCCAATTTGTTACTTCGTTTCCCAGTATGTAGAGGGGGTGATTGTGAAGGCATGGCTAGATGGGATTGCAATATGGACTAGAATCTACCTACTTCTTCATGCAGAACTGATAGGAGCCTCTGAAATTGACCCAATCCAATATAAAGGTCTAAGTCAGGGGTGTCAAACTTGCATCCTCATGGCGTCATCACGTATCAGGACTTTTTTCGCCTTCACTAAACTGGGCGGGGCCAGCATGGGATGCATCTCACCCGCAGACTATGAGTTTGACATCCCTGGTCTAAGCTATATTAAATCTAGTTCTTCAAATGTATACTTATTTGTGTATTTTTAAGACTTGGATCCTTCAATATTCAGCATTGAAATGCTGTGATTGGTGTCTACGTCTATAAGATCAAAATTGTGCAAGCCATGGTGTTCCCCGAGACACTTTATGGATGTGAAAATTGGATTTTGAAGAAGCAAGATGGGAAAAGTATTGATTTGAACTTTGGTGTTGGAATGCCAACACCAAACCAAACTTTTCACTCAAGGAAAAATGACCAGGATCAAATTATCCTGTTTTGGATGCATTATGCAAAGACTCTCTGGAGGAAGATCCTGGGAAAGGCAGAAGGAAAGGCAAGAAAAAAACATCTAGCAGCAACATGGATAGTCTCAGTTACAAAGGTACAGGAAGATCTGAAGGACCAGGTAACAGTCAGATCATCATGGATAAAACAGTAATAGCACTTATACTTACATACTGCTTTGTAGTGCTTTACAGCCCACTCTAAGCAGTTTACAGAGTCAGCATATTGCCCCCCAACAATCTGGGTCCTCCTTTTACTGACCTTGGAAGGATGGAAGGCTGAGTCAACCTATTTATGTTGTCTAGGTTGTCTAAGTTAACAGTGACTTGATGGCAATCAATCAATCAATCAATTGGATGCCTCAACAAGTAATAATAGGATGAATTAGCTTGGGTCACCAGTGACCTAGCTAATGACTAATATTAAAAAAAGCTAGACAAGGAGATGTTCTTTAAATGAGGGGGGAAAAACAAATATGGTGAAAGCAATAACTTGGCATCTACTTATAATCTTTAACATCTCTTACACTGAGATACTGGTAATTAAGATCAGATTATAAAAGGAAGTGAAGCTTCTTTTTATTGCTGTAATTGTTACCAGGAATTCCAGTAAAATGAATGACTAATTCATCTTCTATTGGTGTTATCTTTTATACATTTGCTGATCAAAAAAACGTATTTAATATTTAACATGAGCGTACATTAAGGCCGTGGTATATTTAATACAGCAAAGTTGGTTGTTTTTTCTTTTCACAAATAACGTGAGTTGAAACATGAGCTGAATCAAAGAATGAGAAGGAAAGGACCACAGCATAAGGATGTAAAATTAATGGCTGTAGCAGAACATATCATGAGTTTGGGAATTCTAGTGTCTGAAAGTCAAAACTCACTCTGCTAGATTTCGTTCCACCTAATTTCTTTTAATGAAGTCTCAATTTTTTTGTTCCCCATTTAACTGGGGAACCCCCCCCCAAAAAAAAAAACCCTTCTTCACTTGGGAAACAGCCTAAAATGTCTATCTATATCATTGGCTTGATACAATTATTTTAATTAAAAGTTACTGACAAAGAGACATCATCCTCAAAATATGGGCTGACATATTAAGTCTTTATCATCGGTCTACCTGAGATACAAATGGAAAAAAAAGGATCTAAGCAGTAAGGAAATGAATAACAGCACAGGGTATAGGCTAATATATTTCCAAACACAAATTAGCTTTTCAGGTCCCAATAAAGTGTCTATAGAGATTCTCAGTCATCCAGGTCAACTTGGATGAGAAGCGAAACATCTTCAAAGGAAAACAAGAAAGTCCAGTTGCCTCTTAAGAAAAGTACCCTTGGGGGCCCAGTAAAGTGTAGTTTTGTTTTATAATTTTGTTCCTGTTGCTGTATTCAATATGAATGTTAGCAAATCTGATTGCCATTTATAAACTTTTAAAAATTATTAAAGAAAACCCTCGACTTACAGCCATTCGAACCACTGTTTGAAGTTAGAACAGCACCGAAAAATGTAACTTATAGCCAGTCCTCGCACTTATGGGAATCACAGCATCCCCAGTGTCATGTGATCAAAATTAAGGCACTTGGCAACCAACACGTATTCACAACAGTTGCAACATCCCAGGGTCATGTGTTCATCCTTGGTGACCTTCCCAGCAGGCTTCCAACATGCAATGTCAATGGGGGAAAACAGGTTTGCTTAATGCCTACATGATTCATTTAACCACAAATGATTTGTCTAGCAACCATGGCAAAAAAGTTGTAAAATCAGGTTTGACTCACTTAACAACCACCTTACTTAGCAATGGACATTCTGGTCCCAGTTGTGGTCATAAGTTGAGGACTTTCCATATTCTCGAATACACAGAATATGGAGTTTCCCCCCCAATGTTTTGAACAAACATGCAAATATAAGTGCATAAAGTAGAGTATTAAGACATAGGACAGCACTGAAGAAGATGCTTTCAAATAAATCTGCAACTCTTACACTGCAAAAACATATGGACTACACAACTCGATCAGGGCAAAGCAATAGACGCAATCTACATAGACTTCTGTACAGTCTTCGATTCAGTGATACACGACAAACTACTCCTAAAAATAAAATCTTATGGTATCTCTGGACACCTGCATAACTGGATAGAAGCATTCCTGTCAAACAGACAACAAATGGTCAAAATTGGGAGTGTCCTATCAAATTCTGTACCTGTCAATAGTGGTGTCTCCCAAGGCAGTGTTCTTTTCATATTCTACATAAATGACCTCAGTGATCATATTAAGAGCAACTGCGTTCCTTTCACTGATGATGTAAAGCTGTTCAATACCACAGACAATACTGCTACTCTTCAAAAACACCTTAACTATGTATCAGAATGGTCAAACAAATGGCAACTTCAAATCTCAACAAATAAATGCTCTGTCTTACATATTGGGGAAAAAAAACAGAAAATAAAATACAAGCTGAACAGTCAAGATCTTGTTGATGATCCAAGCTCTGTAAAGGACCTTGGAATACTCATCTCTAATGTTCTAAGTGCTAGAGCCCACTGTAACTACATAGCCAAAAAGGCATTAAGAGTTGTTAACCTAATCCTACGTAGCTTTTCCTCTGGTAATATTACACTACTAACTAGAGCATGCAAAACATTTGCTAGACCAATACTCGAATACAGCTCATCAGTCTGGAACCCACATTACATATCTGATATTAACACAGTTGAGAAAGTCCAGAAATATTTCACAAGAAGAGTTCTCCACTCCTCCACTTGTTGCAGAATATCTTATGCCACCAGGCTTGAAATTCGAGACCTAGAAAACCTTGAATTACGCTGTCTTCGGTCTGATCTAAGTATAGTATATAAAATCATACATTGCAATGTCCTACCTGTCAATGAATACTTCAGCTTCAACCATAACAACACAAGAGCACACAATAGATACAAACTCAAGGTTAACTGCACCAAACTTGATTGCAGGAAATACTACTTCAGCAACAGAGTGGTCAATGTCTGGAATACTCTACCTGACTTTGTAGTTTCTTCCCCAAACCCCAAAACTTTAACCTTAGACTGCCTACTATTGACCTCACCCCTTTCCTAAGAGGTCTGTAGGGGGCATGCATAAGAGCACCAACGTGCCCACCGTCCCTGTCCTATTGTTTCTTTTATTTTTCTTATATGTACCCATTTCATGTATTCATAACTATGTATAAACTTATACCTATTATCTTGTAAGCAATTGACAAATCAAATCAAATCAAATAAATAAATAAATAAAAATTAATAAAACGGGAACCTTCCATGCATTGGAGTCAGTGGTGGGATCATTTTTTTTTTACGACCGGTTCTGTGGGTGTGGCTTGGTGGGTATGGTGTGGCTTGGTGGGCATGGCTTGGTGGGCATAGCAGGGGAAGGTTACTGCAAAATCTCCATTCCTTCCCCACTCCACTAGCCTGCTTTCCAGCTCCGTTCTCCTGTGCAGGGCAACAAAAGAAGACGATCAGCTGGGACTCGGGAAGCAGAGAATATATGGAGGCGGGGCCAGTCAGAAGTGGCATTTGCCAGTTCTCTAAACTACTCAAAATTTCCACTACCGGTTCTCCAGAACTGGTCATAACCTGCTGAATGCCACCTCTGATTGGAGTAAATGAGAACCTCCTTAAATGAATGAAAGGAAAGCAAATAACCTGGGAAAAATTAAAACTACTTGTTACAAGAACTACATGTTACATGGAAACCTTTACATGTTCTATTCTGAAGCCTTTCTGTTTCCTCTGCAACGTGATGTGTCCTTCACCCAAGATATTTCTTTGCTTCTCTCTGAAGACATTGGCTTCCCTGGGAGAGGACCAAGAAACAGACAGTGGGATGATATTCTGCCATGAGCTAAATCCCACTGGATGTTACATTAGATCAGAGGAAGCCATGCCACCGCTTCTTTTTCTACAGAAATTTCTCCCTCGTTGTGAGGAATTTAAATTCCACTAATCTCAACAAGACTTGTTAGAAGACATGTTAAGAGGGAGAAATGGAAAGTTTTATTATATATAATATTACGATTGTAAGGTTAGAAAGTCTATATCAAAGTCATGTATACAGTTGTAAATTTGATGGTTATTGCACAGGGATATGTGTAACCAGACGACACACTGTTTAATGGAAGATGGAATGCTTATATTAAAAATAAATAAATGTTTTTTTAAAAAGACTAATAGAAATATGTTTCGTTGCCTAAGGCTTCAGGTGATCCTGAGAGCTGAATGATAAGGGAGAATTCTCATCTGACTGACAGTCTTCTAAGTTCAGAGCTAGTCACATGCATCCATTAGACTTGCATAAGGGATATTTATCCTGCAGGGAGAAAGACAATACTCTAGCAAGCTGGGACCGCAGACGCTAGACTTCTTCCAAAAGTTCAGAAAGTTGGGATTCTTCTTTCCTTCTCCCATTAATTTTTCTATATTGTTTTAGACCTGCACAAAGCAATTATCCAAGGTGAACATGTAACTTTTTATATGTTATAGCCACAGCTGTGCACTATGCCTGAAAAACAGTTTTGATTTTCTGTACCTGGCTAACATGTTCAGGGTTGAAAATCGTTTTCCAGTGTGGCAAAGAGAAAAGAAAAGGAATATCGGGAGACAGGAGATGATAAGTTTTAGCCAACAATTCCACTAATCACAATGGTTTGTGGGCTGGTCGTCAGAGGCAGAAAGAAGGTGATTTCCCCAGCACAACATGTGAAATGTGTCATTAAGCACAGCATTAAGTGACAGCCGCTTATTTGTTCCTGCAGCCACCAGTGAAGATACAGCAAAGGAAATGGAGGAGCTGCAGTTATGCATGTGCATAAAGTCCTTGTTTTTCCCACCAGGCACTGCAGAATAGCAATTGTCCATTCACGACACATAGCAAATAGCCTGCATTTGGGAGCTAATATTTTGCCATCTCTAAGCTAGTCCTGATGAACTCAAGCGCGGATAACTGTTTCGCCCCTAAGTAAGCCTTCGAAGTGCATTCTCAGGGTGAACCTCGGCAATGCTTCTGGTCTCTCCCCTCCCCCACCTACCCACCCCCACCCCCGTTTACAGAAGCAATTCGAGTCTGAAAACAAGGCACCTTTAAAAAAAAACACACGCACACAAGTATTTTCCCTTCCCACCACCACCAAGCGCGCACACGTTATTCAATTCTTGCAGACGTTATAACCTGCAATCTTTTAATTAAAACGCGCGCACACACCAAATCCCTCCCTGGACCGGGGCAAGCTTTTTAAACACGCGTCTCTCCGTGCGAGTCGCTCTTTCCAAATGCACGCCGGGTGCCCGAAACAATGTGGGCTGTTTTCAACCACAGCTCGGGTTCCTGCGGCACACGCAGGTCATTTCAATGCTGCAACAGTCGTCCCAAGTTATGGCTACAGGCTGCCCTTTGAGGATGGCCAGTCCTGAGAGGCGCTGCCTCACTTTCTTCTCCGGGCTCTCTCTCTCGCGCGCGCTTGTCACCCCCTCCCACGCCAGCCAGCTCTCAAGCTATTCGCGCTGAGGTGAAATATTAACAGGACCGCCGGCCCCATCTTCGGGGAAGTGTAACGAACATTTGTAACTTTTCCCCCCGCCCCTCCCTTGAAAACCAAAACCACAAGAACCCCGATGCTTCAGACGCAACCCCCTACACGATTCTTCCGAATTAAGAAGCGACTTATCGCGTCCACCCCCCTCCCTTCTAGGGACTCTCCACTTTAAACATTACTGGAGGAAACTGGCCGGTGAAGGTGGGGGGTGGGTGGAGAAAAGGAGCACCTTCCGTTCATTTTTTCCCCCCTCACGCAATTCGTACAAGTTTCCAGGATTCCTCGCCTCTGGCTACTCGCACGGACATTGACAGGAATGAAAGAAAGGAGGGACGGAGAGACGGAAGAAGGGAGAGTGGGAGAGAAGGAAGGAGGGAGGGAGAGAAGGAAAGAAGGAGGAAGGAAGGGAGAAGGATAGGAGAAAGGAGGAAGGGAGAGAAGGAAGGAGGATAGGAGGAAGAGAAGGAAGGAGGGAGGAGAGAGAGGAAGGAGGAGAGAGGGTAGGGGGAAAGAGGGAGAGGGAAGGGAGGAGGAGGGAGGAGGAAGGGAGGGAGGTAGAGAAGGAGGATAGGAGGAAGGGAGGGAGAGAAGGAAAGAGGGAGGAGGGAGGAAGAAAGAAAGAAAGAAAGAAAGAAAGAAAGAAAGAAAGAAAGAAAGAAAGAAGGCTTTTTCACAGCAAAGCCCGCCAAGTGTTTTCTTCCAAATACCATTGTAAGTTCGTTCAATTAACTTTGCGCAACTGCAGTGGTCGTCCCCCCGCGTCCCAGTCCCCCGTCCCCCCCGCAGAAGGCGAGCCCGACCGTGCCGCCTCCTCGGCTCGCGAGGTACGTACCTCAACCATTAAACAAGACATTTAACCATAGTGGCAGTTCGGTGACCTCTGAATGCCGCGAAAACTGGAAGCGGCGCAGCTTGTTCATGAAGCCTCGACCTGCACGATCCCGAAGCTCGCATCCAGTCTCAGGCAGAGCATTCGGGGAGACGCGCCAAGGGACGGCGGAAGGTGTACATTGGCCCGGAGAAGGGCAAGGAGGGAGGAGGGGCGGGGGGAGAAAGTGCCCGAGCGGGACGCACGAGGAACAGACCGCAGCCGGAGCAACAGAGAGCCACGCTTCCCGGCCGGGCGAGAGCGGGAGAAGAGCTCCGCGGGGCTTGGCGCAGTCTCGGGCTGGCTGAGCGGCGAAGGCCGAGCCGTGCCTGGCTGGGAGGTGCTGTCAACTGCCACAGGCACAGCGCGGCCGGCCAATCAGCGGCAGCGAAGCCTCCTCTGTTTATGTTTCCTCGTTGGAAGAGTGACGTCAAAGGGGTTTAGTTTTTCCTCTGCATGTGCTATTAATTTTAAAGGACTACTATGGGAAGAATGCGGCGGCCGTGATTTCGGCAGGCGAGCTACCGCTCTACCCGAGATAGAAACTGGATCCTTCGTTATTAGTATTGATGTCGTTATCATCATCATCGTCGTCGTCCCCAAAAGAGGCAACCGGACTTTCTGGCTTTTCTCTGAAGACGTTTCGCTTCTTATCTGAAGCAGAAGCAGCTTCTTGGACGAGAAGTGAAACGTCTTCAAAGAAAGTCCAGTTGCCTCTTGAAAAAGCACCTTTGGGACAACCATGACCTGGACGACTGAGAATCTCCACAGATGACATCCTCCTCTTCCTCCTCCTCTTCCACCTCTTCCTCCTCCTCCTTATCTATTGCTGTTGCATAGACTGAAGTTGCCAGAAAGACCAGGATCCCAGCATGCATGTTGCAGAGGCTCAATCAAAATTTGGAAGGAGTTTCAGAGGAAAATCAGGATTTGTTCCCACTGGTTATATCTCACCTTGTTTTATGTACCTCTGCTTCCCAGATGTTGTTGTGGGATATCAGTCACCTTTTGAAAGTACTCTCCCAGTACTGTCCCTTTAACTTGAAACAACAGGTTATACCTTTGTTTATTTATTTAAAGCCTGTTGCGCTCATGTCAGCCTAGAGGGCATTGGGTGGTCTCAAAAAGCTAAGCAGAATCGATATTAATTCAATGGAAGACTGAAAAATAGGGTAGTGGGGAGAGAAACCCTAGATGGCAATGCAAATCTTCCTAATATTGCAAGGAGGGATTTGTGGCTTTATTTCAGTAGAAAATGTTTTCACATTACAAAATGGGAAAGGGGAATCATTGCACTTACTGTTAATAACACAGGGAAAGTGCTTCAAGAAGAAGAAATGGGGGAAAAACATAATAGGAATGGTTAGACAGCAACATGATTAGCTCTATTCAGCTCTGATGACACTATAACCCTTCCCTGCTTGGTGTTATTTTCTTCTGCTTTTGAAGGAGAAGTTATGTTGAATCGGCTTCTTGTTTATCTGTTCACCAAATGTTTAATCCACATTTGAAAACATGACATCTCCACTGATTTCAGCTGAACTCCAGATGACTTCACAAATGCAACTATCTAGTTTTTGCAGCACAATACAGAAATGGATTGTATTGCCTTCTTGAATTTTATCTGATTTCATGTTATTTTATTTCCAGTTTGACCAGCCCAGGAATGTTCTCCCTCTTTAATACTAATCAAGTTCAGTGCAATCCTAGCTGTTGACGTTTCATGACCCAACTAGGTAACATCATCAATGCTAGAGAAAAGGGCTTGCCCTATATATAAAGGTAGTTGTTTGAGAACATTATTCAACATTAGACAAGCACAAACTCACTGCAGCAACCATGGAACAGTAGAAAAAGGAAAGTCTGCCTATGTAATATCTTCCAATAAAACAAATATTCAAACAACTTTATCAGAAGGGACCCGATCATTCAACATACTATAACACAACCAACATAGGCTGTGAAAAAGATAATAGTGCCATGCCCGAAATACATATCAGAAACAACCAACAGACTATTACAAACACATGGCGTCACCATTCCATACCAACCAGCATAGCCCTCCAAAATATCTTAAGTAAAGGAAGGCCCAAGAAGAAAAAAGAGGACTCATCTACAAGATACAATGTAAGGTCTATAGCAACCACTATGTATGGCAGATAGGCACAAGACTAGCAGAGTGCATCCATGCACACCAACTAGCAGTGAGAAGATACAATGAAAACCCCTTAACCTTAAAACACATGGACAGATTCAACCATAGTTTCAGTTGGGAAAGTGGTAGCTTCCTTGACAAGCCTAAGCCAAAATTGCTAGGGAATTCTTAGAAGTTTGGTATACAGGCAAATCAGCCAACAGTAAACACATAGAAATAAACCACATTTACACACCATTAAAAAGAGATGACAAGAAGAGACAACAAAAAGCTAAAAAAAAAGAGACAAAGGAAGTAAAAAGATCACATCGTGTCCAGCAGCAACACCTAGATAAGCAGGGATTAACACCAGAAAGATAATCAAACAGAAAACAATACCCTAATCAAGGAACTACCAAGAGGAAAGCCACAACCCCACCAACACTGGCAGAGCAAATTACTGTATGTAAGAATGGACTAAACTCCATATTCACTGGCTCTAAAGATGTTATCTAATTAGGTAATCAAACATCTGCAAAAGAAAAAAAAAAAGAACCAACCTCAGAAAGCACCATGGACTCCTTAGTTCAATCCTGAGCTGCGTATATTCTCCATGATTAGTGTTAAAAATAATCTCTTAAAAGGAACAATTACTTAAAAATGTATTCATCTCAATCAAAATCATCATCAAAACTGTATACTTTTTCCTCTCCTCATGGCAAGTTTTTTTTTAGCTGCGAGTCTTATGGCAAAAGTCAACAAAAAGTTTATTCCATTTGAATTTCTGTGACTTTCTTCTAGGAGTTTAAGCAGTGATGTAGGACTAACCTAATGGTGGGGACTGTTGAACTGGACTGGTTCTCATGCTAAGTAAATCAGCTCCTTCTTGGCTTCAATGTCTTTTAAAAGATTTTGAGTGCAGCTACTCCTGTTATATCTTTGCATCTCTGAAGACGGTTTTAACCTCAGTATCTGTGGATAACCAATTAATTTGATGACTTAGGTCAGGGATGTCAAACTCAATTTATTTGAGAACTGCATCCGGGTTGTGTTTGATTTCAGGGCTGGGGGGCTGGGGTGGGCGTGGCCAGGGTGGGCGTGGCCTGCTCGACATCACTGTGCCAGCAAAAACGGAGCTCAGGAGCCCTTTTCCACTGGCAGAGACCCGCGGGTTGGTCCTTCGCTGTTTCCAGGTCAGTCCGGCAGGCCAGTTCTAAGCACCCCATGTGCCAGATTCGGCCCACAGGCCTTAAGCTGGACACCCCTGGCTTAGGTGGCGACCACATGAACAACCTAGATTAGCTCCCACACATCTAGATTATGGAGATTTGGCACTGTCATACTGCATCTTTAATCCCTAAAACTGTTATATGATTCCTTATTGTATGGCTACACCTAGCATTCCTTCTAGGACTATTATTAGTAACTCGCTTGTCCTGTATTCAGACCACACAGATTCCTTCTCATTGTTGAGAATTTGCTAGGAATTACTGATATCGTACGTTGCTGTTTCAACCAAATGATGGAGACAATGTATTTGTAAAACAACTCAATTGCCACACATCAGAATGCACATTTATAAGTGGGTTTTTTTTAAGTTAGAATTCTGAGAAGAAACTTGGAAATTTAGAAATTCAAAGTTGAAGACATACTTTAAAAATGTATTCTTCAATTCTTCAGCAAGTTTACTAGCACCAACAATAAGAAAAAAACATGCAGCTATTCTATCTTTCCTTCCTTAATGGATGAAAATTAAAAGGAGAAACAAAATGATGGGAAAATAATGAGTTTTTTTTTAAAAAAAAGAAAAAGTATATCCACATCTGGTTCTCTTAATAAAATTTTATGATGATTAATCCCTTGATGAGATGAAACACTTTGCATCAAGAAGCACTGCAGTAAATGTTTAAGAGGGTTTATAGTAAAAATGATATTTGGGGATGTGTTTTCACAAATAATAACTGATTTTGTTCACAAAATAAAAGCTGCCTCATAGCTGTCCAAATCTACTTCAAAAGGCTGTCTGACTTTCTGGAGCAGACTGTATGGATTTGTTGGAGGAGATGAGAGAGAGGTGGGGGGAATTGTTTTTGCATGAATGAAATCCACTTACATAAAGCTAACTTCTCCTTGGATAACATCTTTTAAGACAATTCAAATCAGTATAGACATATTTTTTAAAACAGCATAGAATAAAACAGTGAGGTTTTAAAAGTGCATTTGAAAATTACCCTGTGATAAGATGACCGGCCAATATTTTTGATAAATACATTTTAAAAATTGCATTTTAGCACAAATTAATCTCATATACTCATGCCGCTCCCCGCCCCCCAAATACAATGACTGACCTTATATTGTGATGGATTCAATGTACAATGACTTAGTTGTGCTCATGTCTTTGCATAGGTGAAAAGTAGCATCTTTATCAAAACTAGCATCTCAGTAGCAATTTTTACATACTCAAATGCATGCCTCGAGATCTATGACCTTATATGAAAGTCAGCATGCATGTATCCACCAATCATAAACTATGAAAAAGGGGAAATATAACTGATGTACCCGAGTCTCCTTCATATATGACTAACATGGTTGGATGACGGTTTGCATGATATCTGCTGATGATGTTACTTAAACATTGCAATACATCCAGCAATGTGATAATAGCAAAGAAGATTACAACAATGTGATTGGGCAAAGGAAGGCTTAGAAAGTATTAGAAAGTCTGATAGCTGCACACAAGCCTTGCAGTTTAATGCCCAGAGCCATAATAAATTGTCATGGTAAACAAGCGCTAAGTTGGAAGTAGACAGTGACCTTAGGTTTGTTTTTCAGAAGCAAAGGTGATATTTAAAGGAGCTCAGTGAAGTGTTGTGATGACACTGGAGGGGTGAAGAGGCATAACAAATTCCCTTGAAATCTTTAGCTTGAAGGAGTTAAGAAACTCCTGACAAAATGTTCTACCAGCTCAGTAAAACCTCAGATCACATGGCCTCCCAAGGAAATAATAAAGCTTCTCAGCTATTGAAATGTTTTTTGGGGGAAAAAGCTTCCAAAATAATGTTCAATCAGCTTTTCAAATTGGAAGCATTATTTCTAATTGGATGTGCCAGATTAAAAAATGTAGCACCTAATGCATTCTGCAGCTGAGTGTAATGTTAAAGAAAATTTCTGAAACGGCAAAGAATTGTCCATAATAATACGGTAAAAAGATACATCTGCTATTAAGAATAATCTGATATAATAACGAAAGCGCAGCTTCTTTGCACCTAATATTAATTCAGACACAGCTTCAAGACTTCAGAATATTTTTTTTATTTGCCTTTGTGAGCATCTTGAGAGCACATTGTTCAGCTCCCACATTTAATTTTAGCTGCCTTCCAAAACCAGATGCTCTCCAGATATATTGAGTTACATTAGCTTAGGGTGATGTATCAATTGGGATGGATTGTACTACTGATAAGTGCTTCTCCCACCTGAAGGAGATGACAGCTCTTTAGCACCCATTACTCTAAGCAAGTATGGAAACTGAGCACACTAGAGATTTCCCATTTGGTATAGAAAAGGGAGGTAAGTATAGGAGATAATCAGACTGAGCTTGAGGGAGTCTTTCATGTCAACAGGAGATCTAAGTCCAGCCCATCTAGAATTCCTTCTACTCTTAGTCCTGCTAATTTCTCTTGGCCATTAGTAGTCCTGTAGTGTCCTGTAAAGAGCTTAAGCTCACAATAAATCTTTATACTCATTTGAACTGTCTGGATCTGATGATTTTCCTGGCACTTGACATTAAGCAATCAAAAATCCATCAGGATATGTTTGTTTTTTTCCATAACATTTTTATCTGAACATTTCAATATCCTAATACAGGAGGCAGTACTTAGGATGAATCAGTAGGAACTCAAAACACCCAGAAATATTATTACACATGTCTTTTTGCCCCAAAAGATGCTGATCAGATGTATGTGCTACAACTTCCAGGCCTCCAGAGGAATATGGGAGCTGTAGTCCAACAATCCAAAAGCTCAGTCATTCCCTCTTGTTTTTCAAGTGAGGAGATACCAATATTTTTCTGAGTCAGCCTCTAACAATCTGCAGAAGCAAAATTCACCCCACATGGCCACAAAAGTTGCTCTCTTCTGGCATACGTAGAGTATTGTAGAGCTATTATGGAATGTTGACTGGGACTGTGGATGAGAAGAAATCCTGGATCCCAGAAATATTTTTGAACAAGGGGTTCAAAGCTGTGGGCCGAAGGCTCTCAAACTGGCTTCCTTAAAGAGGCAAGTCTGCCTATGGAATACTTCAAATGTATGTCCTCTTTCTGGACTTTTGCTTCCTTTCTCTCAAAAGGCAAGGCTGCATTATGGCTGTCATCCTATTCTTTGCCTTTCCCAGAAACAATAAGCTAAAGAAACGTTAAGTTATATTGCTTCACTTCATTTGTACACTTGAAAGGCAGCTGTCTTACCTTATGACAGAGAGTCACATGGAGGATTTCCTAAACCAGCCTTGCCTGCGCCTCCATTTCATCTCCTCTCTCCTCCCTACCCCCATTTGGTCTGCTGGCTCTGTCTTCCTGCTGTTATTGGAGAAGGTGCTGAACAACTCCAGATAGCTACTAGGCTTAGGTTGTGGTTGCCTTCTGGCCAGAGCTATAAAATATCATCCAGTATGTCCAAACCTGAAACAATTACTAGCTGGTAATTTTTGTTAACTGCAAGGCTTCCCATCACTTCTTGACATAGGGTTGTTGTTGTGTTTTTAATTCTGTGCAACAGAAACAGTCCTGTTGGAATCAGAATGAAAGAATTCTAGACAGAGCGCTGGCAAAATGAGGAACATATTTATTATAAAAGCTGAGCTCATAAGCAATGCATTTCATTAAATGCAGGGCTATGCTAAACACGTTCTCATTGAACTCCTATTATTGGAAATCCTATGACCCTGAATGTGTATCATTACACTGCATATGCCTCCTAATTGGTGATAGGCAAGCAATGACGTGCTGGCTTGCAAAGAACAGATTCTGGATTAGGGATCTCAGCTTGCATACAATAAGGGTTTGACTGCATTTGTAACATACTGTTTGGATTTTTTCTAAATTGACCGATTTTGTGTCCTTATCATTATCAAGGAATGCTTCATCTGGCATGAGGGTATGATTGAGGATGCTAACTAGTCTTACCATCCCTGTCTTACTAAAAAGTATTAACTGAAAACCTTGATTGGCCAAAGGCAGAATGGGTGGTATCATCAATGTGTTGATATAGTGATTGTGTCCGTGTAATACATTAGTTTTTTAACTTTCCATATTTTACGCAAAGAATATTTTAATACTATTTTTAGCTTTTAAAAATACAGCTTGTATTTTACCTGTCCTTTGCTGGTCTATTACTGTAATAAAAGATTGGATTGATACAGACCATTTTTTGTGGCTATCAAGATGTTGTTTAAGTTGGGTACAAAGAGCTATAACAGGATCTTCCAGTGATAAAATAAAGGTGATGAGTTTCAGATACTACTGAGATGCTGGATGACGTATTTTAGAGAATTGAAATGAATGCTATAAATATTCATATCGAAGGAAAAATGATGGGAAGGGAATCATAAATGTTGTGAGAATATTGTAAAATGATAAAACTGCAGGTGCAAACATTATAACTAAAGGGAATGTTAAAAATATGGATAGGGTTTGCTGTGTGACTTACTTAACATGTATATGAACACTGTCTGGAGGTCTGATGTTTTGATAAATGTGGTCATTTTTCTCTTTATGAAGAGAAAAGGTAGCAAGAGTGAATGCAAAAAGTACGTACAAAGGAATTAATATAAGCGTGCCAGAGAACTCTTTGGCAGAATACTGATTGAAAGTGCACAACCAATGACACTGAGCTTAAACTCAATGTAGAATGAACTGTAACTTTATGCCTGGTAGAATGTATGGAGTCAAGACCAGTTTTTCAGCAGGTCATTAAGAAACGTATGAATGTGAGCAAGAAAGCTTACTCAGAGGTGGTAATCAGTAGGTTCTGACCAGTTCTGGAGAACTGGTAGCAGAAATTTTGAGTAGTTCAGAGAACCGGCAAATACCACCTCTGACTGGCCCCGCCCGCATCTAGTCTCTACCTCCCAAGTTCCAGCTGATCGGCTGAGTTTTCTTTTGTTGCCCTGCACAGGAGAACGGAGTTGGAAATCAGGTTAGCGGGGTGGGGAGGGAATGGGAATTTTGCAGTATCCTACCCCTGCTACACCCACCAAGCCATGCCCACCAAGCCATGCCCACAGAACCGGTAGTAAAAAAATTTGAATCCCACCACTGAGCTTACTGTGTATTTGCTGAATTAAAAAACATTTATGCTAAGGTTGGTAAGCTTGATATAGGAAATGTTTCACATGAATGTGGACTTGAAGGTTAGACCCTGATGTGATAAGAGTTGTATATGATTAAACAAAGCATGTAAGAGAATAAACGGAATGCTTAGTGAATGGAATGGAATGGAATAGAATAGAATAGAATTTTTTATTGGCTAAGTGTGATTAGACACACAAGAAATTTGTCTCCAGTGCATAAGCTCTCAGTGCACATACAACAGTAGTAATAAATCATTATCATAGTCATTGTAAAAATACATTCATCATAAAACATTAGATACAACACTTAGTGATCATCATGGGTATTAAATAACCAATCAACATACAGGATACTAATTAAACAATTTAAAATGTAAGATACAAGCAACAAGTTATAGTCATAAGAAGATAAGGTGATAGGTAATAGGAAAGATGAGAATAATGATGGCAATACTGCCTTTCTTCATAGTTTTAATAGTGCAATGCTGAATATAGGGATAAGTAAGATTATGTGATGTCCCCTTGACATTTGTAAGCAAATGTATAACAATGCTGTAATTATATTGGGAGATCTGCCATTGGGATGCTGATAAGAGTACTTTCATATGAAGGCAGTGATGTATTGTTGGGTGAGAATGGCTATGATAGTGGTATGGAGTACTCATATGGATTATAAGACATGTGGAACTGAAACGTTATGAAATATCATAATAGTTAATGGTCAAAGTGGCCAGGAAAAGTAATATGAATAATTGCAAGTCATAGCATAGGTGAAGAAATCCAAGACCAAATAGATGTATTTGTATATTTAATGGAACTATGGGTGGAAAAAAAATCAAGACATGCAAATGCTAGTAAAATAGTAGTAATAGCATGTAAGTACATTGCAAGGATTGTTGGTCAAAAAAAGTGAAAAAGATAAGAGCATGCTTCTGTTAGCTTGGTTACAGGTAGAGTTGGTAATGTCAGAGGAACTTAGAAGTTGAATGCATCAGGACTAAGGTGTTTAAGAAGTTTGTCTGTGGTCGAACAAGAAGAGATCAGGCAACGAATGAATGGATTCACGAAACAAATGTGGATTGAATACAAAGTATTCAAAAAAAGTTTCTTGAGGCACTTTGTTTAAATAGCATAGCATAGAATATTCTTTATTGGCCAAGTGTGATTAGACACACAAGGAACTGGTCTCCGGTGCGTAAGCTCTTAGTATACATACAAGCAACAAAGTTATGCATCATGCTCATAAGATATAATTATAAATCACGCTCATAAGATACAATCATAAATCATGCTCATAAGATACAATCATAAATCATGCTCATGATACAATCATAAATCATGCTCATAAGATACAATCATAAATCATAAGATTCAACCAACAAAGTGATAGTCATAAGATACCAATAGTAATAGTTAAGAGGAAAGATAAGAATAATAGTAATACAGTCCTACTACATGGTTAGATATCATAAGACAGTGCTGTGGAAATAGTGAATTTAGTGGTGTGATTGCATGGGGGGCAGGCTGTCTTTGTGCCTAGTAGGCAGGATTGAATTAGGATTGAATCACAGATAAATATATGAAGGAAGAATGAATAGACTGAGAAGAAGGGAAAGACCCAAGACCTATATTTGATGAGATCCTCCAAAATAGAGAATTTGAAAGAACAAAAAGCAATGTATGAAGTGATATATGGATGGTGTAGAAATGTGGGAGGGAGGAGGTATACGGGAATTGACAAGATAAAAGGAAGGGAGAAATATACCGAATTATGCTTGTTTTAACTAGCTTTAGCAATGTTTATTTTTATTATCTCATGCCTTATATTTCTTTAGCATCCTATTTCTGCTTTGTTGTGTATGCTTTGTTTAATATTGCTTGACCACTAAGGAAAGAGCATGATGTGTGTGTGTGTGTGTGTGTGTGTGTGTGTGTGTGTATGTATGTACGTATGTATGTATGTATGTTGCTATATGAACATGATTCTGGAAGGCAAATGAGGGTTGTTCCAGAAATAAAAGCTTTATTAATACCTGCCAGAATTCCAGAGCAACCAATGGACTCTCCTTACTACTGCAAAAATAGTACAGCAGCATCTTTTACATGTCAGACAGGTTGTGCAGTGCTGGATAGTAAGTAGTAACGGTTTTAGGTTTTGTTTTGTTTTTAATGCTGGGGTGAGGAAGTGAAATTTTCCCAATCCTCTTCCAAGCTTAATTCCGCTGTGGGAGGGATGAGTCCTAAAGTAATTACCACATAATCACTGTAATATAAACAAGCAGAAGCTCCAGTTGTGATGAAGATGCAGAAATAGAAATCTTGCTTAAAAGACATAGGCCATATCTAACAGTGTTTTTGCATACATAAAGAAGACTATATTAGTGCTCCCATAGATAGTTTGAAAATATAACATCTGAATTAAAACCATGTGTTGATGGATATTATTCGGGCATTTTCTAGTGTGTAATCCTTAAATTAAACATGGCCCAGATTAAAATAAATTCTCCCTGTTTGAATTTTGCAATGTTCAATGATGAATGATCACTTTAAGGATCAGCAAGAATTGGGTCATTATTTATTTATTTATCTATTCATCACATTTTTGAGCCATCCATCTCCCTCAGAGAGTCTTCCTCATCTGTCTTTTCATGTCAATGGGAAATGGGCATTACTTTCTCCAAACAGATAATGCGGTCATAATAATATTCAGCTATTACTTGTTTGGGGAGCTGGAAAAATTGGACAGCAGTAAAATGATTTCAATAATAATGATGCTAATAATGATGGCCGTGATGATCTGATTCAAATTTGATCAACGCCTCTCCACAGAATTAGGCATATTTTTCAAAGTTATTCCTGCCTTTTCTGTTTTAGTGAGAACTTAGCTTCAAATAGAATCATTCATGAAATGGGGTTACAAAAGCAAATTCCTCATTTAGTGATTTTCAGATCTTTTGGTATCATCCAGATATCATTATATTTGTATATATTTTTTCTTCATTATTAAACAATAATGTAATGGTTGGATAACACTATGGGCTTAATGGTTGGGTAATACTAAAGAAATGCTAGTAAGGCTTATTTCTAATATCTACATGTTCAAGGATAATGAAAGACAATTTGGAGATTTTTGTACTCCAGGCCATTTTGAGAAGTGCTTGATGCACGTTTGTATTAAAGGAGGAGCGGCAGTCAGGGGAAGAACTAGTTTTGTCCTTTAGTTCTCACCAACTAGTGGGAGTGTGGACCCATCTTTTAATGCCCTCCCCAATATGATAGAATCTGTGTTTGTCTGAGAGACTACACACAGTGGCTATTCTTTCCCTACACACAATGCTCCAAAGCAATGCTGAATCCAAATCTGGGACGTTATGCATGATACACATTTATAGGACCAACTATCTTTGTTGGAAAGTACAGCTCGGATTTATAGTCACGTTAAAGTAACACATTCAGTTGAACTGGTACTGTGAGGACAACAGTAATGACACCAGTATAATCATTTGTCTCTAGCATAACAACTTCAGCATCAAGAATCAGAGTCAGAAGCTGATTATGTTGGGAATCTGCAAAAGCTTAGATTCTAGCTGAAGCTGAATGCTGTCTCCCAGTACCCAGTGGCCCCTTCCTGTCCACCCATAGAACTAAAACCCTTGCCTTGCCTTGGCTCAGGTAAAATAATGAGGAGGAAGTGGGGGGAGGAGAAAGAAGAGAAAGAGGAGGAGGGACGGAAGGAGGGAGGGAAGGAGGAAGGAAAAGTAAGCAAAAAGATAGAAGATAGAAGATGGACCTCCAGAGAAACTGCCTAAAAAACCCAGCAGGGCTGGAACCAATTCTTTCGGAAGTATATCTTGGAAATTTTTACTTTCTAAACCATAATAATGTTGTACTATGGCCTTTTCTACCTACTACTTTTCTGTGGAAAAGCAGCTGACAAGTGAGTTTCACAAATTTGCTTAAGGACAATTTGTTGAATAAACCACAATTGTCTGGGTTCATATAACACATCTAAAACATCATAAAACTTGGTCTACAAACTACAATAAACAAATGGCTCTTCTCTCAGGCCTTAGGCTAGGGTTAGTGAAGTCCCCAGTGCTGGATGTTTCATGTGGGTAGGATGCTTTGCAGTATCTTCTGGCTTCTTCATCATGTTCTTCCTTCTTTTTCTTCTGGTCTAGCTTGGTTCTGTAGTTCGTAGTTTTGTAGTTTGTTTCTTATTACATTGTTTTTATCCATTGTCATGTATTTGAGATGCCTTGAGTCATTTGGAGTCAGACAACATAATTTTTAACTAGCTAGCTACCTACCTACCTACCTAACTTATACAGTAGCCAGGTACGAGCACTATGCAAAGGTACAAACAAGCAAACCACATTATGGCTTAGTGACACTATATGTCCTACACAACACTTTTGTTCCGATTCCTCTGTCCAATTAAATCTGGTATCTCTTTGTATTACTAAAGAATGGTAGTTGACCTCCTAAACAAAACTAAGGCCTTGTTCCCTGTGTTGAGCCAGCAGATGGTACACACTGATAACTACACAAGGCTGAGATCTGCAGTCAAGTTGCTTCTTTCTTAGGCTATGACTCAGCTGGAATTCTGGGTTGACCAAGGTCAGAAAATAAGAAATCAACACATCCAAATGGCTCTGAGACTGAAGAGATCTTTGCACCTAACTGCTACCAGTGAGATATAGCATGAAGGGTGCCTTTTCAGTACAAGAAAAAGAAATAGAGAATAAGACACATGAACTATACACTGGCCACTTAATTTATTAATACTCCTTCTACATCTTTAGGTCTTAAGAAATAGCAGGTGCAAGCGGCCTGTGTTTTACTATAAGTTCTCATGGTTTTAAATTCTGGCAGAAGATGAAAAACTTTTCACCTGAAAAATCTCAGAAGTTCCCCACACAAACACTTTTTTCTCTTTTGGAAAAAAAACAAGCTTATTTTCAGCAACTTAACCAGAAGCATGGGAAGGGATGGTTTTCTGACACAGAAGAAAATCTCTCCTCTTAATTTTTTTGCCAGATGCTATTTATTTTTTTTATTCATGAGACTTTTATATTGTTTTAGTCATATGGGCCTCTAAGCAGTTCGTGTCCAACCACAAACAGAAGAAAAACAAGAGAATGAGCAAATAATAAGACAACCTGATACAATATTCATGGCATCACATTTCTCTCAGAACAACAGCCAAAGGCTTTCTGGAACATCCATGGTCACGAGAGAAGGGGGCTCTCCTGGCCCTGGGTGCAAATTCTCCCCTCGAAGGCTCCCCCATCCAAAGGACCTGATTCCTCACCTCCTCACAGATATCCTGATTGGCAGGAACCCTCTCCAGGCACCTTGGTTTGAATATATTATTAAAAATGCAGATGAAGAAAAAGCAAAACAAAAAAGTCATCTTTATTTATAAGGCATTCACACATACAGCGATCTTTTACTTTCAGTGCTGTTGGTCAGATTTATTTGAATTATTAAATAATGGTATTGAATACTGGAACCAATAGGAAAGAGTAAATTATGAAAATGGCATAATTGATATATAGATAGCCCTCGTTTAGCAACTCCTTCGACAGTGACTGTTTGCAGTTACGATGGTGACGAAAAAATAACTTTGTGACCAATGTCCCCATTTATGATCTCTCTCTCTCTCTCCCTCCCTCTCCCCCACTCCCTCTCTCTCACACACAATTATATTCAGTTAGTACAGTATTGTGCTTGATCCATTTTTCCCCTCACCGGGCAGAGAGATTACCTAAGCAAGTTATCTCTCCCTGCAGAGTAGTAAATCCCTAAAAAGTACTAACTTCAAGTTAACATGTTAAGCTCTGTAACATCAATTAGTTCATGCTGTTACCTGTAACTAAGAAGATCTCAATAAGTTTTACACTGAAGATTTTTGTTTGCCTCCAAAGTAATTCAGTGAATACACTAGGCAAATAGTCAATTCCAGTGCATTCTTTGAAGTGTTTATGTCCCAGTGTGTGTTTGATTATTCTCTTGTAATCCTTTTCTCTTCAAAGACCCAGCACTGGGTGAACATTTCCAGGGGTGAAAGAGTGGGGGAAAGGGCTAAAAGATTTTCCCTTTTATCTGGCTTCCATTTGAGTTGAGTTCTGGAAACTTTCCCCACTGTTTTGAGTTATTTGGGGCTATATTCCTCTGATGCTGTAAAGCAAAGGAAAACTGAAGTAAAAATGTAAGTATGGTTGCAGTCACATGATTTTAACTTAGCAACCACTTTACTTAATGATGAAGTCACCAGTCCCAATTGCAGTCATTCAACTGGACTTGAATCATGCATTGGGACCAAGTACTTAATTGTGTGATGACATCAGTATGTGCTTGTTGCCATTTTTGGCATTATGGTAGTGAACTTCTGAAGCTGATGAGGCTTGAAACCCTTTCCAAGAGTTTGGTTTCTATGAAAGCTCACAGAAGTACAGAGGTCCAGTGACATATGTTTGGGTAGTTGTGTTTTGACATATCTCTACTATATAACCTAAGATAAAGAAACATAGCATCAATATTTCCAATTGTTTCCTGCCATGTGAGATTTCTTGGAGACCTTGTGCCATAAGGTTTTCTGTACAGGGAAAGAATATTTCTGCCTTTTCAAGACCAACTACCTGCTATACTGTACTTGTCTCTTCCCTTTGTCTAATGGGAATATCTTCTTTTATTACTATTGTGGTTGTCCATCAATGTCTCTGTGCCTAGAACATCTTAAAACACATCTGTAAAATGTAAGTAGCCATCTACTGCTTTTTGTCAGGTCTTAAAAGTCCTGGGCTTAGAATCCTTGCTTTTCAGTGAGTGAAACATCACAGAGTTGGGATCATATTGCTGAACCCTCACACTCACAACACTACATTTAACATGAAAGATAGCGCTGGATTGGTGGGCTTTTTTAAAAGCAAAGCCCAATTGTAAAACTGCCAAAATTTTAGAAGCCTGAATGGGAAGAGGAGATATTCATATCTTCCAGCCTAGTTGATTTCCGATCAAAGTATTCTTTTTCCCTCTTCTCCCCAAACAGTGCTTGTGATGGAAAGAAGTACAGGTAGTCCTTGACTTATGACCACAATTGATCCCATAATTTCTGCTGCTAAGTGAGACAGTTGCTAAGTGAGTTTTGCCCAACACTATGACCTTTCTTGTTGTTAAATGAATCACTGAACAGTTGTTAGATGAATCACAGCCGTTGTTAAGTTAGTAACTACAATGCTCAAATGAATCTGCCTTCTCTATTGACTTTGCTTGTCAGAAGGTCGCAAAAGGTGAACATACAAATCTGGGACACTGCAACCATCATAAATATGAACCAGTTGCCAAGCGCCTGAATTTTGATCATGTAACCAGGGGGTGACAAACTGGGAAATGGGAAAAACACCGTGAAAGGTCATGTGATGGAAACATGACATGGCAAGTTTGACACCCGTGATGTAACCATGGGGATGCTGCAATGATCATAAGTGTGAAAAACAGTCATGTCACTTCTTTCAGTATGTTTGTAACTTCAAAGAGTCACCAAACGAATAGTTGTAAGTTGAGGACTACCTATAAAACAAACAGCTGTTGGCAAAGACAGGTAAGATACATTTCAGCCTGGGCTATTTGCTTGCTTGCTGAAAAAGTGACACATTTTCTTTAGTTTCTGTCTAGTTAAAAATACAGACAGTAGATGCAATCCTAGGCATAACATATAATTTGGCTTTGAGGCACTTTTCCAAGTTCTGCATGGAGAAGACAAATTGGGAAAACTATTACAGCTTTCAAACTCCTGCTGAAAAGGCCTGAGATTTTCATCAGTATGGAAAGTCCTGAGTACAAAGTAGGAGGTTTCTTGGCCTGCAGACAGAGAAGAGCTTTGAAATAAACGCGGGGATTCTAGGAAACTGCTCTTTGAAAGTGCTTTAAATGCCTTATCATTTTGTACTGAATTGGGGACTTCCCTGCCCAAATCCTTCACTTATTAAGGAGACGTTGAGGCATCACTTTGTCTGGTTTCCACCCTTGCATAAACTGTTTCCTTTAGGATTGAAACAGACAGTAATCAGTGTTGTTCTTCACAACAGGAAACATCTGATCAACTGTAATTAGCAAAGGCCACATTACACATGTTTGTTGTTATTTTGCATTTTGCAGAGCAGTGGAGTTACAAGTTTGTAATTCAATTGCTGGCCTTTAAAGAAGGAGCAGCGTAATTTCTTTTGACATAAATTTCTGCGGAAGAATCAAGACACTAAGTGCAAATGTCAGGAGTTCTTAAAAGCCTGCACAGAAAAATACAGTCTGAAGGAAAGATGCATAATCTTGGGGCATTCTATTCAGAGATATAAGAAGGTTGCCATGGAAAACTAAAAAAAAAATAAATGCAAATTTCACGCTTGTTTAGTAGGACAAGAAAAATTGACGTCAATGATTGCCATTTGTCTCTTTCAGGGCCATTTTGCCTCTTGTTTATTGTTATCTTCAGAGAAACATGTCTGCTTTTGAAGGAGTTATGAAATTAAATTAGAGCAACGCATTCACCAGGCTGAATTAGAGATGGAAGACAGTTAAGCATCAAACAGGTAGAAACCCATGGAACAGTGTGAAATAAGAGTTTGCTTTGTGTCTAGGGAATGAAGTCACCCAGAACATTTTTGAATTTATGCCACTGAACTGGAGCAATGCAATGGGTGGGAGAACAATGGCAGCCTCTTTTCCTACCCTCCACTGCCCTAGTGACCAGAAACTCTTCCAAAGTCCTCTTACTTCTGATGAAACAAAATTTCCATTGATTCCCCTTTGAAATCACTTGGGGTCACTTTTGGAAAAGCTACTGGGAATAGCTTTTTGTTAAAAAAAATGTTTGTGTTAGAATTAAAACTGTTTTTAAATTTTTCCCATTTGCTTGTATGGGAAGAAATATCCATTTGGTTCAGTTTCAAGCTGGGAGAAAGACACTGGAAAAACATGGAGGCTGATTGGAAAGATGATTTAATGATGAAGCAGAACCACCAAACACATGGTTCTGGTGCAGTTGCCAAAATGGAGTTGAGAGTGGGAGGGTTTTATACCTTATCTTGGGCTTTGCACTTGCTTCCTGTTCCTCTGCAAGAACATGTATTCTATTGGCTGTTGTTAGAGTCTCATGAGGCTATGTAGAGGTTATGTAGAGGTCAAAGCTGGCTCTATGTACAAAGTACAAAGCCTAGGTGTTTGTCTGAGCTAAGTTTGGCTGAAGTTTGGACTGCTCTGAGGGTGATGCAATAATTCCTATTGTGGCTTAATGGCTTTGTACTGTGTTGGATCTTGAGTGATGGCTGCTTCTCATTCCGCCCTTCTGCCTTTGTTTCAAGATATCTGTCTCGAATGGATTACCAAATCTGCATTTCTAAAAGCCGGCCTCAGTATCTGCTGGGGCTATTAAGGAAAGTGGGGGCTGCTCTCCATCTCCAAAAAAACCATGTGTCTCCATTTCTCCCTTTGAGAAATATAATAATCTGCCTTTTAAAAAAAAAATATTCCTCAAAATATTTTCTTCTAGGAGGGTGGTTGCTGACTTTCTACACTTGTAAAGGAGTCATGCACACACAGATGCAAACATTTCTATAACTATCTGGGAGAACACACAGGGATAATAAGAGCATTAAAAAAGTCACTGAGTTTTTCTAAATAAAACAGTGAAAGAATTCAGCAGGCAGAGCTGGTATTCAGCAGGTTCTGACCAGTTCTGGAGAACTGGTAGTGGAAATTTTGAGCAGTTCAGAGAACCAGCAAATGCCACCTCTGACTGGAGATTTTGCAGTATCCTTCCCCTGCCAGGCCCACCAAGTCACGCCCACAGAACCGGTAGTAAAAAAAATTGAATCCCACCACTGCCAGCATGGATGAATTGATAATATCCATTCTGGAATACAGGTAGTACTTGACCTTCAACAGTTCATTTAGTGACCGCTCAGTTACAATGGCAGTGAAAAAAATGTCTTATGACCGTTTTTCACACTTAAGCCCATTGCAGCCCCCACCCCCCTGGTCACATGATTTATATTCAGATGCTTGACAACTGACTCCCATTTAAAACAGTTGCAGTGTCCTGGGGTTATACAATCCTCTTTTGCAACCTCCTGACAAGCAGTCAACAAGGAAGCCAGATTTGCTTAACAACCACATTACTAACTTAACAACTGCAGTAATTCACTGAACAAATGCAGCAAGAAAAGTCATAAAATGGGGCAAAGCTCACTGAACGAATTTCTCATTCAGCAACATAAATTTGGGGGTCCGTTGTGGTTGTAAGTTGAGGACTGCTTCTATTTCTAGATTCAAAAGGAAAAAATGTATTTAAGGGAAAGTGAGGCACTTTTTTTTACAAGTGCATATTTAAGAAAGTTGCATTTGTTAAAGATACCACTACTCAAGAAATTTTAGATTGTTTTTTTACTTGCAAAAATGGACAAATCAATCAAATCAATAATATTGAATATAAAGCCCTAGGCTAATTAGGTGACATCCTAAAGCAGAGGTCCCCAAACTTGGCAACTTTAAGACTTGTGGACTTCAACTCCCAGAATTCTTAGAGATGGTCCACAAGTCTTAAAGTTGCCAAGTTTGGAGACCTCTGTCCTAAAGGATAAGTAAAAAAATCCCGCTTAATGAATGATCTGCTATGTGAAGCTAGATACATACACATTTAAAGCTGGATTGTTAAAATATATCTTGTTATAGCTCCTCTAGCTATGTCAGTTGACCAGGGTGAGTGGGTGGCAGAGGTGGTATTCAGCTGGTTCTGACCGGTTCTGGAGAACCGGTAGCAGAAATTTTGAGTAGTTTGGAAAACCGGCAAATACCATCTGTGCCTGGCCCCGCCTCCATCTGTTCTCTGCCTCCCATAGAGTCCCAGCTGATTGGCTGGGCCTTCTTTGGTTGCCCTGCACAGGAGAACGGAGCTGGAAAGCAGGTTAGTGGGGTGGGAGGGAAGGGGATTTAACAAGAAATTTCCAGCCCCTCTTCTTCTAGACAGACTCCTACATCCTTGAAAGCTCCATGGCAGTCAGATATATGACCGGCGTAGCTGCTAACATGTGAGACACTACATCTGATAACCCAATGCCTAGATACAGGTATTCAATTGAATACATCTCTTTTCTATGCCTTTTCTCTGTGTCAGATGCACTCTATTCCTGTATGCTTTGAAATAAAATCTATTTTTTCTTTGGGAATAGAAAGGATCCTTTCACTCTAGATCACACCAGAACAACTAGACACAAGAACAGTTTTTTCCCAAAAGCCATTGCTCTGCTAAACAAATAATTCCCTCAACACTGTTCAACTATTTACAAAGTGTATACTACTATTACTGTTAATCTTCTCACCACTCCTTATCACCCACCCCCTCCCACTTGACTGTTTCCTAGTATGATTTGATTGTTGATTGTACCCTATGACTATCATTAAGTGTTGTACGTTATGATTCTTGATTCTTAACAAATGTACCTTTTCTTTATGTATACTGAGAGTATTTATACCAAGAAAAATTTCTTGTGTGTCCAATCACACTTGGCCAATAAAGTATTCTATTCTGATCTGTTCTGTTCTGTTCTATTCTATCAATCTACTTTTGCACTAGACTGAAGTAATTTGTACAGATCTGTAATGGTTAATTGCTACTACACTGGGATTTTATGAATTACATGTTTTTCTTTCTGTCCTGGATCAAGCAGATATAGGATTTGTTAGCTTTTACTAGAAAAGCAATGTATTTACTCCAGTAGGGTTTATCTAGCATATGGAGTTGCTTTGCTCAACATCAAAACTTTTCACTTCAATTGATTTTTGTAAATATCTTTGTTTTGGGCTAGGATGGGATGATCTGCAACTCTGAATCTTGCCCAGTTATCTAAAAAAAAAACTCTCTGTGGTCCTTGTGTCCAAAATTAATGAGAATATTTTATATATTCTTTGGAAAAGAATCCTTATTCATTAAGTGTAGTAGTCATCCCAATGAAATTCGAGATGGTAAATATTTTTTGCTAGTTTGGCCAGCAGTAAAAAGAAAATTTGTCATGATATATCTTCTCTTTATGGCCTAAATAGCTAAATGAAGTATAGATGTCATTATGTTGCGGCAGAAATATTTCAGCATCCTTGGAGAGGGTGCACAGAATTCACGTGCATTGTTTTTCTTTAAAACCTTCCCCACCAACAAAAGGAAGTGGCAGAGAAATTAAATCTTGTTTTTCACGAGAGTCATTATCTACAACAGCTGTGTGCAGTTAAGGGTGCTGTAGACATTTTTCTGAATGGAAATAGTACCTCCTCTTTAGCCAGAATGAACTACTCCCTCTTCTAGTAAGTATTTGGCAAGGAAGGATGTCTGAACGTCTCTTGAGTTCAATCCACGGTTATACCTGCGAAACAGTAATTTGATACTTTCTCATTTCATTCCTTTCCATTAACAGTTAATAGTAATTGTGTGATTTTTCTTTTTCCTTCCCCCCACCCCGCTTTTTCCCTGTAAGCCTAGGCCGTGAGATGCAGAGCAGTAGAGAACGACAGCCAAAAAGGAACAGCAAGAATCCTCAAACAAGATCTTTGCCAAACTTCTGCTTGGATACAGTACAATTTTACCCACTGCAAGCAAACACACACATGTGCACTAAGAAATGCTTAATGCAGAAAAGAAGTTGCTTCCAAGTGCTTGTTAGCAAAGCTGGAAGGTTAGCTTGGCCTTGCAGCTGCTTCTTTCACAAATGCATCGCCATATCTGAGTCAGTTCTTCAGTTCAGGCTTGACAGGAACCAAGATTGGCTTCAGAAACATCTTAATTTTTAGACATCTGGGTCTGCAAATCCATTCTGCCGCTGCCTCTCATGCATTGTCTCCATTGGCTGGTCTTGTTTCAACACATTTACTAGGGAATCACCTCTACTGGGACTTGAACTTGAGTAGATCTACTTCGGCATGGCTTGCTGATCTTCTTTAAGAATTTCCCGGCAGCTGCTCCCCTTTCTTTTACTGCTAATGCATTTTCCTGAACAGTTTCTTTACGTCAGAGACTAGACAGGTTCTGCTGCAAGCTTTGCTCAAGTTGAAAGAGAAAGCTGTAAGGTTTGTTTTCCGTCAGGCAGTAGGCAGGAAATCAACTGTTCATATCTTGCATGAGCTAATTCTTCTCCAAATTACTCTGTAAAGTTTGCTGTTAGTTGCATGATGGCTTTAGCAGAGAGTAGTTTTTCAGCAGGACGTTAAGAGGACATGGATGACAATTGCTGCATTAGCTGCAGTTCCAAGAAGAACAGCAACAAGTACAAGAAAGCTACAATCTGTTTCTTAGAAAGCAGCAGAAGTCCTGTGGAAGTTCTTGTAGACCGGGGTGTCAAATTCAAGGCCCAGGGTCCAGATCTGACTCACATGCTGCTTAGATCTGGCCTGCAGGGATGCCCTGGAAGTAAAAGACCGGCCCACAATGCCTCTGTCAACGAAAATGGAGTTCATGTGGGCTACGTGTGGCCCTTCTGAGCTCTGTTTTTGCTGGCAGAGGGTTGCAGGAGGTCGTCACAGCTGAAAATGGAGCTCAGAAGCCTGTTTTCACTGGCAGAACACTTGGGCTACCATAGGCACCCTCCCTGACACAAGTGATATCATGCTGGGCACGCTCACACTGGCCACGCCACACTAAGGTCAAACACAAGCCTGATACAGCCCTCAATAAAATCGAGTTTGACACTCCTGCTGAGGGTAAGGTCCATTTTACATAAAACGTATGAATTTGAGCAATTAGCTTCAGCCTCAGAGGTGGTATTCAGCAGGTTCTGACCCGTTCTGGAGAACCGGTAACAGAAATTTTGAGTAGTTTGGAGCATCAGCAAATACCACCTTTGACTGGCCCCCACCCCCATCTATTCTCTGCCTCCTGAGTCCCAGCTGATTAGCTGGGTCTTCTTTTGTTGCCCTGCACAGGAGAACGGAGCTGGAAAGCAGGTTAGTGGGGTGGAGAGGGAATAGGATTTTGCAGTATCCTTCCCCCAGGAGTGGGGAGGGAATGGGGATTTTGTATCCTTCCCATGCCACGCCCACCAAGCCATGCCCACCAAGCCATGCCCATAGAATCAGTAGTAAACATTTTTGAATCCCACCACTGTCCAGTGTCCTTTGTCATGGAAAAGCACAATTCTACAGAAAGCAGCTAAAAGACATGTCCAGACTAGTTTGTAGCCACCTCTGAGTTGCCTTAACTATGGTACAGTCTTAATTTAAAGTGTATAAAAAAGCAAAATGATAAACAGCTACATACTGTATTTGAACATATTCTGTTTTGTGGATGTGATACAGACATCTGATTGGAACCCTGCCTAATGTACAGATGCATAACCAGCAAATGGAGCTTTGTGTTACTGGTTTCGGATGAAGGAACACAAGGCTATTTCTCCTTTGGAGACTTGATCTGGCCCTCGAGTTTCCCAAATTCAGAATAAAAATGAACTCGTTTCCTTGTTACATAAGAGCAAGGTAATCAGGGAATGTAACAAATACCAAACAACAAAACTATTTTAAAGAAGGAGAAGACAGAACATACTAGATTTAAATTTATAGAGATATCAACAAACTGATCCTATAAAGTTCAATAGAGGAATTTGTAGGATCAGGACTTGACAATTAATGGACCAGGATATTTTCAATATGCACATACTTTTCTTGGTTGATGCTTGTATCTATGTGGGCAAGGATGATGTTATGTCACCTTGACATCATTATCCCAACGAAGCAGGTTATGTAACTATGGAAATTACATAAAATGGATTTCAACAGTGGAGGCGATGATCCACCCAAATAATCTGGATATCACTAAAATGATTAAATATAAGGACCTATTGGATACACAAGGAAATTTGAAATCGCGGCAAGAACTTCAAGAGCAAGGACAAAAAATTAATCAGTGGGCATACCTTCAAATTCAAAGTAGATATAAACAGGACAAGAAAGAATTCGGAATCAACAATAAACTCCAGCAATTAGATAAAATTTTATTAGGATCAGGCAAAAAAATATATAACAAAATGTTATAATTATTTATTAGAAGTTGAATTAGAAGAAGAAATTGTAAAAGGGAATGTGATTGCCTGGAGTACGAATGTAGGATGTAGTATCACCTTAACAGAATGGGAAAAGGCCTGGGGTAGAAACAATAAGATTACAAAGTCAGTAGCATATAAAGAAAATGCCTATAAAATGTTTTATAGATGGCACCTTCCTCCTTCGAGATTAGCGAAGATGCAGCCCAATATGAGTCCGAATTGCTGGAAATGCAAAAAAAAAAGAGGGAACTTTTTTCCATATGTGGTGGTCCTGTACAGAAGCTCAAAAATATTGGCAGAAAATTAGAATTTGGCTGGAAGAAATGACAAGAGAGCAGATCGAATACAAACCAGAGTCCTTTTTGTTAGAGATCTTTGACAAACAAATATCAAAAAAAGCGAAATACATAATAATACACATTTTGACAGTGGCCAGATTAGCTTTTGCCCAATGTTGGAAACAGCCTTCAGAGGAAATGATCATTCAAAAAATTTCAAGTTGTGCAGAAATGGACAAATTAACTTTGGCACTAAAAAATAAAGACACCTCAATATATTACAATAGCTGGAACTGCTGGTACAAATGGATAGACCAAAGATAGATTTTACACTATAAGGCAAAAGAGGATAGGATAAACCCACAGGAGTGATATACAGATATATGTAAGGATTAGGTGTGTGTATATGGCATAAATTAAGGGTTAAAAAAAAGAGATCTTACAAACTGTTGAAGATGAGAATGTTTTTAATTGTTTTCTACTTTTACTTTCTATTTTCTTCTCCTTTTTTTCTTTTCTTTTCTTTTCTTTCATTTGTGTATGTGTTGTTGGTTTGTTTTAATTATAAAATTAATAAAATTTATTTATTAAAAAAAAGATGAAAAAAGAGCCTTTTTCAATTCCTATTTATTTTGTTCAGTAAATATACAGCAAAATGTGTGTGTGTGTGTGCATGCACACATTCTTTAGTAGTTCTAGTACCACTCCAGATCTCAGAGTTCAAATAATTGTTTACCAGCCTTCCAGTCCAATTCACCATTATGTTTTTAATCTCCTGAAGGTACACTCCAAATTGGTGACAACATTAAGTTTGTCCTGGTAATGATGAACATCAAGTCAAATTTGCTTGGCTAAAGCAAAAGCCAGTCAGATGTTGTTATCAGGTTCCTGGTTGCAAACATTAATAGATCATGTGGATTGTTAATACCATTTTATAATGCCTTAGTAAGAATATTGGATTATTGCACTTAGTTTTGGTTGCCATGATATAAAAAAGATGTTGAGACTTTAGAAAGAGTGCAGAGTACAGTAACAAACATGATCAGAGGACTGAAAGATACAACATATGAAGAATGGTTGCAGGAATTGGGTATGTCTAGTCTAATGAAAAGAAAGACTAGGGGAGACATGATAGCAGTGTTCCAATATCTCAGGGTTCGCTACAAAGAATGGCTCAACCTATTCTCCAAAGCAGAGGTGGGATTCAACAGGGTCTGACCAGTTCTGGAGAACCGGTAGCAGAAATTTTGAGTAGTTTGGAGAACTGGCCAATACCACCTCTGACTGGCCCCGCCCCCATCTCTTCTCTGCCTCTCAAGTCTCAGCTGGTCAGCTGGGTCTTCTTTGGTTGCCCTGCACAGGAGAACAGAGCTGGAAAGCAAGTTAGAGGGGGGGAATGGGGATTTTGCAGTATCCTTCCCCTGCCATGCCCACCAAGCCATGCCTACAGAACCAGTAGTAAAAACTTTTCAATCCCACCACTGACCTGAAGGCAGGACAAGAAGCAATGGATGGAAACTAATCAAGGAGAGAACTTCGAACTAAGGAGAAATTTCCTGACAATTAGAACAATTAATCAGTGGAATAACTTGCCTCTAGAAGTTGTGGATGCTCCAACACTGAAGGTTTTTAAATCTGAAGGGCAATTGTATGCTCTGACAATCTTCAGATAGAAAAAGTTCTCTGTAATAGCAATAGCAATAGCACTTAGACTTATATACTGCTTTAGAGTGCTTTTACAGCCCTCTCTAAATGGTTTACAGAGTCAGCCTATTTGCCTTCAACAATCTGGCTCCTCCTGAAAAGGATGGAAGGCTGAGTCAACCTTGAGCCTGGTGAAATTTGAACTGCCAAATTGCAGGCAGCTGGCAGTCAGAAGAAGTAGCCTACAGTCATGCACTCTAACTACTGTGCCACCATAGCTCATATAATTGTAATACCATGCTAGGTCTTCTTTGACATACAGATAGCAAGGCCTGATTCTTCGGAATTTCCTCTTTCCATGCTCTACATACTGCATGGTTCATTGTTTTTTCATAGTTTTGCAAGAGGTGTCTTGCATTGCCTTTTGAAAACAGCATACAAAGTATGCCTGAGTTTCTTTTTCTCTTCTTTCTTTTCCTTTTCCAACCACAAGATACTTTAGGAGGTGAAAATTCAGAAGGGAGAAGCAATAAAAGCAGCAGCCATTTCTCTACACCAACTAGCTTGAAGCAAACTAGTTCATAGTTTATTTCATTCACTGCTGTATACCCAGAAATTCTCAGTGCTTTCGTCTGGAGGTGGAATTTGTGCCTCAACATGGATGTTGGGTAACTATTGAGGTAAGCTCTGTTGAAATCATTTTTATCTAGATCCTTTCTCCAAAGAACCATCTTGTGTATTCTCTTATGTACATATGTAGGGAATTTTTCTAAAACATGTGGGCAATCTACGGCCAATTGGCCATCCCCACAGGATTCACCCAAAACATGCTAAGAACAAAAAAAGAAAGAAAGAAAAGAGCATGGTGATCAACCATTTTAATCCAGCTGTTAAAAAGAGAACTCATTCCTTTCTTAATGGTCTTTTAGTAGGTAGAACACAGAGCAATAACTCGGCAACCTTTTTGTGAAAAATGGGTAAACAGTACTGTGCCAATAAAAAGAGTCAATTGGCCACTTTGATTGGGGCTGCCTTGGATGGCAGAGCAATAATACCAACAAATATATCTTTTAAAATGGTTCCTCTGGATAGAATGAGCAGGGTGATCCCAGCATCAAAAACATCTGGCTGCTTTTCTTTAATCTGTAATAATCTTTCCTGTCTTGTCTCAAGCAAGATTTACCTTCTCAAAATACTTGAGATAAGGAGTTAAACACTACAAAGGCTTCCATACAAAGTTTCTTTATTGAACTATATCAGGCATCCTCAAGTTATAACTCACAGTTATGTTGAGATTCATCTAATGTCCAATCTTTGCATAGCTGTCTTTCTAGTGTGAAAAGATGGTTATCTTCATCCCATAATGATGCAGCAAAGGGAAAGAATCCGGCACGATGCTGGGGTCCAAGCAAGAATGACTGAAACTCCTCCCAACCCAACTAGAGGTCATTTCAGTGCCCAATCAGGATTACAGATGTGGCCACATGACATGAACTACATCTCCCATGAGGCATTAACTACATTTCCCATGAAACTTTCCCTAAAGGGGACAGCTCACAATTCCCAACTAATTATATACTGTCTGACCAGCACATTTCCTACTTGGAGATGTAACATTTTGAATCACCCTTCCGTCTGAATTGTGATATGTTCTATTTCTCATCAGCCTTGCCATTAAAACAGAAAAGCTTCTTTTGGATAAATAAGGCACATTAGTAATTTTACATATGCGATTGAATCAATATTTTATGCTTCAGCAAGTGAAGGAACGGTTTTAGTTTGGTGGCTGCTAAGCACTGAAACACATGACTGTATGTGAGAGAAGACATCCCTCCATACTCTCAGTCTACCCATTTCTAAATACAGGAAGACCACACTCCATTCCCTTTGGAGGAATCTCTAAAGGACAGGTAGTCCTCAACCACAATTGAGCCCAAAATTTCCACTGTTAAGTGAGACATTTGTTCAATGAATGTTGCCCCATTTTACAACTTTTCTTGCCAGAGATGTTAAGTGAATCACTGCAGTTGATAAGTTAGCAGCCTGGGTGTTAAGGGAATCTGGCTTCCCCCTTTCCTTTGCTTGTCAGAAGGTTGCAAGAGGGGATCACATGACCCCGGGACACTGCAACCGTCATAAATATGAACCACTTGCCAAGTGTCTGAACTTCGATCACATGATCGTGGGGATGCTGGAAAGGCCATAACTGTGGAAAACGATCTTACGTCACTTTTCTCAGTGTCATTGTAGCTTTGGATGAACTATTCAAAGAATGAACTAAATGAAGTAAATAAACTATTGTAAATCGAGGGCTACTTGTAATTTCCTTTTAGAAATTCCTGGTTTTCTCTATTTTACACTGGGCATACCATACCAACAATATTGCACCTAATTCCGAGCTTTGTAGTTTAGGAAGAGATGTATAATCAAAATGACGAGGGAGCTGGAAGGAAATAATTGCGAGAAAAAAAAATGGGGACATTGAGTATCCTCTAGAGAAGTCAACACTTGGAAGATATGATAGCTGTCTTCAAGCTTCTGAAAGATTCACATGTAGAACATGGAGCAGGATTATTTGAAGTTGTTCCAGAACATGCAGCAAGAAACAATTGGTTTAAATGACAAGAAAGCAAGTTTTGGTTGGGCATCAAGTAATATTTCCTAAATGTAAGAACCGTTCAACAGTAGAACAGATTGACTTGGGAGGTGGTGGGTTCACCTTTGCAGGATGTGTTCAGCCATCTGGATGACCATCTGTTGAGGATGCTGTAATATTGAATTCCTGTATTTGGCAGGGGTTCTAGGTATTCTCTAAGATCCCATCCTGACGTTAATTTTTTTTTTGATTCTATGAATCTTTCCTCAAAGTGAATGAGAACTAGTGGGGGGAATAACATGAACTTTATCTCCTTAACTAGCATAAAATAAGGTATGTGAATATTTAAGTGTTTACTGTACAATTATACAATTATTTTTGTAGATATTCTTGTTTCTTTGAAAATGCTACTTCATACAGTATTGTGAAATATAAAAGAAAGCTACTTTGGAAAAAGTTACATCGGCATTTTACAGTAGTTGTTGGTCTCCTCTAAAAGTTAAATATCTTCTTGAATTAAATAATAGAAATATTATTCTAATATAATATTAAAACATAAAACTTTAAACAGGTCCAAAATGCAAAAACCCTACCTGATTTTATTTATTCCTGATTAATATTATTTATACTGGTTTCAATCAAATTTAAAGAAGCCACATTTGAGGAGTTATGGGACTTTACATTTTATTTGTTTGTTGATTTACTTATTTAAGCAATTTATATAATTGCCCATCTCATAATAGTGAGTCTGGGCAGTGCACCAAAGATTAAAAATATCAAACATAGTACAAAAAAAAAAGTAACCTACATCCATCATCCTCATTACCAACATCCTAGTCCAAGTGATTGAGAAAACATTCCGGTTTTCAGTGCTTGCAACGAACAGGAGAACCAGAGCCATTATGATCTCCATGACATAACACTTACTAATGAAAGTAGTAAACCCTGCCAGTTTGGGTGAGGTGAGCAGAAATGCTTAGAGACAAATGGGCCTTCAAGTAACTTGGCCCCAAGCCACACAGAGCTTCATAGATGACCAGAAGCACTTGCACCCAGAAGCCCAACTCACAGAGCAGACGTATCATAGGTATACCATGAATTGTCGAAGACTCCCTGCGTTGTCGTGTTCCAGATCAGTTGCAATGTTCAAATGTTGTTCAAGGGCAGCTCCCTTTAGTCCATGTTATATTAACCCAGCCAGGAGACAACTAAAGCAGGGCTTCTTGGTTGAAGTGTGGGTGCAACTGGCACACAAGATGGACCTGTGAAAGGTCCTCCTAGTTATGGCTGTTTGATCTTTGAGCAGGACCTCTGAATCCACAAGGGCTTTCAAGTTGCCCACCAACTCTAACCAGAGGACTGCTAAGCCATTCAAAGATATAGCTAGAAAATCATGGGTCTGGGGGCCTTCAAAACCCATTGCCCTGATTTTACCAGGGTTGAGCTGAAGCTTTCTTCCTCCAGACCTTCACAGCTCGGATATACTAGGATAGAACCTGGAAAGCATCACTTGGTTGGCCCAGTGCAGAGATGTGTAATTGGGCATCATCAGCATACTTAAGATACCTCACTCGGTCTGAATAGATGATCTGTCCCAACAACTTCATAAGATGTTATTTTTTCAAAGTTGGGAGAGAAGTTGGCAAAATAGGGGCCTCACATTTGATCCCTGCCCACCAAGCAACGCTGACTGGAATCAGCCCTAAAGGAAAGAGAAGAACCACTAATAACACTGTGCCTCTTGCTCTCAATCCTATGCTGTCTCAGAGTTACAGGATACCCCAGTCTGAAACCCAAGTAAACATTAAAGAATTGATCCCTTCTTTAATTATTTTAAGCCATTCTTAAAGGCAACTTAAATGTGTTGTGGTGGTTTGATTGTTCAACACACATTCGTGTTTAAGTTAAAGAGTGACTGAAACAAAAGGAAGAAGTACCTGCTTTTCTCAGCAGCCTCTATTGTCTAGAATGTACAAGGGAAGTTGACCCAAACTTCTAAACACTTTTAGAATCTTTTTAAGGACAGAATTCATTTTTGATGGTTGCCTGTGTGTTGTGTTCGTGTGAATAAATTGGCTTCCCTGTAAATCTGAAAAGCAAATCCCTTTCCACAGAAACAAAATGTACTACTTTGATGCTTCTAGCAATTTCCATAGATTTGCTGAAATCATTCAAACTGTTAGAGGCAGAGCAGATGCCAGAAAAGTATGCTTTGAAATAATATATTATGCTTACATGCATATATTTTGATGCCCATGAAAGAATGCTGGTGGTTAGATCTTCTGAACATTTTATTATTATTATTATCAACCTCCCACCCACAGTGTTGCAGTGGGACACCCACTCCCTGTTTTCATATTCCCCTCTTGGAAAACTGCTTGCTTGGACCACCTCAAGAGAAAAAAAACAACCAAAGCAATTTGGAAACTTTGTTGAAGTTGAACTATGGAGTCCTATTTTCTTCCAATGTTACACGGTAGATACATCAGAATCTGTACAACTTCCAAATCTGAGCTGATAGTCTCCAATTTAGATTTAATATCTCTGCATCACTTATGAATTTAATTTCTGTTACCACCTTAAGTTGTCCCAAACATCTACATCTTCATTTTTGAATGTCCCAGACATCTATATTTTAACCGAGTTCTTTTAAAAACACAATCAAGCCCTGTTTCAAGTAATTTACACAAAAAGCCATTTTTTTTTCGTTTCTAACAATCTTTTTATGCAGTCTGTACCAACTCTATAGTAAGAAACACAGCTATAAATTCCTCTGTGTTGGGTCTGAGGTTTGAGCAACCAAATCCAGAAATGAACAAGTCATTGATTTATTAGCATAAATTTCAAGCTGCAGTAGCAATAAACAAGCTAGGTCATAACCAGTCTATGACAGTTTTCATATGTTATATTATCAGAAATCCATTCATTCTGTTTCTGCCTGATAGGATGATTTTAAGAAAATGTGCCAAATCATATATCTTCATATCGTGCCTGTGAACACACTTCCAATGGATATTTCACTATGATACACAGTCATTACCTGCAGGTAGTTTGGATGCACATCTATTGGTATTGATGGGAATGAATGGAGAGATCACATCTGCAATCCCTACATGAAATCATCCACCAGTTCAGGGTGCGGTATCATCAACCATTCTCTAGCAATGTGCACACAGTTGAGATTTGAAAGATAAGATTAATACATATATTTAACTTTCCTGAACAGCACATCAGGCCTACTCTAAGAAGCACTCTTTTGCATGTTATATGCACTAAGCAACTGTACCGACCAGTGGTGGGATTCAATTTTTTTTACTACTGGCTTTGTGGGTGTGGCTTGGTGGGTGTGGCATGGTGGGCTGGCAGGGGAAGGATACTGCAAAATCTCCCTTCCCACCCCACTCCAGTGGAAGGATACTGTAAAATCTCCATTCCTTCCCCACCCCACTAGCCTGCTTTCCAGCTTTGGGCTCCTGTGCAGCAAAGGGGCAACAAAAGAAGACCCAGCCGATTAGCTGGGACTCGGGAGGCAGAGAATAGATGGGGGAGGGGCCAGTCAGAGGTGGTATTTGCCGGTTCTCCAAACTACTCAAAATGTCCGCTACCAGTTCTCCAGAACTGGTCAGAACCTTCTGAATACCCCTCTGGTACCGACCCAGCACCATTTCATATGTTATACGCAATACACAACTCCAATGAAATTAAAAACTGGAAGAAACACTGGCTTTTTCCTGTTTTCCATAGCAAGCAGAATTTGGATATTAATTTCTTTTCTCTAATTTTTTTTTTTTTTGGGGGGGCTTGGGGAAAGTCACATGAATGTGAAGACCAGAAATGTCTTCATCCTGCTCATTTTTGGACTGAATTCTTGAAGGTAATTCTCGTTCAAGGCTGTAGTCTAGCATCACAACTGCAGGGCCAAATAGTTCTCTTCTTTGAAAATATTCCACTAAGATTAAGAGATCTCTTTGATTTATAGGCTATCGCTTAATAGGAGGTAAATACATCCAGATGTAGCTGAATGCAATTCATAAACTAGTGTTGCCCACAACATTCCCAGAAAATAATTATGAGCCACGTTCAAACAGACCTACAGTATAAAAAGTCTGAAAATGTTTTCCCCTGATAGAGGTTAGACTAGAACTTTAAAACCTTTGCTATTTTTACAGTGAATTAAGGAAGATTATAGCAGATAGATCATAGAGGTAATCCTTGCTTTTAAGTACCATAATTGGGATGAGCTTCTCTGTTGCTATGTGACATGATTGTTAAGTGAAACATCATATAACTGCAATGAGCTTATAACCTTGTTTCCACTGCAGATGTAAAGCAAATCACCTGTGGATGTTAAGTAAGACATCACATAACCATAAGTTGTGGTTTTACTACTGGCTTTTCCATTGTGGGAATCTGTGAAGTGGGACACTGTGGCAGCCGTAAATTGGTTGTGAGGCACCCAAATCTCAATCACGTGAGTTTGAGGACACTGTGTTGTGGTTAGCCAGCAGCAGGTGCGGATATCTGAGGAGAGCGAGGACTCAGATGAGGGGCCAGGACCATTAGGGAGTGGACTGCTGCCTTCAGAGATTGTGGGGGCTTGCAGCAGGGATGAGGAAGTTCCCAAGGAGCCTGTGCCAAGTGCGCATGCATGCAGGATTGCTCATAGGAAAGAGCAGCTACAACAACATGGGCAACTCAGGAGTAAGGCTGGAAGTTAATGGCCCCTCCTTCAAGATGATAAAAGCCAGCTGTGAAATGAACATACTTTGCAGAAGGCAAAGACGTTTTGAAACTCCAGCCTTGTGGACATTCCAGTATTCTGATTTTGTATTTGAAAATTTTTGCATTGCAAATTATTTCTTGTCTATAATCTTGTGCCAAGTCTCGCACAGTTTGGCAAGGCCTGTGCTTATCTCAGCTAATTATTTTGCAGAAGCATGAAAAGGTTTCTACTCCCTTTGGATTGTGTTTGATTTGTTGGAAAAGGGCATGGGTCAGAACACACAGCAACTTGTCATAAAGTTAGTTTTTCAGCATCCTATGTTGGAAAAGTAGCTAGACAGAGCAAACGTTACATAAGGACAACCTTTTATTTTATTTTATTTTTCTTTTTATAATATTTTCATTTGTAAAAAAAAAGACCTATTACTTTATCCTTGATTATGAATGAATTGACTTTCTTTAGCTTAAGTCTTATTTTTGCCCATTTGCTTCTGGCATGGTATAGGGTCTCCTACTTGAACAGAGGAATTAGGCTAGAAAACCTTCAAGTTTCCTTCCAACTCTGTTATTCTGTTATTGAATTATCGCCACAATTCAGAGATTTAAAACTATCCAAAACTTCCTCAGCCAGCACTATCAAAGTCTATCTGTATACATTGTATAAAGCAGTGATAGTATTCTACCGGTTCTGCCCGGTTCTGGCATACCAGTAGCACCGAAAATTGGCAGAGACCAAACTGGTTCTCTCTGAGAAGCTGCTGGAACTTCTGTTGGGCCCGCCTGCCCGGGCTCCCATAGTGCTCCCTGCTTTTGAAGGGCAGCTGCTTTGTGCGGCACAGTAGATTGCCACGCATCAGCTGCTGAAGCAACAGGGAGAGTGCAGGATTGCAGGAGGTGAGTCAGAAAGCTTCTGTGCCCATGCAAAGTGCATGTTTGGTGCGCATGCGCAAAGCCACGCCCACTGAACCAGTGGTAAACTATTTTGAAACGCTCCACTGGTATAAAGCCAATATAGTTTAAAGCTAAACAATTATCATTGCAACAACTAGCCTACATTTTTATTTTTTCTTTATTGAATTTTTGTGTCTCCTATCTCCTCTGTAAGGTGACTCTGGGCAGCTGGTGGGATAAAGATGTAATCATATGTATATATCAGGTAGTTACAAATACAATACTTGGAGGGCTCTTCTTTTCTCAGCCTATTGCTGCTAGCATGTTTGGAATAAAGGCATGGCAAGATGAGTCAGAGGATGGATGGGTTGTCATTGATAGGCATAGGCACTGAATTAACATTTCTAATACCTTCTTTGATGCATTTTCTCAAGAGAAAAGGCAAACACAAACCTATTTCACATGTGTAAAGTAGACTGACCTAGCTAGATGGCAGTACTTAACCAACGTTGGCTGAACTTCAAAAAGCAAGCAGGATCAGATCTGATTAATCTGTGGAAAGAAGACTGCCAGGAAATCTTTCAGTTGTAGGCTAAAGAGGAAAATGGAGGTGAGTGGAGAATCTAGAAGGCAAAGGCAAAACTAGAAATCCAGAGAGCCAGTTTGGTGTAGAAATTAAGGCACCAGGCTAGAAAGCGAGACGCCATGAGTTCTAGTCCTGCTTTAGCCATGTGTCATGTCCCTGTCAGAATCTGACTCAGAGGAGGAAGCCGAACAGCTGACAGGGAGTGGGAGGCTCCGTTGGCTATGGAAGAAACTAGGGAAAGGGAAAGTTCGGCTGGGCAGAGTAGGGAAAAGGTAGAATAAGGGAGGGGGAATTCAGACGAAGACCCAGGCCCACCCCCTCTTCATCCTAGGGCACGCAGGGAGGAACGGAGACGACAGCAACATTGGTTGCATGGCTTATGGGGGAGGAAAAGGCCCTGACTCCCTTCATTAACTGAAGTTGGGAACAGTGTATAAAAAAGGCAAGCTACGTGCAGCAAGCTGTTGGGAGCAAACTTGATTTTATCTTGTATCATCGTGGCTGATCTGTGTTCCTGGTGTTTTCCCAACCATGTGAGTTTTGCTGTGCTTTCAACTTTGAAATTCCTGTTCCTGCCCTGCCAAACTAATTACTTCAGTTTGGATTGTTTGGGTTTTAAGTTACAGTTTGTGTGTACCTTGTTTTGGAGTGAATTTTCTACAGTCAAAGGCTGTTCCTGGGAGTTTTTCTCCAGCTCGAAGGTAACATGGACATTGGGGGCAAAGTTGGAGATAATAAAGAGACTCTTATTGCTTATCTGACTGTGTTACCTTTGTGCCATGCCCCGGGTCATCACACCATGAAAGCTAGCTGGATGACCTGGAGCCAGTCTCTCTCTCTCTCTCTCTCTCTCTTTCTCTCTCTCTGAGCCCAACCCATCTCACAGTGTTCTTGTTGTGGGAAAAATAGGAGAAGAAGGTGTGTTGGAAATGTTGCGTTATTTGTAAAAATAATAAAGGTGAGATACAAATAAAATAAAATAAAACCCTTCTATACTGTTCTTAACAAAGCTACCTGGATATTCCTGTCAATTGCCAAAAATGATGCTCAATTCAGAGACTTTTTAGGAATGACTGGGCCAGGATACTTCATTTGGGAGCTTCTTAAAGACATGCTTTTAGGTGGGGCACTGCATATTTCTATGGTGAAAAGGAATCTTACACCTAGATTCTGTGTTAAAAGTACAAAGATTTAAGGCAAAATATTCCATTAGAATAAAGCATCATAGCTTTTCGGTCGAGAATTGGCATTCTCTTTGCATCTTCAAGCTGTGGGCACAAGGAAAATTGCTATGTATGCTAGTCTCCCCCCCCCTCCCCCCAATCTATTTCAACAGTAAAATAAAAGGAAATACTGCTGCAGAAAATGGGAGAATTTAAATTCCTTTGATTTGCTATTTGATTGGGATGGAATCCACTCCCCCCCCCGCCACAAAATGGGTGTACAGTAAGTGTGAAAACAAAGATTACCATCGGCAAAAAGCAGGGAAGGCACAGATTTTCATACCATGGAGCAAGAAGAAAGAAATTACCTGCGTAGAGTCATCTTAGTAATAACTGAGTCCTTCTGTTATCTCCTTCCATTAATCACCTTTCTTGTCCTTAAAATACTAATGCTGTAAAAATGTGCTTATAGCTAGGTGTGGATGGAAGAGAAATATCATCATTAAAATACAATGCTTGGAAGTTAACATCCAGGGGCAGTTCTACCTATAAGATTTTTTTTAAAAGTTCAGTCCAATGTCTAATTAGGGCCCTTAATATGTTTGAAAAGCTTCCTCCACCCCTCTTCCCCATGTATTTCTAGAATGCTGGGTTTGCTTTAATTAAAGTTCAATCATTTTATGTTAATATTTCAAGAACAAGAAAGGTGATTAATTTGTGCATTTGTACTTCTTCACTATCTGAATTCTAGCTCTTTATTCCAGTTGGAATAATTGGAGTCTACTTCGTTACACACCTCCAGTATGTCAATCATTTTACACTGCCCATTTTAGGGTGCAGGCAGACACATACACACACAGAAACATGATGCGACGTTCTAGCTCCAGATCAGAGGAAACTATATTATACTGTTGATTACAGCTTTCAGTTACTTACCGTACTTTGGAAATAATGATTAATAATAAGATGGCTAACAGCTCAAGGAAAATGTAGAAAATTAAAAAAACAAAAAAAATTACCACAGTAGGGAAACCTTTCCCCTGAATTCCTCCACCTCTTGGCCTCGACTTCATCCAGTCTTTAAACCAAATCAGCAAATTATCACAAACAAAACAGCATCACCAAGAAAAAAAGCTGGTGAAAATCAAGAATAGAATACAGATAGTCCTCGAGTTATGACCACAATTGAGCCCAAAATTTATGTTGCTAATTGAAACATTGGTTAAGTGAGTTTTGCCCCATTTTACAACTTTTCTTGCCACAGTTGTTAAGAGAACCACTGCAGTTGTTAAGTTAGTAACATAGCTGTTAAGTGAATGTGACTTCCACATTGACTTTGAATATTAGAAAGTCACGGAAAGTGGAGCCTCCTCACTGTCGGACCGTACATCATGACTCTTTGCGGCTATGGTCCGTGCACTTTCATTGGAGAGCCCCGATCATTACGATTAGGGGCTGAAGCTGCCTTGGAGGGGCGGCGGTGTAAGGGGAAGCTGCAAACCAGGTTGAGGGGAGCCGCATCTCCCCTCCTGGGCTTGGTCTTCCACCCCCGAAAGACGAATGCAGCGGTGTTTTAAAATGGCCACCCTGAAGAAGAGGCCTCAGCTGGATTAAGATTTGTGCAGGAGGGAAGAAAGAGGTGGATAACATCTGAACCAGGACAATTGGGTGATACAACTAAATAAAAGTACCCCGGAATTAAGGTAACATGGAATTTTTAAGAAAAGAAATGTGAGCAGTGAAATTACAAAGGGACAGGAAAAAAAATAAAAATATATTTTTGACAGCTAAGTGGGGCTTCGAACCGGGAAAGGAAGAAGCAGGAACTAAAGATTTAACTAAATTGGACTAAAATATTTTGGCAATAAACAGGCATAAAATAAAGCTGGACTTAAGATTGTCGAAAAATAATAATAATAAAGTTTACAAATTGGAGACTGGACTGTGCTGGAATATTGAGGTTTGAAAAACCCTAAACAAAAAATAGGGGGAAAAGGTGAAGACTTTGTATAATGGAGAATGCCACCTTTTGACAAAAACTTGAGCTCAAACAAAAAGGAAAGCATCCTGTTTCTGAATGAACTGGTGTGGATATAACATTAAAGAAATATTGAAACAAAGTAAAAATCTTAGAAAGTGAAAATAGAATCAGAATAAAGAAAAAAGCAAGGAAAGAATGACTGTGGGATCGATTGATGTTTTTGGTATAGACCCTGGGCTGGAATAATTGAGAACTTTAGAAAATTGAAAGAAGAAAGAAGGAAAGTAAACGTGGTTTTTTTGTGGACTTTAATGATCATAAAATACAAGAGTGTGTAAGGATGACATCTCTTCGGGAATTAAAAATGGAACTTAAAAATATGAGAGAATTACTACAGGAAAGAGGCGAATTACTTTGCTCTGTGCTAGAAAAAATGGACATGGTGATTGAAGAACAAGACAAAAGAGCTTCAGAGGAGGAGTCGATTCAAGAAGACATTTTAAATAGACAATTAACACAAAGAACACTACAAAGAAGTGGGGAAAGAAGGAAGGTTAATAAGTTGAGATTTAAGAAAGCAATCAAAAGGGAAAGGCAGAAAGACCCAGCAGAAAAGGGGAAAGGAAGATATTAAGAAAGAGAGGGATATAAACTGGAATGAGAAAAGAGATGGGGAAAAGAGGGGGAGGTGAAGCAGTAAGAAACAGGTGCATGAAATAAAGAAATACGGAAATAGTAAAACATTGAAAAGAAATTGTTTTTTCAGAGATAATGGCTGATAAATTAAAAAGGGGATTCTGCAGGGTGACAAGGGGTAATAAGAATATTTCTTGCAATTAAAAGTATTTAGAAAATAGGGTAATATAGATACTGATAACTTTTATTAAAAATTAAGGGGGGAAAATATGCTGCGGAATCCAAATGAAAAGATGTAATGATTATTATTGTAACTTCTTAAAAATAATTGGGAATCAAGATGAGGGAATAAAGGTATATTTTAATCATTGAGGTGTCACACTCAAAGCAGTAAAACCTATACTTGTTTTTTTTTCTTTAGTGTTAAAATTTGTATTAATCTAGAATTTATAAGAAGAATGTGTAATGTAAAGGAAATATGACAGACTAAAGAACCAACTAAATTAATAAGTTAATATAAACTATTAAAAGCAATGAGAGACATTGGTAACATTTTTATTATTATCATTATTATTAGGCAAACACATATTGTTTATCTTTATTTTTAAAATAAATATGAAAGGATTATATTTGAAATAATTGAAATGAAACAAAAAGATGTTTCAATTGAGATTAATGAAAGAGGCTAGAATTAATGTGTTTGTTTCTCTCCTCACTGAAAATTTGGAATGGAAAAGGTAATAATAGAATTAAGTATGCATATATGAATGTATAATTGCTGTCATATTTGTATGTAAAGGTGATGACCCGGAAATATGTTGCCCACTAAAAAGAGATTTTTGTTTTTAATGTGAAAAACTGAATAAAATTTGTTAAAAAAAAAAAAGAAAGTCACAAAAGTTGATCACATGACCCTGGGACCCTGCAACCATCATAAATACGAACCCAGTTACTCAGCATCTGAATTTTGATCATGGTGCTGGGCTTCGAAGGTTAGATGGCCCAAACATGATGTAGACACAATAGCCAAAACACAATAACATATAAATGTTAAAAAGAGCTATGTTATGATGTTTGAACATAGTTCTTTTTAACATTTATATGTTATTGTGTTTTGGTTATTGTGTCTAGATTAAAATGTTCATATATAATGCTAGTCCATGTATGATATGCTAAATAAATATGTTATTGTTGTTGCCATCTAGTAGTTGTTTGGATTTGTGTAGCCCACATATGGCAACTCAGTTAAAGAACAAAAGAAAACCCAAAGGATACAAGAAAAGTAGAATACAATAAGAGCCTATTTGGTGTAGTGCAGAGGTCTCCAAACTTGGCAACTTTAAGCCTTGTGGACTTCAAGTCCCAGAATTCTCCAGCCAGCATAGTGTAGCTGGCTAAAGAATTCTGGGAGTTGAAGTCCACAAGTCTTAAAGTTACCAAGTTTGGGGACCTCTGGTGTAGTGGTTTAGGATAAAAGGCTAGAAATCAGGAAACTGAATTCTAATCTTAGATTATACAGTATATGAAGCCAGTTTGGTGCCATTGGGCTAATCATTCCCTTTCGGCCCTAGGATGAAGCAAATGGGAAAACGCTTCCAAAATATTGCCAAGAAAATTGTATAAATTTATTGAAGCAGGCCCCAGAAGTTTGAAAACACACAAAAGCAAATAGCTGGAAAATTCATTTCCTTCGCCCTCTTTTACAAACCAACAAACAAAACTCTCATGCCAACAATATCACTCTTTATCTTCCCCTAAAGATTCCACACATTCAATCCTCATTATGAGGACAGACTTTAACCATATCCCTATCTCTACCAATCCAGCATGGAGAAGCCAAATGTCAGTTTATTTATATTAGGGGCTCTTATCAAGCCGCTGGGTCCAATTCATTGTTTCCCAATAAGTGATGACAAGTCTTCTTCCTGTGCACTTATATTTAAAATCTGATGAATGCTTGAGATCATCTCAGACAGCTCTGAGTAGCCAGAGAGAGGAAATAAGCAGGACTTGCGATCCTTCATCAATGTGATAAAACTGAGAAACCAACTTACTGGTAATGCCTATATTATCAAAATGCCAAAAATGTTTGCATTGTATAATCCAGTGTCTCAATCTGTCAGTATTCAATAAGTGTCAGTACCCTTATATAATCTCTTAATGGGTTGTCAATCCATGTACTCACTAATTGCCTGGTTCTAGTTTTGGGCTCTTCTCTTTATCTGACATGAATTGGTGTGACTTTCCCTCTATTCTGCCTGGCCTTCCACATTTAATTTTGTTTGTCTTGGACTCTTAGCTCAGATTCTAGCTTTGAATTTGTCTCCAGATGGATTCTGTTGCAGACGGAATCCAGGAACGACCAATTGTGTTGCAATTTGGAACCCTCAACTCTCTGCTTACTTAACAGCCTGCAGCACATTGTTAACAGTCTTGGAAGTAAAAGATTCTGGAAGAGATGACCCACATGAATAGATGTACTTCTAAACTCTAAATGAACACTGTACTGATAAATGTTGAGATAAAGAGGGATGGGACCGTTTTAGTTTGACTCATTTATAAATCTTAGCCCTTAGTGACCATTTTAACTCTGCCTCTCAGAAAAAAAGATCATAATTGATGAAGTGTAATGATAATTATCTGACTTGTCTATCTTTAATGATTTTTCAGCTCATTAAGAAATGGGGATGGTTGGGTTCATGCATTGCATATAACGCATTTGGTTTAGTTTAAGGCAGGAGTGGGATTCAAATTTTGTAACAACCGGCTCTGTGGGCATGGCTATGTGGGTGTGGCCATGTGACTGGGTGGGTGTGGTTTCTTTGGGGGGAGGGCTTCTGGGCCTCAGGGAAGCCTCTGGGGGGTGTTTTTGTTCCCAGGAAGCTTCCCTGGGGCCCAGGAAGGCAAAAAATTGAGGGGACGGGTTTTTTTTGCTGTGCCTCCCACCTCCATTTTTTGCCTTCCTGGGCCTCATGGAAGCCTTCTGGGTGAAGCAGTAAGTAAGTGAGGGGAATCCTGGCACAGCTGATCATAGGAATAGCTGATCGTTGCAAGGGAAAAAAGAAAAAGAAACACCTTAAGGAGTGACTGGGTGGGGAAGAACGCAGTCAGGGATGTTGGGCATGTGCGCAATGTTGCACATGCACGATGACTGACTGGGCAGGGAGGGGAGGGGTGGGCAGAGAGGGGCAGGGCCAGCCAGGGACACAAGTTGCTGGTTCTCTGAACTGCGTAGAATCATAACAACCGGTTCTATAGAACCAGTCCGAACTGGTAGAATCCCACCCCTGGTTTAAGGTTCAGATGAACTTAGCTACTTGGTTTATGACTTAGTGTTATTGTATGAACCCTATCATGCTGAGTACTTTTGTGTGACATATTAAACCACATTTAATTTGAGCGCAGTTAGTCATCAAATTCTGGGGATGGTTCCACATTGTGGTTAAATCTGGGTGCCTCATCCACAATCTGAATCTCTCATTTATTTAACTGGTACCTACTATTTTGCCAAGTGTCAGGGCAGTGGTCAGGTGGATTTTGGATCCACATCAGTGGGTAAACAGATTTTAACCTTTATTATTAGCTCTAGCAAACAGATCGAAAAGCATAACACAAAAGGCATACATAGCAAGAAAGATGATACCCAAATCTCTTACCAACTGCCAGGATCAATAATGACAGCAGAGATACCCCAAGGGTGACCAGTTTCCACAGGACTCAATGCAGAGGTGGTATTCAGCAGGTTCTGACTAGTTCTGGAGAACCAGTAGCGGAAATTTTGAATAGTTCGGAGAACCAGCAAATACCACCTCTGACTGGAGATTTTACAGTATCCTTCCCCTGCCATGCCCACCAAACCACAGCCACAGAACTGGTAGTAAAAAAATTTGAATCCCACCACTGACCCAATGCTAGGTTCTGTGTAGAAGCTCCCAATAAACAACAACCCCATGGTTTTTATTGAAGCCTGGCATCATGATTTCATGGCTTAGCCATAGTCATGAGATTGCAAGACATGACCTTGATTGGGTAGCACATGACTCTGGAATGGGAATTGAAGTTTGAGACTTTGGCAGTAAGACAAACTTTGCAGCTATATGAATATTTCTTTCTCTTCTCCTTTGTTCATTAAAAAAGAATTAAAAAATAAGCAGATTATCTTAGAATGAGCGCTACGCTTCTAGACTTTTCTTAATACGAAGAAATAAAAATAAACGCAAAATAATGTCTTCCGCATTGCCAGTATGCTTACCTTAACAATTGCTTTGTTTGTCATTCGGACCTAGAAATGGAAGGTTATTCATTGTTTAACTGCCTAGCCTCCTCTGCTCTCTCTTGTTGTTTTTCACTGCTCATAGATAAGTACCTTTCCCAAAATATAGATTTTCCTAATGACCCTCATAGTTTCAATCCCAAGTAAACCACTAGAATCTATTTGGGGTTGGGGTAAACCAGCATATGCCAACTGCTTAGCCACCACAAAGTCGATGGGAGAAGTTTCAAATAAGAGAAAGAATGACAAATCAGTTTTTATCTTATCTTACCCATGGCTTCTTTTTAAAAAGAATTATTAAAACAAACTTTGATTTAACATGAAGAGTGAATAAAAATCACTGAAGACCATTCCTGTTTCCACTGTTGGATTTCTTCCACCCATAATTATATCTACCATAAATAAAACCATGCTATTTTCAAGACAGCCGCTCAGAATTTTTGGAAATGGAGGAGCATATCAGCTTAGTAAACAACAAAATAGCATAATTGCACAGCTGTGTAATTAATAATAACCCATGAAATCATTCTCTGCCCCTTTTTAATTCAGCCTTTTCAGTTATATTTAACATAGTACTGTTTTTTCAGGGGGGGGGGTGTGTTAATGCAATTTTATGTTTTGGTGTTTGTACTGTGCATTGTCTTATCTTCAGGAACTTATATGCCATTTCTGATAGGACAGAATGTAACTGACAGTCTTGTAGGACTCAAGCAATATATCAAAATGCTGGCTATGAAGAAAACAGCCTGAAGCTATGAAATATTGCTTGTTGGCTACACCAGTCTTCCTTCTGGCTGCTTGGAAATTTGGCCTCATATTTTCCCCACTTTTTAACAACTGAGGATAATTTTTTAGTTTTCTCTTCTTTTCTCTACAAGGCTTGACAACTTTAAGACTTCTGGACTTCAACTCCCAGAATCCCTCCTCCAGTCATGTTAGCTCAGGAATTCTGGGAGTTGAAGTCCACAAGTCCTAAACTTGCCAAGTTTGAAGACCCTTGGGTTAGTGGTTGGACAAATGAATCATTTCTCCTTGTCTTCCATTGTCTCCTGCTAGGTCAATCTTAGTACCGTTAAGATATCTGGACTTCAACTCCCAGAATTCCCTGACCAGCTATGCTTAGCAACCTTAAAGTTGCTAAGGCTGAAAATCCCTATGCTAGGCCATGCCACAACAATTGCAAAAAGTGGCATTGACAGTGCAGGCACAAGACCAAAAGAGAAATTACTAAGAATTCATACCTCTCCATATATAAAAACATTTTCCCTGTAGTGAAATAATAATCACATTTCCCAGTTGCATTACCAAACACTCTTATATCAAGACCCATAACTTAGAATACCATGATGTAATAAATGATTTATTTAGATGATTCAAATAGTATTTTTCTTTATGATGCAGTTTTTTATCCAAACCATGCAGATCTTGCTTTGCTACTGCGGCTGATTTTCTGAAAATAGTAGCATGCCATAATATAACAAGCGGCTTGAAAAATCTACAAACTGAAAAAATGAAATGGGAGTTTGGAACATGCCACATAAAGAATAATTCAAACAGCCTCATTTTTCTCAGAAGTGAGTAGTAAATGTTTAAAATATGAAAGATGTTAGCCATTTTCCCCTATGTGGCCTGAATAGCATTTTGTTTCAATAATTATTCTAAGGAAAACATGACTGTTTTAACTATCTACCCATCTTTGTAAGTTGGCAGAAAATGATAATGGCATGAAACCTGCTATTCTGGTTGCCAATCTCTTTCCTTACCTCTGTTCCCATCACTGCCAATCATCTGGCTTGCCCCCTGGCCAATGGGTGACAAAGGGCATGTCCACCCGGCATCCTTAAATTGCTCCTTTCCTGTGTATGGACCGTTAAGCCAGTTATGAAATCCTGTTCAGACTAAGGTGCTTTGGCAGCGGCTTGCAAATTATTCTACCACATTTTCCCACTGGACAATTTCTTTACCCTGTCCAACTTTCCATTCCACGAAAGCAATTGTCATTCACGTTTCTTCCTTTGAATAGGACATACAATGCATTCAGAAAGTATTCAGCCCCCCTGCACTTTTGTCAAATTTGTTATGTTGCAGCCTGATTCTAGAGTTGTTGACAGTTATTTTTTTTCTCACATTAATCTACACTCAGTACCCCATAATGACAAAGTAAAAACATAATTTTAGAAATGTCTGTAAATTTATTAAAAAGAAAAAATTGAAATATCACATTGGCATAAGTATTCAGACCCTTTACTCAGTATTTTGTTGAAGCACCTTTGACAACCACTACAGCCTTAAGTCTTTTGAGGTATGATGCAATAAGCTTTGCACACCTGGATTGGGGGATTTTCTGCCATTCTTCTTGAAAATCCTCTCAAGCTCAGTCAGGTTGGATGGCAACCATCAGTGGACAGCCATTTTCAGGTCCCTCCAGAGATATTCAATAGGGTTCAAGTCAGGCCTCTGGCTGAGCCACTCTAGGACATTCACAGAGTTGTCCCTAAACCACTCCTGGGTTGTCTTAGCTGTGTCCTTAGGATCATTGTCATGTTGGAAATGAACCTTTGGCCCAGTCTGAGGCCCTGAGTGCTGTAGAATTGGTTTTCATTGAGGATATACCTGAACTTTGCTCCTTTCAGCTTTCCCTCAACCCTGACCAGTCTCCCAGTCCCTGCTGCTGAAAAACACCCCCACACCACATGATGCTGCCACCACAATGCTTCACTGTTGGGGTGATATTGGGGAGGTGATGAGCAGTACCTGGTTTCCTCCAGACATAACATTTAGAACCGAGGCTAAACAGTTCACTCTTGGTTTCATCAGATCAGAGAATCTTGCCCCCCATAGTCCAAGAGTCCTTCAGGTGCTTTTTTTGCAAATTCCAAGCAGGCTTTCAGTGTTTGGCGCTGAGGAGGGGCTTCAGTCTAGCCACTTTGCCATAAAACCCAGATTGGTGGAAGCCTGCAGTAATTGTTGTCCTTCTGGAACTCTGTCCCATCTCTATACAGGAGCTCAGTTACAGTACCATCGAGTTCTTGGCCACCTCTCTTACTAAGACCCTTCTCCCCAAGTTGCTCAGTTTGGTTGAGCAACCAGCTCTTGCCAAATATCTTACCACTGGAGAATTATGGAGGCCACTGTACTCTTAGGAACCTTCCTCTCAGCCTCCAAGATTTCTTCTTCTGCTTGACTCTTTCTGGCTACTGTAGAAATGGGGGAGTGGAGGAATAATTGGGCTTCGTGGGGGGAAGGGTGCTGGAGGTTGAAGTTGTGTGAACTGTAAAAGTTGGGATGCTTTTCTGCTTACCCTGCAAAGGTCAATCATCTTGGCATACCAAATGTGTGAGATGCCACCTGAAAATGTAGCCCCCATGACATTATACACACCTCAGATTGGATGTCCAGTTTGAATTGTTGGGGGTGGGGACTTGGGATAACTTTCTATATGTAATTTCCGTGGCTTTTGCCTCAGATCTTGTATTTCTTTTGTTGCTACCACTTCAAATTCAGTAGAAGTACTTTTCTCTATAAAAATGGAGTCTAAGGCTTGCTTTCTTGGATTTTGAATCTGACACTTCCTGAGATCCGTGCCTTGCGACAATCCTGTCTCTGACGTCTGCAGTGCCTTTGACCTCAAAGCTTTTGCTCTGCTTCAGTGTGCATTGTCAGCTATGATGCCTTCTAAAGAGAGGTGTGTGTGCCTTTCCAAATCATGTCCAATCAATTTAATTCACCGCAGGTCAACTCCATTCAAGGTATAGAAACATGTCAACAATGATCAAGAAAAATGGACGGGGGGGGCATCTGAGCTAAAGTAAACATGTTGTTGCAAAGGGTCTGAGTATTCATGCCAATGTGATATTTCAGGTTTTTTTTTTTCCTTTTTAATAATTCTAAAATATCTAAAATTCTGTTTTCATTTTGTCATTACAGGGTACTGTGTGTAGATTGATGAGAGAGAGAAAATGAATTTCAACCACTATAGAATCAGGCTGCAGCATAACAAAATTGTTAAAAGTGAAGGGGTCTGAATACTTTCTGAATGCAATATATATATATATATATATATATAGGCATTTGCTCGGGTATTTTCCCACGTCATATTAGCTGTGCTTTTAAAGTTGTAGGCGTTTCAGCAGAATCTCATCTGCCATTATCAGGCTGATGATGGCAGATGAGATTCTGCTGAAACGTCGCTACAACTTTAAAAGCACAGCTACTATGACGTGGGAAAATACCAGCAAAGCCGAATGCCATACATGTAATACCAAAACTTAAGAATATATATATATATATTTGTTTTCTTCATCGAAACGTTGCCTAGATACTTTGAATCTTACGCGGGAGAAAACCGAACAACCAAAGATCCACATATATATATATATATATATATATATATATATATATATATATATATATATATATATATATATATATATATATGTATATATATATATATATTTAATGTACTTATATGTACACACACAAATACATACATACATAGATGCATGTATATAGTATTTGCATACAGAATTAAAACAACATAATGCACATCTGCACATGCATAGCCATTCGTGTGTTTTTTTTTAAAGATTCTTTTTGGAATTTTCCCTAAGAACACCTGCAGATCCTGTTAGAGTTACCTCTCTGCTAGCCTAATGGTTACAATACTTATCCTTGATTTGGCAGACTTGCTTTCTCTCCCCACACCCCCACCCAGGGGTATTTACCTTTCCCTAAGCTGTTTTTCTGGGCTTTTTTAAAAGCAAGAAAACAAAACAAAAGCCCCAAATCTGCTGCTACACCATTTCATAACTGAAAATGGGCTTATGAAAACAATGGACAAAAATTAGACAGCAGAGGGAAAGAAAAAAAATATTAATTAAAAACCATTCCTGCTGGGTTTCAAGAAAAGGATGTTTTAGCACGTGAGATCAGTGCTGTTACTCTGTAAGGAAAACCTACTGGAGCAGAATTTGCAGCAGGTGTTATTCAGGCAGAGCAAGGAAGATGCAGTGAGGGAGTATTTTTGATTCTGCGAAGCAGCGAATCGAAGTGCAAGGATTGGCTCAGAAGGATTTAAAGTGCGTTGGGCAAACCAGACAGGACAGCCGACAGAAGTAGGAAACTGCTACTTTCAAAGTGGAGCAAGGAAAGTGGTCCAGAGTTGCATCTGTGGTGGGGCAAAAGATGACTCCGACACAATCTGTTTCTGCCCCACAAAATGGTTGCTGGTCCCACAGCCTGGATAAGCCCAAAGTCCAACAGATTTTTAAATATATTTTGGATGGTGCTCTTGGATAGTGTCAGAATAAGAGGGAAAATGTTACTTTAAAGATCACTCAGGCATGTCTCACTCATTTGTTGGGAGGTGAAAGTGAAGGTGCTGTCATGGGATAATGGTGGAAGAATATTTTGCCAGACTGTTTTTGCAGAGGTGAAGCTGGGGACATGCCCTTCAAAAGACAAGCACAATGAGCATATTGAGCCACAGTGGCACAGTGGTGAGAGTGCAGTACTGCAAGGCTACTTCTTCTGCCTGCCGGCTGCCTGCAATTTGGCAGTTTGAGTCTCACCAGGCTCAAGGTTGACTCAGCCTTCCATCCTTCCAAGGTGGGTAAAATGAGGAGCCAGATTGTTGCTGGCAATATGCGGACTCTGTAAACTGCTTAGAGAGAGCTGTAAAGCACTGTGAAGCTATATATACCGGTAAGTCTAAGTGCTATTGCTACAGTGGAAAGACCGAAAGGGTCCTTCTTTGAGGCAGCATCCAACTGTGAGTTTTTTGATCTTATATATACTGGGTCTTATGCAGCAACAGCACTTAGACTTATATACTGCTTCACAGTGCTTTTCCAGTCCGCTCTAAGTGGTTTACAGAGTTAGCACATTGCCCCCAACAATCTGGGTCAGGGATGTCAAACTCACATCATCACAGCAGCGTCATGTGATGTATCAGGACTTTTTCCCCCTTCGCTAAACCGGGCGGGGGCGGGGCCAGCACATGAGTTTGACACCCCTGATTCAGGCCTTCAGATATAACTTATATATACAATTGATACTACTTCCTGATTTTTTAATTATTATCTTCATTATATCCTTCAATCCTATTCATTAGGATTCCTGTTTTCTTTGTTTACCTTCCTTAAAGAAGAAGGTAAACAAAGTCCTTAAGGACTTTGTCTTTAGAGGCACGTTATAGATACTTTAATAAATAGAATTTTTAAAAGCAGTCCTCTTTAATGGCAATAATCTTTTCCAACTGCTGTTCCTTTCTCAAGAACTTGATGACCTTGGCAGACTTTCTTTTCCGCTGCAAGAAAAGAAAAAAAAAATCTTGGGGAAGATTTGCCTAATCAAATTAATTTCCTACTTTGATTCCAACATTAATTTCTTTTCACCATCCTTAAAAAGTAATTCTAGGTCTTGATTTGAATATTACAATATGAATTAAAAAGGACCAAAGAAGGGGAGAACTGCTCCATCATCCTTCATTTAAAAAATACAATAAAATAGGAAATCTATGGTACTCCAGATCTAGCACCTGAGGCAATTCTGTCTCCTAATGTCTAGACTTTGAACTGGATTATTTCTTTCCAATTATTCTTTAAAAGCAAAGCATCTAATCATGTGAATTCAGCACTCAGGCTTCTCCAGGATTTGGACAACGCGAAAAGCTTGATGAGTTGCTTTCACCACAATCAAAGTTTCTTTTTTGTAAAAAAAAACAACCCACATTTCTGTTTTTCTTAAATTGCCTTCAGGCCAAATCTATTGAAAATGGAATCTCTCTACTCTTGGGAGAACCTGATTCCAATCTAGTACGAGTACTAGTATACTCTATAAGCACAATTCTAAATATGACATAGACCTACAGGGAGAACATGTACAAAAGCCACATCCCACTATCAGCATGTTGCACAATAAAGTAGGATAGATACATAATTTAAATATGACTTTTTTGATGGCAGAGTTTTAGCTCATAAACAGAATAATAGAAGAAGTTAGAATTACATATTAGTTGTCTGGGATTACTATTGATCATCGGCACCAACTTGATTCTTTCATTTTCTCCCATCCCCACCCCAAAGAGGTAGGTGTGTGTGTGTGTGTGTGTGTGTGTGAGTGTGTGTGCGTGCGTGTGATGCCCAATTTTTGCAGACTGTCAGAGCAAGTCCCTGCAGTTTTCTGGGCATAGTTTTTCAGAACTGGTTTGCCGTTGCCTCTTTTCTAGGACCGAGAAAGTGTGAGCAGCCCAAGGTCACCCAGCTGGCTTTGTGCCTAAGGCAAGACTATAACTCACAGGCTCCCAGTTTCTAGCTGGTGCTGCAACCACTACATCAAACTGGCTCTCTTAAAATACACATCCACCTTCAATTTTCAGTTTTGAATTAGGGAGAGAGAATCAGCATGATAGAAGTGAAGATGCTGCTGCAGAGTGACAAAGACTATCACAATCTTTTAGCCATAGGAAAAAAAAATATTGTTCCCCATTATACAGTGGTTTTTTACTCTTTTAGTTTTAGGATAATGAAAACCATGATGTTGGGAAAAAAAATTATATTGCTGGATAGAAATCTGCCTAAAATGATCTCCCCCTCCCTCCCCCCACAACCCTTATAAGTCCTGAAAATAATTGCTGTTTCACAGGTAAGAAATTTAAAATTTGACATTTTCCATACCTTTTCCCTCACATACGCCAGTTCTAGCCAGACGTGGGCCTGAGAAAGATATGCTATAACAAGCAGAGGCTTTGAAGGCACATGCTGTAGCAGCCCCGTCCTGACATTTGCTAAGCTTCAGAGTCCCTCAAGCGCCTGGGAGCTCAGCCATTGACGTCACTGAACAATAGGCAAAATATTTCCTCCTCCTCTGTAGCCTGAATTGTAAACACCAAGCCTGCACAGCAAGCTGAACATTTGGAGAGAGGTGGGAGAAAGGGAATGTGAGAAGCTCTCAAGCGATGTTGCCTGAAAATCAGCAGCTGCTAATGTTGCTGCACAACCATCTCTCTCTCTCTCTCTCTCTCTTTCTGTGCATGTGTGTGCATGCTAATGTAAGGATGACAGCACTGGCTTGCTTTCACAGCACAAAGTGGCAGATTTTTACAAGGAAAAAGTCTGATGATCCAAACACTTCTTTAAAAAAATCCTTCCTCTCTTATGCCTAGGTAAGTCACAGGCACAGTCTTTTCCACAAAAATTATCTTGCTGTTCAACATTGTACTGTATGCAAGAAAATCATGATGGAAGCTAGAATAGGGCAGCAAAAGGGCAGAGAGCAAGAGAGGAAGAGCAATAAGAGACGTGGAAAAGAAGGCTCTCTCTCTCTCTCTCTCTTCCAGTGTTTAGTAGATTGATGAGAAAATGAAACCTGTTGCATTGGTTAAGTCAGCTTCCTGGAGGTATTGGGCTTTGGCGCTCCTATCCATATTTTCTAGATAAGATAGCCTAATGTTTAGTCTAAAATTTAGAGTTTTGGACTTCCCTGCATTATATCTGCAAATTTCAGTGCAGTGGCAGGGAGAAGGACAATCACTGGAAACAGAAAATGTTTCTCAATGGTGCAAAAAGAATTTTTATTGTATTGGCTGAAATTTACAGAGGCCGTAGCAGGAAACACCGAGAAACATTGCAAGCCTTAAATGGAAATACTTGCTTTGATTTAAAAATAACTTTTTAATATACAAAACATATATGGTATATTGATACCTTTCATTTTCCACCTCAAAAGCCTTTCGTCATGCTGGCCACATGACCACGGAGATGTCTTTGGACAGTACTGGGTCTTTGGCTTTGTGATGGAGATGAGCACCGCCCCCCTGGAGCTAGAAACGACTAGCATGTATATGCGAAGGGAACCTTTGCCGTTACTTTTAGGCATTTGACTGTCCATGTGAGGGCCCCAAAGAAAGTATGGCTTTTAACCAAAATCATTTAAAGAATCTAACACTTTTAAATGTTAGCTGGTATGTGCAAGTTTGCCTGGCTTTTGGCACTGAGAAATTGTCACTATATATTGACCCTATTAATGTTATCAAACCTCTGGACACTAACACCCTAATGACTTGTTTGTCTTAGAATGCATTTACATGTTCATAAATTGCATTCTTCTTTTCTCTGAGTGCACAGTGAACTATTCAATGACAGAGCAGTTAAGAACTCATTCCCATGAGGGATTTCCTCCTACAGGCAGTCTCATTCTGCTGCTTGAACTCTATGTTGAATATTTTCAATGGAAACCTCTGAATCCTCCTCCTCCTCCTGTGCATGTCATTTAAGAGTAACTGAGAAAAGGCAGCATAAAATGTCACTCATACAGCTGCCCCACCCTTCTCCCCACCTTTAGCATATATGTGGGAACAAATGGACCGACGGAAATTTGATTCTTAAGCAACTCCTATATAGACTATCCCTGGGAAAATCGAATGTGAAATTTTGAATTGTAGATTCAGACTTTTCCCTTTCTCTTAGAAGCTATTAAAAAGTATGCTGGCTAGTGTCTCAATGTGCGTAAGCAGAAAATGATCCAGATCCAGGAACGCCAAGAAACTCACTGTATGTTCTTATTGGAGGAGACTAGGTCTATCCAGAAAAGTATTTCCTTGGAATACAATGAATTACAAACACTCCTCTCCATATTAATTTCTTTTGGGGGATATATATCTCCTGTAGTTAGTTCAAGGACTGGTCATTTAGGGCCTGTGGTTACCTACTGGAAACACCTTATAGAAAGTGCTTCTAATTGGGACTGTGTTGGTTATGCTCACTCACAAAATATTTGGTCAAATACCATTGACACAAATATTGGAATTTATTATTGGAATGCATTTTTGTGCAACAACTACAGTAGTAATCAACCAGTAGATGGCAGTCTTTATACGTTTGGATCTATGGTATATACTCCATGTTGTTTTGTTCTAAGTAGAGTTTCCTATTTCCTGTTACAGTGAAGCAGTTAAGCAGCAAAGCACATGGTGATTGTACTCTTTGTTTGATCTGTAGCCAGTGGTGGGATTCAATTGTTTTTTACTACCGGTTCTGTGGGCGTGGCTTGGTGGACATGGCAGGGGAAGGATACTGTAAAATCTCTAGTCAGAGGTGGTATTTGATGGTTCTCTGAACTATTCAAAATTTCTGCTACCAGTTCTCCAGAACTGGTCAGAACCTGCTGAATACCACCTCTGTCTGTATATAAAGATAATTTCTAACAACAAAGTAAAGCAAACAGGTCTGGGCTGCAAAAATCTAGACCTTAGTGCCTTTAAGATATATGCTGGTTTGGGAATTTTAGGAGTTGAAGTTCATATACAGTATTTTAAAGTTGCCAAGGTTGAAAAATACTGAGCTAGCTAATCACTTAATAGTAAAGAAAAAGAACAGATTCTAACTTACTGCTGCATATTGTTGAAGTCACCACTTTTGCATCTTAATCTGGTAAGCACAGAAGGAGGCTGCTTTTCACATTTCTCTCCTCCCTAACAACCTAGAAATACTTCAACTTTTTTCTTTCCAAGTGAAAAAAATTCCAAACAAAATATATTGAGGTTATAGCTATTTTAAATGTATTAAATCTATAGGATACATATAAAGCCCAGGTACATTTTGGAAATAAAAGATAATGTTAAAGTTTGGTGTTTTGCTGCTTAGGAAGACAGATTTCCATTTTAACATCAAAGTGAGTGCCAGGTTTCATACCCCTATTTTAAATTTCAATGAATATGGTTCACAGATTTTTGGGTCTCATCAAAAAAACTTTGTAGTTCTATGGATAAACACTAAGCAATAACAGAGATTGCTTTGCATTCTCACCTATTTAAAATTTCCATGAATAGTTGGAATTGGTTGTTTGCAATCAAAATGCTAAAAAGCTTGTAGAGTAGACATGGCTGTGCGATCTAGCCTTAGTTTTAGTGTGAAGTAAAAATGAAAAAAAAAATTAAAAACCTTGTATACATTTTTGGTGGGGTCAAACAGAAAATTGTAAGGAGTATCAGAGCAAAGGGAAAGAAAGAAAATTTAGCAACATCAGGCCCTTTTTTTTTCAGAGCCAGAGATGAAGCAGAAAGAGATCAAATCGATTTGTATCAGGATTCAGCCAGCTTTAAAAATAAAAAAGGTAGGATTAAAAACAATTAATAAATATTTGTGTCTCTGTTTGGTCAAATGACATGGGTAATAATGCTTCATTTTTTCATACATTTTATCTTAGAGAATTGTATTACAGATCTGTATGTATCAGTAATTAATCAACTTATTTCACAATTCACTATCAACATTTAAAAGTAATTGGTTAAAAGCATTTCAAGAGGGAGAAAAAAAAAAGCTGGCGAGTAAGAACATTTTCCCAGCAAGAAAAAAAATAGTTCAGCTTATACTTTATTATGCAAAATTCATTTTGGTTTTGCCTATTCTACAGAGATGTTTCCATATCAAATATAATTTGATATTGCAGAATCTTCGATGTTTGCATGCTGGATGTGGCCTGTTTTTCCATCGTGTACAAGTGCAAGCAGGGACCTAATGCATTTGGAAAGCCCATGAATTTGGATAGGAACGTTTGTTTCTGCGAAGTCCTGAAAGCTTTCAAAATGGAATTTTATGAAATGTAGTAGAGGCTGCACGATCCTTTTAAGCAACTCACTTCTGCCAGGTTCATTAAGACAAAAACAAACCAAGGAATTACCTCAGCACTCCAAACCAAAATGCAAGCCATATTATTAGTTTATGCATACAAGAGGATGAAATGTCGTGAATAAATGGCTTTGAGAAAATAATGCTGGAATACATATTCTTTCTCATGCTGAAACAAAGAGGAAAGCACTCTCTTTAAATCGGTGAAATAGGAGGCCTATTAATCATATTTTAAAATGGAACTGGGTTACATTCTATTAATGAAAATGACTCTATGGCAAATATTTATTATAAATTGTTGAGAAGTCTTCAAAATTACAGTAATAGGAAGAAGCCAAGAAAGAGCAATTTAATGTGAAATGACTTGGTAAAAGATGGTACTATGGGTCAAGTAAAAAATATACCTATATACATTATAAATATATAAAATGATTGTGTATGCATTGCCAACTTAAGAGCCAGTTTGGTCTAGTAGTTAAGGCAAAAGGCTAGAAAAGAGACCATGAATTCAAGCTCCACCTTGGCCCTAAACGTCAGCTGGCTGGTTTTGGGCCAGTAACTCTATCACTCTCATTTTGGCCCAATTCACCTCATAGAGTAGTTAGTGGGGAAAATAGGAGGAGGAAGATGTGTGAGATATGTTCATTTGGAGTTATTTTTGTGAAAATAACAAAGGCAGGATATATAAACTCTTTTTATTCTTTCCAATCCAAAGGAACTTTGGAGGGGGAAAACTTGAGAAAAGAGTTTGGGATTTTGTATGTTCAATCACCACAATAACTGTCTGAAAACTGAAATGTAGCAAATGAACTGAACAATTGTTTATAAGCATATTTAATGTTATTTATTGGTGTGCCAATCTTCAAACCAAGTTTTCCCATGACAGGTTACAAAGCACAATAATGAATATACTGTATAGAAAACAATATAATGATCTTTCTCCTGATATATAGATCTATTGTCCCCATTAGTCTTTCACTTTCTCTAAAAGAAAGGTTTTCCATTTTCAGCTTGATTCAGGAATGTCAAAAGATTGATGCCAATATGAGTTACATCATTTTTATTCTTTTATTCTTACTTTTTTAAATACAGTACAATATGTCCATTTTTTAGTGGCATGGCAGACATCATAGCTTAAAATGGAGATATGGCAGGACAATAAGCTTAGTGAGCTAAAACAATCCTTAAGTTTGGTTTAATTTAATTAAAAGATAGTCTAAAATTATTGCCCTCCATGTATGAAATAGTTTTTCCACTTATCACTTCACAAATTACAAAATAGTAACAACCTTTGGAAACAGTCTACAGGTGGTATCAAACCCTGAAATGACTTGCATATAGATTTGCATATAGTCTGCAGAAATGCAATTATTAGATAACAGCAAACTTTTTTGAACTTTTGCAGATTCAAGTATTCCCTTTAGCAGAGTGCTCAACTGGAAGGTTGAAGAACCATCTTAAATAGTGCATTAATTGCAGCTGGAGAAGATAGTTATAAGCTACGTGGTTTTCAAGGAAGAAGATGTAAGGTATAAGTACTGCAGTATTGCAGGCTGACTCTGCTGACTGCCTGCAGTTCAATTTTGACCAGCTCAAGGTTGGCTCAGCCTTCCATCCTTCTGAGGTCAGTAAAATGAGGACCCAGATTGTTCGGGGCAATATGCTATCTCTAGAGAGGGCTGTAAAGTATTGTGAAGCGGTATAGTTGACTAATTTGTCAACTAAGTGTTACTGCTATTGTTATCTAGATGGATCTCATATGCAGCATCCAGCAGATCTTTAAAAAATAAACAGAGTCAAACCCACTTAGTACTTGGACTGTAAGGACATCCTTGATCTAGGACATTGGCTAGTGTTGAAAGTTATAAACCATGACCGAAGAAAGCAACAGAGGACTGTTTGCATTTTGTAGCCAGGAAAACTACAAGGAGATGACCCTGAAATCACCCAAGTCAACTACAATTTGAAAGAGAGTTTATCTTTTGACAGTTTATATAATGATGTTAGATTCTTTTTTTACAACAATATAATTGTAAAATGCTATGCCTGCACTTTTGCTTTTACATCTTTTTAGTGGCGATTGCATTTCTAAAATGGATAGGTTTCAATGATCTTGGATATTTTTGGGGGAAAAAACAGGTTTTTTTTCATTGCTCTGTGACCTTCTGCTTTGCTTCATATTGTAATGGAAAAACCTGGAATGTCCACAAGGATGATGGGTCATACGAAGGGAGCATAGAAGATTAGGCAGCTAAGGGCTATTACAAGTCTTACTAGGGATCAAAACAAAATCTCAACCCCAAACCTCAACCTCAACCTCAACCGATTCCTAATTTGCTTCCAGGGAGATTACACATAATGTAATCCAGCCCTTTCTTGATTGTTGGTGGCTGAGCAAACCTAAACAATACCAGTGGGTTCTAATGTCTCCTATTAAAGATGCCATACCATTGTGAAGTATTCAGGTAAAAGAGGTGCCTTAGATTTCCTCCTCATCTTTGAAAAGAAAGGAAAGGATAAGTTAAAAAGCAGTACAAAAAATGACCTTACCTTACACATAACCATTGGAAGACTGGCTGAACATCAAGACTCTACATCTTTTTTAATATCATATGCTAATATTCCTATTTCTTTCCTGACCTTGTAACAATTAGTATAATTACAACTCTCAGTACTACTTGACAAATTAGTCAACTAATTATCTTAAAGAACCAGTTGCCAAGTACTGCCTCATCTTTGTACATCAATGCCAGTTTGATTCTGGTGCTCAATTATTAACTCATTCTGGCACATCCTTTTTGATATATAATATTTGCATCGGGCATTTTGTTGAAATATTAATGAGGACTAGCTCAGTTCAAAGAAATGTAAATATTTAATGCTTCATAGGTGAAAGATATAAGGAAAAAAACATCAAAATATATTATTGCACCTACACTTGCCTTTTGATATTACAGAAGCTACATAATAATTCTTTCTCTTGTATAAAATCATTCTGAATAGAGAGGAAAGCTGAATAGAGAGCAGAATAGCTTTGTCTGGTGTGCTCTCCTTGAAATATGTTGGTCCATTTTAGATAACAGATAATCAGAGTTGGAAGGGACCTTGTAGGACATCTAGTCTAACCCCCTGCCCAAGCAGGAGACCCTACACCATTTCTGACAAATGGCAGTCCAATCTCTTCTTGAAAGTCTCAAGTGATGGTGCTCTCACAACTTCTGAGGGCAAGCTGTTTCATTGGTTGATTGTTCTCACTGTCAGAATGTTTCTCCTCATTTCCAGGTTAAATTCCAAGTCTTCTTGTTCAGTTTCCATCCATTATTCCTTGTCTGGCCTACAGGTGCTTTAGAAAATAGCCTGACCCCTTCCTCTCTGTGGCAGCCCCTCAAATATTGGAACACTGCTATCATTTCTCCCCTGGTCCTTCTCTTCACTAGGTTAGCCATGCCCAGTTCCTGTAACCGTTCTTCACATGTTTTAGTCTCCAGTCCCCTAATCATCTTGGTTGTTCTTCTCTGTCCTTTTTCTAGAATCTCAACATCTTTTTTATAGTGTGGTGACCAAAACTGAATGTGGTATTCTAGGTGTGGTCTTACTAAGGCTTTATAGAGTGGTATTTCAACAGTTTACCAATCCAGAGGTAAGGAACTAATGCAAGATGATCTCTAGAAGTGATACCTATATGATGTATCATGTATATGAGTAGCAACTAGTTCTTTTATAGCATCCCAGCCATTTTGTGGTGGTTACTTGGTTTACATTAACTGGCCTTTAAAAAATATTGACATATTTACCATGAAAAGATCAATAAGGGGCCTGACTGGCTTAGCCATCCCAATTGTTTTCTGTTCCTATTTCATTCTGAAATCCCATATCAGACACCATTCTGCATTTCCAGCATCTCATTTCTATGTATAGTAGTTAGAGAAAAGTTAAGGGTTAATTTAGAGCAGAGTGGTTTTGGTTCTTTTTTTGAATTGGACTCCTGCAAGATGTCGAAATGCACCACAGCCTAACACTTAGTAGGCAGTGATGGAGACCTTGGAAAAGATGTAAAAACATAAAATCACCGAACCAGTAGTTACACCGGTCAGATCCCACCCCTGGTTGGACTAGATGACCTACAAGATCCCTTCCAACTCTGATTATCTGTTATCTGTTATGTGAAGTGTCCTTCTATACCTTTATGAGTTTCAGTTGACGGGCTTTGTTGGGCTTGATTGAAAAGGCGCTCCAAATCATAAGTCTCCTGAGAGTGTTTAATGGTTAATGTAAACATAAATAATATGTGCTGCTGTTGGAGTAATTGAGTTCAAGGTATACTTTCTGTTTTAAGACCTTCAGAGCATCCTACCCAGCCTCGGCAAGAGAAAGCTTGGGAAAGCTCACTGTCTTAGGCCTTGGCCTTTGTAGGTTTCTGTGGTTGCCTTGGCCCTTGCGTATGGCTAATGTAGGATTCAGCCCACTGATTGCATTTGCAGTGTTGATTCGTACCTTAGTTCTGAGAAAGCATCCTTAAAAAGTAAATTTCTTTATAATGACATCAGAGGAGGATAGACCAATTTCTGAAGGACTTTAACTTTATTGCTTCATTTTCAAAACCTGCAGCAAGTGAAAAAAGAACACCGTGTACAGGCTTCCTGAAGAACCTTGTTAAAAAGAAACATATGTCACCTGGGTGACAGCCCATTTCTATGCCCTCTCCACTCATACCCCCACCATCGATTTGCAGTAAAAGAAAGAGCCTTTCCTTAATCTGAAACCTTTGCAATTTTGTCTTGAAAGGCAACCCTTTTGTAGACATTGGAAATACTCTTTACCCAAACCCTTCCACCTGTCTTTCATAATCCTTATCAAAGTGACCTGTTCTTAGTTGGTATATTGGGTGACGTTGTTGTCCAAAGGTGCTGCCCAAGGTGCTGAAATTAAAGAGGCTTCTTCCATAGTGGTTGGTGCAGCAGTGCAAAACCAGCAGTACTACTGGCCACAACTGCCTTTTAAACAGTGCAATGACACAGAACACTTTTTTTTTCACATTGCGAATTTACCAGGACAATAGAGAGAGGAGACAATCAGGGGCCAGCCTATCACAATTAAATAGAATGTGCCTGTTTCAGTACTATCAAGTGGAATAACGACTAGATTTGGGACTAGGAGATTGGACAGATCTGCATCACTCAGTAAAATAGCCTGCTAGCCAGGAGACATCAAAGATCTATAAAAACACATCATAATGTGTTATATTAGCAAAACTTCAAAGTCATAAATCCCACAAAATCTAACAGCTTCACAGTATTCTTACTGCAAGAACTGGCTAGATAAATATCCATATTTCTAAATATATATAGGCATTTGAATTTAATTTTCCAGTGAAAACTCAGAGGAAATTATGCTTGCTGATGGAAATAAATTACAGACAGAACTCTTTCCTTTAAAATCATGTACCAAACTCAATATGCCTCTGAGACTGATGCTAGGGGTAGTTCAATACATATGTTATTCTTTAAGATATATTTTGCTTACCACAATTAGCATTTTTGATGTCTACAGCAATAGAACAAATTAGAAACCATTGCAGAAGTAAATGGAAGTGCTAATTCTTTGTAACAGTTTTCTGTAGCCTACTGCCCTCCTTTAGTGTTGGCAATGAATACAAATCCATTGGCATATATATTACAATATTTTTGTAAGCAAGAACAAATCTATTCCCCATAGACTCAAAGAGAACATAGGCTTCCACATCTGTGATTACATAAGCACATTTCCCCTCTTTCTGTTGAATCATTGCCCATTTTCGAATGCTGCTATACAGTCATAAAACAGAATGGATTTTTTTTTTTTAACTACACATGAAGTAGAAATCGTCAAGCAGGGCACAGAGGTCACAAAGCATTTTTATTCAGTCTTACATGTTTAATTAGAGACAACCTGATGCTTACAGCTTACAACCTGCTATCTTATGACTTGAGAACATTATTCCATGCCCTACAGTCTTGGATGATAAAGAACAGATCTTGCTCTTCTTCTGGGTGACATTCTTTTGGTATTTCAGAAGAGTAGACTTATCTTTTCTTGACCCCAATTAAGTTTCCTTCATTCTCTTCTTCAAAATCTAGCTTCCATTTCCCTGATTATTCTCCTTGCCTTTCACTGAATTCATTTTAATTAATCTTCTTAATAGGTCTACAGAACTAGACCTAATATTTGAGGTGTGATCCGATCAGTAGAGACAATAATCAGCATTGGTGATCTGTATATTATACTTAGATTGATTAACATTTAACTCATCAATGAGAAACTGCCCAGGAGTACCATTTATCCTTCTCTAAGTCATATGTAATTCTTCTTGTACATCTGGAAAGCCATCTGGAAAAGAGTGGTAGATCATTTGTTCAGCCTATAGTAATTTGGCCAAATTTTCTTTAAAAGCAATTCTGTTCCATTTCAGTACATTTGAAGAGTGTGGTCTTTTGAAAAATATAAGATATGCTGTTCAAGTTACTGTATTCCTCTGATGTCTGAATTGATCCATGCAAGCAAAAGCTAAAAGCAAAAAATGACAATCACATTGACTTTCGTCAGTCAATTACATCCAACAGAAAGCTTCAATCCAAAGAGGTGGTTTAGAAGCAGACAATTGAAAAGTCAAACTTTATTTTTTTTCAGTGACAATACAAGATTGAAGATTGAAGCTTGAGAATCGAAATTTTAAAATGCTGAATTCAAGAAGATGTGATGGCAATTAAGGGAGTAAATTGATAGAATAAGGTGATAGAAGACATCTCTATGGTGAGAGTATGAAATGAGAAAAATAAGACTACATCCATCCCAATGATAAAGCCGTTCTGTTGACAAGGCATCACATTCCGAATGCTGTGAAAATACATTTCACCACTCAAAGGCACCCTTTGTGGATTTCAATCAGCTTTCGATCTGATTCCAAGGCAGAGGCCGTGGCAGAAACTTCAAGAATCCTCAATGGATTCATCCTTCTTATCCAGACTGTATTCTAAGATCTCACTGCAGGTCAGATGTTCCCCTTGAGGCAACTTTCTGGAGTTGTTCCTGCCAAAAAAGGGATAAGGCAAGGAGCAGCCCCCTTACTTTTTAATTTGTACATCAATTCAATAATTCAGGCTCTCTAATCCTTTAATCATCACCTTCCAATGTCAGCAGATCATGCAATTCCAGACTTGCTTGTGCAGACAATACAGTCTGTCTCCCAGGTGGGAATGAAAAGGGCACCAAGGGCATTGGCTTCCTTTTGCCTAAAATAAGAATTTGTAGCATGTTACAAAAACTAAAGTGATAGTGTTTGCATTGATGCAATAGCCGTTTACAGAAGTGATATGTACTTATAAATGTCTTGAAGTGTAGCTCCCAGCTTCCTTATCTCGGAACACATATTTCTCTTATCGGGCAGGGATGCCCCAATACAGCTGTCTTGAGATTCTTCTATTCAAAGCAGGGTACATTTCATTCCTGCAACTTGCAAAATTTTTGTTTCTAAGATCATCTCTCAGTTTCTTTATGGTGTTCCAATTTGCATTTTACAAAGTTTAATATTCTGGAAGCTGTCCAGTCCAAGTTTATAAGAACAGTACTCACAGCTCCAAGTAGCATTAAGAATGCTATTTTACCAGACTTCCGGTTTGCAGCACTTCGGGGCAGGTAGGAATCCGCGACTGTGCACGGTTTCTGCCTGCGCTCGCTGCCCGAGTGCTCCGAGCCATCCGGCTTCGGGGCTAGCCACCTCCGTAGAAGGTGGCGAAGACAGGGGGGACCTGGCAGGGTCAAGAGATATCGCACCTCTCTTCCCTAGCTGGCTAAACCCCCTTTTCCGAAGGCAGCTGAGCGGCGGTCAGAAATGTCCGCCACATAGAACAGCTCAGCCGGAAAAAGAAAGTGCAGGAGCAACTGTGAAGAAGTGAAAGTGTTTTTTGCTGACCGGGATAAAGTAACGAAAGTACCCTGGAACTTAAAATTTGCTAAAGATACATCGTTTCCAGAGCTTTACAAGTGGCGAATGGAAATTAAAAGGAAAAGTTTTTTTTTCACTCTCCTTCCTAACGTGACAGCGAATGGAACTGCAAGAGAAATCGGAAAACCCGCATTGGAGGTAATTAAATGCTAAAGGGATAAGGATTTCTGAATACTTAAAAAAAAATCTTTTTTGCTGTAAGTGGGAAGGGAGAGGAAAAAAAATTGGAGCAGAATTTGAAAATAAGGAGGAGATTGCCTAGAATTCTAAAGAGCTATTAAATATTAATAAGACTTCTAAAAGATATACCTTAATTGGAACTTTGTGACTAAACAGCAACCCCAGAAAGAGAAATGGAAGAAAGACAAAAGTACTAAAAGAAACAGCTTATCTGGATTGTTTGGTGACTTTGGAACTTTTGTGAATTATTTTTGATTAAAAGCACTTGGGTGGTTGTCTTGGAAAAACTTTTTCTCTCTACAATGGCATCACTTGTGGATGAATTGAAAATTGAATACCAAAAATACAAAAGAGAAGAACAAGAAGGGAAAGATTCTTTGGGCACTCTTTTTCAATTTCTAGAAATGGCGGTTTGTACTTATGAAAAACTGACTGCGCAGCAGGATGACTGGGATAAAGAAGAAGCCATCTTTGATGAACAAGTGACTCTATTTGGGGAAGGAAAGGAGAAAGAGGAAAAGAAAAAGGGGACTTTAAGATTTGAAAAAACAACCAAAAAAGAGAAAAATAAGGTGAAAAGTGGATACAATGTTAGAAAACAACAGAAAGGGGGAAAGCAGAAGAGGAAAAGGGAGGTGGAGAGACAAGGGGGTAAAAGGGGCAAGGAGAAGAATAAGCAAGGGAGAAAGGAAGGGATGAGAAGCCTCAATGGTGGGGAGCAAGATGTAAAGAAACAAAATTTATTTAGAGACAACGGGTAAATTTAATTGAAAAAGGGATTCTGTAAAGGTACACAAGATTGTATTTTTATATTTGTATTTAGAAATAATGTTAGAAAATTGGAAACAACATGTAACCAAAAATGGGATAGAACATTTAGTGTAATTTAGTGAAATCTTTGTGAAGAAAAAGAAGGTAATGAAATAAATGAGAGAATTGAAGTAGGAGAAATGGGAACATTTTAATGATATAATGATTTAAAATATGTGATGTGGGGGGGATATAACTATGGAAAGTATAAGTGTTCCCATAAAAGTATGATATTTAATTGAAAAGTAACGTGTAAAATGTTTAAGATATAAATGAATATTAATATTTATGATTAGATTTGTATTGGCATTGATAGTTGTTTTAATTACATCATATACCTATAAATTTTTTCTTTTTGTTTGTTTGTTTTTCTTATAAAATACATTGTGTAATTTTAGAATGTACTAAACAGAATCCCAATGCAAGTTATGTATTATATTAAGTATTATAAATTTAGGGGAAAGAGTTAAAGGCGTCATACACCAATCAGTGTGCAGGAGAAGTTTTGTTTAAAGAGAAAAGATAAATGGATAGCTGGAAACAGAACAGACAAAGAATAATAAGTATTATGATTTGAACTGAGATGAGATAAATAAAATAAAATTAAGAAAGTTAAAAGAGGGGAGAAGCTATATAGAAAATTGAAAATGGTAATAAGATATGGAATGGTATGTAAAATGAATATGAATTTGAATTTGTGTCTGTACAAAGAGTCGTAACCCGGGATCAAGCAGCTTTCAGAAAAGATGTTTTATGTTTTTATGTTTTACATTTTGTTTGTTTGTGTATTGTCTTTGAAAATCAATAAAATTGTTTTTTTAAAAAAAGAATGCTATTTTACCATAAGAAACAGGTTTGGTTTCTGTCAGCCTCAGAGTCAGTTTCTAGTTCTAGAAATTGACTTTTCCTCCTGTGGGTGAGGCTCCACTGGTTTTAAGAGACTAATTAGATCAATCTGGCTAAAAAAAAAAAAACTAATAGCAAAATTCCAGTCCTTATGATTTTTTTTTTAATCGCTGCTGTTTAGGATTTGAAAATGCCAGGAGTCTTCTTAGGCAACTTACAGTATCTAGTTAATTGGTTTTCAAACCAGTTTCAGTGTAATATTCAGAGGTGGTAATCAGCAAGTTCTGGCCAGTTCTGGAGAACTGGTAGAGGAAATTTTGAGTAGTTCGGAGAATACCATCTTTGAATGGCCCTGCTCCCATCTATTCTCTGCCTCCTGAGTCCCAGCTGATCTTCTTTGGTTGCCCTACACAGGAGAACAGAGCTGGAAAGCAGGTTAGTGGGGTGGAGAAAGAATGGAGATTTTACAGTATCCTTTCCCTGCCACACCCACCAAGCCACACCCACAAAACCAGTAGTAAAAAAAATTCCTTGCCAAACCCACCACCACTATCCTTCCCTTCCCACGGCCACCAAGTCATGCCCACCAAGCCACACCACCCCCTCAAGCCACACGACGGCCACAAAGCCATGCCCACAGAACTGGTAGTAAAAAAATTTGAATCCCAGGTTGGAAGTATCCAACCCTACAGTTTATGGATTCTTTTCAAATGGATGTGGCATCATCTGTTAATCTCTCCTCAGTTCTAATCCTGAGATTTTGACAGGTCTTCACATTGTCCAGGTTAGATTCACTATTGTCTGCAGTCCTGTGGGGCAATAGAGGAATGTCTCTTCGGCAGTGCTTAATGTCTATGTGGAGAAGCCTCTATGGAATCACTTTGTTGCTCTTTCTCTATATGGAATTAAGAAGAATATATGTGTGTGTGTGTGTGTGTGTGTGTGTGTGTGTATTCCCATTAAAATAAACTACCTTGGTAGAGAGCACAATCTGCCATTGACAGATAGTCCTCGACTTACAACACTCCATTTAGTGACTGTTTGAAGTTAGAACAGCACTGAAAAAGTGACCTATGACCATTTTTCACATTTACGACTATTGCAGCATCCTCATGGTCATGTGATTTACATTCGGAGGCTTGACAATTAAGTCACATTGATGATGGTTGCAATGTCCTCGTATCATGTGATCCCCTTTTGTGACTTTCTGACACGCACAGTCAATGGGGAAAACAGATTCACTTAACAGCCATGTTACTAATTTAAGAATTGCAGTGAATCATTTAACAAATGGGGCAAGAATAGTTGTAAAATGGGGCAAAATTCACTTCACAAATTTCTTAGCAATATAAATTTTGGGCTCAATTGTGGTCATAAGTTGTGGGCTACCAGTATTTGGCCAGGGTCCTGACAGGTTGTCTGATTTTGTGCTATCATTTGTTGTAACTGTCCTACCTAGAATTGGAGTTCAGAACAAAGTTTGGTGATGGTCACTGCTATTTGGACTACATTTACTATAATAGCAATAGCACTTAGACTTAAATACCACTTCACAGTGCTTTACAAATCTCTCTAAGTGGTTTACAGAGTCAGCCTATTGCCCCCAACAACCTGGATCCTCATTTTACCAACCTTGGAAGGATAGAAGGCTGAGTCAACCTTGAGCAAGTGAGAATCGTACTGCCAAACTGCTGGCGGCAGCAGAAGCCTGCAGTTCTGCATTCTAACCACTGAACCAATGATGGGATTCAATTTTTTTTACTACTGGTTCTGTGGGTGTGGCTTGGTGGACATGGTTTGGTAGGCATGGCAGGGGAAGGATACTGCAAAATCTCATTCCCTCCCCACCCCACTAACCTGCTTTCCAGCTCCATTCTCCTGTGCAAGGCAACTGATCAGCTGGGACTTGGGAGGCAGAGAATAGATGGGGGCGGGGCCAGTCAGAGGTGGTATTTGCCAGTTCTCCGAACTACTCAAAATTTCTGCTACCGATTCTCCAGAACTGGTCAGAACCGGCTGAATACCACCTCTGCACTATACCTCCGCGGCTCATAATAATATATTTTATGTAATTTTATTGCATTGGGAAAAAAACTTATATAATAATTACAGGTCTATAAATTTCATTGTTGTGCTCTCTAGCCCAAAGGGTGGATTTGATCTGATGCTATGAAAGTGCAGCAAATTCTTTAATTCTTTCGCACGATGAGTTGCACTTGTCAGCCTTGGCTATTATGCAGTTTAATGTGGATGAAGGGAGAGCATTTCCTTTCTCCCACTAGGAGAAAAGGGATCTTGGATCAGCCCTTTCTGTAGGGTACGCTGAAAAGCAGCCTGTGTGTGACTGAATCATTCAGTGTGATAATAAATTAAGGCCTCTTTTTGTTTTTACTGACTTCCTCTCCCCCTCACCCCTGTTCTGAGAAGTGAATCTCAGCTGGATAAAGGGATGAGTATGAGCTCCATCTGGAGATAAAAGTGAAGCATGTTACATAATTTGGCAGGCAGTGGAAAGAATGTGGCTCTCTGTACTATATGCACGCGGGAGTGCATGGAAGGCTAATCTTTCCTTCTCTGTTGTAAAAAAAAAAAAAAAAGGCGAGGGGAGAGAAGAGAGCACTGCACTGCCCACACAATCTGTAGCCAGTTCATTTTGCAGGAAGTATCCTCAGTCTTTGCAGCTAAGCAAGTCTTGCTTGCTTGCTAAACCAAACAAAGGCAAAAGGTTTAGTCTTGTCCACTGCCTTAGAACCATAGATTAGGGAGGGGATGAGCACCACAGAAAAATACTGGGAAGATACTTTCTTGGAATGGAGAATCATGGCAATGCTGTCATAAAGTTCCAGCTGTCTAATCTGCTGCTTCCCATCCTCCAAATGTGTTGTATTCTGAGTGATTCTTGAAGTCTGGTATCTATGGTTCTTTGTGCTAATGTTTGCTTGCTTCCTTCCTTCCTCATTCATCACTCAAAAGACATATTTTTCAGAGTAAAGAAACCACACAATCAATTTTTCAATCTGGACATCTCCTATTCTGTTCTGTTCTATTTTGTTCTGGAGTTTTAGGTTTTCATATTCCGATAGCTGGAATTCAACTTCAGTTATTATTTTAATGTTGTCAGAATAAAGATCATTCCTAATTCCAACTATGTAAGTCAGAAAAAAATGTTACACTTAGGGGACATAACTGTGGTATCAAGCCCATCTGTAGAATAGGCTTCTCCCACTGCCAAGAATTTTGGCATATGTTGTTAACCAACATGATTTGGAATGTTATTCTCATTGTCCAAGCCATCATAAACAATTATCATGATGACTGGCAATGAGCCAATACAGAAACAGAAATGCTGAGAAGGTCTCTCATGATTTTCATTTTCTAACGATACACCTTAATACAAAGATATGCATTGCTTCAAATACTGGCCTTAGAGACAGGTTCAGGACTCCAACATGAACAACTTGAGCCTGGAGCAGAAAACACAAGCCTTTGTAGTTCAGTAAGTCCAAGGTTAAACAACTTCTACATTAAGTTTCTTGTGTAATTGCATTCCATACTTTTTATGATAGGTAGATAGATCTGGAGAATTTTCAGTATGATTGTTAAGCAGCAGGGATCAATGAGTGAGCAGAACAATAGAGACATCAGTGTCAGACCCAGCAGATACTTAGTTTTTCTAAGTCACACTCAAGGCTTTGGACAGCATATTAGTTTTCAGTCTTAGCCTCAACTTCCTTTGATTTTCAAAATTATCTACAAGCCCATAGTTTGCTTTCCTTGTTTGGTTCTTCAGTACTAAAGCTGGGCATTTGTTGGCACAGTGGGACTTCAGTGAGCACTGGTGGTTCAATAATAAGGGAAGAGAATTGAAGCCTCAGCAATAGTTTCTTAATGGAATGTATTTCTTCAAAAGAAACAAAAAAGGTTTGGCATTTATTGGCAACTAACATGATTTTATTTAGAAACAAAAGAAATAAATGGCTCTTACAAACTAATTAATCCACAATTCTTTTTGGATTTTAGGTCACTCTCCCACACAAGACACATATTTTCCCAGATATGGGAAACTTGTATATCCTTGGAAAGGATATTCCAATGTTTAATGGGAGGGAGGAGTTGTTTATTTATCGAGATATCTGGAAGCAATTTACACAAATCCTGCCATTTATCATTCATATTTTGGCCATGAAGAACCAGCTGCTGTATCAGAAGTAGAAGGAAAATAATAGCATTAGCATTTAGGCTTATATACTGCCCCATAGCACTTTACAGCATTTTCTGGATGGTTTACAATATAAGCATGGTTTGCAATATGGCACCTAACAATCTGGATCCTCCCGAAGGTGCCTTTTCAATAGGGAACTGGACTTTCTGGTTTTTCTTTGAAGATGTGTCACCAAGAAGCTTTTTCAACTCTGATTGTATGGTGAGGAATGGAAGGATTTATATTCCTTGCAGACAGCTGGTCATTTGTATTCTTTTAGAGAGTTGTTGAGGTCACTTGGAGGTTTATCGGTGTCCTCAGGATCATCTGAATAGTGCAAATCTCCTATGTTGTGCCATGTGTTTATGAAGTGGTTGTTTTGTTTCCCCAACGTACAGACCTGCACATCTCACGGCATTGTACTGCATATACCACGTTGCTCAGTTTGTGTTTGGGAATTTTATCCTTGGGGTGGACAAGCTTCTGCCTTAGCATATTTGGTAGTGTAGGGTTCTGATAACTCCTATTTTGTGCTCCAGTGGGTGGTGAGAATCAAAATGTAAATATTGATCTGTGGGGGTGGGTTTCAATGTTCCAGTCTAAACTTCAATGTTAAGGCTTCTATCTCCCTTAATATGTACTGCATAGACCAAGAAGGCTAGACTATTTTCCTTAACAACTTCCTGCATGAATTTGATGTATCTGTCCACAGAGTTGATATGTTTGGTGAATGCTTCCAATTCCTGTGTTTTGATCATGACCCAAGTATTGTCCGCATACTATACCAGTGGGTGGGTGGAATTCCTGTGAAGGAGTTTAGGGGTTTGGCTTCTACCTCTTCCACATGCAGATTGGCCACAATGGGGGACACAGCTGAACCCATGGTGCAGCCATGCTTTTGTCTATAGAAACCTTCATTGTATTTAAAATAGGTAGTGGTCAAGCAGAGGTTCAGCATGGCACATATGTGATCTGGGATGAGGTTGGTTTTGTCACCAAAGGCGCTGTCTTGTAGCAGCAATCTGGGTCCTCATTTTACTGACCTCGGAAGGATAGAAGACTGAATCAACCTTGAGCCAGTCAGGATCGAACTCCGAGCTGCGGGCAGAGTTTGCCTGCAATACTTCTGTCAGCGTTCAGGATAATGTCAGTGTTCCAACCAAACTCTCCATCTCAGTTCAGCACTCAAAGTCCATCCAAGTAAGAATTTATTAGAGAAGTTATATTGGCACATCTGGGAAAACCTGAATCTGAATTCCTGTGTTTTCCCCTGCTATATTAAACTCACACCCAGCCCCTTTTCTGATGACCCTCAAGTCACATTCTCCAATCCACCTCCATTCTGAACTCCCGCCAAGTCCAGTCACGCCCCTCCATACTCCAGAGACTTTGGTCTTAAGCTCTGGCAAAAGAATGTTGTTGTGGCTATCCTCCCTCCTCACTTTACTTTCATTTCCACAGTTACTCATCCTCCGTTGTGGCAGCCCCAAATCTGATTCAAGATGGATGGGGACTGACAACTGCACTATAAATACTGCACCACCAGTGCCATCCCACTTCTCTGCTGGACTGAGTAGGGTAGGGAGCTTCCTCCTTCTCATATCCATCTTCTGATACAGTGTGCTACCAAAAAATATCAGAAAAGCTAAATAAAACCCATCATAAGGAAAACTAATGAATAAACATAATGTTGATCATTGATCATTTTGGTAGATTATTGCAGCAAGCTAGAAAGTGTAAAATAAATTTGGAGTCTTTCGATAGTCATTAACCCCTATATATGGAAGGGGTGTTATTATTTTTCTAGGACATTATTTTCAGAATAAAACTCAGCACATTTACACAATATTCATTTTCTTTTGTTATTTCAAAAGACCCTAGTGTCACACAAGTTGTCCACTTTGGAGTTTTAATTTGTTTCTGTTTAAAATATGAATAGGGGTATTTCTCTAAAATAATGCTGATAACATTATTGCCCCATTATACAGTTTGTCACTTTACAAATGTCAGTGTTTTACACATGCCAATATTCCACACATGATGAATTAAGTGCCATTACTAAAGTAGCCTCTGGGGATTATATACCCTGCCATACAGGCAATTTTATCCAAACTTATCTTTCAAAAAAATGTTGTATTTGAAACACTAAGCCCACTGCAGGCTCAAATAACTGTACAAAATCTTACTCATGGTGCCCACAAAGTTTTCATGTGCTTCTCTTCATTAAAACACTGGAGCAAATGTAGTATGCTTGACAGCAGTGCAATGCACAATGGTGATTAAAAGTAAAGAAAACACATTGATTAAAAAACCGCTAAATCAAATCCCTCAAAAATACCCATCGTATTTTCCATTTGTTCTTGTTTTAGGTGAATCTCATAGCTTATTAACCACAGGGTAGGAGAGGATTAAGTTAAATATTGATACTGAGACACCAGACAAACTTTTACTGCCACCTATAAATTCAGAGTACACAATATTCAGTATCACTTGCTTCCACAGCTGAAGAAATCTTAATGTCAATGTTCCAAGTAACAGCCTCCAAGAAAGAAGACTCCGAGGCTAGCAATTCCTTAAAGTTCCATTTTATTAGAGATGTTCATATTGGCACATCTGGGAAAACCCAAATCTGAGAGTTCTAGGTTTTCCCCCATCCAAGAGAAAGTCAAGAATCCATCCCCTGCACCCACAAGTCCATCACATGGTCCAATCATATCTTCATCCCAACTGGAGACTACCCCCAGTCATTCCCCTCCAGGTGCAAGGTAATCGTCCTTGACTCCCAGAGAAAGGAATGTTGTTGTGGCTAATCTTCCATCGCTCCTTGCAATCCCCCTTCCCGCTTTTCCAGGCACTAAATGTGGTAGCCTCAAAGTTCCAAAGGAAAAAAATGCCTTCCATGGCTGACACGTAGTAGCTTGTCTTTCCTGGCACTAAACAAACAGTTTTTTTTTTTAAAAAAAAAAACCAAAGTAACTAGTTTACTTTAGTTGCTGTCCTTTTACCACACCTAAAATACATTGCCTGAAAAAGCCCCAGAATAAGGACTATTCTTTTTTATACTATATAGATAATTCCTGACTTTCAAGTGATCACTTAGCAACTGTTCAACATTATGACAAACTATTATGGTCCCGTACAGAAGTTCCAGCAATCAATTGAACACATGGCTGTATTTTGAGTTCTCAGCAATCAGCCACTTGCAGCCATTTGCGGTATCCCAAGATCATATAACCACAATTTACGATGTTTTTGCTGAAAACATTATTTATTTCCGTTTTTCAGTAAAAACAACCCATAGCAAACAATAGGTTCATTTAACAATTGTGGTGCTTATTTAATGACCACTGCATAAAACTGGGTCTGCTATATGACTGTCATAACTTATGGTCATAATAGGCAGGGTCCATTATGGTCTTAACTCAAAGACTACCTTATTGTAGCTATAACTCACCTTCCTCGCAACCCTAGAAGTTGATTTATGATCTGCACAACTACATTTAATGCTTAGCAAACTGCATTCAGAACATTCTCAGTTATATATGTCTCCAAATCTTAATGTTGTGGATTCATCCATCAGAATTTTATTAGCAGTCTAGAATTTTACCCCTCTTAATAATCACCAGATCCTGTTTCCCTCACAAATTGTGGCAGGAAAATCTCTCTGTAGATTCTTTAAAACTCAGTATTTTATATACCGGAAGATACCCATTCTCATTCATTAAGTCTGAAGAAAAGGGCTTATAATTTTGGTATAAGCCAAAATTATAATTTTGGTATAATTCAGAGTGGTATCTGAATTATTTCACTTTTGCATGATGAAAATCAACTATATTTAAAATTAAGAATAGGACTAGGATAGCATGAAAATTAGGACAGCAATGAAGGTTTATACAGTAAATATTATTTTACTGTATATTAGCTATTGGCCTTTATGTGGAAAAGTAGAATCCAGAAAAGTTAATAAAATAGAATTATGAAATTAAAACATATCTATAAAATGGAGAATTCCAAATATTGATTCTGAAGTGTAAAACCAGATCAAGAAAAATACATATCTGGGTAGATTATCGTTAAAAATCAAATGTAAATCATATAATCTTCATATATAAGGGGAGGGGAAAGTTTATAGAGACACAGATAACAATTCCATTTATTGGGGATTCAAGATTTATGTTTATTACCATGTATATGAAATAATGGAGTAAATTTTTATAATTTACGGTAGATTTAATATTAAGAATGGAATTTACCTCATACCGATACTATATTAATATGGACATTATTTCCTCTATTTCAGTAGGGGTTTTTTCCCTGTATGTTTATTTAGGATAATTGCTGTAGCTTTGTCAAAATGGTACAATTACAATTCAAACGGTACAATGGTATGATTACATGTTGGCTGGGGAATTCTGGTAGTTGAAGCCCACACATCTTAAAATTGCCAAAGTTGCAAAACACTGATAAGAAACAATACTGGGAGAATAATTACAATTTATTGCCAGGGTACTAATAGGATAAGGTTCATTAAGAGTAAAAAAAAAAAGATATTGCAATACTTTCTAATACAATGATGTAACTCCAGGAGGGAAATAGGCTTGTTGGTTATTTGCAGACAAAATCAAGAACAGTGTTTGCTCCTATCTTACATTCTCCTTATAGTTCTGTCTGCTGATCAAGAAGTAGCTTTATGCTCCTTTTTCTCCAGGCCAGAACAGTAGAGCAGAGGAGAGCCAGGAAACAGAGTGGCTGTGTTCACACATCCATAATATTGCATGGTTTACTTGGATGCTTTGAGTCTTTTTCTACTTTCACATCAGCTACAATTATTTTTTCTTCTAAAACACAGGTGGGAAACTATGGCTCCTTTATGACTTGTGGACTTCAACTCCTACGCTGGCACAGGAATTGTGGGAGTTGAAGTCCACAGGTCATAGTACCCTTCCCCTGTTCTAAAACATCTGCATTAAAACAATTATACAAATTATGATGTGGATTTCTGCTTAATATATACAATTCTGTGCACTGTTATGATTATGAGCCGCAGCCTTGATAATATTTAGATTGCATGTATTTTTCTAATATATGTATTTTTGTGTTCTACTTTTAATTGCAATATAGTGTGCCTAAATTTGGGGATGCAAATAAAGGTGAATGACAGAAGTTTCATCAGAAGAAATTTCTGGTGAAACATTAACTGTTTTCTCTTGTAACTTTCATCTGAAATATGGTGTTGTTGCCTATCAGTTCCACTGCAATACCAGGAAGAAAAAATTATTAGTTCTTTTTCTTCCTTATCTTCCATCAGTTTGAACAACATGGGTTTTAATTTACATGGACTTAGGGAGGAAAAAAGAACTCCCAAAGTTAAAACATTGTAAAAAAACTTAAATGGATACTTTCCCCATATGCAGCAATGAAAATATATAGCATATTGTAAGAATATTGGATAACTGGAAAGCCGAATTCCATATAGAACTATATTTTAAAATTGGAAAAGATTTGTGATTGCATTTATAACCTGCTTTTATTTTTTTTAGAACCAAAATGTGTCCTGAGTAACAAACTCAGATCCTGACAAACTTTTATTTAAGTCCTTTATATCCAACTTTTATTTAAGTTTTTAAATTTTATTCAATGCCTTTGCTTTTTATCTATTGTTTAAATATTATTTCTGGAAGTTCTGTGAAATTAAGTGTTGCAATAATTTAGAAAATAATCCCCTTGATGTCAACTAATGCTGTAACAATTCCTTTTCATGGTAAAATCATTCATTAAATATCTGCAAGCTTACTTTTTCTCATTTATTGTTTAATACCTTTGAATTACTCCTGGTATCTATAGCATATAGACAAGCCCATACAGTCTTCTCGGCAACATGTTAGGGCATTCATTCATTCATTCATTCATTTATTATTTGTTTTTTATTTATTTATTTAATGACCCACCCAACTCTCAAATGAATTACAACTAAGAATCAGTATCTCTAGCTCTGTTCTTAGAAAGATTTGTGACTTCATCATCGTCTTCTTCTTTTTCCTCTTCATCTTCCTCTTCTTCTTCTTCTTCCTCCTCCTCCTCCTTTTTCTTCTTCCTCCTCCCCTTCTCCTCCTTCTTGAGATTGGCTACAATAACAGAAAGTTGTAAGCCTGCTAATGATGTATTTCCACCCATTTTTTATACTCTAGCGAATCAGGGCAGCCTCTATTTGAGTTGCTTGCAAATGTTCCCTTGTTTCTCTGGACTTAAAAAAACAATTCCATCTGTTTTGTCTAGGTAGTGGTCCTTTGAGGTCACTTTCCTTACTTTCTAAACTGAATCAGGTGGAATTATCATTCATCATCTCCCCTCTTCTAATCTTGAATCTTTAACCATTACACCAACTAACTCTTTCATATTGTTATATAGAGGTGCTATTCAGCCAGTTCTGAGAAGTTCTGGAGAACCAGTAGCAGAAATTTTGAATAATTCGGAAAACCAGTAAATATCACCTCTGGTTGGTCCCGCCCCCATCTATTCACTGCGTCCCGAGTTCCAGCTGATTGGCTGGGTCTTCTTTTGTTGCCCTGCACAGAAGAACGGAGCTGGAAAGTAGGTTAGTGGGGTGGGGTGGAAATGGGGATTTTACAGTATCCTTCACCTGCCATGCCCACCAAGCCATGCCTACCAAGCCACGCCCACAGAACCAGTAGTAAAAAAAATTGAATACCACCACTGTGTTGTTATACCATCTATATATTGCAAAGAAGAGTGTGTAGATTCAAAACCCATCACCTGCAAAGATGCCACATTTAAAATAGTCTAGCTTTTTTTTTTTAGCATCTCAGAATGCAGGCCATTGAAGAATGTTCAAACTGCAGGCAGGTGGGTTTTGTTTCATTGTTAGTAAAATTCCCTAGTGATAGAAGATGTATGCCAGGAGAACTTCTTTGCTAGATATGTAGAAGCAGAGGCCAATAGTTATATTCCAGGGATGTTTATTCTTATTTCTGCACCGAACAGGAAGTTAGACCCAGAGGGCCAAATGCTCTCTTCAGTTTGTATAATTCTACTTTATTTTCTTATTCTAAGTTTGAGATCAAAGAACCGAATCCTGGAGCTCACAGCGAACGTGTACTGGAACCATCTTAGGTTTAAGAAACAAGTCTATTGGTAAGCATATGATCAGCTGAGGAGTCTGTATTGAATGCCAGACCTGAGCTCAGAGTCAAAGAAGAATGTTCTGTCATATAAACATCCAGCTTGGTTTTTTTTCCCCACTCAGGCTTTTTTAAAAAAATCTCAGCAGTTCAATTTCAATGCAAGAAAGGTGATGGTGGGGAAAAAAAACCTGTTCTTATTACAAAGTGTTGAGATAGCTAGACAGAACTGCAAAATTATATGGGCTTATTTGTATTCTCCATCCAGTTCTGAATTTTAAAATTGTGAAAATAAACCTAATGGAAAGAAGTGTAGCACTTTTACTTCCACTGTTTTGTCAAGAAATGCACATCTTTGCTGATTGTCACTGAAGAAATAAGCAATGCCAACACATCTGTCAGGATTAGGATTAATTTTCATGTGTCTTATTCTTATCCTTTTAAGCAAGGATATTTTTCAGGCCAAAGAATTTTGCAGCATAAATGGTTTATGAGAAGGTTCCAAACATTTCTTTTTATAAGATTTTTGATCCAACAATTGACCATTTCAAAACAGACTGGAAGCACTGTGTGTGGTAGATAGAGCAAGCGCCAATGGTTTAATTGCTGACAGATATATACATTTCCTGGCCAAATAGATTTGTTTCCATCCATTTCCAGATGCATTTTTCATTTAGAATATTTGGGGAACATTTTGCAATTTTGCTCAACTGACTATACCTGTCCCAGTTTCACTACACTATGCACTTATTTTGTTACATGACAGTTACAAAAATGTCTATTGCAAATAAGAAGGAGAGAATGGACAGAAGGAAAATCAACTCATTTATCTAGTTTCTAATCAAGCAATAGTGAAACTCAGAAGAGGAACTAGGTATGGGCACTTTTATTTTGGCTATTTGACTGTGTTTGAGTAGCAGACTTAGCTTGCTTTGTTTTATTTCAAAAATAAAAGTAACAACAATGTTGTAATAAAAATACATATATTAAGTCTGATAATATATCCTGGATCTTTAACATTAAAATATTTATGAGAGACATACCTCATGTCATTTGCAAACATTTGAGAACAACAATAAGCCAATTAGTTATATAACACTAAATGCAATATATGTTAATTTAATTTATTGATTAGCCCATAGGCCATATCAAAATACATACAATATATGTGATTGCTAACTGAGTATATTTAGTTACAAAAGATGGAGTTCAAATTTCAAAATCAAGCCCATTAAATCAAGCTTGATTTAATGATTAACACTGTAAAACGTGTTGACCCAAAGGTTCATAATAGACGAGAAACAGTTCACAAAGAATTTCCGAAAGTGATTAGAAAAGGAAATATGTAAGCCCTATGTCTATACAAGTGCCAACTACAGTTTAGGCAAAGATTGTGTTTCCTCATCTCCCAGAACTCTAAACCTACAGGAGACTCTTGTCTTACAAGTCTTCTCAAGAGGAGTAAGTATTCTAGAGCAAGGGTCTTCAAACTTGGCAAGTTTAAGACTTGAGGACTTCAACTCCCAGAATTCCTGAGCTAATATGACTGGAGGAGGAATTCTGAAGTTGAAGTCAGGGGTGGGATTCTACCAGTTCGCACCTATTCGCTAGAACCAGTTGTTAACATTCTAAGCAGTTCGGAGAACTGGTTGTTAGAAGAAATTACTGGCCTAATCCTGTAAGAAAGGCAGGAAGGAAACATTCTGGTGTTGCTTACAGAAACTGCCATTAACCCTTATTACATTCTTGGCAGGACTAGACTTCCTGTCTCAAGAACGTCTCTGGAGTTTTTTTCCCCTCCTTTGCTGGTACTTTGCTTGTGTGGAGTGACCATTCAAAGTTACAATGGCACTGAAAAAAGTGACTTATGATCATTCTTCACACTTACGACTGTTGCAGCATTCCCACAGTCATGAGAGGCCAGACGAGGAGATGCCTGCCTCGATATGAATGATATTGAGTTGGCCACATCCAGCCAATAACATTACCACCAAGCCATGTCCACCTAGTCACATGACCACCAAGCCACGCCCACCACCTAAGCCATGCCCACACAACCGGTTGTTAAAAATTTGAATCCTACCCCTAGTTGAAGTCCACCACCCCTGGTTGAAGTCCACAAGTCTTAAACTTGCCAAATTTGAAGACGCCTGATCTAGAACATTTGTGGGTAATCCCAAGTCCTCTCCTTGTCCAGAGAGGAATTATGAAGAACAGGTCCACTTGCCAGCTCTTCATTCCATTGTGGTTGCCAGTTCGACTCTTAGCAGAGCCACCTTAAGTTCACCATTTATTCACAGGAACCTTTTACCTATCTATTTTTGTATAATACCTTGTTGCCATTTTTTTTTCTGTTCCGGACACAAGATGACCTTCTCATTGCAGATGATCTAAACTTTTCATCCTTCTTGTTCCTGTAGCCAGGCCAGTTTGATTCCTTCCATAATATGGGAGTAGAACGTATTATCCCTTCACCCCAAAGGAGCTAGTATATGGAAGGTTCTTATAAGTTAGCATAGGCAAAAGAAATTTTCCTCTTTGTATTTGGAAGCATGCCAAGTGTTGAATTAAAGGCAGTTTGAGAAACGGAAGCCTGGCAATGAACATGAGAATAAATTACTGGCGTATGAAAGATGAGAAGCATTTAATTTCCATTCCATAACATTTAAAAATGGATGATTTCATGCTCTTTCGGGAGTCATTATATTTTCAACTGGACAGTCTAATGAAAGTTTGCTCAGGAGAGTGGTAACAACAAAATTAAGGAAAAAACAGTCATTAAAATGTGTAAAATGGTGTTAAAAAAGAGATAACCATTAAGTTATTGGCAAAATGGGGAGCAGATAAAGAAAGAACTGGATGAGATACCAGCAGAGGAAACTTTTCAGAAAGAATCTTTTTAAAGTCCTGCTGAACTGATTGTTAAACAGGCAGTCTCTCTGCCAACTGAGCTTGACTTTATGGATGAGTCTATGTAGTTTTCTTGGCAATAACATAAAAGTGGTTTGCCATTCCATTCTTCCAGGATTTTTTTTCCTATTTCCTATTTCCCACTGTAACCTACAGCTCTGGAATTTTCTGGTGATCTCTCCCCCAAGTATTAACCAGGGCCGACTTTGCCAATGTTGGCTAAATGGTGCCCTCTGGTTGGATGAACTGAATATTAGAATTATTAAGAGAAAACTAGCAACACTTCAAAATGGTTGCTAACTCATGAGAGACCTTCAAATCTTGATCCATCTGCCAAATTCAAAGTGTTTTTAGTGGGAGAAATTAGATGCTAACACTTAACATTTTCAAGTAGCAATGTTTGCGGGAAGGGTGATCCACAAAGCATATTTGATTCACAATTTAAATTTTAGATAATCTATCACCAATATTTGTGCATGATACAGTACTTACAATATTTTTGATTTTTTAAAATCAAATCAGTAAAACAGAACCAGGCCCTAAGTGAACAAGTGGGACTTTTTAAAAAAAGGCAGCATTGTGTTTATTTGGTAGCAAATCAATTCCTTATGCTGTGCTGCACAATTCTAGTATTTCAATGTTGTTTTGGTTTTTGTTTTTTTTACCCAAGCAAATGATTCTAAGACTGTAGTCCCCAGACCTCTTATGCCAACTGCATTTGGTGCCAGTAGTAAGCAAAGCCGGAATGAGCATAATAATGATATGTGAGGAAAACAGAAACAGATGTGTTGCTTTGTGGGAGAAGAGACTCGAGACCCAGTTGACTTTTTCCTTTTTATTTTCTTTCTAGTAATCGCATGCGGAGAAACCACGGCAGCCTTTTTTATAGCCAGCTGCTCGCGGCTTGTGGCCAATGACGGCTCTTCAAATCTCCCACCACCACGGACCAACCTATCATAGGTAAGTATGCAAATAAATAACACCCCTCCCCATGTGGTCCAGTCTAACCAATCCAGGCCTCACCTATCTTACATAGTCACATAAGTAGGTGGGGCTCTTATGGTTCTGACTGGACCTGCACAATTCAGTCATAAGTGTGCCTCTGGACTGTTTGGATGGGGTTGCTGTTTTTCACGTTCTTTTCTGTGGAGCCTCCTGGAAGGTAGTCATGCCACTCGCGCCAGGCCTTTCCTGGCTGGTTGAGTCGGCTCGGCCGCTCCCACCAGGAGTGGCTTCCTGATGGTTCTTCGAAGTCTGCTCCAGCATCCCCAAGTTGTTTTTTTCTTCCATAGTTTCAGGTACGTGTTTGCTATTTCTGATTGGGACTAATGTTAGTATCGGTTGTTGTGTCATTGTTAGGGTTTGTTTTGTCACTTCTTTTACTTGTGGAGAGTCTCCCCCTCCCCTTTTGTTTGTGTTTGAGGGGTCTCCCCCCTCTCTGGTTTGGCTATTTTTGTTTAATGTTTGTGGCAATTCCTGTATTTGTGTAGGTTCTCCCCCCTCCTCATCCTGATTGTTAGTGTTTCTCAGTGTGGTCCTCGATCTGATTTGGTCTATGTGTCTCCTGCAGCTCTTTCCATCCTCTGTGTCTACCCTGTATGACCAGGGTCCTATTATTTGGGTTATTGTTGCCAGTATCCAAAATGGTTCCCCCGTGAAGTTTTTTGCATAGACTAGGTCCCCTGTTTTGAATGTGCGGCACTTACTGGAGGAGTCTGCTGGCTTTTCTGGGCTATATGTGGGGTGTAGCCTGTCTAGGTTTGATCTTAGTTTCCTTCCCATTAATAATTCTGCTGGGCTTTTATTTGTTGTGGTGTTTGGTGTAATGTGTTGTATACTTAGTACTTTGTCTATTTTTTCCTGTATATCCCCCAGTCCCAATTTGTGTAGTGCTTCCTTAGTGTAATGGACCATGCGTTCCGCCCATCCGTTCATAGCCGGATGTCCCAGCGCTGTTAGTGCATGCCTTTTTCCTTGTTCTGCCAGGAACCTTTCAAATATTATTGCTGTGAATTGTGGTCCGTTGTTGGATACAACTAAATCCAGCAATCCATGTGTTGTAAAAAGTTTCCTTAGTTGTCTAATAACAGCTTCTGTTGTGGTTGAGTGCATGATGCTTACCTCTAGCCAATTTGAGTAAGTGTCTACCACTATTAGGAATGTGTGTCCTTTAGTTGGTCCTGCAAAATCAATGTGTATTCTAGACCATGGTCCTCTAGGAGTTTCCCATTCATGTATAGGTGCAGAAGGGGGTGTAGGTCTAGATTCCTGGCATCGTTTGCAAGTTGCTACTCATTCTCCTATGTCTTTATCCATCCCTGGCCACCATACATAACTCCTAGCCAGGGACTTCATTCTGAAAATACCCGGGTGACCCTCATGCAATAATTCAAGTATTCGTTTCCTTAATATGTTCGGTATGACCACCCTATCCCCCCATAGTATACATCCCTTTAAGAATGATAGTTCCGTTTGTCTATTCTGAAACATTTTAACAGTCTCATCACTTGCGGTCTCTGGCCACCCTTTACCTACCCAATTTAAAATCTGTGCCAGGTTTCTGTCTCTCGTGGTTTCCATAGCAATGTCTGTTGCTGTTATGGGTACGTTTGCCAACGTCTCGATTAGAAGAGTTGATGTGGTTGGTGCAGGATCATCGTCTAAATCAGGTAGGGGGGAACAGCTCAGGGCGTCAGCGTGTGTTATGTTCTTTCCTGGTCAGTAGATCAAGTTGTAGTTATAGGCAGCTAGGAATTCAGACCACCTCGTCATCCGCGGTGACAGTATGTTAGGTGTAGCTTTGTTTCCTGCAAGGATTCCTAGGAGAGGTTTATGATCTGTGACAAGTGAAAAAGGTCTGCCATAGATATATTTGTGGAAACGTTTTATTCCTGTTATTGCGGCCAATGCCTCCCTATCTAGTTGGCTGTAATTCCGCTCTGATTTAGATAGAGTTTTTGAATAGAATGTGATAGGTGCTTCTCTTCCATCGGGTAATACATGACTAAGTATGGCACCTATGCCAAATGGTGATGCATCGCATGTTAATGTTATTGGAAGGGTCTCTCTGTATTGTATTAGCACACAGTCTGATGTAAGTAAGTTTTTTATTTCCTGGAATGCTGCTTCTTCTTGTCGCCCCCAGGTCCAGGTAGCTTTCTTATCAAGCAACCTGTGTAGTGGTTCCGCTATTGTTGCTTTCTGTGGTAAGAATACATTGTAAAAATTAATAAGTCCCAAGAAGGCTTGCAAGTCTGTTTTATTTTTGGGTTCGGGAGCTTCCTTTATTGCTCTGATTTTGTTTTCAGTGGGGTGGATCCCTTCTTTGTCTATGAGGTATCCCAGGAATTCGACTTTGTCAGTGGCTAATTGGCACTTCTCTTTTTTTACTTTAAGTCCCACCTCTTTAAATTTTTTAAAGACATCACTTAGGTGGTCTTTCAGTTGTTCTTTGTCCTTGGCTGATACTAATACATCGTCAAAGTATGGTGCCACCCCCTTTATTCCTTGCAATAGGTGTTCCATTAAACTCTGGAATACCCCTGGGGCTATGCTAACTACAAATTGCAGTCTGTTGCATTTGAATGCCCCCTGTGTGTCACAATTGTTTGTGCTTCCGCTGTTTCTGGGTCAACTGGTAATTGTTGGTAGGCTTGCGCAAGGTCCAATTTCGCAAAGATTTTACCTCCCACTAAAGAATGTAATAGGTGCTGTACCACCAGAACTGGGTATGCGCTTTGCTGTAGCGCGTGGTTAAGGGTTGCTTTGTAGTCCCCGCAGATACGTACGGACCCATCTGGTTTAATAAGGGTAACAATTGGGGTTTCCCACCTTGCGTGGTCTATTGGTTCTAATACTCCTTTTGCGATAAGTTTATCTAATTGTTCATCAATTTTTGGTTTTAACGGGAAAGGAACTCGCCTCGCCTTTAGTCTTATAGGGGCTATAGTTGGATTTAAATTAAATGAGATAGGGGACCCTTGGTACTTGCCCAGTTCTCCATTGAAGTTGTCCTGGAATTCTTTCATCATGTCCTCTTGCCAGTCTGTCTCAGTAATGCTGCTTAATCTGGTTACTCCTATTCCTAATGGTGCAAACCATTTGACCCATTAGGCTGGGTCAATCCCAATCGACTATTGTTAATGGAAGGACTTTAGTGTGTTTTTTGAATTCAACTTTGAAATGTCCGGTACCTACTACAGGAATTCTGTTTCCCTGGTAGTCCTTTAGTGTGAGTTTTTGTATTTCAAGCTCTCCCTTGTTTATATCAGGTATTAGTCTTTTTAGGGTATTCCATGATACCATTGATAAATACGAGCCTGAGTCCACCTCCATCTTGCATGGCTGGCCTTCGATGGTGACTTGCACATGTACCTTTTTTGCATTGATTGAGTTTGAGTGCCCAATGGATATTGTTTGATGTGTTTCCTCTTTTCTGTTTGCTTCTTTCCACCGCTTGTTTCTGTTTTCTTGACTCCAAAGGCTCCCTATTTGCTTTTCCCTCCCTCTGGGGGGGGGGGGTATTCCATCTTTGTTTAGGGCCATAGTTATTTCTAGTTCGGCATGCCCTCGCTATGTGTCCCCGCCGTTCACAATACCTGCAAATAGCATCGAAGAAATGGCATTCAGAATATGGATGGTTTCCTCCACACCCAGCACAACGGAATTCTGACTTTCTTTCATTTCGCTCCTGTCTACCTTTTTCCAACCGGAGTTGATTTACATCTTCTTCTTCCTCTTTGTCTTCTGATAGGGATTTAATGTCCTCGTGGTGTGTTATGGTGGTGGGTTTTTTGTTTCGTCTGGTGTCTTATTGCGTGTTTGATTAGTGTCTTCTTGGGTTTCTTTTGATAATTTATTCATTTGTTGCATGGTGGCTGCCGATTTCTGTGTGGCTTCCACTGTGGTAGCTTCTATTGCTTCCTTCAATGTTATCTTAGGTCTTGTTAGTAGTCGACCCTGTAGTGTAAGGTCCTTTAATCTGAGGACCACACGGTCCCTCATGGCCTCATCCATGTTTAGAAATTTGCATGCTCTGCCAATGTCTCTTAGTGCTGCAACAAAATCTCTGATGCTCTTGTCTTCCTTTTGGTTGCTCTGATAAAATTTGTGTCTTTTGATGAGGCATGAAACGGTTGGTGCATAGTGGGCTTGCAGTAATTTCTCTAGGTCCGTCCACGCCATCGTCTTTACATCGTTGGGTGCTGCCAATGCCTTTGCCATTTTGAATACTGTGGAACCACAGTGGGTGAGGAAGACGGCTCTCTTCCTATTTTTGGATACTCCTTGGAGTTCGCTCCCTTCTAGAAACATGAGGAATTGGTCGATGTAGGATTCCCAGTCTTTGGTTGTTGGGTTGAATGGTGCGGGTGGCGAGTTGTTCCTGGCCATTTTGTCTCGTTCGGTCCTCATTGCCACGTGCACAACTGGGCTCCTTTGTCTCACTATCCCACCTTCATCGCCAGTGTTGCGTTGTGGGAAAAGAGACTCGAGACCCAGTTGACTTTTTCCTTTTTATTTTCTTTCTAGTAATCGCACACGGAGAAACCACGGCAGCCATTTTTATAGCCAGCTGCTCGTGGCTTGTGGCCAATGATGGCTCTTCAAATCTCCCACCACCACGGACCAACCTATCATAGATAAGTATGCAATTATATAACAAGATGAGTTCTGGAAAGAAGTTTTATTAAAGAAGAAATAAATAAATGCAGCTTTCAAAAAGGGATATCTCTCTCTCTCTTTCCCCCCCTTTTTTTGCACTCATACATAATTCAGCCAATCAGAATATATTAGCTTTTAAACCTCAATAAATATTTAGGGAAAGATTATTGGCAGCAAGGAGAGGTTCATTTTTGGCAAAAGATGAACTATATTTAAAATTTCAGGAAGTCCCACACTAATCTTCTGTTCAAACCTGTGGCTATGTTGTCTGTTTCCCAAGACCATATTGAGATATGACTTCCACATGCATTCAGTGGGTTGCTCTGGAAAAGTTGAAGAAGAAAAAAAGCAATGATTTATCCGCTATACAGATTTCATGTTATAATTCAGTAAGATGCTTAAAAATGAGATAAAAAACAGAAAATGCACCTGAGAAATCAAAAAAAACAAATGCCTATTTAACACCACAAATCTTAACAGTAGGAGGGCAATGTCATCCCATAAGGGAGAAAAATGTTGATCGATAAATCCGTCTAATCTTAAACTGGAAGTAAAAAGAGTCAATTTCTTCAAGCTCAACTTCCAGATGATAGGTAGGCAAGTTCATAACATTTTCTTGGCCACAGTATGGAAATAATATAATTACCTTCTTCAGGGAAGCTTTTAGATATCCCAGTCTAACTTATAGCCCTTGGGTTCCTGGGTGATCTCCATCCAAATATGAACCAGATATATGACCCTGCTTAGCTCTTTTAACAACAGCCAAGTCAGCTAAAGGTTCTTGGCTTAAACTAATCTAGCACTCAGTTCTAAAGCCAAAAGATATAAAATCATGATGGATTGCTATTCAAGTAATTATTTCTTAGCTAGTTTGCAGTTATTGCTACTCTCGTATGCCAAGGTGGCCATTATTTTGTAGTTTGCCTAACATCTTTCTCTCACTCTTTTTAAAAAGCTGTTAAGGAAAAAAACTGCTTCCAGACTTTTTACACTGTAGAAGATGTAGAATGGTTCGAGCCAAATTATCTTTGAAACGTGCTGAATTTAATATTTGGAGAAAAAAAATAGTTGCTGCAGTTTTTATGACTTGCTATTTTCTTACAAATTAACTTAATATGTTGCTTAAATTCTTTCTGAATGCAAATTGGAGCCAGCTTTATGATGCTCTTTTTTCCATCAGGCAGATAATTATTCCAGTGGGAAAACACTGTTTCTACAACCAGCTATTCCATTCTCCACAGTGGCTAACAATTGTCACCACATTTGTGAAAACACATTCCTCTACACATGTCTGAAGTCTTTCTAAATCATAAGTAACTGGAGTGGGACAATTTACTCTTTCTCTTTTCTATTTCTGAATCACTAGTGAATGGAGGACAGGCTGCTGCTAGTCCAGAAAGCTAGCTCAGAAAATAATCTCTTTTTCAAAGGCCACGACAGACATAATTTTAGTCTAGGCCTTTTAAGGGGAACCCATGTGGTTAGCTGGAAATAATGGAATTTTTTTCAGAAAAGGAGACTAAAGGCCAGCTTTAAGGTAAAATATTGAAGGAGAAAAAGAGAAAGAGATGGGGGAGCAGTGACTTCAATGTGGTTTGCTTAGATTCTTCCATATTCAACCAAACAACACCTTTAACCCAGGGATGTCAAACTCACATTGTCACGGCAGCATCACGTGATGTATCGGGACTTTCCCCCTCTTCGCTAAACCGGGCGTGGGCGTGGCCAGCACATGACACATCCGGCCTGTGGGCTGGAAGTTTGACAGCCCTTCTTTTGCCACATTCAGCCATCAATATATTTCCTTTCCAGACCTCTCCCATCAACAGAGGGAATTAGGGAGGAACAGAAGGGAATCTATCTCCATTCACCCTTAGATTCTTATAATGCCATTTTAAAAATGTGCTTTGTGTGAACTGAGGACAAGGGGAAGCACTGTGTCTCCTCTCTTCTATGCGGAAACAAATCATAAAATGTATTTTGATGGATGAGTGAGAAAAGCGATTCCATCACCTTTTAAGTGTTATTTCTTTAGTCTGAAATGAGATCAATCTTCAGAAACAATAATGGTTTTTGAATGGGATGAAACAAAGCTGCATATGGCTGAAGTCATTGTATTTTGTATTTGCTTTTACTGGCTGCCCTTTTCATCATGCCACTTCTGAATCCAGGAAGCACGTGCAACTTCCTTTCCATCTGGCTACTGAACAGGAAGCATTGAGAAATCTGAAGCACATGGAAGACTCAGATTGAGTGGCAAACAAACTTTTATATTCATCGGGTCTGTCTGATTGCTTTGCCCATCCTGACTGACCTTCTTCTTCCTCTTTTTTAAAGATCAGTGTACTCCTCTCATAAAACTATTCAATATATTCCATTCTTTAGTTAAAAAAAATAATTTCATCATACACAATTCCCATCTCTCTCTTTTCTTTGGGGGTAACCAAGTTTCTGCAAAGTACAGAAGAGAACTAATGAATAGTAAACCAAAGAAATTGGGGCCTTACGATAAGGAAAAAAATTAAAAGGAAATATAGCTCACACCCAGGATCTTTCATTACACATATTTTTTTCTAACCTCACAAGCCAACTGCACTCTTACATGTCCACATTTCTTTCCATTTTCTTTTGTTGTGTTTTGTCCTTTAAATTCCTCACTAATCACTTTTTGAGGGTCTCACTAATAGAAAAGTGAGGAAAAATAGAAGAGGAAAGGGTGGAAAAGAAAGAAAAGCATTCGCTTCCAACTCTTTTTAGTACAGTAGAATACAATAATAATATAAAGCCTCAACTTTTTACTTTTACATAGTATTGCATATTAGCTATTTCTATAACAACCTACCTAATCAGCAAAACCCAAATCAAACTTTCTTTTTCTTTTTTTACCTCAGGCATAAAGTCCAGAAGCAGTTTCCAAATGGAAAAAAAGTTAGACATATTCTTTTCTTTAATTAGAGCAGTCAATATAAGCCATCTCTACTAAGTCCATCAATTTTTGCTTTCGGAGATATTTCCCTACCTAAATAAACAGAATAGCCATGGGTGCGCAAAAAAGCCATGAGAATAGGAGTGTCTTCTGTTCTTAAAGAAATTGGACAAATTTTAATAGCTAAATTTCTTTTTTTTCTTCCATTCAGTCATTGTTATGCACTAGTTGCAATCTATTTTTCATGCTAACTGGCTTGTTACATTTGATCTGTTTTTACTAGTGATTCTACCTAACCCTAGGCCTCTTGTTTCCCATTTATCAACTTTATTTAGCACAGTCAGCACTGGTTTTTGAGAGATGGCACTTCATACTAGCAGGAAAAATGCCTATATTTTAAATAATTTATAAAAGAATTTAACTAGTAGGCAACTTATAAAAATCTGCGGAGGAGCTGTGTTGAATACTTTTAAAAATCCAATTTCACAGTGCTAATTGCTTCCATCTATAAGTCTGTTGACTTTTGCAAATAATTCTAAAAGGTTAGTGATACAGGATTTTTTGGAACCTCCTTCAGCAAGACTTATGCCTCTACTGTCTAGTGATCTTTGTTTGATTGCCATCTCTTCCAATTAGTTAAGCCATTTGCCTATAATTTACAGAAACTCCCCTAGGTTGCTTTTCGCAAAACCGATGTCACTTTTGCTACTTTCCAGTCTTCTGGCATTGAGCCTGATTTAAATGATAAATTATAAGGAAATCAAGACATTAGGAAGTCAGCAATTTCATACCTGATTTCATATCTTTAAAAAAATCATGGGCGGATCCATCAGAGTGCAGTAATTCACTGCTGATTTCTAGAACAACTTTTCATCTTCCTCTAAATTGCTTTAATTGTTCTGATTCTCACCCAGAGAGAGTCAATACCAGTTCAGATATCTGTCTATATTTTCTGTAGTAAAGGTGCACAGAATTTAATCAATCTCTCTGAAATCTCCCCATTCTCCTTCAGGATCCCTTACTTGTTTGCTGCCTTATGGCAGTGGTTTCAAACTCGCATGGTGTCATGTGACATATCACGGCTTTTTTCCCCTTTGCAAAACTGGGCATAGGCATGTGAAACATCCAGCCCACGAGTCATGAGTTTGACAGCCCTGCCTTATGGCCAACCAATTCTGTGATTTGTTTTCTGCTTTGTATCTTTGAAGAATATCCTGTTGTTCCTCTTTATTTTTTGCCCTATACTATTCAAATAATGTATTTGTTGTTTTGCATTCCTTATCATTTTACATTTTTTTCTAAACCAAACAATCCCTTTGTCAGAGATGTCAAAAAAACAGTACACATTTGGAAGCAGTTTTGATTGTGTAGTTAAATGCAAGCTGCTTCTTCAACATAAAGCTAGAGTCCCACTCATCCTGGCACTCTGCAAATGTTTTGAATTAACCACACAATAACATTTTGTCATAAATCCTGAAATTCTTGACATTTCCTGAATCTTAAAAAGGTTGTTTTATTTTATATATCTGATTAATTTCTTGGCTAGATGAATTTAGGGTCCAGGTTTTACATCCACACACCACAGGCCAAAAAATGGGCTTCTAATCCAATTCATTCAAAACCATCATAATACATTAAACCAGGATCTTCTGGTTTGAAAGGCTTCGGCGGCAGCAGGAATCCACGATCGTGTGCAGTTCCTGCTGCTCTTGTCGCTGGCGTGCCCCCGATCCAGCTGGATTTGGGGGTTAATAGTCACCCCGTAGAGGTGACTGAAGATAGAGGAGGCCCAGGAGGGGTCTGGGAGGATCACAACCCCCCTCCTCATCTGGCTTAACTCCTTTCTCCAAAAGCGGTGGAGCGGCGGTCAGCAATGGCCACCACAAAGAAACTTTCAACCGGACAAGACTGTGCAGGAGGAAGTTTTTGGCTGAACTGGGATAACAAGTAATATCTAAATACCCTGGAAATTCAACTTTCTTAAAGATACATTGTTCCCTAAGAAGATCGTAAAAAGCGGCGGAAGAAAGTGAAAAGGGAAAGTTTGTTTTTTCTCACTCTCTTTCCCTACAGAAATAGCAGAAGGAAATCGGAAAAACCTGTCTTGGCAACAGAAGGTAATTAAATTTGAAAATTAAAGCCAAGGGGACATTAAAGATTTCTGAACATTGGAATCAAAAAATTTAAAAATTCTTTTTCTGCTGTAAGTGGGAAGGGAGAGGTAAAGAACTTATATTAAGACTTTGCTGGAGGAGACTGCTTGGAGCTTATAAGATTAGAGACAAACTGTAATAAGACTTCTAAAAAATACATTTTGGAACTTTGCAATTGAATTCTACCCCAAGAATAGAAAGTATAAAAAGAAGAAAGTGCTAAATGAAACAGCTTGTGTTGATTTGGATTGCTTGGTGACTTTGGGACTTTTGGAAACTATTTTTTGAAAGACTAAAAACTTTTGGGTTGTTTAAAAAATCTCACAATGGCTGATGAAGAATTGAAAATGGAATTTCAAAAGTTAAGAGAAGAGGAACAAGAAGGGAAGGGCTTTTCTGGATTTGTTTTTCACTTTTTGGAAATGGCAATTTCTACCTACCAGGAATTACAACAACAAGAAGGCTGGGATGAAGAAGAAGAAGCCATCTTTAATGAACAAATAACTTTAGTTGAGGAAGAGAAGGGAAAGAGGGGAAAGAGAATGGAGAATTCAAGACTTAAAAGAACAACCAAAAAAGGGAAAAATAAGGTGAAAAATCTATACAATGTCAGAAAGCAACAGAAAAGAGGAATACAACAGAGAGGGGAGACTAAGAGGGCGGAGCTTAAGAGATGGGGGGTAAAAAGGCTAGATTGGACAAGAAAGGAAGGGAAAAAGGGAAGAGAAGTTACAAAAGCTTGAAACAAGATGTAAAAAAACAGATCTTTTTCAGAGACAAAGGGTAAAATACAATTAAAAAAGAGATTCTGCAAAAGTACATAAGATTGTATTGTAGTATTGTATTTGAAATAGAGTTAGAAAATTGGAATATTATATGATTTAATAAAATATTAAAGGGAATATGTAAAATGTTTAAGATTTAATGATAGTTTAATTTGTTATGTATTATTCTTTCAACTATACTATAAATTTATTATTTTCTTATTTTAAAATGTAGCACGTAGAATGTACTAAGCAGAATCAGAATGGAAATTATATATTATCTTAAGTGTTAAATTTAGGGGAAAGATAGACCCCAGGAAGAGAAAGTTTAAAAAGAAGAAAGGGCTAAATGAAACAGCTTGTGTTTATATGGAAAAGAGTGGAGACTAAGAGGGTGGAGATTAAGAGACAGGGGGGTAAAAAGACTAGAATTATAAAAGAGATTCTGCAAAAGTACATAAGATTGTATTGTTGTATCTTTACTTGAAACAATGTTAGAAAACTGGATCTTTATATGACTTAACAAAATACCAAAGGGAATGTGTAAAATGCTTAAGATTTAATGATAGAGTTTAATATACTATGGATTATTGTTTCAATTATATTATAAACTTATTATTTTTCTATTTTAAAATGTAGTAGGTAGTTTTAGAATGTGCTAAGCAGAATCAGAATGAGAATTATATATTATTTCAAATGTTAAATTTAGGGGAAAGATATAAAGGTGTCATACTTCAATTAGTGATTATAGGAGAAATATGGTGTTAATGAGAGAAGAAAAATAGATGATTGAAACAGAATGGACAAAAGATATAAGCATAATGATCTAAACTGAGATGAAATAAATAAAATACAATTAAGAGAGTGAAAAGAGGGGAGAAGCCATATAGAAAATATAGAATGGTAAATAAGATATGAAATGGTATATAAAGTGAGCATGAACTTGATTTATGTCTGTACCAAAAGATGTAACCTGGGACCAGGCCGCTTTCCAAAAAGAAGTTTTATGTTTTTATGTTTTGTGTTTTGTTTGTGTATGTTTGTTTATTGAAAATTAATAAAATTTATTAAAAAAAATACATTAAACCAGATAAATGCCTCAAGTTGATAAAATGGTTTTGTTAGACTTTTGATGAACTCTATATAGATAAATATATAATTTGGAGTTGAAACAAGCCTGTTTTTAAAGAAAATCCCTTGGCAGAATATGTCAAATATTTCCACAAAACAGACAGGTGGCTTGGAACTGAGTAGATAGTACCAAAAAAAATAGCATTATTTCCAGAGAGTATCTATGTAAGTTGAAATTATACAATTATACCCATACTCATATGAAAGTAAGAGTTTAGAAGAGCAATTTTATCAGAAAGCCCACACTCCATGTATTTATTTATTTATTTTATTTATTTATTTATTGTGTCAACATAGTTATGAATACATGAAATAGATACATATTATAGCGCACGCGCGCGCACACACACACACACACACACACAGAGGTGGGGGGGATTCAGAATGTATTCAGATCCCTTTCATTTTTGTTAATTTTCTAAACAGCCTGTAGGCCAGACAAGGAATAATGGATGGAAACTGAACAAGGAGAGATTTAACCTGGAAATAAGGAGAAACTTTCTGACAGTGAGAACAATCAACCAATGGAACAGCTTGCCCTTGGAAGTTGTGGGAGTGCCATCACTTAAGACTTTCAAGAAGAGATTGGACTGCCATTTGTCAGAAATGGTATAGGGTCTCCTGCTTGGGTGCGGGGTTGGACTAGATGACCTATAAGGTCTCTTCCAACTCTGATTATCTGTAACTATTATTCTACAGCCTGATTCCACAGTTGTTGAAATTCATTTTTTCGTTAACATACACTCAATACCCCAATAATATATACACACACAAACTCACACTTTGAAACCATCTGCAAAGTATCTAGTAAATTAGGTACTTACTAATTAATAAAATGTTATTAATCACATTAATACATGAAATCTATTCACTCAAATATTATCTGATACATCTATCTATCTCTTTCAATTTCTGCTAGGGCTACATAATCTGGGGTTTAAAAACCTGGATAACTATGGTAGCAAAGAAATATAAAAAAAGCAAACTCCAGAGGTCATCGGGATTTTTGCAAGTAGTAACCCTATTTTGTTTATGACTATCCATTCTGGGTTTACCACAGAGTAGCCAATATATGGATACAGGATTGCATGCTCTCCCAATACCCTGTTTGTGGCATTTGTAGCCCATTTTATTTCAGTTTACATTGTCTTACTTCCAATCATTTTCCTTTCTACCATCTGCTGTCTTTAAATGCCAAGTCAGCTTGTAGCACACTGTTGCTTTCAAGAACATTGCCAACTATGGGAGAAAAACAATGTCCATTTTGTTCTAAAGAATGTCTTTTATCAGTCTCTATTGCTGTGAATGCCATATAATTAGCATGCTATGGTATGGATGAAAGATGCTCTCAGAGGCTGTCCTTATATGGCTTGATATGGGTGTTTTGACTTACATGCATTTATTTTTTAAATGTACAGAAACACACAGAAGTTGGAACACAAGTACATAATGGTAGCATTGCTTGATGACATCCTTGTGGTTTTCTATGGATGTCAAAAATATTTCACAGGGTTAAATCCAGGCCTTTCAAAACATCTGTCTCTCTGCTGAATCTACATCCGTTAAAGCCCACAGTTCTGACCCAAGCGGCAGTTTCATAAACACCTATTTCGTAGTTGGTACATTGATAATGCAGAGCACTGCTCATAATTATTTTGCAGTTTCAGAGAATAAATTACTTTTAATTTATTACTTTATTCTGAGTTTTTGCAGAATCAAGTGATATGGAGTAGTGATGGGATTTGATTTTTTTTTTACTACCGGTTTTGTGGGCATGGCTTGGTGGGCGTGGTGTGGCTTGGCAGGGGAAGGATACTGTAAAATCCCCATTCCCTCCCCACTCCTGGGAGAAGATAACTGCAAAATCCCATTCCCTCTCCACCCCACTAACCTGCTTTCCAGCTCCATTCTCCTGTGCAGGGCAACAAAAGAAGACCCGGCCGATCGTCTGGGACTCAGGAGGCAGAGAATAGATGGGGCGGGGCCAGTCAGAGGTAGTATTTGCTGGTTCTCTGAACTACTCAAAATTTCCGCTACTGGTTCTCCAGAACTGGCCAGAACTTGCTGAATACCACCTCTGATATAGAGCTGACTGTTCTCTCACCCCCATGGTGTTGCAGCTAGTAACATGCCCTGTTTTAGTAAAACATAAAGACATGCGTTTCAAGAAACATTTGCATTTTTAAAAAAGTTACTTCTGTCCCACCATTCATCTGAGTATGTTTCAAGGTCTGGTGCCATCTTCAGATCAAGGATTCAAATTAAAGCCTCTCAGATAGATGTTTAAAGACCTGCAGTAGAAGAGGTGCTCAGACTGCTTCTATTGTTAAACTACTCTGATCATTAGAATGATATTTTTCCCCTAACATTAAACTCCAATTTGCCTTTTTATGTTAGCACCACTATTCTACAGCATGCTCTGCATCTGGAACGATGAAGAGCAGGCTTTCCTCTGTGTGATATCCTGATTCAAGTATTAGAAAATTGCTCCCATGGGATTTCAGGAGAAGAAATAATGAGCCCACAAGTGCTCCATACAATTGCACCTGAGGGAAAGACAAGATAATAAACATCTTGCTGAAATCATAGTTGGTGCCTTCAAAAAGGGCATTTGGTTTGTAAAGAGACAAAAATTGATAGAGATTGAAATGTATACCGTACGTTGTTATCACTGGTAGTCTTTAATGGACTTTTGTTGATCAGGATTGAAACAATGAGGGTTCTGAAGGGTTTGCTTGCAGATAAGACATAGGATATTTTAAGAGAAGGAGATAAATTACTAGAATTGTTTACTTGTGACAAAGGAGGAAGCCATTTCTTTATATAATTTCTTTTCTTTTTTACTATATTCTTATTTTTTCCTTTTGTTTTCTCTACTTTTTTTCTTTTCTGCACCTATTTTTTGTTTTTAGTTTGTATTAGTTTTTATGGTCCATTAATATAGTCAGCCAGGTGTTCAGACTGGATTTGGCATTTTTTTCTACCTATTGAGTCATTTTCAAGGATCTGGGGGAGCCCAAGTGGATGTTTGATGGTGTTTAGATATTGTTGCAGGGTGTAAATTGTAATCAAATTATTATTAAATAAGAAAATGGGTTCCTTCAGTTATTTCTCAAAACTAAACATATCCAGTTGAATTGCTGCACTATAAAATTTGTTTAATTAATGATACTAGACTGTAACTAATTTACATTTTTAAAATGAACAAAACTCCACCTCAAAATCCTTTCTACAAAGAGTTCTAAAATCACACCTGCCTTCTCCAAACATATCACTAGATGGTCTTCAGTCTCTTAGCGATTGTCAAACTCTGATTTGCATCCATTCTTCAAACAATTATGTTACATTATGTTTGAGGGTACAGCCCAACAGTAGTAGATAAACTCACCGAAGTAGTAACGATGTAAATGATGAGGTCAGTTACTACTGAGTTAGTTTGGGGCTGCTTTTCAGTGTAGCCTACAGAAAGAGCTGATCCAAGATCCCTTTTCTCCTAGTGGGAGAAAGGAAATGTTCTCCCTTCATCCGCATTAAACTGCATAATACCCAAGACTGACAAGTGCAAATCATCTTGTGAATGAATTAAAGAATTTGCTGCACTTTCATAACATCAGATCAAATCCACCCTTTGGGCTAGAGAGCACAACAATGAAATTTATAGACCTGTAATTATTATATAAGTTTTTTTTCAATGTGATAAAATTACATAAAATATATTATTATGAGCCGCGGTGGTGCAGAGGTGGTATTCAGCAGGTTCTGGCCAGCTCTGGAGAACTGGTAGCAGACATTTTGAGTAGTTCAGAGAACTGGCAAATACCACCTCTGACTGGCCCCGCCCCCATCTCTTCTCTGCCTCCTGAGTCCCAGCTGATCGGCTGGGTCTTCTTTTGTTGCCCTGAACAGGAGAACAGAGCTGGAAAGCAGGTTAGTGGGGTGGGGAGGGAATGGGATTTTGCAGTATCCTTCCCCTGCCACACCCACCAAGCCAAGCCAAGCCAAGCCACGCCCACCAAGCCACACCCACAGAACCGGTAGTAAAAAAAATTGAATCCCACCACTGTTTGAAACACAACTGTGGCCATCGACTAGGAAATATGGTAACAGTTATAAGCAAAATATAAGAATTTCATTCTTTTCCCATCTAATTCCAGCGACAGAGGTGTTTGTACAGCAACTCTGTGTTTCCTAGAACAGGTAGTGCTAGGATATTTCCCTCACTTTCATTATCTCCAGAGGCAGTGATGATTCATTGGGACAGGTCAAAGATATGCAAGCAGGCAACAACATGACTAGAGAGTTCATGGCATCATAACATACTTTAATTTTTTTTCCTGTCAAAGACTATGTCTAAACATTCACATATAAGTTGCTCTACTTGTGCTCCCAGAAAATGAATTAGCCTTCCTGCTTACAGAAAACATGATAAGTTGCACTCCAACTCAGCTCCCTTATTAACCAGTAAATCTCTCTAATCAACTTTGCTCAGAAGATATGAGGCTTACAAGGATTTTCTGAAAAGAGCACAGGGCATAGTGTCCTTAAAATAGGAATCCATCAGCTGCTGACCAGCTTAATCAACTGGGAACTGACCCAACACCTGTTTGGCAGTAGCAGAGATCATGGTTATATGTATACCTAACTCGTCATTTCCCCCTGCTGACTACCAAGTGATGGCATTGCACAATGATTCTGGAAACTATTTTGAGCGTGGAAGCTTTTAATAGGGTAGTGAAGCCTTCCTACAGCCTTCAGACAAGGCTGTAGGAAAGCTTGAGATATATCAGCAAGATATTCCCAACATGGAGGTAATGTAACATTTCTCAGGTCTCCAAAATGTTAGGTTGTACAGCATCCATTGCCAGAATTAGGATACATGATTTGAGTTACAAGATCTTCTACTTATACTGTCTCTGATCGGCATGGGAAAGCTCCTACATTTCAAGCGTTGGGAAAAGATTGAGTAGAAGGCAGCTTCGTGATTCTCTTATAGAATTAGCTTATGCTTTTAGTAGAGTGGAAATTGGCTGCTGTGGTAGAGATACCTGCAATATATTATTCAAACATTCACTTAGCCTTACTTTAGGTTCTTCATAAAATGTGGAGAAAATGCATTCTGAACAAATGTAGGGCAACAACAGTTGTTGGTAGAATGGATACTGTTCAATTTGAAAAAGGAAACATAATTTTCTCTACTGTTGCCTCTGTCCTATGTAAGAACTTGCCCCCGGATTCTAGGCGGACTCTCCACTCTCCTAACCTTCTGGAAGAGCATTAAAACCTGACTCTGCCAACTGGCCTGAGAGTCCAAGAGTGCTATCCAACCCTGGGGATGGCTTGTGGGCTAAAGATGTTTCCTTTGCTTTTTAACTCTGCAATTGTTCTTTTTAGCTTTGTTTTAATCTGGTTTTTAGATGTTTTTACTGTTTATTTATAAACAGCCCAGAGACATAAAATATGATGAGAGATAGGATAAATAAATAAATAAAAATATTTATATCTAATTTCATAACACCCTATATTATCTTTCTAGAGACCAGGAAAAAAATCGTTGTGGTAGGATATGAGATTTGCATTACATTCCGATGATGTCTAGTTCAATTCATGGAATCATCAGTGATATGGTTCAACTCATAGGAAAGATTTGGGCTGGAACTGCCAAGTAGGCACTACTGAACTCAATGTTATGTTGCTAAAGGCAACATAAGATATGTAAAATCCACTGTGGGAGAAATGCTTATTAATATAGGAAGTTGATCACACGTTTACTGTTGTGATATGTACTTAATTGAGGGCTACACTGGAAGTTGCAGACTAATATAACAGAATACAACAGAATAAAAGAGTCAGAAGGAATCTTGTAGATCATCTAGTCCAACCCTCTGCCTAAGCAGGAGACCCTACACCATCTTCACAGATGGCAGTCCAATCTCTTCTTAAAAGCTTCCAGTGATGAAGCACCCACAACTTCTGAATAAGTAGTGGAACATAGCTTGGCATAAAAATCAATGTGTAATTTATATATAGATATATCCCACTTCCACCTCTCTATTGATCCAAAGACTTATAAAAGAGATTGACTTACAAAAAGAAAAAAATAGAAAAGTGTGCACTTTTTCAGCTTCTTGTCCCCCAAACGCATTGGGATAAGATTCTAAAATCCATTAAACACCACCTCTTTCATTGAAATAATGGTGTTCCTTGTTTCCAACTCTACCAGTAGATGAGTGAATGAGCTGCCAAAGATGACAACATGTTGGAATAGAGCAGTAATAGTGTCCTGACTCTTCCTTGAGAGTCCACTCCTTTGTCTGTATGACATACCCTGTCCTGAACTTTGTAAATCAGCTGCCTTCCAGTGTGGAGCAGGCCCTCAGTTCATGGCAGTATTGATGGAAGACACAACTGCCTATCCAGACCATTTCTATTCCTGATATGGTCAAGAAGCATCACTTTGTCATTTGAAAAAGGAAGAAATGATGTTGAGCGGGGCCAGCTCACTCAACTACTCAGTGGTGGGATTCAAAAATATTTACTACCAGTTCTGTGGGCGTGGGTTGGTGGGCATAGCAGAGGAAGGATACTGCAAAATCTCCATTCCATTCCCTCCCCACTCCTGGAGGAAGTTAACTGTAAAATCCCATTCACTCCTCACCCCACTAACCTGTTTTCCAGCTCTGTTCTCCTTTGCAGGGCAACAAAAGAAGACCCAGCCAATCAGCTGGGACTCAGGAGGCAGAAAACAGATGGGGGTGGAGCCAGTCAGAGATGGTATTTGCCAGTTCTCCGAACTACTCAAAATTTCCGCTACCTGTTCTTCAGAACTGGTCAGAACCTGCTGAATACCACCTCTGCAATTACCGTATTCTCTTTTTCCTTACTCAAAAGATCTGCCAGTGACATTTTAAATGTTACCTTAAGTTCAAAGAACAGATTTCATTATGACGTGTGTTTGTTCGACAGTTGATATATGTTGTGTAGCTGCCTGGAAGTCCTTCATTAACATTAAAATATATGCTTATCTTGTTCATTCATTTCAGGAAATCCTTCTATTTGGATGCAGTCTCCAGAGGTGGTCAAAGGTGGGTGTGAATAAGCAGCTGGCTGATCTTGAAAAGGTTTTTTTTGTACTTGCCAGTCATTGCTCACATAAGAACTTCTTGGGGGTGGGGAAGGAAGTTCTAAAAATATCAGTTTCTATTCTATGCATATAGTTTCACCAACAACATCCTTTCCTGTGAATGAAATGGATTACTTAAAGGACAGAACAAAACATACGTATGAGGTCTGTAGCTCACCTTTCTCTTGAACTAGCACAACAACATATGTCTTACATGCAGACCTTGGCATCTTCCATCTGAAGAATCCAACTGCAGCTGATATAACACCCTGGGCCTAGTGTAGAACAAGCTTGAATTTGCTTTTTCCATTCTGGTTTTTGCTTGGTTTGAAGAAATTTAATTTGTTGTAGAAACCCTACTTTAAAAAAAAGAATTTCATAAAATGTTCATAGACGGACATGAAGTTCTTCCACTTACTTAGCTAGAAGGTGACAGATGGGTGTGTGGGACAGATCTGTCTTTCATTGTTCAATTCTCTTTTCTTACCCCGTCAACCACCTCCAGTGGTGAGTATCCCCCTCGTAGCCCCAAGCCCACTAGCAAAACCAAATGTTAATATCAGAGTTCTAACCTCTGATAGTAGAGTGATCCATAAGGGAAGGGCCATAGCGAAAAGGCTCTTCTCCTTGACACTGCCTGCTGAAATTCCTTAGCAAATGGAGACTGTAATTGGCCTCTTCTGCTGGCATGAGGGAGGGAGGCTAGTCCTATTGGGGTCAGAGGCTCCTCAGATACCCTGGACCCATGCCATATAGGGCTTAAAAAATAATAACAACATCTTGAACTGGACTTGGAAGCAAACTGGCAATTAATGCAGCTCACACATCACACAACTGTATAAAAGTGGCCCCTTCAAGGGTAGCCCCAGTTACAACACATTACAATAATTTGTCTTTGAGGGAGACAGGCGGTCTAGAAATATGAAACATAAATATAAATCCAACCATGAGATGACTAGGGAATGAATGACCATATCACAAACACTAATTAGTGTGTACTTTCTATCAGCTTGGCCTAGTGCTTAAGGCACTGGGCTAGAAAGCAAGAGACCATGAGGTCAAGTCCCACCTTGGCCATGAAGGCCAGCTGGATGACCTTGGGCCAATCACTATCTCTCAGCCCGACTTACCTCACAGGTTATTGTTATGGGTAAAATAGGAGGAAAGTATATTGGATATGTCCTCCACCTTGAGTTATTCGTAAAAATGATAAAATTGGAATATAAATAAATAAAATAAAAATTTGAAAATTAAATTAATGTGATATTTTTAGAATTCTTCTTCCAAGACTGGATGTCCAAACTCATTCTCCTAGAGTTGATTAGTCCTACATTTGTATATTAAACAGTCCCATTCAAGTCAAAAATTGATTTCCCCCACAACTGAAAAACCAGTAGGCCAGGGATGGGGAGCCTTTTATGGCTCACTCAGGAATTCTGGGAGTTGAAGTCCATAAGTGATAAAAGAGCCAAGTTTCCCTAACCCTGATCTAAACCAACCTCCTGATCAAGCAGGAGATCCTCTACCATTTCAGACAAGTGGCTGTCCACTCTCTTCTTTAAAATCTCCAGTGATGGAGCACACACAACTTCTGAAGGCAAGCTGGTTAACTATTATCACTGACAGGAAATTTGTTAACTTGTGAGGCCACACTACTAGTTTTCCAGGGCCACATAGAGCCCCCAAGCCATGGGTTAGATAAGTATACTTATGTTATTTATGATTTGTGGACTTCTACTCCCAGAATTCCTGAGCCAGCTGCCTCTGGAATTCTGGGAGTTGGTGTCCACAAGTCATAAAAGGGCCATCATTCCCCATCTCTGCCTTAAATTATAGCCAGCGAGGGGCATCATTTAAGACTTTCTTTCCTGTTGGGAAAGGTGGATTTAATTTTCCACATTTTCAGACTTTTGATTATTTATTTTAGCTTCAGTTGGTTTAAAAAAAAGAAATTCAGAATTCAGTTCCTCTTTGCAGATCTCAATAGCTATTACCTGACTCCTCAACAATTCTTGTTTCAGCAGAACCAATTTTAATAGATGCATTTTAATGCTGAAAGAGACATAAGGAAAATATTGGGTCTTTGATAGAATGTTGGCTTTTTATACAAGAAAGACTGATGTTATAATAAAAAGTCAGTAATAAATAAACATTATGTTAAAATGGTAATTTAATCTGATTTTTAGGTAAACTTGTCATATTGTTACTTGTGATCAGCTCATTTCTGATTAAGCAGGTTTTAAAACTTTTTAGAAGTTTATATTCATTATGAGTTACCATAGAGCACTTTTGGCAGTTTTTTTATAAATGGGGATTAAAGGTTTGTGAACCCCATTGAATTTACAATATTCCTGTGAAAGGATAACCTGAAATGTGATCTGTTCTCCATATTAGTCCTAAAACTGGGTAAAGAAAACCCAACTAAACAGATGAGTCCAAAATATTATACTTGTTCATTTATTCACTGAGAAAAATGACTCAGAACTACACAATATTCGTAGATATTGTACTCTCAAATTGCAAATGGAGACACAGGTACTTTATCTTTCTTATCTTCATTTTTAAGTGCTTTGGTTTTATTGTATTGCGAACAGTTGCTGGGGTGCATCCACAGTTTTGTTGTACTTGTACAATGACAATAAAGTTCTTCTAATTCTAATTCTAATGGTATGGAGCAAAAGTATATCAACCTCTAGGATTTTCAGTTCATTTGAATGGAAAATTAGAATCAGGTGGAATAGGATGATAATCAGGGGTGAATGTGGGACCATACTGATAAGAGTTCTATATGAGTTATAATTTGGATGTTAAAGTTTCTCTACCCTTTCCCTTTTGGCTCAAAAAAATCTGATTACTGTACTTTCAGTCTGAGGCAGCTGCCAAAAGCGTAACAGAAGCAAATTTAAACTGAATCCTCAAAGACAGAGTAGCCCTTTATACAGAAATCATTTTGTGGTTTCAGGGAGCTTTGGAATAAGTCCGTGATTTGGGCGTGTTCTTGGCTTGCCAGTTCTAGCTGGATCAGTAGATGGAGGCTATGGCCAGGACAAGCCTAGCTTCAGCTGGTGCAACAACTGCAGACATTCTTGGGGTGGGATGCCTCAATGAAGGTAATTCATCCCCTTGACCTCCATGGATTGGAGTAGTGCAGTGTACCATACCTGGTATGCTCCCAAAGACTTCTGAGAAACAAGTTTTGAAGGTATACTGTAGTACAGGGGTCTCCAAACTTGGCAACTTTAAGACTTGTGGACTTCAACTCCCAGAATGGCTTGGGAGCATGGCTGGCTGGGGAATTCTGGAAGTTGAAGTCCACAAGTCTTAAAGTTGCCAAGTTTGGAGATCCCTGCTGTAGTGTATGAATGTTGTGACTGGAAGCGTCAGGCCTAAGGATGGAAAATTTCCTCTTCTTGAGCAGTGTTTCTCAATCACAATAACAACTTCAACTCCTGGATTGGGGGAATCTGGCTAAGAAGCATGCTGGCTGAGGAATTCTGGGAGTTGAAATCCACATATCTTAAAGATGGTAAGATTGACCAAGACTGCTCAATATAACCTTGTTCTATCTATTCAATCGGTCCATTTGGGTCTTGATCAAGGCCCTTTGAACCTACCTCCAAAATGCAGGCAGGGACAGAAAGAGGAAATAGTTAGGACAAAGCTTACCACTGCATTCATCCAATCATACCATGATTATCCCCCGTAGTTCACAATTTTCCACTTCTGTGTTCATCAAATGTACAGTTTTCAAGCAGGGTATGCAGAATTGAAACGGGGATAAGGTCCTTCCTTCCTTCGTAATATTTGAACTTGGGGACCTGATTAATATTAATTTGGGGAGATCTGTTCCTAAACCATTTTTTTTACAGAATATATAGTCAAATGGTAGAATTGGTTGGCATCAAATGAAACGATGGCCACCATTTTGAATGGTGATTGAACAACTTCATGAAACTATCAATAGCCATTAACTCTGATGGCTATTCATTACTGCTGAAATCACAGAGAGCATTGTCTCAATTCCAGTTTAGGCCAATCCAACTATAAAATTACTTTTTTCCTACAACACTGCAAATGTCAAATGTGCTTACCTTTCAGTCCAATTCATCCTGGCTCTGATGGCAACTCGATCCAACAAGAATTGCAAGAGGAAGGGGGCAGGCTCTTCTCCATTCTTCTGCCCATCTTAATGCTTTCAGATTTAGATAGGTTTTTGACATAGCTTCCAGGCTTGTGTAGAGCTGATTTTGAAATACCAAGAATGATTCTTAGAATCATAAAATCACAGGGCTGGAAGGGACTTTGGAGGTCTTCTATTCTTATTATTGCATCCCTCATGAAGAAAGCATCTCTGAAGGGATCCTCTCTTGTTCTCTGGAAAATAAAGGGCAAGAGAGGAGAGAAGTGCTTTCCGATTTGAAGATTCTTTTACTGGAATTTTACACTAAAGGTAGTATTAGTACTAATAGTTTTGGTTCTTGTGTGGACTAGCTTGAAGGATGGACACATCCACATCCATCAGTTCAGGAAGGGATGTTAGGATGTCCCTCCCTCGTGAAATTAGAATTATGGAAGTCAAGAAGTTAGACTTTCTGATCTAATTGGTCACAATCATCTGGAACAAACTTTTCCATGAGATTTGAGTGACCTCCACACTTGCCATCTTCAGGAGAACAGCAAAGACAGAGCTTGTTCGGAAGCCTTTTGGTGAACTGAAAACTATTTGTTTAGAAGCATATTGAATCTTATGTTAATTTTTTCTCAGTTTTTAATTCTGTTGAATTATGTTTATTTTAGTTACATTTTCATATCGGTATTATTGCTGGTGTTATTATTGTGTAGGATCTAAAGATTGACAAGTAGAAAGTTCATGCAGTAACTATCATGCCCCTGTTGAGTCTGACTCTGAGGGAAAGGAGGAACAGCTGACAGGGAGTGGAAGTGTGGCTCCGGGGGTTGTGGAGGAAGCTGGGGAAGGGCACAGGCTGGCTGGGCAGTCAGAGGAGGACCCAGGCCCATCCCCTCTCCATCCTAGGGCATGCAGGGAGGAGAGGATAAGGGAGAAACATGAATGGCATGGTCTACGGGGGAGGAAAGGGCCTTGATCCCCTTCATGGGCTCAGCTGTGAGAACTGGTTAAAAGGACAGACTGCGCATGAGCCAGTGCTAGAAACAAAGCATGAAAATATTTCTAGTCTGTCCGTTCTTACCTGAGTTTGGTGTCCTTCCCAGTGTGTATTCCAATATCTGTGGACATCTTCAAGCCCTTATCTTGCCTGGTTCCCTTAGTTGCTTCAGTGTGGTTTGTGTTGTTTTTTTTCTATTTATAATTTATAGGTATTTTTGGTTTAAACAGCATTTCCTCCTTTTTGCAACTGTTTGTGGAGGAGTTTTTTTGTATCCAGTCAAGGGTATTTGGAGCTTTGAAGCCAAGTTGAAGGAATTAAAGGGACTTCACCTGTTTTTATGCCTGTCTTGTTTTTGTATCCCACCGTGGGTCATCACAGTAACTATTACTAAATAAGGAAATCCATCTGCACAATTCAAGAAACCTGAATATTTGCTCGTACAAATGCTAAATATTAAATTCTTGTAAGCAAAACACGTGCAACTGTTTTTTAAAGTATCCCCAGATGTCTTTCCAGTCTCTACTTGACTATTTGAGATACAATTGGGAAACCATGATGTTTCACCAAATTTTTCATGTTGTGTTTAACACAGAAAATATTCAAAGAATTTGGCATCAATTCTTCATTTTGGATTTTTTTCACCTGAGTAGTTTAAAGTAGAAGCAGGAATATTCTTTTTTAGGGCAAGTGGTTTTCAAGCAGGGCCGATGTCCAAGGCCAAATGCAGTTGAGGTACTCTGAGTCTAAGCTGTATATCAAGGCTCATTTTAAGCTAATTTCAAACCTGATAGCTCACCAAAACCGGTAGAAAGGGAGAGGAATGTAGCCCTGCTAATTTTCCCAAAGGTCACCAAGAGATTAATAAGAAGCAGAGAAAAGCCTTTTTGATGCCTGCAGTCCATTACAAACTAAATGAGTAAAGTTACCAGATCTGGGCTGCAAAATTCTGGGTCTTCACTAGGTGGCACCAAAATGTTTGATTTTTCAGTAATCTTTTTGTGCTATCTCATGGTCATTGTTCTTTTTTTTCCAATCCAGTTCTCATAGCCCTATAAAAAGGGCCAATAAGCAAACCCTATTCTATCATAGCTAGTAGAGAGATCTCCAGGGGTGAGGGCTACTGCACAGCATTTTCCTTTATAGATCTGATGAAATGTAGTCTGGATTCCCAGGAGGGAAGTAGTAGTCTGGGTGCAAAGAGACAGCAGAACTTGGAAAGTTTGGTTGGTAGAAAGAGGCTCCTCCCTAGCTTTTCCTGCACTTGTGGTTATGCAAATAGTTGCTTTAGTATGGCAAGATTCTGTCTCTAGGTGAAGAAATGAGACTGCTCTAAAGAAATGAGACTACATTAGTACTCTTAATATGTTGTTTTTGTTCTTGGGCCTGATAATATACCAATTAATGTACCAGCAATCTGAATTTTAACTTTATCTTCTACATAATATACAAGTCTTTGCAGCAAAAAAATGACAATTCTATAATCAGACAATCTCTCATGTGAAAATTGATGTTGCAGAGTACAAAAAAAATCTTGTAATAAACTGTTTGACTAGATAGAGTCCTAGGAGTAATATTTATATGAATTTTAAAAATTGCTTTGCATGCCTTTTTATTTCAAGGAAACTTCAAACAGTGATATCACAAAATGTAGGCACTAAAATTTAAAACTTAATTCAGAATCTCAATTGTCTAGCAAACATGGATATAGATTTCTGTACTGTACTTTAGCTTCTGAGCCACATTGGATTAATTTTTGTTTCTGTTAGTGGCAAATTAAGAAAAAAAATTACCCTAGATTTATTATCTTGATTCTTTCAATACAGCTTGTTTTTAGTCAAAAGCAACAGAAGAATATCTAAATATTGTACAATTCATAACTAGATTTCTATCCTTAATGAGAACAATAAAAGCTTCAGTTATCTTTTCTAGACCCCAGTTCTCCAGTCTCTACAGAGAAGCCACAGGAAGAAAACCTCATTTACGTACAAGTTCACCACAGTAAATCACATGTGCAGCAAGGTGGAAATAACAGGCTTCTAAATTGTGCCGATTACATAAACAGTTAGAAAACTTGGCCTGCAAACAAGTCAGTGAAAGTTTAATGGAAAGGTGAGGAGGCAAAGCTGTTTATTCTCTGTAAATTGCATCCGATGGGTTTGCAAATTTTCTTTTAAAAAACATATTATTTTCCAAGGACATGAAGGCATGAAGCAATTATGTTAGGATGATCACTTTGCATTCTTCACATTGGATTCTGTTAGTTTCCATGAGAACATTGTATATTTAACAAAATATATGTTGTTTTGCATTCAAGAATTGCTTGAGTATTTATTAAGGTAATCCCATATATTTTGACAAGGTATTCTGCAATAAAAAACATATGGACAATGTGCTAAAACAGAACCTCTCTATACTCCTTTAATTGCAATCAAGGACTGATAGTCTTAAGACACAGTGACAGATAGCATACGAGTATGTAGCATGACTCATTTTCAAGAGAAATACTGCTGCATTCTGGTTGATCAAAAGCAGGAAACAACAGAAATCTCATGAGATTGTCTGTCTCAAAATGTTTCCAAGCCAGTCTCATATGATTATATGCATGAAGCTAAACCACAAAATTCTTTGGGGACCTTTCCATCGCTGATGTGAATATGAAGGCACACCACAGGTTGTGCACATGTTGCTAGGGTCAGTGGGCTGATTGCTTAAGAGGACATCAAACTGTTCTGTGCCATTTGTAAATGTTAGATGTTTGGTGATGCCTTGCAAATGTATTTGTAAAAAATATTCTTTTCACCCCAAACAATTGGTTGACTGGAACTAATTATATAAACATGTAGCCGTTATATTGCATTGGTTGGCTATCAATCTGTTTCTGAGCATACAGAGAGTCCTCAATATACTTTATTTTATTTTATTTATTTGATTTGTCAATCGCTTACAAGATACAGGTATAAGAATAAACATAGTTTTGAATACATGAGATAGATACTTATAAAAAAAATAAAAAGAAACAATAGGACAGGGATGGTAGGCACAATTGGTGTGCTTATGCACGTACCCTACAGGCCTCTTAGGAAAGGGGTGAGGTCAATAGTAGACAATCTAAGGTTAAAGTTTTTGGGTTTGGGGAAGAAACCACAGAGTCAGGTAGAGTATTCCAAACATTGACCACTCTGTTGTTGAAGTCATATTTTCTGAAGTCAAGTTTGTTCCGGTTAACCTTGAGTTTGTATCTATTGTGTGCTCTTATATTGCTATGATTGAAGCTGAAGTATTCATTTGCAGGTAGGACATTGCAATGTATGATTTTATATACTATATTTAGATCAGACCAAAGGCAGCGTAGTTCTAGGTTTTCTAGGTCTAGAGTTTCAAGTCTGGTGGCATAAGGTATTCTGCAATGAGTAGAGGAGCAGAGAACTCTTCTTGTGAAATATTTCTGGACTTTCTCAATTGTGTTTATATCAGATACATGATATGGGTTCCAGACTGATGAGCTATATTCAAGTATAGGTCTAGCTAGTGTTTTGTATGCTCTAGTTACTAGTGTGTTATTACCAGAGAAGAAGCTATGTAGGATTAGGTTAACAACTCTTAATGCCTTTTTGGCTATGTAGTTACAGTGGGCTCTAGCACTTAGATCATTAGAGATGAGTACTCCAAGGTCCTTGACAGAGTTTGGATCCTCAACAAGGTCTTGACTATTCAGCTTGTATTTTATTTTCTGATTTTTTTTTGCCAATATGTAAGACAAAGCATTTATTTGTTGAGATTTGAAGTTGCCATTTGTTTGACCATTCTGATACATAGTCGAGGTCTTTTTGAAGGGTAACAGTATTGTCCATGGTGTTGAATAGCTTTACATCATCAGCGAAGAGAATGCAGTTGCTCTTTATATGATTACAGAGATCATTTATGTAGAGTATGAAGAGAGTTGGTCCTAGAACACTGCCTTGGGGGGCACCACTGTTGACAGGTACAGAATTTGATAGGATGCTCCCAATTTTGACCATTTGTTGTCTGTTTGACAGGAATGCTTCTATCCAGTTATGCTGTTGTCCAGAGATACCATAAGATTTTAGTTTTAGGAGTAGTTTGTCATGTACCACTGAATCAAAGGTTTTACAGAAGTCTATGTAGACTGTCACGATTGGAACAATTGCTATTGTTAAGTAAAATGGTTAAGGGAGTCCTGCACAATTTTATGACTTTTTTGCCATGGTTGTTAAGTGAATCTTTGTAGTCAAATAAATCATGCAGCCATTAAGGAAATCCTGCTTCCCTCTTGACTTTGCTTGTCAGAAGTTAGCTGGAAAAATTGCAAATGGCAATCACTTGACCCCAGGAAGCTGCAAAATGTCAACTGACAAGCACCTGAATTTTGATCATGTGACCTTGGGGATGTTCTGACCCAGGCTTCATCAAACTTAATAAAAGACAAACTGAATCTAAGAGTAAAACCTTTTTTAATGTGATGCTGGGAATTACTTACATTCCCAGCCAAAATTCATTGTACACAATTCCTCTAGATAAGAGTATGCCTTTCAGTGCTGTACAGTGGTGGGATTCAGCCAGTTCACACCAGTTCGGGAGAACCGGTTGTTAACTTTCTGAGCGGTTTGATGAACTGGTTGTTAGAAGACATCATTAGGGCAGAGAATCAGTTGTTAAATCATTTGAATCCCTCCACTGGTGCTGTAGAATGCTTGCCAAGAAACAGAAGTCCAATTAAGGCTTAACATTAACCAACCCAAAAACCTAGAAAAAACCGACCAGAGTACAAAGCTTCACAAAGGACTCGGAGATTACTGAACTGCTTTGCTTCCTGCAAAGCTCTTCGTCATTGAGGACTGACTTTTATCCCTTATGGGAGGGGCAATCAACTCCCAGCCTTACTCCCAAGTCGCCCCTTCTGCATCAGCTGCTCTCGCCTTTTAGCAGCTCTGTGCACACGCACACTGGGAACAGGCTCCCCAGGTTCCTCTGCTTTGCTGCTGCCAGACTCCGAAAGCTCTGAAGGCAGCACCCCACTCTCAGATGGTCCTGGCCCCATCCCTGCATTGGATGCAGGACCCTCGTCCAAGTCTTCGCCAGACTCCCTTTTGTCCTCACTGTCCGATACCTCTGCCATCTGCACTGACTGCCAGCGAACCACAACGGGGGAATGCTGTGATGGTCGTGTGAGTATTGGCTGCAAGTTCCTTTTTTCAGTGCCATTCTAATGTTGAACAGCCACTAAATGAATGGTTGCAAGTCAAGGATTACCTGTAATTCCAAAAACCTGAAGCGTACTTGGCTATTCTTTTCCATATAACTTGGCCACCTTCTTAAATATCAGCTTCTTTAAGACCTTAGAGCTGTGTTCCATGGCAGTTCTATTGAGTTCTTTCTCTCATAATCTTGATTCTTTAGCCAGGACTCATTTTATCCATGAAGTAACTATGTGGTTATGCTAAACAGCTATGTGTGATTTTGGTCACACTTAGTCCATATGATTTTTGGCCACCCGTTGCATTATTACTGTATTTACTTATCTAATGTTATCATTTTATTTATATATTTCTCTAGAACTTACTGGGAATTTACTCCTAAGTAGACACAATGGGCTTTATAATTGAGTACATGCTAATAGGAGGGAACATAAATGAAAGCACAAGTAGAAACTCGCAGTAAAAGATGTTTACGGTATACATTTATAAACCGTGAAATTGGATACACTAAATCTCTGTACATTTCCACAGTTATGAAATATGAAATGTGGTTTGCTTTAACGAAAAAGAAAAAAATGAAACAAAAAGCCATTCCTGAAGGTTTATTACTGGCTGACTTTCTGGTCTCTTTCAGCTTGTTTATGGCAGCTGCCAATTTGCGTCACTGGGCTGCTTTTGTGGTTGTGTCTATGGCCCATTGGACACTCTGGTTCATGAAATAGTTCAGCATGTTAAGATCAACTAGAATGACCTGGTGTCCTTTTGCAAAATATGCCACAAAGGAGATTAACAAATGTCTAAATATAACATATGGCTGATGGTGTAGAATATAGATAGAGAATCTAATGTAACTTTGAATATCTCTGCTTTAAAGGCATTATTTCATTTGACGAGGTATTTTTAAAAAGCATATCTACACTAAATGTTCAGCACTATTAAGTCTTTAATTTAATTGCAGCATTTAATTGTGGTGAAATGGATTGAGATACAGCATATGACAATCTCAATATGACAGCCATTACTCAGGTTAAAGATTTATATAAACAAGCAGTACAAGCTTTATGTCAATTTATATAAACAAGCATACCCACTTACAGTATGAAGCTATGCTGGGACATAAAACTAAGCCACTGGGATGCTTTAAAACTATGAAGTAGATTTGGATGGAGGTTAAATTTGGATGGAGAAGCAATTTCTGTCCAAGAGCCAGTCAGAATTCAGACAAATACGAAGGAGATATAGTCAAGGAAACAGATCTCAGTTAAAAGCTTGAGTATTCAATGTCCTTTTACCAAGGGGATGATAACACCATTTTGCCTATTCCACTGATATTTCCTGGTGCTGCTGGCCACAGCTACTACAATTGGCACTGCCAACCACTTGCAGTTGAAGAGGGTACTTATTTCTGAAGCTTCTGGTGAGGATCATTGATGTCTCCAAATGAGTGGGGACAACTTTATAGTGGAAAACAGCAACCAGATAGTGAATGGTGGCAGGCAAAGTGTCTCTGGACAAAGACGAGATCATGAGATTACCCATTTACACTCTGAACATCTGTTCCTCGTGAGTAAACTGCAGGACTTTGCATTCCATTTGAAAGCCGAGCAGCAGGGAATTGAGGGATTCCATCTATGCTCCCATGTGTAATGTAGCCATTAACGGACACAAAGTTCAGCCAAGCCTCATTTCTTAAATATTTTTGGAGTTTATTAATTTGCCACTAAGAGAGTTTTTCTGAATATCAGAATAAGATTCTATTGATGAATTATCGATTTCGGGGGATTACAAAGGAATAAACCAAAATAAAGGTTTTAAGACATAGGAACTACCAAAAACTTAACAAGGAGTCAATGGAAGAAAGTTTAAAATGGATAAAGGGACCAGTTAGTTTGAAAGACTATTTTTTTAAGTGAAAGTCATTTTGAATGAATAAGAATTAAAGTAGACAAACAAACCAGGCAACCATGGAAACATTTATTGTTTATTATTAGACAATTTGTGGATTTTACAAATGAAAAGATAAGGGTAACATGAGCCAGGTTGGTGCTTATCATAATTATAGTGAAATGGATTGTTATATAACTACAGGATGATTTATAAAAAGAATTGGGGGGAAATTATTTCATTGGATACAACAAAAAATGAATATTAATCCAGAATTTATATAGATTTGTTAGGGTAGAAGTTCATTTGCATGGGATTAAGACTTTGGTACTGGGAATTTATGTCCTAAATAAGAATAAAGTATTGTTATATAAATGACTTTTAGGAAGACTAATAGGTTTTCTTATAAAAAAGACTGTATGATGGGGGATTGGAATTGAATTCATTCCCCACAAGTGGATAGAATTTTTGAGAAAAGCATTAAAATCAATTAGAATATATTACCAAAAGTTTTCTTTATTTGATGACAATGGAGGTCTGGTTGAAGTGTGAAGACCAAAAAGGCAATTCAAGAAAATGTGCTTATTTTTCACAATGACATAAATTCTTTTCAAGAAGAAATATAATTTCAAGTTCCAAGAAATAGACTATTAAGGTTTCTAAAGTAGAGGTACACCAAGGACTATTTCAGATCATAATCCTGTAAATTTGGTTTATAAAAGAAACCTTAATTTTTCTAGACAGAGACTGAACAAAATGTTACAAAAGAAGCAATAGTGGAAGATTGAAAAAAGAAATTGGAATAATTTGTTTACTATAATTTAGGCAAGGGCACTGGTTTAACAATGGTTTGGCATGAAAAGCTTTTATAAGAGGTCATTTTATGCAACATAATAGTCAACTCAGAAAGAAGAGGTAAGAGAAAACACCAGTTATTTTGTATGACAAAGAATAATTACCCACAATGGAAACGTGATGGGTGAAGATTATGGAACTTAATGAGATGGCTAAATTGACTTCTTTGATCAGGGAAAAGATCACCTTATGATCAGGTTGTCAGTGCAATTCCAGATGCTACTTTTTGTAAGGAACCCATTTGCCTAGTTATGCCTAGTCAGCCAAGAGCTGATGATTTCACAAGAGTTATCCATGCTTTGGTTACATCTCATTTTTTCTAGGTGTACAAATGCAACTTCTTTGTCATAGAGTACCCTTAATAAGTGCCCAAAATGTTTGATGAATACATGAAATGAGGCACTATAGCATAATCTGATTATACATAAGAAATATTTTTAAAATGAACACAGCAGACAGAGACTAATTTTAACTTGTAAAACAGCAGCTTTAATGGCATAGGTATAAAACTTTTAAATAGTATGCTGAAATGACTATGGTATTCAAAACAAGGAAAAACTCTTAAAAGCATTCCTGCTGTGCCTGTTTTGGAGCAAATGACCTGAATTCCCATGCTGGAGAGGAGTGCACAGCTAAAATGCAATATATATTTTTCAAAAGCAATAAATGAAAACAAACATGAGAAGCCAAAGAATTGTCTCCAGTGAAAAAATCTTGTTATTCATAAATAAGTTTTTTTTATTGCTGCTCTAAATTTTAGCACACCTCACTGGGGAAAAGAAATTTCTTTTATTAAAAAGTATTTTTAAAAAAGACTTCAAAATTGTTTAGACAAAGAAAGAGGTTCAAAGTACAGCAACAGAAATTACACATAACCTATTCATTTAGTGCTTGTAATCACAGTACGTAGGACAATAAATGAGCAATATTTTAATTGTTATCCTGTTAGCTACTTTCAGAATGTTGTTTGAAAAGCAGATAGAAATCTAATTGAAAAGGGATTTATGTTCCCTATGGACAGACAGAGTAGTTTCACTTATTGCATTGATACTACAGGGGAGATCAAATACTCTGCTATAATAATGATAATTTACTGCATAAAAATATGAATGCTTAGTAAATCCTCACTCTAAAAGAGGTTTTTGTCTTCATTCAAGCCAGTAATAAAGAAGTGGAGTCCAGAAATTAAAGACATAATGAGTATCTCTATCCCCCCAACCCAAAATAAACAATAAAGCCAACCCAGAAATTCCTGCAAAATAAAAGCTATAACAGAGAAAGAGAGTATTTATATTGTTTCTTCACCACAATATTTTGAGACAATCCTCCAGGTTAATATCTTTATAGTAGATGTGGCAGTTATTGTGACAGCATCCTTATTAAAAGAACAAGATAAATTGAGCCTTTAAACACACTGTATAAGAAGTAAGCAGGTTTACTTGAAGTTTGGCATTGATTTATTATGTTTGGATTAAATCTTTGAGAACCGTAATTTGTTAAGTTACATTTTTCTAAAATTATAATACAGAGGCATAACATGTCAACATTTGATATGTATTTAATGTACTGCTAGTTCCCTTAAAACTAAAAAAAAAGGCATGTGTACTATTACTGGTGCATGTATTTCCTCCTATAAATGTCATAATAACAGCTGCATAATGTAATTATATTGCAATCATTCCTGAATGTGCCCTGCCCACATACAGTACATGCTAAAGCAGTATTCATGATTAGACTTCATGAATTCATGAGTTCAAGCCTTGAATGAAAGACTAAGTACCTTATTAGGGACATCAGCTATAACATGCTTAAGTTTAGGTATATCTACCTTTACCGTATAGTGTCAAGACTATAATTAAACCAACTGAAACATTATACTGTAAAATATACAGTGAAATCAATTTAACTAATTACACTTTTGACACAATCTCCAGAACATCAAAACATTCAGACAGGGTGTTTAGAATAGCTTCCCCAACATCTGGTGGTCTCCAGATGTGTTGTGATTATAACTCTGAGAATTTCTAACCAAAGACAGCAGCCATTATGGAAGATGAATTCCCAATTAACCCTGGAATCACTCAAATCACTCTTCTAGTTGGAATATATAATCGAGGTAAGGAATTTGGATTACATAAATCAGGAATTATACAGCTGCCACTTTTTCTTGAGAATTAGCAACACTTGTCGGATAAAAGTTTTTATTATGGTATAATTTTACTGCAGGTTTTCTCAAAACTAAACTAACCATCATCCTGCAGGTGAACAAGTTTTCAATGTGGAAAATAAAGTGAAAATCCCCCATGGGAAGGACCTGAAGTTCTGGAAGCAGAAGAAGCAACTTTCCTCCTCTTTTTGGCTTTCACTCTCACATCACAGATTATTGAGCTGATGGGTAGTAGCTGCCTGCTTCTAAATCCTCCTACCTTCCTCCCAGTCTTGGGTTGTTTGGGAGTGGGTTTTTAATATTATTGTAATCTAGGAGAAAAGCTATACAGGTAAATAGCTTTTCTAGCATTGGGAATGTTTTTGTCTTCATTCAGGGCAGTAATAAAAAAAATAAGAATCCAGAAATTCAAGACATAATGAGTATGGACAACTCTATCCTCACCACCACCTGAAGTAAACAATAAAGCCAGACATTCCTGCAAAATAAAAGCTATAACGGAGAGAGAAAGTATTTATACTGTTTCTTCACCACAATATTTTGAGACAATCCCTCAGGTTAATATCTTTATGGTAGATGTGGCAGCTATTGTGACAGCATCCTTATTAAAAGAACAAGATAGATCGAGCTATTAAATACACTGTATAAGAAATAAGCAAAGCCAGCTTGATAAAGTATACCACAACCTACCACTTAATAAGATAGAAAAATGTGGGTAAGACAGCATCACCACCAGATGAATTTGTAACTGGCTGACCAACTGCACTCAATGTGTAGTCCTCAATGGAAGAGCATATATGCATGGGGTACCCCAAGGCTCTGTTTTAGGCCCAGTACTCTTCACCATTTTCATCAATGATTTGGATGAGGAGATAGATGGGGGACTCATCAAATTTGCAGAGGACACCAATCTGGCAGGAATAGCCAACACTCCAGAAGATAGCCTTAAAATAATAGAAGTACCTTGACAGACTTGAATATTGGGCGCTACCTAACAAAATGAAATTCAGTGGAGAAAAATGGAAGGTTCTACATTTACATGAGTTAAGGGGAACTGAGAAGAAGTGCAGAGGAGCAAGGTAAATTGAGCTGCTGGTTGCATCTCCATCACATTTGAACTTCCCAAAGGCTGTTAAGAAGAGCTGCTATTTGAATTAAGGTGAACTGAGAAGAAATGCAGAGGAACAAGGTAGGCCCTTGGAGTCCTAATGGACAATCACTTAAATGTGACCCAGCCATGTGCTACAGCTGCCAAAAAAGTCAACCAAGTTCTAGGCTGCATTAACAGAGGGATAGAATCAAAATCACATGAAGTGTTAATACCACTTTATAATGCCTTGGTAAGACCACACTTGGGATAAATACACCCAGTTTTGGTTGCTATGATATAAAAAAGATGTTGAGATTCTAGAAAGAGTGCAGAGAAGAGCAACAAAGATGATTAGGGGACTGGAGGCTAAAGCATATAAAGAACAGTTGCTGGAATTGGGTATGTCTAGTTTGATGAAAAGAAGGAGTAGGGCTGTAATAATAGTAGTGTTCCAATATCTCAGGGGTTGCCACAAACAAGAAGGAGTCAACCAACCTATTCTCCAAAGCACCTGAAGGCAGGAGAAGAAGCAATGGATGGAAACTAATAAAGAAGAGCAGCAACCTAGAACTAAGAAGAAATTTCCTGACAGTGAGAACAATTCATCAGTGGAACAACTTGCCTCCAGAAGTTGTGAATTCTCCAACACTGAAAGTTTTTAAGAAGAGTGTCTACTGAGTCCGTCATGATTTTTTTGCAATTCTATCGTGATGGCTTTAACTCTGAGGTTGGGGGTGGGGTGGGGAAATCATAGTTCAGTAGAGAATGTGCTTTGCATGTAGAAGATTCCCTTGTTCGCGCTCTAAAATCTACAAGTAGAAATAAGAAGGATCCATGACCTTAGCCTCTGCTACTTAAGTAATATTGTATTGAGTTAGTGGACCTATATAGTTTAACTCAGTAAAAGATAATTTTTTTGATCCAATACTATTGTATGCTTTTTAATTGACTCTACCCCATACTCTTTATTAGTGGTGAGATTCAAATTTTTTACTACCAGTTCTGTGGGTGTGGCTTGGTGGGTGTGACAGGAGAAGGATACTCGCCAGTCAGAGGTGGTATTGGCCAGTTCTCTGAACTACTCAAAATTTCCACTACTGGTTCTCCAGAACTGGTCAGAACCTGCTGGACACCACCTCTGCTCTTTATGCTGTCTTGAACTGATTGGTCCAACAATAACATAGGATTAGCCTAGCATGTCTTGCAGCCACAGCAAGGAAGTGCTTTGAATGGAGCATAAATAGCTATATACTGTAAGTTTCCTATAAACACTGTTGGCACAAGTTTAAAAGCAGCAGCTGTACTTCTATTCCAGCCACAGGTGTTGAAGCAGTGTAATAGTAAACACGCAGTAATAGTTCAGTGGCAGACAGGCCGGTAGTATATTCACATTGCCAGATATCTGCTGCTCCTAACTGCTGTAATCATCACTACTGTTCTACATTGCTATTTGGGTAGGTGGGTTGAGGACACATTTCATTAAATTAGTGGTTTCTATATACCAATGAAAAACGTGTATTAACAGCTCAGTTTATAAAGAATGACACATATTATATTGCTTTGCAAAATTCATTATGGACAACAGTCCTACACAAAATATTTCAATGTTTTTTTTAAAAAACATACTTTCATATTTTATCCAACAATCCTGTTTGCTGTAACCAGGCATTTTCTTTGCAGACAATGTTAAAGAAACACCAATATATTTTCATAAATACACAATGGAGACTGATTAGCCATCTGTCAAGGAGCTTTCACTGGGTGTCCAGAATTCCCGCATTGGAAAGGTTAGATCAGATTATTGCCAACACACCAGTGGTGGGATTCAATTTTTTTTACTACCGGTTCTGTGGGCGTGGCATGGCTTGGTGGGCATGGAAGGATACTGTAAAATCTCCATTCCCATCCCATCCACCTGCTTTCCAGCTCTGTTTTCCTGTGCAGGGCAACAAAAGAAGAGCCAGCCGATCAGCTGGGACTTCGGAGGCAGAGAATAGATGGGGGCGGGGCCAGTCAGAGGTTGTATTTGCCGGTTCTCTGAACTACTCAAATTTTCCACTACCGGTTCTCCACAGAACCTGCTTGTTATGTCCTTGGGGCTGACACCAGTTCCCCATCAGGTCCGCAATTCTTGCGGGGGCGTTCTTAGTCCCCATTGGCTGGCTCCCTTCGACAGTCGGCTATAAAAGCCGGCTGCTAGGTTGAGCCAGCTGCTGTTCGCTGGTAGGTCTGCTGTTAGCTGCAGACGCGACAGCCCCCTTTATTCCCATGAATAAAGTGCGTTATGACTGAAGCTCTGGTGTGGCCTCCCTTCTTTCCGAACTTAACATTTGGCGACGAGGGTGGGATCTGGCCAGCCAGCAGCTATACAAGAGCTGAAAATCACGAATCTGAAGCGCTGAACCGTAGCCGCGACGTTGAGAGCTCGGTCAGCCATTGAGAAGGAATCGAAGCGGAGCGTGTAGCCGCTCAAGAACACAAACTAGCTACAAGAAAGTGGGCACTGAGAGCCTCAGCCGCCCAACAACAAACTTGCCAGAATTGCGTGTAGCGAAGCTCCAGCGCGACGCTCACGACCGCTAAATCTAGGCGCGAGATTTAAATCGCTGTCAGCGCGCAGCTGCAGCATCGCCGCCTCGCCCTTGTAAGGGCGCGAAATTCAAACAGACGTCAGTTATAGCGTCTGTTCCAGCCGCCAAGGGCTGCAGAGAGCGAGAAAACCCAGAGAGATTCCACGAGCTGAATCACCAGACCGAAATTGCACTGCGAGCGCAGCTGCTACCTGTACAACCCAGAGAGAACTCAGAAGCTGAACACTCGTTAACAGCACTACAAACTGTAGCTGCTACCCTTCCAGGGCCTGTATTCCCAGTGAGACTTATTGTACCTGCCGCAAGCGGAACCAGTCATGAATGCGAATCCGGCGTTCCAGCCATTCAAACCAGACGAAGATAAATGGGACTCTTATAAAAACCAGTTTAACCATTATATTGATGCTGTGGGTCTGGCTGACGCTACAGACAACAAAAAGAAGTCTTTCTTCCTGAGCTACTGCGGGGCCACCGTATTTGACACGGCAACAGCACTGTTCGCCCCAAGAGAACTCAAGAATGTCCCATGGTCTGAGCTACTGGAGACCCTCTCCAATCATTATTCGCCAAAACCGTCACAGATCGCGAGACGCTTCGCCTTCGCATGAGGAAGCAAGCGGAGGGAGAAACCATAAACCAATATATGGCAGCCCTCAGAACCGCAGCCCTGCACTGTGAATTTAAAGGCTACCTTGATGACATGCTCCTGGACCAACTTGTCTGCGGGGTCAAGGATACAAGACTACAGAGGCGGTTGTTGGCAAGGAAGGACCTCAACCTAGCACAAGCCATTGAGGAAGCCCTGGCTACAGATTTGGCAATACAGTCAGCGGCTGAAATACAGGGAAGCACCCCCAAAGGTAATCCAGTCACTGTACATTCTGAGGAGGCAGTGAACGAAGAAGAGCCCATCGAGCAATCTGAAGTGCACCGTCTCAAACTATTCAAGCAGCCACAGGTAGGAACTAGACCGAGAGAAGGCAACGTACCTAGGCACACCCCGCTGTGCCTCTCCTGTGGGGTCCCCATGCCAGAGCAACGTGCAGGTTCAAAAGTGCCACCTGCAACAACTGCAGCAGAAGAGGACACATCGCTAGGGTGTGCCAGGCAGCACACGTGGCTCCACAAAAGCCACCATCTTACGCCCCCTCGGGGCCATCCAGGCAAGTAGAAAACTGTTTTACATGCTATCAAGCTAACCATACCTTCTTAACACCCAATAAAATTAAACTCTCCATTCATTTAGAAGGTAAACCCTGCCTAATGGAGGTCGATACCGGGTCAGCGCTCTCGATTATTTCATGGAGCACGCTCAAGAAGATACGGCCCAGCCTGTCCAGGAAACAGCTGCAGAAGAGTCGCCTATCCTTACGAGACTACCAAGGAAAGAACATTCCAGTAATCGGAACAGGCAAGTTCCTAGTCAAATTCAGAACCTTTAAAGGACACCTGCCATTAGTGGTAGTTGATGGTGCCCTTCCTAGTCTTTTGGGGTTGGATTGGTTCCCCTCTCTTGGCCTTAACTTAACGGGGGTTCATGCTGTCTCGTCCTCTGACACCGACTCACTATTCTCTGATTACGCTGACGTTTTCAGCGATGAATTGGGGTGCTACAAGGGCACACCTATTTCTTTCTCAGTGGACCCCCAGGCAGTTCCCATCCGTTTGAAACCGCGGAGAGTGCCATTCGCTCTGCGTTCTAAGCTGGATGTGGAACTAGACAAATTGTTAAAACAAAGGGTCATCGAACCCACGGATTTTGCTAAGTGGGAGACACCTATTGTCACACCCCTCAAAAAAGATGGTAGTATAAGGATGTGTTCAGACTACAAGACCACAATAAATCGCTATTTACAGACTAGCGCATACCCAGTGCCAGTAATCCAGCATTTACTGCACACATTCGAACCCGGAAAGATATTCGCCAAATTGGATATGTCACAGGCTTACCAACAGTTTCCTGTAGACAACCAAACGGCCGAATTGCAAACCATTGTTACCCACAGAGGGGCCTTCCGATGCAAGCGCCTCCAATTTGGTGTGAGTGTCGCCCCGGGCATATTCCAGTCGTTAATGGAACGGATCCTACAGGGCCTCCCTGGCATGGTTCCGTACTTTGATGACATCTTGGTTTCCGCCCGGGACAGAACACAGCTTTTCCTCAGAGTTAGAGGGGTGTTGGACAGATTCAGACAGCATGGCCTCAAACTAAAAAAAGAAAAATGCACCATAGCCACTAAGCAGGTGGACTTTCTCGGGTACCGAACAGACGCCTCTGGCATCCACCCGGTAGAATCAAAGGTTAAAGCCATTCACGAGGCACCCACACCGTCGTCCAAACCAGAACTACAAGCCTTCCTAGGCCTGCTTAACTTCTATGCATCATTTCTGCCGCACAAGGCATCAGTGGCAGAACCACTGCATAGACTCTTAGATAAAAATGTTCCATGGCACTGGGGACCCAAAGAGGAATACGCTTTCAGGGCAGTCAAGTCACTCCTCACTTCAGACGCTGTACTGATCCAATTCAACCAGAACCTACCGCTAGTTTTGGCAGCAGATGCCTCGCCCTTCGGAATTGGGGCCGTATTAAGTCATAGACTACCCAACGGGTCCGAAGCCCCCATTGCGTTCTTCTCTAGAACATTTTCAATGACAGAACGCAACTATAGCCAAATCGACAAAGAGGCCCTAGCTGCCGTAGCAGCTGTTAAAAAATTTCATGAATTTCTATTTGGGCACAACTTCGAACTGGTTACAGACCACAAACCGTTGTTGGGGCTTCTCTCCGGAGAAAAGCAAACACCACAAGTCTTGTCTCCCCGAATGACAAGATGGACTTTATTCCTGGCAGCATATTCATACAAGTTAGTGCACCGTCCAGGAAAAAATCTCAGCCATGCAGACGCCCTCAGCCGGTGCCCGCTACCAACGCCTGTGGAGGATCCGGCCCCAGTCCACACCATCTTTGACACCAGTGAGTTCAGAATTCCAATCACTGCGAGAGACATTGCCTTCCAATCCAGGAAGGACAAACTGATCGCCCAGGTCCTGGACTGGGTACGGAGGGGGTGGCCGGGCAGTAACCCTTCTAACGAATTTTCACCCTTTAAAGTCCGCCAACAGGAACTTTCCAGTTTACAGGGTTGTCTGCTATGGGGGACCAGAGTTGTCATTCCAGAATCACTACGCAGACCCGTCCTGAAGGCATTACATGAAGGGCACCCCGGCATTGTACGAATGAAGGCGTTGGCACGGAGCTATGTATGGTGGCCGGGCATGGACGACGAAATTGCAAAATGGGTAAGCTCCTGCCGTCCCTGTCAAGAATCCCGGCCAGCGCCCCCAGTAACCCCTCCCACCAAATGGGAAAGCGCCAACGCACCATGGTCTCGTCTACATGTTGACCTGGCCGGCCCATTCCATGGCAAAACATTCCTAATAGTAGTAGACTCATTTTCTAAATGGATCGATGTGGCACTCCTACTCTCAACCACCACACGAGCAATCGCCCAAGCACTGACTCGTTTGTTCCTCACACACGGTCTCCCAGACACCATTGTGTCGGATAACGGTCCTCAATTTACGTCCACAGACTTCAGCCGGTATGTCGCCAACCTAGGCATCCGGCACATCCTAACGGCTCCCTTTCACCCCTCGAGCAATGGGCTGGCCGAACGAGCAGTCAGAACAACCAAAGAGGCCCTCGCCAGGTTCTCCCAAGATGACTGGCATTCCAGACTCTCTAGATTCCTTATAAGCCAACACTCGACCCCGTGCACGGTCACAAACAAGTCACCGGCAGAGCTACTGATGGGCAGACGCTTAAGGACAATACTAGACAGGCTGCACCCTCACTATTGCCCAGATACACCCATTGGGTCTAACAGTAGGGTCAGGAGTTTTGTCTTACAGGATCAAGTCTTCACCAGAAATTACGCGGGAGACCCGTTGTGGGTACCTGGCAGGATCGTGGCCATCACGGGCCCAGGTCGTACCACGTCCAGTTAGAAGACGGGCGCATTTGGCGGAGACACCTGGATCAGTTGAGGAGCCGGCAGAACAAGCACGCCGCCACCGACCCAGAGACCACAGCAACATTCCAGGCACCGCATCCGGCACCTAGCTGGGACACGCAGAGTAACCTGCCTCCACCAACCGAACCGAGGGAGCAGACGGCTGACCGTGACCATCCTACAGAATCAACATCCATCCCCAGCAGCTCCCCAACCGCACCGGGAGACCGCAGCGACTCGACAACCCGGCCGGCGACCGGCGAGCAAGGTCGGGTGGCTGGACAGCTACCAAGGGACCAAATCCCCGCTGTCCCGAACTCTGTGCCACCCGCTCCTACACCCGAACTAAGACGATCAGAGCGGCAACACAAACCGCCTTCATACTTTAAAGACTACTCATGTTTGTATCTGGGGGGGAAGGGGTGTTATGTCCTTGGGGCTGACACCAGTTCCCCATCAGGTCCGCAATTCTTGCGGGGGCGTTCTTAGTCCCCATTGGCTGGCTCCCTTCGACAGTCGGCTATAAAAGCTGGCTGCTAGGTTGAGCCAGCTGCTGTTCGCTGGTAGGTCTGCTGTTAGCTGCAGACGCAACAGCCCCCTTTATTCCCATGAATAAAGTGTGTTATGACTGAAGCTCTGGTGTGGCCTCCCTTCTTTCCGAACATAACACTGCTGAATACCACCTCTGCAACACACTTTGCAAGACTTTTATTCTATAATAAGATATCTCTAGTAAGGAGGGGCTACCAACAGGATAGAGCTGAATTTGTTTCCCTGAAGTCAAAGAGCCAAAATGGATGAATAGAATTTGAGGATAACAGACATGTTAGCAACCCCACTTTAATGAGGGGACCTATCAGCTCCCATCCCTCTTTCAAATGCTTCCCATTTAAAACAGCCTCCTTGACCAGAGCTATAAAGCTAAGTCAATTAAAAAGCATAAGCTAAGATTTAGAGGCATTTTGTGAAGCATGAAAAACTTGGAACGGAAATGAAACTTTTTCCCTTTGAGGGCTTCCTCTGTTCTTTTATGTCTTTCAAATGATCCCATCCACTTTCAATTAGTACTTCCTGCTTTTTAAAAAATAAGGTTTTTTTCCCCCTATCAGATCTGTGGTGGGAAACTGATCCATCCATCCTGTCAAGAAAGGTCAAGATCCTTATCTTTCTTCAAAGATTTGGAAAGAGAATGCCTGTCATGCGTTGTGGGAATAAATAGCTATGGGAGAACACAGAAATACATAGGCTCACCCCCGCACACATTTCTTATAAAATAGTCATAGATGGTATATGTCTGTCTATTGCACATTTGCTTTAAAAGCATATTTCTGCCAGTCATGAACAGATAAATGCAAACTTGCTCATTCTCATAAGGGGCCCAAAAGGCCTTGTCTGAATGCCAAAAGCAATTCTACATGCTGCCTTGATTCTGTCTGTTATATTTATCTATTTTGCCTGGTATACTTATGTAGCTCCCATGATGATATGTTTTAACTGCAGTAATGAAAAAAATATTGTGACTGAATTCGAAACTGTTCTTGAGAGTCTGATATTTATCCTATGCACATCACATTCTCAATTTAAAAATTGTAAGGGCCATGAAGTTCCTTTGCAATACTAATGTCTATTTTTTGCAAAATTAGAGCAACTTCTTTAATTTGCCAAGGAGGTTGAAATTGGCATTACAGGCAGGCCTTGGGTTACAAATGAGATCCATTCCTAAAAAACTGTCTTTAAATTGAATTTGTAGATAAGCCAGAATAGATAGTTAGCATTAGTTAGTCAAAACTTTGTCTTAGTATATATTTTATATTTCTATGCACATTGTAAGCCGCTTAACAAACACTTCCAAGTTCACAGAAACATCTTGCATATCGGAAGGAGCATTCATGATCTGACATAAATAGCAGATGGCATTCTCCTTCCTTGAGATGGGAAGTTACTTTAATATAAGAGGCTTTATGGCAGCTTGTTTGAGTTGTCCATAAATCAGGCATTCTTAATCCAGGAATTGCTTGAATATAAAGAGATACCATGAAGCTTTTTGGACTTTCGTATGATAACTGGAATTACATATTACATCAAATTCTGGAAATCTTCTGTTTTAACCGATAAATCGTTTCAATAGGGTAGTATGAGACTAGAGCTAATAGACTGAAGAATATTCAACACTGAGGAAATTACTCATCTCTGAAAAAACCTCAGATGTTATCCCAGTGGTCTTGCGGCCCTAATGGCGGGGGGGTATCAGCTTTGGAAGCCATATTGAGATTTGATGATCCCAGGCTGCCACAAGCCTGAGAAAGTGGGGTGGGTGGGGTTTAACGGAGTACCTCTAAGTAGACAAAATAAAATTCTTTTGTTAGTTCAAGGTCATTGAGTATGGCACAGAATGAATTAAGAATCTTACTTTAGGAAAGATTGTGATTGGGCCATGTGATGTGATGACGGCCAAGTGGCGGGTGGGGTGGGGGTGAATTTGTAGTTTTGAATATTGCAAGGAAGCCCGGAAACTTTCAGATTCAGGATTCCACAGATGTGCCAGTTACTATCTAAATAAAGCAATTTTTGAGAGATGTCTGTCTCGGAATTATTGGCTGAAAAGGAGGGTTGCTGAAATGCTGACAGGGGGAATATTACCAAGGGTGGGCTTCAAAATTTTTAGCAACGGGTTCTCCGCCAGGTTACTGGGTGGGCATGGCCATGGTGGGCATAGCCTAATTGGCCTCCTGCACCATAGTGGGGAAGGGGTTGCCTTCCCCAGGCTCCAGAGGCTCTCTGGAAACCAAAAACGAGGTGGGGTGGGCGGGCCCAGCCAGGAATGGAATTTGGGGGTTGTCCGAACTGCACAGAATCTTCGCTAGGGGCTCTCCCGAACCCCCGCAGACCCCCAGAAGCCCACCCCTGAGTGTTACACTGGAGGAGGTTGCCAGGCCAATAGCAAATGCTCCTCCCCCCTCCCCATGTACATTCTGCTCCCTCCCTCGCCATCTTTTAGTTATGAAATATATTTTTTGTGATTGCAGCAAACAAGTTAAATAGAAATAAAAAAAAGAAATAGAAGAATGTAGTTAATGGAAAATACCAGCCCAAGAAGTGACTTGACTATAGAAAACTTGATAACAATGAAGGCCTTTTGAAAATTCGGTGCTGTCTTTGGTGAGAAAAATGCATGATCCAATCTGAAAAGACAGATCAACTGTAATTCAAGCAGAGGAAATAATATTAAAGCCTGGTTAATGAGGGAAAATAAAGCAGATGTTTAAGAGTTCTCTGAAAATATCTAACATCCTTTACGTGTTAATAGATAATGTAATCAAAAGTTCTGTCATCCATATGGCCTGGATGAGCCTTCCATTCAGCTACGTTGCTGCATTAATTACCAGTTAAATAAAATGCAAGGGATGGAATTAATCCTTTTATTAAAACAGCAGGAATTTTGCAGTGGGCGGCTACATCATTCATAAAGCTAAAGGGCAAAACCAGATACAGGTAATCCTTGGTTTATGACCACAAATTAGCCCAAAATTTCTGTTGTTAAGTGAGACATTGAGTTTTGCCCCATTTTACAACCTTTCTTGCCTCAGTTGTTAAGTGAATCATCGCAGTTAATAAATTAATAACCAGTTGTTAAGTGAATCCGGCTTCCCCATTGACTGCTTATTGGAAGGTCGCAAAAGGTGATCACATGACCTTGGGACAAAGCAATGGTCATAAATATGAATCAGTTGCCAAGCATCTGAATTTTGATCACATGATCATGGGGGTGCTGCAAAGGTCATAATTGTGAAAAATGGTCATAAGTCACTTTTTTTAGTGCCGTTGTAACTTTGAATGGTCACTAAATGAACTGCTGTATGTCGAGGACTATGTGTGTTGCATGTTCTAAGCAAACAGCATTCATATTTCATTTCTACCTCTTTCTCACTCACTCCCAGTTACTTTAGTTCTAGAAGGGGAAGGTTGCTGAATAGCCAAGATCATTGTTCTGACCAAAGCTTCCTGAGATCGTAACTAAGCACACACTTAGTTAAAACAACTCTTGTTTTATTTCAATGCTGGGAATTATGTTCATTCCCAGCCTGTAATGAATCCCAGTCCCCCAAGTTAAGCACCCACCTTTCTCTCCTTTGAATTGCTGCCAACAACTAGAGTGCCAAATGAACTATAAAAAAAACCCAACCGAAGTACAAAGTCCACACAGAGCTTGAAGGATTAATCCGAACAGAACAAATGACTTTGCTTCCTACAAAGTTTTCTTCACCTTTGACTGTCCTTTATACCTTATGGGAGGGCCAATCACCTCCAAGCCTTACTCCCGAGCCGCCTCTTTTGTCTTAGCTGCTCTCACCTTCTAGCAGCTCTGTGCACACAGACACTGGGAACAGGCTCCCCTTGTTCCTCTACCTCACTGCTGTCAGACTCCGGAGGCTCTGAAGGCAGCACTCCACTCCCAGATGGTCCTGGCCCCATCTCTGCATTGGATGCAGGACCCTCGTCTGAATCCTCCTGGACCGGTCCCCGTTCTTCCCTACTGTCCAATTCTGCTGCTGTCTGCACAGGCTGCCAGTGAACCACAACAATCATTTGAAATTTCTGGGCATCCTAGCATCGTAAGCAGGATCTTTTAGAAATGGCAGAGGGATCTTAATTATTGTTTGATTACCATGACTAATTATCATAAATGCTGTAACATTTGATTGATTTCAGCTTACTATGTTATGCATGCCATAAGTTTATTAGTTAGTACAATGTGTGATCCCAGACAATTCTGACTTATTCGGAAATCTTTTCCTTATTGTTAAAGTAAATGATTTATTTACTGAATGTAAAATAAAAATTAATAATTTTGAGATGTTGATGAGTCACGGTTTTCCAAGTGTCCTTTTGCACAATATAATAAAGTACATGAGCATGTGAACATGCATGTGTAGCTTGATTACATGCTCTGCAGTGGAATATATCCTTATTTGAGAGCTTAGATCACAGAACTTTCAGTGATTATACTTTTAACCTTTTGCCATCTCTTGGCCTCTAGATGTACTGGGACAGCAATTATCAGAAATGTATGAATTTTCTGGCTGGGAGTTGTCATTCTGGGAGTTATGATCCCTAAATATCTGGAGGATACTAAATTGAAAAAGCAGAATTAGTTATATTCCATGCCGTGAAGTTCATCTGCAAAGAGATATGGGAGATAATCCAGGTTTTGCAAAACTGCTGCAAAAATAATGGATGAGCTGCCTGCAAACAATGTCAATAAATCTCTCTCCCTGTCTCTTAATTAATTGTTTATTCCTTGAGCTTATTAAATATATATGTATGGGGTGTGTGTGTGTGTGTGTGTATTTAGTATAGCTCCATTGCCCCCTACAGGAAGCCGTGCACACAAAAATACTCTGCACTTCCAAAACTAAATAGTTTCAAAATATATGCTGCATTTGTGCTATTTAAAGTACAAAAAATGTTATTTCCTGAATGCAGCAGAAATAAAAGCTAAAGAGAATTTTTAGAAAGTACTGAATGCCATCAGTTTCTGGAGCATGTATAGCAGCCATACGTCTGGCAAAAAAGATGAGCACTTTGATGTAGAGGTTCACTGTTACTGTCACATGATCTCAACTTTGTTGTCCTTTTCCCGCCTCTGTGCATGGCAGTTGTACACGCACATCGCAGGGAATGCCATTCCTTTGGCAGTCCCTGGTTGCTTGGAAATCCTTCTGACAAGGACAGAAACGGTGGGAGAAGAGATGGAGGAAAGAGAAGACCAGCTAAGGATGCTGGATGTAATGGAATACAATTGAGATAACACAGCCAGAGGAATCACTAGGTAAAGGTGGTGGGGGGAAGTATTTTCCTTTTCACCCAGAAGTGGTATTCAGCAGGTCTGACCAATTCTGGAGAACCGGTAGCAGAAAATTTGAGTAGTTTGGAGAACCAGCAAATACCACCTCTGATTGGCCCCGCCCCCATCTATTCTCTGCCTCCCGAGTCCCAGCTGATTGGCTTGGTCCTTTAGGAGAATGGAGCTGGAAGGCAGGTTAGTGGGGTGGGGAGGGAATGGGATTTTGCAGTAACCTTCCCCTGCCAGGCCCACCAAGCCATGCCACACCCACCAAGCCATGCCCACAGAACTGGTAGTAAACATTTTTGAATCCCACCACTGTATTTCACCACTTACTGGCTTCTTAGGATTCTGGACACTGATAAGACCAGGTAATGGTTATTACAGATTTTCATAAAACTTTCCAAAATACACGTTGTTTTACAGTTGTTGGGTTTTTTGCGCTGTAGTAAGAAATAGGCTTTATCAAAATTGCTTCAAAATCTAGCATGAACGGCATTGCTTCCTAGTTTTGAAACCATGGTAGTAGAAATAATCACCAAGAACCAGGTTCAGGTCTATTCCCAGTCATGGAAGCGACCATCCCTTTCACAGAGGGATTGTTGCTATGGGAGAAAAACAATGAAGAGAAATCTCCATATAAGCTCCAGAATGATGAGATAACCATTAATTTGTCTACATAACCACTCACCTCTTTATACAGCAGCTAGCTGTGCTGTCTTCACCAAGCCAGTTAGATTGGTAGGATCTAGCTAACTCTGGCTGATCTAGAAAGGTAGCAGGGTCATAATATTAAGTGGATAGGAGATCATTTGCAAACTCCAAGGTGCAGGGTAGATTTAGCAAATTAAAGTTCAAATCTCACCAGGCTCAAGGTTGACTCAACCTTCTATCCTTCCGAGGTTGGTAAAATTAGGACCCAGATTGTTGGGGGCAATAGGCTGACTCTGTAAACCGCTGTAAACAGAGATGGTATTCAGCAGGTTCTGACCAGTTCTGGAGAACCAGTAGCGGAAATTTTGAGTAATTCGGAGAATCTGTGATAATCTTTCCCCAGGGGTGTGGAGGGAATGGAGGTTTTACAGTATCCTTCCACTGGAATAGGGAGTGAATGGAGATTTTATAGTATCCTTCCCCTGCCACACCCACCAAGCCATGCCATACCCAAGCCACGCCCACAGTACCAGTAGTAAAAAGCAATAGTGGCAGGCATGATACAAAGTGCCCCACCACCACCGAGGCCGCCATCTACACCGCTGCCGCCATCGCCCACCTGCTGACCCGGCCTGCACCCAGCACCATACCCAGGTCTGCAGCAAAGGCGCTTGGTGGGGGTAGGGAGCTCTCCGCACTCCGCCATGATCGGCCGTTAGCAGCGGCTGGTGGAGAGGTGTGGCTGCCCACAGGGTGCTCTAGGCGAGGGTGGGGGGGAGAAATTAAGTTACCCCCAAGACAGCCTAGCTGTTTTTTCGGGGGTCAAAAGAAAATAAGGCCTGGCCTTATTTTCTGAGAAACACGGTACATATTCTGAATTAGAAACTCTGTCTCATTCATAAACATGTCCTAGAAAGTCTAAGAATGAATCTGTTTTTTAATCCCCCTGACTGCTGCATATGACAAAATGATCAAGTGATGATAAGAAGTATTTGATTCACAATGCCTTGTGTAGTGAAAGGATGATGTCAAGAAAAACTGAGTCAGGAATCTATTTCAGTCCAGCTGTATTATTTTGAGATATTTGGATGCTGAACTTAACTGGACTTTGGGGTATCCTGGAAACATGCCTAGGATTTGATGCTATTTATTTTTTTAAATATAGTTTATTAATTTTTACAATTAAAACCAGTCACAATACAGACACAAATAAGCAAAAGAAAGAAAGAAAGAAAAGAAAGAAGAGAGAAGAGGAAGAGAGGGAAAGAATTTTAAGACAAGAAAGAAAGAAAGAGGTTACAGGATTAAAAGTATTCTTATTTTAACAGTTTGCAAGATCTTCTTTTGTTTTCATCACCTTAACTTGTGTCATATAACCACACCTGTTTTTAACTTATATCGTTACCTCGTTATTATGTATTGATACTTTTCTTTTATGCCTTATAATATATTATTTATCTTTGGTCAATCCAATTATACCAACAATTCCAGCTATCATAGTATAGTGAAGTGTCTTTGTTTTTTAGCGCCAAAGTCAATTTATCCATTTCTGCGCATTTTGAGATTTTTTCAATAATCATTTCTTCTGATGGAATTTGATGTTGTTTCCAGTGTTGAGCGAAGGCTAATCTGGCCGCTGTTAAAATGTGTATTGTTATGTATTTGGTTTTTTGGAAATTTGCTTATCAAAAATCCCTAGTAGGAAGGACTCTGGTTTGTATTCGATCTGCTCTTTGGTGATTTCTTCCAACCAAGTTTTGATTTTCTTCCAATACTTTTGGGTTTCTGCACAAGACCACCACATATGGAAAAAGGTTCCTTCTTTTTCCTACACTTCCAGCAATGCGGACTCATGTTGGGGTGCATCTTCGCTAACCTCGAAGGGGGGAGATGCCATCTATAAAACATTTTATAAAGATTTTCCTTGTATGCTGCCGATTTGGTAATCTTATTGTTTCTGCCCCAAACTTTCTCCCATTCCGCTAATGTGATGCTGCGCCCTACGTTCTTACTCCAAGCAATCATATTTCCTTTTACGATTTCTTCTTGATGCTATTTAAATAAAGTCCATTATCTAACTGCAGGAATGGGGGATGGGAGGAGATGAGCAAGGGGGTTACTGCCATTTCCTCTGTTTAAACACAGAGGAAATGGCAGTAACCCACTTGAAGGGATTGGCCCTTCATTTCCATAATCCACCAGTGACTATCCTCCCTCTTATTTATATAATACTATTCCTACAGCATGTTACCACTTGACTGTACTGAGCTGGAAGTAAAAGGAAACCAGATTTTAATTCCTTAATTTACTTTAGAATTTACTGGACAGTGGTGATACACGAGCTTTGTGGATCATTTATTTGCCCTTCAAAATTGCCTCATATGTTAAGTTGAAGGAAATTAACCCTAGGGAGTATTAGGCTAAGTACTATGCTAATTATGCTAAGTCTGCTTATATATCAATTCTACATTATAGGCAGGATCACATAGTCTGCAGGTTTTTGAGCTCTCAGGAACTCTTTTTGGGGGGGAAGAGGTATGAGAATTAGGTCAAAAAGGAAAGAAAAAGAAGATAGGGCAAACAAGCTAGGTATGTGAAATTAGTCTTTTGACATGTGTTTGGAATCTTGTATGTGCAGTGGTGGACTATATAGGCAAACCATAGTTTATTTTTTAAAATAATATTATTTCTATCCAGGCTAGAAACAAGGAGACTATCAATTCTAGTCCCACTTTGTGGATGAAAACCTGCTTGGTGACTTTGAGCTCTTTATCTCACAGGTTGTTGTGGGAAAAATGGGGAGGAAGGAGTATTAGGCACATGCATTGTCTTGAATTATTTATAAAAATAACGAGGGAAGAATAAAAAAAAACAAAATAAAGAATCTCTGTATGTTGGTTGCATAAGATAAAAAAATTGAAGAAAACAGGGGAACAGTCAAACCTAGCAGCTTTAGTCAGCCAGCAATTGAATCCTGAGATCTGAGTTTTTCTCGGTTTGCTTATTACAACTCTCAAAATAATGCTCGAAATAAGAAACTATTATAATAATAAAATAAAATGCAGTTATTTGTAGTTTTAGCTACATATCGAAAAGCATCTAAAAACCAGAAACTATTACAATATACAATATACTTTGTGCTTCCTTTTTTAAAAATATTGCACATATTAGAATTATAAACTATTCTAAATGATGCATTTCTTCAACAAAAGACTCTGTGCCCATTTTAACCACAATTTTAGGGTTCACACCAGCCAGCAAATGATCTTCTGGAAACTTGACTTTCTTCTGATTGTTGACATTTACTCTAAAATAAAATAGCTTCATTTCTGGGATGGAATTGTACCTGGTGAAAATCCCTATCTAAATTGCTAACGGATTATATTTATATTCATATGCTGCAGGATTCAGAGGGAGGACAAATGTTTGAATAAACAATGTTGTTGAATATTGGAAAATTCAATTGCGTTGCTTAGCATGTAAGCATAAGAAACCAAATAAAGAACAGAAAAGCAGCAAGTAAATATTCCATCTGATTGTTGAAATAGTTTGGGGGGGGGAACCAGCCTACAAAGACAGCAGTGTAATTAAGCATTATTTTTATTTTTCTGTTTAAAAGGAGTAATAACAGCACTTCTAGTTTTAAACACAAATGTAGGTTTTCCTAGAAATTCTGAAGTCTTCTACCTACTTCCTGCTATCCTATCTAACTGGATTATAGATGGGTTAGCACAGTCATTTCTGGTGAAATTATATTAGACTGAACATTTCCAATAAGTTACAATTCATATATAAGTATGCATCAAGAAATGAAGATGTTCATTAAAACAGTGAGTATAGAGCTTCAATTATCAATTTCATTTCTTTTCCCCCAGGAGATCACCTAAAATGGCCTAAAGTAGTAGAGCCAGTGTCACCTGTACAAACGACATCAATTAGAGGAATTACAACAATACCAAAACTTCATTCATTCAATTGAGTTGCTCATTTATATCCTATTAAATCTTTTTAAAGATTTAAGGCTGATGATACCCAGCTATATATTTCTACCCCCATTGAAATTAAACAATGCTGCCAACAGCCTACCTCAGTGCCTAGAGCAGGGAACTTCAAACTTGACAGTTTTAAGACTTGTGGATTTCACAAGTCTCCTCCAGTCATGTTCACTCAGGAATTCTGGGAGTTGAAGTCCACAAGTCTTACACTTGCCAAGTTTGAAGACCCTTGGCCTAGTGTGGAAGAGTTTAGATGTGGGAGCAAGACTACAGCTTCACCCTGGGAAGAATGAGTGGCTTTGGGTTTTGGGGCCACATGGATCTAGGAATTTGGTTTGGTTTTGGATGGGATTGCACTTCCTCAAACAACCCAGTGCCCAATCTGGGGAGCCTTTTGGACTCACAACTCCTACTGAAAGAGCAGGTAGCAGTTGTGCCTAGGAAAATCTTTGCCCAGCTTCAGACTGTGCACCAGCTGTGTTCATTCCTGGGATCAGAACTTCTATCCATAAGAGAATGTCATCTGGAGAGACCCAGGGACTTTTCTGATGCTATATCTTCCCTCTATGGAACATGATTTCCCTCCAGGGTTTGTCTGGCCCCAACCTTGCTGGTCCTCCAAAAGAATTTGAAGAAATGGCTTAGTCATTTGGCGTGGGATAGGAGTGAATTCGAAGCCCATAAAACCCCTGCGCTATTCTTGAATGGTTTGGCTCTCCCAGTGATGGTATTGTATTCTTTTTATTTAGCTGTTTGTAAAGTTGCATTGCTTTTATTTTTAAAAATCTTTTTGGTACTGTTTATGTTTAATTGCAAGCCTCCGGAGTCATGAGTGTGTGATAGAAATTGAATGAAATTGAATGAATAAATACACAAATAATAAAAACCACTTGGTCTAGGAGTTAAGCCAGCAGGCTGGAAACCAGAGAACTGTGAGTCCTTGTCCCATTTTACGCATGAAAGCCAGCTAGGTGATTTTGTACCAGTCACTCTCTCAAACCCAACTACCCTCACAGGGTTGTTGTTGTGAATTAGGGTTATTTATAAAAATAATGAAGATGGGATAAAAAGATATATACAGTAGGTAGGTAAGCAGATAGATAAAATAGACAGATAGATGTGGATAGTGAAGCACATTCTATGGCGTTTCATTCTCACTGTGTCTGCAAACTGCAGCTGTTGCACCCAGCCTAGTGTAAGACACTGTGGAGAGACTGTGAAGCAATGTTAGAGACTACATATAACAATCAGGAAGCAGGAAAGTAGCTTATCTTATAAAAAGCAATTCAATCTAGGTGGCAAACTGGGAAGAAATGTTCTTAGTCAATGGGTTTTTTTTTAATCTTGCAACTTTTGTTGGCGTCCACACACCTTAATGTTGCCAAGTTTGAGTTACTGCAAACCATTCAAAAAGACTGCCTTAATGAACTATAAATTAAGTTTATATCCTTTCCTTTATAATATTTATAATGTAAGTTTATAAATAAAATGTATATTCTGTTTGCAGTTTGCAAAATTCTGTATTTATCCCAAGCAAACCTAATTGAACGATGTGTAATTCTTGCTTCTTTCATCTTGAACAGCCAAGTATTGTACAGCTTAACACATAGAATGTAAAGATCTTGGAATCTCACTAACTTAATCTTAAGCAAGCCTTTCCAGATGAGGCTTCGAAGGCATGGGATAGATCAACATTTCTCAACCTCCATAACTTTTAAGATGTATAGACTTCCAACTTCCACAATTCTGGAAGTTGAAGGCCATCTAATCTTGAAATGGCTGAGTTTGAGAAATACAGAGATAGAGCCTCGTTCTTTTTCACAGCATGGCATCCTAATTCATGCCAACTCACCCAGCTTCTTTCCCTAAACCTGAAGCAATGCTGTCGTTCCTGTAAAAAGAAAAAAAGAGGATTGTGATGCCCCCTCCCCATCCCATTCTGCATGCTCTGCAATATTTTGGCTAGAAGAAGAGGTCACCGGCCAACACACAAAGCAAGCTTAAAGGTATATAATTTGGGATAACACCCTTTGTGGGAGTAGGAATTGATTTCCAGAAGAAAAATTACACACTACTGGAACCAGGAGCACTACTCAGGTGACCCTGTGAACACAGATAAACCTCCAAGTGCTTCAAGGACCCTCTAAAAGGAGGCAAATGGCCAACTGTCTGCGAGGAGTATAAACCCTTCCATTCCGCACTATCCTGTCAGAGCTGAAGAAGCTTCTTGGATGAGAAGCGAAACGTCTTCAAAGACAAAACAAGAAAGTCCAGTTGCCTCCTGAAAAAAAAAACAGCTTCGGGACAAGCTTACAGAAGGATCAGGCTCTCTGCTACGCACAGGGCCTCCGCCAGCCGAGCTCTCTGCTTGGGGGAGTCACGTGAGGGCTCCGCTCCGCCTTCCCCGCCTCGGGCTCCTCCTGCTTTCGTTGCGGGGCAGCTCGATCCCTTCGCCCGCCCTCCGCCGCGCCTCCGGCGGTAGGTATCCGGGTAGGGTTGCCGTTTGCGGGAGTGGGCTTTGGCCTTTGGCAAGGGGCGTGTTCCTTTCTCGGCTCTTCCTGCTGAGGAGGTTCGAGGGGGCTGCGCTTAAGGGAGCCCGGCGCCTGCGCTGGGGGAGCCATGTCATTTCCTTTCCCTTAAAAACAAACCGAGATCAATTCTCTCGGCCGGCTGGTCCGTAAGCCAGGACAGTAAATCAACATCGACCCACCCATCCCGCTTTGCCCAGCTTGCAAAAAAAAAAAAAAAAAGCCTGGCAGAGCGGGGTCGCGGCCGGCGGGGTGGGTGGATGGGTCCAAATCTGCTTTCTGGCTGACTTGGTCCTGGAGTAAGCGGGTCCCGCGGAGGGTTGGATCCCGAGTCTGAAAACGGTCGCGGTTCTGATAGGAGGCAGAAGCCTTTCGAGGAAGGCGGAAAGCCGATGAAGCGGAGATCTCACCGAATGTTCAACCGAGTTGATTGCAACCTCTCTTTGTGATGATGCCGGTTGGTTGGTTGTTAAGGGCTTACGCGTGCACAGCCCTAGGCGCAGAATCTTCGGACGCCCGTGTATAATGCGAACGTGGGAAACACGTGGCCTTCCAGGTGTTAACTTAGCCACGACATCCGATGTCGGGTGACTTCATGAAATCAGGAGTTTAAGTAGCATCTGGAAGGGTCGGGTGCCTTGGAAGGACCTAGGCATCTCTCCCTCGTCTCATGTTGCTCAAGGGAGTTTTAAAACAATCCTTAGGCGTATTTAATCGGTTATGCGTTTACAAACCTTTGTACTCTGTTATAATTGCTTTTGGAAATCAGGGTTGGTGAGCTTCGGTGAACTGGTGAAATAAAGAACACGAAGTAGCTTCCACAGAACGCTGTTTTCATATTTTTTAAGGAAAAAAAAATCAAATTACATTTCTACATCAGAAGTTTTTTAACAGTTCAAGAGAACATACAAAATATTCCCTCCTCCAATTTTATTCCCTCAACAAATCTGAGAATATTGTAGGATGGGCTGTGAGGTAATAGCAGCCAAGAGAGAGCTAGGCTGAAGATGAACTTGAATATGCATTTTCCTGTCTTAGTCTAACATAACCATTGACTTTACAAAATGTTTTGGTCTTGTTTTGTTTATTGGGATTGAATACAACTTATTTTCATTAATAGTAACACATATTCTGTTTTTATATGCAGAATGAAGAACTTGGACAAAGAAAAGTTTAATAGTTTCATATTTGAAAGATGTGAAAATGCCAGCAGGTGCAAACTGTTTTTGTGTTTTTATATATTTTGCACAATCTATAACATTTTTAAAAAAATCCAAAACAAAACTATTTACTTTTAAGTTTTCTTGCTTTAAAGAATATTATTTCTGGTGCAGACTTTACAAAACATCGTACATATTGGCAAAGAATTTCCTATTAAAGAGGTTTTTCAATGTGTAATTCTCATGCTGTTCTCACAAAATTGCTATTTTGTTATTTCACATTTCTGTTATTGCTGTAGTTATTGTTTATTTTTTATATTTCTATATTTTACTAATATTGTGAACTGCCTGGAATTTTATAGAGATAAGGTAGGAGTAAAGCAGACATGGCCAAGCTATGGCCTATGGACCACATGCAGCCCTGGAAAGCTAGTAATGTGACCCCACAAGCTTGTAAACTTTTAACATAGGTGCTTTATATACATTAATTATATATTTTATATGTGGCCCAAGATAATTCGTCTTCTCTGAATGCAGCACAGGTAAGCCAAAAGGTTGGACACCCAATGATGTAAAGGCATTAAATAAATGGTGGCCCATAAGACATATGTGACACTTACATATTCAGATACTCTGAAGCCATTATTAATGATGTCTATAGAGATTCTCAGTCATCCAGGTCATGGTTGCCCCAATGGTGCTTTTTCTTCAGACCTGAAGAAGCTTCTTGGATGAGAAGCAAAATGTCTTCAAAGAAAAACCAGAAAGTCCAGTTGCCTCTTGAAAAAGCACTTTTGGGACATCTATTAATTATATGTTCCTTTTTGCAATAAGGCCTGGTGTACTTCTTTGTTTTTTACAATTCCATGCATGGAATTGTTCATTCTAAGTTTCTTTTATATATTACTTGGAAATGTGGTAATCTATCTTATCTAATAAACTAAGTTATCAAATTGTTTTTTAAATTTCCCAGTTGAGAGCGAAGCCAAGGCAAAAACTAAGGTTCGTTTTGAAGAAATATTCAGGAATCATGCTGATCTAATTGAGAAAAAGAAAATAAAAAAGAAACAGTTCCCAGAGAATATTGTGGTGAGTTGAATATACTTATCAATAAATGTTTGTTTACATCCCAAAAAGTGAAAGAATAGTATTTCCAAAATCACCTTCATAAATAGTGACAGGGAGTTTTGATTATCCTTTACAGGGTCAATACATTTTGAAGGACATGGATTGGTGAAGCTTCATAGTTTTATACCCTCACCCCCAAATTATTTGCTCCCTTTTAGAGTATAAAAAAAGTTATAACTTGAAAATACACTTTGAAATTAAAGACTCTTGTTTCTATAATTAGTGTTATTACGGTGGGATGTCATGATTCTGTTTTATTCTTTTCCTTGCACCACAAGTGGGCTACATTTGAAAGTCATGTTAGCATCCAGGAAAAGTGCCTGATGAGCAGAAGTTTTGTTTCCAAGAGACATTTTCAGACTAAATGAACACAATATGCAATCTTTGTTAATGTCCCTTCCTCTAAAGTTATGATTTTTGTACCCTGAAAATATGCTCTGAAGGCTAAGGATCTGCACATGGTGAAGTGCAGGATGAGGGCAGCAGAATGGATAGGAAGAAAGACCAAGGGGAAAGTGGTTTTTATTCCAGGAAAACTATTGTAATATTTGGAACGGCCAACTCTGTATGGTCCAGAGGAGAAATTCACAAAATTCTCTTTAAAGTTTGTCCTCAGAATGGTATGTTTTGCACATTCCTTAATTTATTTCCTTGTCTGATTTGGCATGCTCAGGTCAAAAATATCCTTTAAAATGTGCATTGTTAGGACTTACAGATTCATAAATTCATAAATTCACAGATTTATAAAAGAGGATTTGATATTTTTTTTTTGCTGGCAGAATAAGTTTAGGAATGCTTTCAGAACATATTTTTCAGCAAATACTGATTTTACTCCTCTTTCCTTCATAATCCTTTCATCACTTTGTCTCTCAAAAATGTGTATTTCTTGCAAGCCAAATTTGGTATTTTCTATTTTTACATTGTGGGTTTTTTTGGTACAGATTTAAGAAACTTTTGTGCATGTTTATGCTGGACATTGTCCTGAAATTTGGTCTAATATAAAATTGGATGGAAGTATTCCAAATAAATAATGCAGGCAGTAAAAATCCACATGATTTTTCTTTACAATTACCACTAATAATGATAATTTGAAGTGATGTGCTTTTGTTCTGAAGTGTAATGTGCAAGAAAGGCACAGGAACATTTTTATTTATTCTAAATAAAGTGAAATCTTGGAATAAGCATACATAAATTCCAAAGAACAGTTTTACAAAAGCAGTGTCCAGTGGCCTTAAGAAGAGAAAGACAGGATTTATTTTGAGAGAAAAATAAATTGGTAGCGAGGTTCAAAAATGAAAGTTATAGTAACAGTTGATACAGAAAAGGAAACACCAGAAGGTGATTAGGAAAGGAATGGAAAACTAGTTTAGACAAAATAAATCAGAATTTTTACGCTGTTAAAATAGAATATGTACATATTTATAAATAAGTTTTAATTATATCCAGGTCTTTTGAAATTGAATTAGATCTTTCAGTTTCCTGACAAAATATATCTTATATAAAAGAAGTGCATATAACTCTGTTTATGGTAATTTCAGATTACCAGATTGCAGTGTGGATATATCCCTTTTTAAAAGTTTGAAAATCAAATGTTTAAACTATCCTGATTATTATGAGCTTCTTTTGTTAAATATTATTTCAGTTACTAGGTCTGTGGTCAGTAAATTAATACCTTTTCAACAAGTAATATTTATGTTCGGTATAAACACAGCATATTCTTTTCATTATACTTGAATATATGTTTTTCAGAATGGCATGCTGACAGCAATTTTGCAGGGGCTCAAGAAGACTTGAGGGGATTTTTCTTATAAGAGTTACACTAAAAACTTGTTCAAAACTATAATCTTTTCATATTTTATATGAATTCCATCTGTTGGTTGACTCTTGTAGTACAAATAAATCTTAATTGTTCCCCTTCAAACACTAAAAATGAAATATTAATAAAAGATAATATTTATTTTTTATAATAATTGCATATTAGCGTACAGATAAATGGCTTCCCAATGTTTTGATTACAGTTGGAGACATTTAAAAATCATCTGACCAAAGGAAGCGAAAATGAGCCCATTATCAACAACACATATAACCCCGACGAAAGTAGTCCACGGATCCCAAAATGTACGTTGAGAGATAAAGCATCAATTGAAGAAAAAACGAACGATGTTGTTAGCAGAGGGGAAAGCAAGCAAATTGGGCTTAAGAAGAAGAAAAAGGCAGCCCTACAGAAACAACTTAATGAGGAAGAAAAAGTATCTGAAACAAAGTTAGACAGTTCTGAAAAACAGATTCAAGTTTTTACAAAGAAAAAAACAGACCGTGTTTTGCAGGCAGATGCAGCTCATTGGAAAGGTGATATCAACATGAAAGGTGCCTTGAGTGGACTACGAGACAGATCAGAATTAGATGAGGAAGAAGAACAGTTAATTCAAGCCTATGAACAGCAAGTGGCTGAGGAAGAAGCAAGTGCCATTAAGAAAAAAATAAAAAAGAAACTTCAAGAACAGATGTCTGAATTCATTCCCAGCATTCAAAGCCATGAAACAGTATTGAACAATGAAGTGAGAAAAAAGAAGAAAAAGAAAAAAGAAGTACTGGTTCCCTCTGAATCTCAAACAAGGTATAATAGTAAGTGATACATTTGTATGGATGTAAGATTTGTGACAGCTGTTTGGGTTGCATTATTGTTGACATCAGAAATAATTCCATATGGCTTTGGGAAGAAAATGTAATGGCTCTGTCATACTGAGGAAAAAAAGGACATTCAGTGAACCAGTTTTATCTCCTTGCAAAACTATACTGGGATATGTAAAGAAGAAATGACAGAATAGGTAGTTGGAGTCAGGTTTGATAAGAGATATAGAGATCCTGCCCATTATGCTCATAAGTAATTTTTGGCAAAAAAGTAAATTGTGGCCACATGGCCATGTGACTGCAAACTGCCACAAATGCAGCCTAGTTGCCAAACACCTCAAATGCAGTCATTTGACTAGGGAGAGGCAGCCGTTGGAACTTTAGGGTTTTAAGTGCCTTTGGGGAAGTCATAATTTTGAATTATTGCTAAGCAACTGATCACAAGTTGAGGACTTCTGTAACAATGAAGAACCTTCCTTGTCATGATGCTTAGATTCTTAGTCATCCCTCAGTTTGTGCTTCATCATGATTCTGAGCTTATCCTACCACAGATCCAGCTTGATAGGATGAGATTTTTAATAAACTTTTCCTGAACAAACTTTGTGTGGGTGAGTTGTCTCAGTTAAATCCATTCAAGCCAGCTCGAATGTGTATGTTTTTTGCCTACGTTAAGAATGTAATTATTAAACCATTAAGTCTGGGTGTATATTTAAAATCCTTGTTAACCCCATGACTTCTTTCATTCAGTGCAATGTCCCTGTCTGAATTACAACATGAGCCAGAGGAAGAAAATACCAGGAAAAAGAGATCTTTGGAAAGGCCATTTGTATCCAAATCTAAAGAAGGGGACCTGTTAATAGAGCAGGAAACAAAAGGCAAAAAAGCAAAAAGAAAATCCCCCAAAGGTTTGTGTGACTAATAATGGAGTATTTTATATGTTTTCTAATGGAAGTAATTCTCAGTTAAGGGGCCTATAGTGTGTAACGTTGCCCAAATTGCCCCATCTTTGTGGTATAAAAATCAGAACAGAAATCCACTGATTTTGTATTAGCAAGATTGAGATGATGGTTCCTGCTTGCATTTAAGAAGATCTGGTTATTTTCACAGGCATTGGGCCAGGATGTTGTGTATGCCAATTGTTGAGTTTAAGTTGTGTTTCTAAATAGTGATAGGGCTGTTTTAACAATATCAACATAATAAGAGCCAGTTTGGTCCAGAGCAGGGGTGTCAAACTCAAGGCCCACAGATAGGATCTGGCCTGTGGGTGCTTAAAACTGACCTGCAGGGAAATATCAAAGGACCTGCCCAGGGTGCCTCTGGTAGTGAAAATGGGTCATGGGGTGCCACGCATGGCTCCCGCACACCCTGTTTTCAGCCTGGACAGCCTCCTGCAGCACTCTGCCAGCCAAAATGGGCATGGGGAGCTGCGCATGGCCTCCGCCCATCCCATTTTTGGCCTACACGGCCTCCTGCACCACACTACTGGCCCTGCCCCATTTTGGCTGGCAGGGTGCTGCAGAAGACATCCGTCCTGTCCCATTTCCCTCCCCCATATGACCGGCCCATGGAGAACTACTATGTTGATCCAGCCCTCAAAGAAATCCAGTTTGACACAGTCTAGAGGATAAAGCATCAGGCTAGAAAGCAGGAGACTATTAGTTCAAGTCCCGCCTTACCTAGCTGGGTGACCTTGAGCCAATGACTCACTCTCAACACAACACACCTCAAGGGGTTGTTGTGGGGAAAATAGTAGGAGGAAAGTGTGTTGGATATGTTTGCCATTTTGAGTTATTTGCAAAACTAAATTATAAAATAATAATAAAGAAAAATACTGGCCAGAATTGCCTCGAACTGCTAGATAGGTGGCACAGAACTTTAGCTAACTCCTTACTGTTGGGTTTTAAGGGGTGAAATATATGTTTTAAGCCTCGAGAGACTTAAGGTACCCACTTTACAATTTAAAACCCCAAAGCACCTAGCCATCTCTAGTCAGGGCTGCCAATTTTATTCCTGTCTGTCTTGGTATCTTCATGAAATCACTAAGATTTCTGACAGCTCCCAGGCAGTAGTACTTTCCATGTTAAAGTGTTTCCGCTGTTGAATCATTCAGGACAGCTGTTATGCATGGAAAACATGATCTGACTCATAATGAATGAGTTGACTGAACATTCATTTAAGACAAATTTTTAAATTGTAGGTTTACTGGTAATTGCAGCAATAAACTTAAAGTAGTTCTCAGTTTTTACTAAAGCCTATTTTTCCTTTTTCTTAGCTCTAGAAGAAGATACTGAAAACATGACAGAAAATACCTTACACATGACTTCTGGGAATCTTTCACCAGAATCAAAACCTGACTTTGATGATAACCTTGTTTTAGGGGTTTACATCCATCGAACTGATCGACTTAAAACTGATTTTATGGTATCCCATCCAATGGTTAAGGTTCATGTGGTTGATGAGAAAACCGGTTTATATGTGAAGAAAGAGAATAGGTGATTTTACTGACTTACTGTAGATTTTTTAAATTCTTGATGTTAATTAATTTGTCCATGAGAAGCTCAGATAAACTTAGTTTTTGTAGATCCACATAGGTGTATATAACCCATTAAATGAGGGTCATTCGATTAATCAAAAATGTGTCAAATAAAAATATAGCTTGTTTAATATTCCTTTATTATTTCTGCACTACAGCACTCATTAGCTGAACAGAATTGAGGTTCTATGCTTAAGCAGTTTCAGATGGAGTCAGTATTTGGATTTTGGATTGCAAATTGGAACTTTAAAGAATGTATCATTCTTTTGTAATTTCAAATAATAATTCTCATTGCCAGTTGAATGTAATGCAAATACTGTTGGTAAATTTGTTGAATGGTCAGATAACAATAGATATAATGAATATTCATTTCAGATAACAATAGATGTAATGAATATTCATTTCAGCCTGTAAAATATGCACAGATTCTCTCTAGGATAATAATCTTGGGATTTTTCCAGAAAAATCATATTAAGAGTTTTGATGATAAGATCAAAAATGTATCATGGCTGGAGTCAATATTACAGTATATCTAAGTATCTGCAATATTTAGAAAAAGTGGGGGGAAAGAAATTACTTATTCCCTAATCTCTAATATTTGCTGCTATCTTATGCACAGGGAACAAGCTTCATTGAACTTTTGACAATTTTAGCCTGCAAACAAAACCTGTCATAGATTTCATATGAAGCACTTTCCATTGCAGTATGCCTACGATATTTTAACCATCTGTTAGAAATTGTTTTTAAGTGATAACGAATAAATGAAGATATTCAACCTTCTATTTTTTATCCTCTAAGGTTAGCCTTCTGTGATGTTCTGTAACATTTGACCTGCACCAAACACATTAATTCACTTTTTTGTATTTCATTGTGGTTTGGACTTTGCTAAGAATAATTGAATAAATTCACTATATTCTGATTTGCTCAAAAGGCTAAATAACCTTCAATGTTATTTGTTTGTTTTTGGTTTAGGCCAGTATATGAACTAATCCAGAGGAAGACCCCAAAGACAAACAAATCTCATTATGCCTTGAAGTGGGTCATTTAAGCCAATTGACAGTTGGATGTTTTTCTATTCAATTAAAGCTACTTACTCTGTAGACAATTCTAATAGAAACAAGCCACAACTCAGTTGCATGTATTGTTTTTATATAGCAGTCGACAAGTTTCATCCTTCTATGAACAAGAGAAAGTAGGGCATATTCTTCCTATTATGACCCAGCCGTACGATTTCAGACGGTTTAAATCAACTCTACCAGAATGGGAGGAGCAAATACTATTCAATGAACGTTTTAACTATTTTCTCCAAGATGCTGAAGGGAGCCCCAGAGTAATTCTGTTTTTTGAGGTAAGGAATGACTCCTTGATCATTTCCATTTTATCTTCCGTTCTTTTTGGCAAATACTCTTATGGGTAAAATGCACAATTTCAAAACTGGATTGTCTTGGAATGATGCACTTTGGTGGTGGAAGCAGACCAGATAGTCTAATTGCATAAGAACATTTTCATTTTAAAAAAATCAGACAGTTTGTGAAATTTAAAGATGCACGTAGGCCATTTTTGCAACATCAGAGAGTACAATATTTTATTTTCGGTCTCCTAATAACCTAATTATCTGTTTTACTGCTTAACTGAATACTTGGTGGGAAGGAGACAAATTTAGAATCAAAGCAAAAGTAAAGGAATGTCATCTGGGAAGTTTCTTCAATCCATAACAACAGCCTCCATCTAGTTTGTATATATGCCTTTAAAAGCATTTTCATTTGGTGAAGCTCACATCCATTGTTTTTCTGGCATCCTGAGTGAGATCAAATACAGCAAGGCTTTAGATTGTTGTTCTTTATATATCTCAGTTGTTTATTATATTTGCCACAAGAGGTCTTTATCATAGGAAAGTAATATGTACAAAAGATTTAAGAAAAATCCAGCAAAATTAGCTTGTATTTTCTATGACTGTAATTACAGAAATGTAAACTGAATAAAATGTGTTTTCTACTTCCAGATCCTTGATTTTTTGAGCATGAATGATGCAAAGGCCAATTTTGATATTCAAGCTCAGGAAAGCGGCTTTCGTAAAATCTCTTGGGCATTTCTAAAGGTTTTTATTTTTTATTTTAATGGAAACATTGTACTGATGGATTAAACAAGTCTGAGCAAAGATAAATACAAAAATTGCTTTTTGTATAGTCAAAGAATAGACTTTGTATATAGTCAGAAAATTAGTCAAGATATATTTCAACTAGTTTACATTCAAAAAATTTGCAATTTGCAAAATACAGCAGATCAAATATCAATCCATCCGCATTATTGAAAAGTTGGATGGAAGATTTTCACAATTATTTCTGTTTGGATTTTTGATTAAATATGTGGTGGTTATGCTTGCTTTCCTGGATTTATTCTGGCACCATTTAATGAAACACAAAGCCAGCTTCTTTCTGATTCAGTAATGATGATAGAAATACAAATTACAAAATCACCAGATCTAATTGGAAAGTATCGTCAACTATCTCTTGGCTGTGTGACGTCATCGTGAGCCCCAATTAATGTGATAGCAATATTTTTGCATGCATCATTTTATCTACTGTATGTTGTGTAATTGATTTTGACCTGAGTGCGTGGAGTTGTGCATGTAGCACTTCTCTTCCATTTTTTTAAACCAAACAGGTCTTTTCTTGGGTCATGCTGCAACTGTGGAGGGCAACTATGCCCCCAATTGGTCAAAAGAGCATCAAAAACTTGTCTCTTCATCTTGGTGGTGGGTGAAAAAGAGTGACAACCCTGACTTCATCCATCCATCGCACTTACTATCTTTCATTTTTTATTGATGACTGTTGCAATTGCTTTGTTTTGATCTGCCCACATTCATTGGGATTTGGGCCTAGTTGTCTTTTCACAGCTGCCATTCTTAGTTGCTGAAATAGAATAAATTTTCATTGGATGATAATTTTTACAAAATGTTTTTGCCCTATCTCTTTTGACTCAACTGTTATAGTTAAACCTACAGTCTGGAAATTATAGTATGAACATGACTCTTTGCATCCCTTCTGAATAAAAATTAAGAACTGTACGGTAGAAATAACTTTGGCATAACCTAGCAGGATTCATTTATCAAGCTGTAGGAAAAGGATAGCAGGCACTGGCATTCCATTGGTTCTGGTGGAAACAGTTGGATCTAGTTCAGAATCAACTAATTGGCTCTTAATGTTTAATTTTAAGCATTGACATTTGAATGTCTATGGAGAATCTTGGTTATCCCAGATCATGGTTGTCCCAAAAGTACTTTTTCAAGGGGCAACTGGTCTTCTTTATTTTTCTTTGAAGACATTCTGCTTCTCTTCCAAGAAGCTGCTTCAGCTGTCTGCAAGAAGTATAAACCCTTTCATTCCCCACCATCCAGCCAGAACTGAAGCAGCTTCTTGGATGAAAAGTGAAACATTTTCAAAGGAAAACCAGAAAGTCCAGTGGCCTCTCGAAAAAAGCACCTTTGGGGCATTGATACACGACTGTTCCTTTTTTATTTTACTTTTGTTTGTGTCTGTATATGGATTGTGTTTTTCTGATAGGAAACGTGTGGTTCATTGTTACTTCAATTAAACTGCTGTTAATTGTTATTATTACTTCAATGTATTTGGAAGCTCAAAAGAGCTTGGGGAGAGCTTTTATTTCCCCCTCAAAATAATCCTATGAGGTAGATTGGTTTGAAAGAGACTAGCCTTAATACCACCTAATGAGTTTCCATGGTTAGGGTGGGTTGATTCTGTGTATCCCTAGTCCTAGTCCAGTACCTTAGCTGCAATACCACATTTGGATATTAGAATTAGAATTCTTTATCAGCCAAGTATGATTGGACACACAAGGAATTTGTCTTGGTGCAAATTCTCTGTGCGTAAAATAAAAGATACATTCATCAAGAGTCCAGAATCATAATAAGGTACGTCATTTAGTGATAGTCATAGGGTACAATAAGCGATCAAATGACTATATGATTTTAGAGTGCTGTTATTTGTCCTTTCATCAATAAAATACCTCAGAGTAATGTATGCTTTTTTCCATCTTAATTATTTGGTCATTTTCAGCTTGTTGGTGCAAATGGAGTTCTGAACGTCGGTGGAAAAGTACGTCTTCAGTTGTATTCTCCTCCTCCAAGGACCAGGTCACAACTTCACGTGGTGGAAGTATATGACTGGTGGGCAAAGTGTCCTAGAAACAATTACCCTTCAACATTGTATGTGACTGTAAAAGGCATTAAACTTCCTGATCATGTATGTTAACTTAAGTGTCTTTAAAATACATTCTGTAACCATGACAAAACAATGTTTCTTGGCCTTTTTATTATTAGCTGTGGAGAGAAAAATATTTCCACTTCTGTGAAATTCTGAAATTTCTTGTCTTTAATTATCCCCTTCCAGCAATCTAATATAGTTCTGTTTTATGCTATAAATAAATTAAAGAATGTGCTGTTGAACAGTGAAATAACTACACTTTGGTAAAAATGGTAGACTACCTGGGAAATTTTCCTCTTTTTTATTTTTCAAAGAAGACCGCTAAAGCTGAGGTGTATTGGTCAGATTTTGCTTTAGTGAAGTTGATTAATAGTAATTGTATTGCTATTGTGTTTTGATAAACTGGATATAGCTAGTGATTTAAAGGTATAGGTTTAGAAAGCTTCTTTATCTTATAGTATTCAAAGAGATTATCCTTAGTGATTTGACTCATTGGGTATTCATACCAAGACTCTTATTTCTGCTTAGAATGATATGATTTCATATATTTTTTCTAGGTAAACCCTTCTTTGAGATCTATGATGGCTATTCAGCAAGAATATCATAGCACATCATTCTTGGATCTACAAAATGATACATCCAAAACAATATTGAATTCTGGAACTCAAGTGAAAAAGGAAGAACCATTTAAGTGGTCAAAACTTCCTGGACAGGTAAAAACATTTTCAAATAACTTTTATACATTTTGATATTAGCCTTTTTTTAAAAAATCAAATTATTGTTATAATCTTACTTTAGTGAACTTTATAGAAGCAGGAAGGACTTTTGGTTTCTTTTCCAGTTTTTATTTGAGAAATGTCTAGTGCTGTTTATGACTAGGTGAATAGCAGATATTTTGCAGTAAAATACAAAACCTGTATTATTAAAATAGGATTAGTAGAAAAAATTAATTTAGTAAATTTAAGAAAATAGACTGCTACTTAAAACACTAGTAATAGTTTGAGTAGTCTTAATATTTTCATTTCTTTGGGCCTGCTAAAGTGCTGTTTCAAACACCAGAATTCTGTTTGGAAATTGAAGGAAAAGCTTTAAGCCTATATACCTTTTCCTCCCTTTGATATAGAGAAAACAAATGATGAACTGCTATTCTAAAATGTAGTTATTGCAAGATTCATATTGAAGTGTCAGTGACCCCAAATTTAAAAATGCATTTGTTCAGGGCCAAAATTAATGTGTTGATAAATGACTGACCTTTTTTCTGAAAAAACAAAACAAAAACACAACCCTATTGTTGTGGGGTGCATATGGGTGCAATTTGCTGGAAGCAACATAGAGAAAGGCAGTATAAGTAAAAATAAATGAGGCTGGATCCCATTCAAAAATATATTCTAAGTTGAGATGACCCAATTGCCTTTTCTTCGTAAAATAAATGTCTTTTATAAATAATGTAGCACGATAGAAAATTTGGTCGCTCATAAGAAACATGAATTAGAATGTGGAGGGAAGCAGGAGAGAAACACTGCTTTAGGGATTAAGTGCCAAATGTGAGGTATGTTCCTGATTTTTTTAATTTTTATATATATATCTATCTTTTAAAGTTGTAGCGACGTTTCAGCAGAATCTCATCTGCTATCATCAGGCTTGTATATTGTGTTCGTCTGTATATAATTTCATTACCTCCAGTTTTTCATTACCTTTTTCGCTTTCCCCTTATATGAACCTAGTTTAGGCAGAAAAAGCATGATGGCATACCTCTGTTCCTCAGAAGTCTATGTCATAACCAATTTGTTATATGAAACTATGAAATGTTTTCCATATATATATATATCTATTTACACACACACACACACACACACACACACACACACACACAGAAAATAATAATATATTTAAGCAAGCTTACAGTTTGCTTTGGATCTACAGGTGTGTCGATTGCCAAACAAGTACCTTTTTTCCTTGAAAGCAGGAGATATGGGATGTTTCTGTATTCGTTTCTCTGAAGATGGACGGACATTAGCAGCGGGTTGTGCAGGAAGAGATGGTTATCCCGTTGTTTGTAAGTGACAGTATCAAGGCCTTCTTTCATTTTAACCGCCCATCTATGTATACAGTGAATTGTTTGGAGGGGAACTTTTTCTTCTTTTTATTCTTGAAAGTTGATTGATTATTCAAATGTAAAGTATAACCAAATGCTAAAGGGTACTTTTTAATCCTTTCTCCTTGCATGACAGTTTTTTTAGTGGTGTTCTCTCAGAGTAATTCAAGTGATATCAATAAATCTTTCCACTTTCCTTTCTTCTACGTCCTAAAAACTTTCAGTATTCAGCTACCATTATTTGTAATTCAAAGTCATACAATCTTAATATTACAATCTATCAAAATTAGACTCATGTAACTTCTGAATGATAAAACATTATTTAGAACATCAAATTAATGGATTTATAATTAATCTAATGGCTCAAATTTGTTGTGAGTTCCCCAATCTTGTATCACTAGAACGTGTTCAGTCTAAATTTTCAAGAGCAATTTTCCAAGTTCCTCACTTGGAATGCTTCACTACAAATGGTGGCTGGAATAGTGAGGATGGAGGTTAGAATATGGCGAATGATATTCTTTTTTTTTTTGTCTCTATGTATTTTTCTTAACTATCCTGACGTCAATTTAGTTTTGTTTATTGGATATTTGAATAATAGTTTTCTTGTGCTAGTTGATGATTGCAATGACATTAAATTAGTAAGATATCAGTAGTTAAATTAGTAAGTCCTCATCCCCTCCAGAAATATTTCAGTGAAAATATTCACTCTTCAACTAATTATGTGTTCTTTTCACTAAGCCATTGTTCGCTTAATTATGGCTTTTTTTGTAGTTGGTTAAATTGATACATCCTGATAAACTTTAAGTAAAGAGTTATAACGATGGCTGGATTTATATCACATTTAAACTATCTACTGTGAATTTGCATGTTGTGTGAACCTCACTTGTCACTGAGATAATTTAAATATAGAAAGTAATATAAAAGAAAGCATGCAGGTTGTATTAAAAGGAAATAAATGGTGAACAATAGGCAGTATATAACTATGAACAACAGAAAAGTGAAATACTGTTTTTTTTCTTCATCCACATTGGTTTTATGATGCTGTGTACTGAGGTCTATACTTTAAATACTCACTATTACACTTTCCATCCACTAGATGGTAGTAAACAGATAGCTGAGTGTTTACTTAAACTTAGGTGCCAGTAGAGCTGAATGAATTTCTTTAGGAAAATAGATTACTTTGTTGTGATTATTATCACAAACACCAGTTTTATGAAATTATTTCCTTTTATTCATAGAATTATTATAACATTTATACCGCATCCTGTGCAGCGTATGGGTGGCTTACATGTTTTAAAACACAAGAACACAATCATAGCCATAAACCAATGTCAAATAAAGCAGCTCAGTAAACTGGCATTAAGAATCATAACATCATGTTACAAACTACATAGAAATCACCAGCAAAATATTTTAACCCTCAAATATATGATGAAAAAGAATAATTTTGCCTGCCTTCCTAAAAGTAAGAATGTGTTAGCCACTCTTAACCTCTGATTATTGGTTTAATACTGGCAAAAATAAAGTCTTCATCACCATGCTATCTAACACTCATAATGCTTTATGTAAAGAATCCTCTTCAAATTCAGATGTTGTTTACTTGCTTCATGTGTTTGCTTTATGCCGTGCATTTTTAGATCCTTAAAAGATTCTATTGTGCTCTTTATTAGTGTATGAGATTCCTTCAGGGTGCTACCTAAGGGAGTTCTATGGACATCTGAACATTGTGTATGATCTTTGTTGGTCAAAGGATAATCAGCATCTTCTTACTGCTTCCTCAGATGGCACTGCAAGGTCCGTATCACTAACATTCTCTTGTTAAAATTGAGGTATGCAGCATACCTGAAATGAAAATTGCCCCAAATTTAAGACAGTCATACACCCATCAGAAGAGGAGATGGGGAAAAAAAAATTAAAACAGCAACAGAATACCCATTTATCAATCATGGGTTGCCAAGTCTAGTGAAGCCAAGTCCCCAGTAAATAGTATTTAAATAGCTTCAGACCTGAGTATGACCTAATGTATCCATCCTCTTATACATGCTTGCAAAAGGCACTCTCCCAAAGAGACAAAATGAGGACAAACAGTTACATTCATACCAAGTAAATAAATAATCATGATATGCAGAATGTTTCAAATGTTAATTTTTTTCCAACAGATTTTATAAAGCCCTGCTTTGAACAGAACTCGAAGCACGCTTTGTCAAAAGAATAGATATAGAAATTTCAAAGCCACCCTTTGCTGCTGAACCCAAAACAAACTTATATTAAAGACCAGGATTTTTGCTTTTGTTATAGAGATTGAACAAACTACATAATAAATAAATAACCATTCTTTGTAGGCTTTATTTTTTCCATATTTCATATTTAAACTCTTGCTTCATATCTCTGACCCCATTAATAAAAGGTACATTCCTTTTTTTCACAGAACAAGATTTTTTTTTTAAAAAAATAATGCAAATAATCTGTTGCTTCAAAACATTAGTTCGTACTAAACAAGCTGATGTGGTTAAATGATTTAAATTTAAGTCAAAAACATTGTGAGGAATTAGATGGTTTTTGATTTTATAGAATAATTAATTGAAGAATGAATCATTATAGAAACTTGGCTAATGAGTAAACTCTTTTTTGTTACCCTGAAGTTATCTAGTTCATATATTTGTAAATAGACTCAATATTTTTACAGATCATTTTTAAAAATGTATTAACACAGTTTGGTACTGAAATGGTGTATCGCAGTGGTTCTCAACCTGTGGTCCATGGATCCCTGGGGGGGGGCACAATTTCGTCACAGGGCCACGAAGACTTGAAGAAATGTTATGAATTACCTTGAATTAAGCCTTGGGGGTCTTTGGCCATCATTTGTGGCCACAAAAGGTATTTAAAGGGGATCTGTGGTGAAGGAAAGGTTGAGAACCACTGGTTTATTGAATTATCTAGTAAAAAAAGAGACTAACTTTCTAAATGTTGTTTCTGTTTAGAATGTGGAAAATTGAAGCCCAGGCTACATCAGCCACCAAAGTTTTCCCACATCCTTCATTTGTCTATGCTGCAAAATTCCACCCAGTAGCTGAGTACCTTGTTGTAACTGGATGTTATGATTCTGTGATTAGAGTCTGGAATGCAAAAGTTAAGGAAATTCATGGGCAGCTTTTACAAGAATTTGATGGTCACAAAAGTTTTATCAATACATTGTGTTTTAATGCTGAAGGTAGGTTGCAGGTGTTTCACACTACACATGCTGCATATAGTGCCTGTCTCATTTTTGTAATTACTCTGGATTTTATTACATACTATTGCCATTCTTTTAAGGAGGCTGGGAGTTATTAATAGATGTAGGAACAACTGGGGACTTCTACTGAAAAAAAACACAAATATAATAAAAAGGATTTTTATATGAAAAACAAATGAAATATATGATCAAACATAGAGGAAAGATTATGATGTCCATCTGAATCCACTAGGTGTCTATGCCATTTGCAAAAACCCACTGAATTTACAAGGGTTAAATTGTGTGGGGGATTTGTACAGGAAATATACTACCTTCAAATTCAGATTTGTGTGTGTGTGTGTGTATGTAACCTTAAGCTTTATTGACAAAAGAATAATGCTTTCCCTGCTATTGGTAATAATTCTATTTTGGGTGTGGTTGTGTAACTAAATACAGTTCAGGGGGCCCATGGTTTCGGAAACAAATTCGCAAAATGGAAAAGTAGGTGATGAAGAAAGGTATTTGACTAGATACACTTTGCATAAACTATTATGCAGTATAGCTAATTATATGAGTAATTTGAATGTCATAATTATTGTATCACATTAAGCAAACAAACTTTTGCTTTCTAGGATTTCACATGTTTTCTGGAGATGGCACAGGGTTAATAATTATCTGGAATACTTTTGTTAAAGAAAATTCTCAGTCACCAGTTCAACACTGGGGCATTGATAAGGTATACAGAAAAAATCAGCAAGTTTTAAACTCTTGTGTCTGTTTGATAAGGTTGTGCAACATATATTTTAAAGTTTCACAATTAGATGTTTTACTATATTCAACATGATTTGCTTCTATTAGTACTAGTTTCTGTATGATATTTAATAAAATGTTTCTGAATAATATCATTAATACTCTGATACACATGAATCTTCTAGAAGCTTTAGCTGTACTTATTTTTATCTCATAGATGTTCAATAATTTCTTTTTTTGCTCCGTTCTTTCTTAATGTTATTATTCAGTTGATAATAGAATTTTCATTTGACCACTAATAAAAAAGGAGTAAAGCATGATGATTTGGGAATAACAAAACCTTCCTTTTAAAAAAAAACTTGAATTATTTTAGAAAACTACAGTAAAAACAGAAGCAATCAGTTTAGGTAACAATAGTTACTTGCTGCTTAATTTTCTCCCCTGACAATTATGATGATGATGATGATAATTATTATTATTATTCCTGACACCTACATGGACATCATGTCATTTTCTTGGCAATGTTTTCAGAAATGCTTTGCCATTGTCTTCCTAGAGCTGAGAAAAAGTGACTGGCTCAGTTATCTGGCCAGCTTCTGTGACTACAGCTGGCTTACAAGTCAAAGTTCCTTGCTCATACCCCAACATCTTAAATATTAGACCAATCTGGCTCCCATATTATAATTGTACCTACTTACAGAAGAAAAATGTGACAGTGATAGAACCTTAAACCTATTTGTAATCACGGATACTTAAATACTTGACTTCTTTTTTTTCCATTCATTTTGCTAAAGTGTTTGAAATATTTGTTATATTCTATCCAGCGATTCAAAAGAATTTACACAGATCCCCTTTCCTCTCCTCATTAGACAATAACCATATTGGTAACTTGACTAGTCTGAAATTACAAGCAATTTACAGTATGTATTTCTTTGCATAAATTATGTGTGTGGTATTCTTCACTGCAAGATAGTAATGGCCATTTATGCCTTTAAATGCTATCAATCAATAATTGTGCCAGGCTTTAATTTATCCAGTTTTATTTATTACCTCTTAAGCTTACGAATTCTAGGCAGTTTACAGATACTAAAATAGTATCTGTAAACAGTACTTTTTTTTTAAACTTCAGTGGCAACAGTTTAACAATTAATAGGAGATAATGAGAGGTGAAGGTTATTAATGCCTAATTGTAATCACAGCTGTACTTGTACCTGGATCAGAAGTTGTGTAACTCTAAATGCCATTCTCTGTGAAACAGTAGCAGGAGAGAATTTTTTTCATTCATCTCTTGCTTATGGATGTTTCAAAGGCTTCTGATAAGACAATGGATTCCTTGGCCACTTAGACTAACCTAACAGGACTGATATGCTGTTGTCTTTTTTTATTCTCTATAGTATCACTTTTCTAAAGAGTCACTGGGAATCAGGCAGCATATATTAATGTATTATGGTTGGTGCACAGCCAGCCACATGTTTAGACTAATATCAATAGAAGAAAATATTTGTAACTCAAGGTTGAACTGTGAGGTCCTTGGTGATCTCTGAGCTTGGTTATTTTATTGCAGATGTTTCAATACTCGTTTAACACCATCAAGGTTTAGACTTTATTGGGCATTTTTATCCACCTATTGAGTCCTTCCCAAGGACTTGGGATAGGCAGATACTGTTATTGTTATTTGTATTATTATTAAATTGTAAACATGCTCTCAATAGTTCTGTGTTTTGTATTGGGGTTGTTTTGGTAGGAAATAAATGATGGTGACATTAAAGGAACAGCAATAAATTATTTGGAGGTACATCCAAATGGAAGGCGTTTACTTATCCACACCAAGGATAGTACTGTAAGAATTATGGATCTTCGAATGTAAGTATTTCAAAATTTTCTGTTTTATACCATTTAAACAATATTACAAGACAGTTTGAGGCATTTCTAAAAATTGGCATCTCGTTTCTTCTAAATATCTTAACATTCACTGGTCTTAATGCTCTTAAAGGCATAAAGTATCCAATTAAATGAGCCTTTCTAAGCTGTTCTTCCACTTCCACTCCCTATGACATAATGGGATGGCTCAGTAGCTTCATTAAATTAGAGTGCGATGCTGGCAAGGATGTGAACTGAAAGGTACCATCCCTACCAATGAAGCTGAAAGAGGAGGGCGAGAGATTGCTAAGGATAGTAAAGGGGCTTAACATGACTGAGAAAAGACAACCTACGTAGGAGAAGGAACATCAAATTACAATCTGGAAGAGGGAATGGCAGATTAATTCCATATTTTCAAGAAAGATATATAGAGTTGACTAAATGTTTGGACAAATTTGGGTGCTAAATAATAAGATGCGATGAGTTTGTACAGACTTATAAAGTGAGTTGAATGTATGATGTTCTGATTACAACATTAAAGATAGCTGTAGTAGTAATGATGAATGATTAGAATTCAAAATTAGAAAAAACAGGAACATGGAATCATAGGAACATTGGATTAGATATGTACAACAATATGAGACACAGATTTTCCAAAGAAAATTATTTATTGCCAACAGCTGCTTCAAGCAATGTAAAGACAGATTTTTCTCATTTACACTTGAAATAAGAAATTCATTACTGCTGATTTTTGCTCTAAAATGTTATTACTGCCATCAGGATTTTTGGCATATACAACCATAAGGCACCAATGTCCCTTTTGCTATTTGTAATTGCTCCTCTCACATCTGCTGTTGGATAAAGGACTTTTTTTACTAACAGACCCCAAACTGTTAGGATTGGCAGTTATTTTTCCTCCACTCTTGGTCTCAGCACTGGTTCTCCACAGGGTTGTGTGCTGAGCCCCCTTTTGTATTCACTCTAAACCTACGACTGCACTCCCTCTTGTCCTACTAACTCTATAATAAAATTTGCAGACACCACCACCTCATATCAGGAGAAGACGAGACGGCCTGTAGGTCAGAGGTTCTCAGACTGTTCTTGTGGTGCAAGAGTCATAACCGCACCCTGAACATCAAAAAGACCAAAGAATTGATTATAGACTTCAGAAGATGCAAAGCAGAGCCTCTCCCACTATATATCAATGGAGACTGTGGAAAGAGTTCACAGTTTTAAATTTCTAGGAACTCATATTTCTGAGAACCTTACTTGGTCAGTCCACACTATGGCCACTGCAAAGAAGGCCCAACAGCGCCTGCACTTTCTGAGTCTGCTGAAAAAGGGTGGTCTGGGTGAGAAGTTGCTGGTTACTTTTTACCGTTCTACCATCGAGAGATTTTGGCATACTGTGTAAGGGTGTGGTAATGCTGGATGCTCTGCAGTGGATAAGAAGATGCTCCAGAGAGTTATAAACACAGCACAAAAAATCATCGGTTGCTCTCTTCTTTGGAAGAGATTGCGAAGACCAGACTCCTCTCTAGAGCACTAAAAATCTCCACAGACCATTCTCATCCTGGACATTCATATTTTGAACTGTTACCATCAGGGAGGCGTTATAGGTGTCTTAAAATGAGGACTAATAGACTGAGAAACAGTTTCTTTTCCAAGGCAATAATTGTCTTGAATCAAACAATGCATATGTGATTTAGCCCTATGTATATAGTGGCATTTTTAAACTATCTAACTTAGTATATGTTTTAGATAGGTTTTAGACTAGGTTTTTAACTATTATTTTAATTATTTTAATTTTTAAATACTCTAGTGTGATTGTGATGTGTTTGGGACACTGTGCTGGAGTAGCTTTCAAATTTCATTGTATTTGTAGAATGCAATGACAATAAAGGTTATTCTGTTCTATTCTATTCTATTCTATTCTATTCTATTCTATTCTATTCTATTCTATTCTATTCTATTCTATTCTATTCTATTCTATTCTAGAAGTCTTGGAGAGAAAGATATATATAAAAACCCAGATAATTGAGATAAAAATTCAGGGAGAATGGAAAATTAAATATTTTGCAGATAAAATAGCATTAAGAATTATGCAATCACAAAGCTCCATACGGCAGTTGATGAAAGCAGCTAAAGATTTTGGTTGCTTTTTCAGATACAAAATAAATGAAAGCAAAGACAATAGCAAAGCACTTCTGAGGAAGAAAAATGTATGGGGAGTGGGATTGACTATAAGATAATAAAAGACCCAGGATTTGTGGCATATGGAGCCCATCTTTACAAAACAAAAAAGGAATTTGAAGTAGCTCTGTTAGAATTAATAGCGCTTTGTGGTATATAGTGAATAGAATTTTCTCACCCATTTAATATTTTACTAGACAACTCTAGTGTTCTTGGATCTTTTATCCAGATCTATATGTAGGATTTAAAAGATATAGTAGGCATATCTTTCCAGATCCAATTAGACACATTTCTATAGTCAACATTACTGAGATGATTTTTGAAACAGGAGCACTAAACCATCTGTTGTTATACAGAGATTTTACTCTTTTAAAATAACAGAAGAATAGACCTTGCAATTTCCCCTTAAAAGTTAGGAGTGCAGTAGAGAGAGTAGAATTGCTGGATATTCTGCCCATCAAACCTTGAAATCAATCCCTCCCCCCCTGCACACTTTTAACGTTCTCCTGATTCTGCAGGGACTCATAATCAATAATTCCATTACTTTTTCAGTCCTTTTGTAACTTCAAACAGTTGCTAAACGAATGGTTGTAAGTTGAGGACTAGGTGAAAGTAAGGGTAGATCCTTACAGAAATCAGAAGTGGCATACAATAAATCAAATCAAACAATTATTTTCAATGCACAACAGGTGTACAATGAAATTGAAAATAATTAAAAAGAGTAGCTATAATTTTGACCTGTAACTTTGTCGCTTGATCTATATGATCTATATTGACTGTTTCCTAGTATGATTTGATTGCTTATTGTACTCTGTGACTATCATTAAGTGTTGCACCTTATGATTCTTGACTCCTGATGAATGTATCTTTTCTTTTATGCATACTGAGAGGATTTGCACCAAGACAAATTCCTTGTGTGTCCAATCATACTTGGCCAATAAAGAAGTCTATTCTATTCTATTCTTTAGCTTAGCTACAAAGAAATATATTGGTGCTACAAACTATCGAGAAAAAATTCAAAGCACCTTAACCCCATGTGGAACATTCCTTTTTTCTGGAAGTGAAGATGGTGTAGCATACGTTTGGAATTTAGAAACAGGTACCTTCGTTCTTTATTTTGAAAAGTTAAAAATAGAAAATGTTTGTTTACAGGTAACTTATGTTTTTAAAGGACCTTCTAAATAACTGGTTGAAAATTTAAAAGTTTCAAAACCTTTTCTTGGGATTTTTGTATACATTAAGTGATGCTTCCCAATTGCTTTCTACCTGTACTTTAAATTGATATGCATCAATATAATATCAAATCATATAAAGATACAACATCGATAAAGATATACAACTTTACATTAAAATAATGGGATCCCCAGAACTAGGATATTCAATAAGCAGACAAAAATGCCAAACCCAGTGCGATGAACAATAATAATAATAATAATTTATTCATTAATAAATCAATTATTATTCACAAATACTTATCATTTATTTATTCCCTATACATTATATCCCAAAGTGATAATGATAAATTATACCTGCCCCGCAGGATATTTGTTTGCAATTCTTAATTTGAAAGAATCCTTTAATTTTCAGGTTCAGTTGGCTTGGGTACCCCCAAACTTGTAGTGTAAAAAAAAACAACATTTGTGAATAAAGTATTTGCTTCACATACTTTTTTTTTCTTTTGCAGGTGATCAGGTAGCTATGTATTCTGATCTTTCTTTCACTTCCCCTCTTCGTGATGTTGCTTTCCATCCACTTGAACATATGGTGGCGTTTTGTGCCTTTGGTCAAAACCAGCCAATTCTTGTGTACATTTACGATTACAAAGGTAATTTGATATGTGTATGCATTGGGGTACGTGAGTGGGTGTATTCAAGTCCAAACTTAGTTATGAAAGTTTGAAGTGGCCTTTCTCTCTTGCCACAGATATAGATAGTCCTTGACTTAAAACCATTCATTTAGTGACCGTTCAAAGTTACAATAGCACTGGAAAAAGTGAATTATGACCATGTCCGTCTCCATGGTTAAGTGATCAAAATTTGGATGCCTGGCAATTTGCATGTATTTTTGACAGTGGCGGTGTCCCAGGGACACATGATTGTCATTTGCAATCTTCCCAGCCAGCTTCTGACAAGCAAAGTCAGTGGAGCAAACTGGATTCACTTAATGAGGATGTGATTCACTTAACAACTGCAATGATTCACTTAACAGCCATGACCAAAAAAGGTAGTAAAATGGAGTGTGGTTCACTTAATCACCACCTTACTTAGCATCGAAAATTTTGGTTCTCGTTGGAGTTCTAAGTGGGGGACTACCTATAAGAGGTGGTAATTGAACTCATAGTAAGAAAGTTTAAATACTGTACAAAGCTTTTGAGGTTCTTTGACTGCCTCCATAGAGATAGCAATAGCACTTAGACCAGCGGTGTCAAACACAAGGCCGCGGGCCAAATCTGGCCCAGGATGTGGTTGGATCCGGCCTGCAAGGCCGTCCTGGAAAATGTAAGGGGCTGGGCCCGCATCGCTTCGGCCCAGTCTACCAAATGCGAAGAGGAAACATCAGGCCAGCGTGGCTTTGGCCCTGTCTATCCAGTGCAAAGAGGACACATGCCAGCAGCTTGGGGAATGGCATTAAATTGGCCATGCCCACCCAGTCAGTCATGCCTGCCTGACCCTGCCCAAGGTCAACCACAGCCCTGATGTGGCCCTCAATGAAATTGAGTTTGACACCTCTGACTTAGTCTTAAAGTAAGCAGTTTACAGTCAGCCTATTGCCCCCAACAATTGGGGTCCTCATTTTACCCACCTCAGAAGAATAGAAGGCTGAGTCAACCTTGAGCCTGGTGGGATTCGATCTGCCAAATTGCAGGCAGCTGGCAATCAGCAGACATAGCCTGCAGTACTACCACTCTAACCACTGTGCCACCATGGCTCATTAGATATCTAATCGGTTGACATTTAAATGATAGTGACTATTTTATACTTTTCTGCTTTATAGCCTTACTGCGTACATCCTTCATTCCAATGATAGCTGGGATTCAGCACTCTTTTATGACAGGATTAATATTGTTCAAACTTTTTTTTTTATTTTGTCCTCTGCAGTGGCCAAGCAGGGGGTTGAGGCAGTAAAAGAACTGAGTGGATCACAACTAATCAAATCCCCCAGAAGCCCACAGACTCTCAGCATGTCTGCCACTGTGCCTGCCCAGAAGAATCTGATGATATCTTCAGCTGATCAGTTTGCAAATGTTGCAAGAATATCTATCAGGATGCAAAAAGTCAAGCAAAAGCTGGATTCTGTTACGGTAAAGTTCACTTAAAAATTCCATTACAATGTGACTTACGGTGCTGAATGAAATGGTACTTACAATCAGTCCTTGAAGTTCCAACTGTCACAGCACTCCTGGGATCATGTGACTATGATCTGGGCACTTGGCAACTGGCTCATAATTGCAATGGTTGCAGTGTCCTACAGTCACATGATCACTATTTGCGGCCTTTCCTGCCGGCTTCTGACAAGCAAATTCAATGAAGAAGCCAACAGGGTAGATTGCAAATATCTCAGGTAAGTCTTTCCTGCCCAGCAATAGCCATCCCGAGCTCTCATGCCATTCTGCATTGCTTCCCCCATACACCTGGCAGCAGCCATTGGCTTTCCTCATGATGATGTTATGCCTCTGAATATCATGAGTAGTTGATAAAGATTGTCAGGATCGTGCTATATATGTGGGTTTGCCATAAGAGAGCTTGTAGGCTTGTAGAATCACAGGATGTTGGATTTCAAATTCTAAAACTCTTCTAAGGTCATTCTTCCACTGGGTGGCATTAGGAATAAGGGCATTTTCTTAACGTAATGACTTACTGCCAGATTGATTTTAAGGAATACAGCATAAATGTAATGATCATAAACAAAAGTAGCTGTAAAATAAAACTAATATCTAAAGTATTGCTCTTTCAATAGTTGTGGCACTGTGGAAAACAGCAACTGTTTCTTCTAGATTGATCAACTATATTTGAATAATTTGTATCTGAATTTTTTTGTAGTCTTCCAAGTCCTACAATTTAATTACTAAGCTAATGTGGCAGAATATTTAATGATATTTGGTTTACCGTTTTACCAAAAGTAGCAGCCCCTTGTCATGAGCTAGGCATCCAGTGGTTATATTTGAAAATTTGGGTGTGTGTATCAAAAATGCAAGCAAAACCCTGCATTAAATACCATTTTATTTTCTGTGGCATTTAGAGATAGTGTTGGAAATGCAGGTTTTATATAAGCCTGCTTATTTGCCTTGGATCTTTCTGCTTTTCATTTATGTTAAATTGCATATACCTCCTTCTACTGTCTGATCCTGTCATATCTCACAAACTTCAGTACCCATTAGTGTAGATTCTAGATGTATTGTTTTTGTTGGTTTTTATTATTTTGCTACATAAAACTATAAATACACTTGAAGCATCAAATTTTGTTGCAGGTGTTGTATTGTTGTGCTATTTTTCTCCCTTTATAAGTTCTGTTATGCTTCCTGAGCCCTCTTTGCAACCTATTTAGAATAAGACATAAAATTATCCTTAATTAGCTCCCTGTAAATTAATTGCCTGTGGAACTATTTGGTATAATGTACATAAATACTGTAGATTACGATTATATAGACTTACTGCCATCTCTCCAGAAGATTCTAAATGTTTAGGTTTGAAAATGACCTCATGTTATTTAGATGTGCCAGATGTTAGGCCAGAGGTCTCCAAACTTGGCAACTTTAAGACTTGTGGACTTCAACTCCCAGTTAATGTCTTAAAGTTGCCAAGTTTGGGGACCCCTTATGTTAGACCAGTGGTAATAAACCTGGTCCCTACCGCCCACTAGTGGGCGCTCCAGCTTTCATGGTGGGCGGTAGGGGTTTTGTCCTCTACGTTATAAATAACCATTACTGTGGAACCGGTGGGTGGTTAGAGAAAATTTTACTGTTAACAGAGGTACAAAAGTGGGCGGTAGGTATGAAAAGGTTGACTACCCCTGTTAGACCTTCAAATATGGCTCCCAACATCCCCAGTCCATTTCAGTGGGTAGGAATGTGATAGTGGCAGTTCAGCAATTTTAGGGAGGCTGGGAATACAAGAGAGAGAGAAAAATAACTTCAGAATTCCCCCCCCCCCATTTTAACAGTCAACTCCATTACCAAGACAGAAAGCGTACGATAATGTGCAAAATTAATAAAAAAGAAGCTTAAAAAAAACCCTTATTCACTACTTGGCTGATTGCATTAATGTGGTACTGTGGTGGCAGCAGGTGTACTTGGTTCCTTCCACAGCCTTCAAAAAAAAAAACCCATTTGAGGTCAATTGCTGCAAGAAGGCATTATTCTAGAGAACTTGCATTGTGCAAACTGAAGGAGGGCTGGATGAAGCTATGGTAGGCATTTCCTGCCTTTACACCAAGGGGGGAAATGGAGTGCTTGAGAAATCTCTCCAGGTGTGCCTTGACAAATCGTCCAAGGTGGTGACTATAGTTGCACTGCTTCAAGTCCCATTTGTATAGAAGAAAACAAGCTCTCGTAGCAACCACTGCTCCCAAGTTCAGAAAACAAGCTGGCAAATTTGGCTGGGATTCTGATGGCTTTCTCTGGTACAAATGGTGCATTGTTTTTCTCCTGGTGACAAGTGTAAAATGGTCAAAGTGCATTAGAAAAAATTTCAAACCATACTTCTCAGTGAAATTTTTTCTTGAACCATTTTGACTTGGTCTTTTTCTCATTATACTGTGGGGAATAAGCGATGTAAGATAACAGCAAGTGATAAGTCTGTACATAGGGTCAAAGTACAGATTGGCCTGAATAATATTGTAAAGGTCTGTTTTTCTACCTGAGGGAGGGTTGCATGTAAAACCACTCCAGTACAAAACAAAAGAGATTGCAGACTTACGTAGAGCTAATAATTGCCTGCTGCACACTGTGACAAAACTGTAATTTGAAGGATTAACTCTACTCACAAAGGCACAAAACTCCAGAAAAGACAAATTACAGTGCTGACTTTCCCAGCCTAATTTGCCTTGCAACCATGTATGAAAATTTTTATTCTTTTAATTGTAAAGGTCACAGCCTTGTATTATCAGGAACAAATCAGCAAAATTGTTCTTAGCTTGTTGGAACCTGAATTTACCTGGATTCCCTTTTATTTTTGGGTGGTGTACACTATTTTTTTTTAAACATGAAAATTAGGCTCTCTGAAAAGGAATATTTGCATAATTCCCATAGATTATAAGCAAATGCAAAACAGCTCTGTTTCAACTTGGCAGAAGTGTGTAGGCTTTTCTATCTCTTTAAACACACACATATACACACAATACTTTTTGTACGTGTAATTCTACTCCACTCAGGCCTTGTAATATACTATCCAAGATAGAACTGTGGTTTTTATGTTAAGCAAGCAAAGTGTTGTGAAAAGAATTAGTTGATTGGTGTTAGTTATCTTAGCCAACCTTTTCTTGTTGAAAAGGTGTTTAGCAATTTCTTCCCACAGCCTGCATTTCAGAAATTATTGCTTCACAGTAATTGTTCCATAGGCCCTATTATATGCTGGCATGTTAACTTAAAACATAGGAAAGTAGAGGTCAGTCTAGCTTTACAGACAGCATTGGAAGTTTTCAAGTTATACCTCACTGTTGAACAGTAGGTAGGTAGGTAGAGAGATAAATAGATGGATGGATGGATGGATAGATAGATAGATAGATAGATAGATAGATAGATAGATAGATAGATAGATAGATAGATAGAGCAATAGAAAGATAGAGAGATAGAGAGATATACCTACCTGATATTGCACATTCTTTAATAACAGCCTGACCCCCTGAGGGTAGAGGGTGCAGAGTTCATGCAAGCCACTTCTACTGCTAATGAACAGGCAGGGGATGTGAGGGTTTTTGCTATTTTTCTTCTCACTTGTCCGCAACTCTGTTGCATGTTCACAGAAATCACATTTTCAGGAGTATTCTTTAAATAAACTGCAAGTTAAGGATATTCATTCTACATGCAAACTACTCCTGTGCTGATAGAATACTTACATGAAAGTGAATGGTGCAGCCATAAACACTAGGGTAGAGTTAGAGTTTATCGTGAACAAAGAACCAGGATAATTAATGCGGTTTGGATTTGCTCCTGTTGGGCCCCAGAAATGGCTAAACAAAATTAAATAATCCCCACCGTTCATTAACTTGGAATTATGTGCAACCCAAAATCACTTCTAACAAGCATTTGAGATACAGATATTTTGACTTCAACTGCCCCAATTAGCATGTAGCACTAAACAAAGCCCTTTTTAAGATGAGTTTAGTCTGCTTAATAGTGCTTGATGGTAGGAGAAGGTAAGTGTAAACAAAGTAGTAGCAGCTACAGTGCGCACCAATGAATTAATGCATTTCATTTGGATTGTGAAGAGAAGGCTTTAAAAGAAAATGATGTCGATATATTCATTTAGCATGAATGTGCAAAAAATCCCTATTAAATGAAGTAGAGGTCTGCCAGCTTTTCATGGATCAATTGGACTGTTATTGCATATTTTAAGAAGCTGGTTTTAATATTTTTTACATTCTAGGTAATCCTCATTTAGCGACTGCCTTGCACTGCGGCCTCTTGCAGTTACAATGGTGATGAAAAAATAACTAACCATTCCTTGCATTTATGACCTTTGCCTAAGAGTCTGCAGAGATTTTCAGTCATCCAGGTCATGGTTGTCCCAAAGGCTTTTTCAGGGGGCAACTGGGCTTTCTGGTTTTTTTCTTTTGAAGATGTTTCGCTTCTCATCCAAGAAGCTTCCTCAGTTCTGATAGGGTAGTGGGGAATGGAAGGATTTATATTACTTGCAGACAGCTGGCCATTTGCATCCTTTTAGAGAGTTGTTGAAGCACTTGGAGGTTTATCTGACTAGAGGAACCAGAAGCAAGTGATCCTGAGGACATAGATAAGTCTCCAAGTGCTTCAATGACCCACTAAAAGGTTGCAAATGACCAGCTGCCTGCAAGGAATATAAATCCTTCCATTCCCCACTATCCTGTCAGAGGTGAAGAAGCTTCTTGGATGAGAAGCGAAACGTCTTCAAAAGAAAAAACAAAAGTCCAGTTTCCTCCTGAAAAAGCACCTTTGGGACATACTTTGCCTAAGGCTGCAAAGCAGCATAAGGTTTAGAATGGGGTTATGGCTGGTTCATAGCTTAGCATCTAAAAGTTAGCTTGCAAATAGAGAGTTCTCAACAATAGAATTGCTTTATCATACCATACCAATTCCTATATGGCTAAAACTTTTAGGAGTTTGTGTGTGGGTTTTTGTTTTTTTTTGAAGTGTTATGCCCTTGTTAGAAAAGTTTAAAAAAATTACCCAAGATTATTAAACCACTTAATTGGAATACTTGTCACAGGTCAGGAAAGAAGCAGATCAAAAGATTTGGGGGTACTTTCAATTAATAGTTTTAATTCAGTGAAATCTGATGAAATAAGCCCAAAGGGGGAGAGGGGATTCCAGTCTAAACCTGCTTTGATATGTTGAGTAATAAATTATGAAAGCTGGCCAAATAAGCCTTGGAGATTTAACTGCTGGCGACAATTCACTTCAGGTTTAAGAGGTTATCTTCAGTTCTGATTTTCTGCTCAGAATGCATTTACATTCACATTCACATTCATAAAGCCTAGGTAAAAGAAAAAAATGCTAATAATTCAAAATGCTAAATTTTAGTTGCCATATTAAAATATCTAACTTTTTTCTAAATTCCATGTATTTATATTGCTTAATTTATTTTGGTTTAATATGTTAAGCTTTGTCCCTATTAATGATTATGTAATCAAATGAAATGAAACAAATGCTGAATGTACTGTATGTGTATTAAACTCTTGCTATAAAGAACAAACAGGAGAAAACAAATAATATATGACATTTTCTACATCTGCTACATAAAATTTTTTCTGATGAATACAAAATATTCCAAATACAGTTACATTAGTTCCATTCTATACCCTGAAAATAATTTTCCTAATTCCTAATTATTATCAACGTTATTTACAACTTCAATTTGTGTTAATAAACAAATACCTTCATCCTTTTCTATTTCTAAATAATTTTTTTAACTGTCTTTTCACAGTTTAACTGTCTTTCGAAAATAAATTGCTTTCTCAGCCCTTAACTCATACCTTGGATTCATAGATTTGAATTCCTCCTTACTTCATATATACTACATGTATGTACACTAAAAATGTTAGCAACAAATTCTTTGCCTGATTGCTGGGTGGCTGTGGCCATGACAGGTGTGGCCTAGTCAGCTTCCTGCACCACAGCGGGGGAGCATTTCTGTCCTCCCCGGGCTCCGGAGGTTTTTTCCAAGCCTCCGGGAGGGCGAAAATGGCCTCCCCAGGCTCCGGCAAGGCCCATTTCCGGCCTTCCCAAACTTCCAAGAGGCCTGTTTTTTGCCCTCCCCAAGCCTCCGTACATGCCCTGCATTTACCTGGATCCAAAACAGTCCGCTTGCGGACTTCGGGGAGAGGAGGGGTGGAGGGGGCCAGCCAGGAGTGGGATTTGGGGGTTCTCTGAACTGTGCAGAATTTTAGCTAGGGGATCTCCGAACCCCCAGCAGCCCACCCCTGGAAAAAGGATTGAAAAACCCAGCAGCCAACTATTTTTTTTTTTGAAATTATACTTGAAATAGAATCACAAAGACTTCCGAACTTCCCATATATAAATTGGATGGTGGTATCTGCATCTCTGTTTTAAGATGGAGCCTTTTATACATTTGTTCATTGTGAAAGCGTTAGGTAGTATGCCCCCAAGGCTATTCTGAAAGACGTTACTTAGAAATCAATCATTTTTTAAAAAAATATATTTTGATAAAGTAGGGAGATTGTATTCTTTAACTCTAATGTTACAGGCTGGTAAACTCAAGTGTTTGAATTTTGAGCTGTTATAGTAACCTCTCTATATTTCTGCTACAGCTTCCTGCAGAGAGATCATAACTTTGAACTTATTTTTTTTTCCTCTGATACCTCTTAAAGGACTTGAGCATCACAATCAAATCTGTTGAGACTGAAGGAGTGAAAAAAGTAAAATTGTCAAGCTATGTCAGATAAACAGTACAATTTATGTAATAATCCAGAGGGTTTTTCAACTTTGAAAAACAGAAAATGGCATATACCTTGTAGGTTCGGAGACCACAATGTTGACGCAATAATTAAAAAGAATGCCAAAAGGAAGTATTAATGCATCCTTTTAGAAAAATAAATGGAGGCAGTTATATTTCATAATGTATTGGTATTTCAACTTTTTTTTAAAAAAAAACTATTTCTTTTCAAACTGTTTTTAGTTCTTCAAAATTGAATTTGCTGTTATACTAATACAATAATTATTTTTGCAATTGGTAATGCTTTGCAGTTTAGTTCTTATATCTCAGTTATATTTCATTTTTGCAGGCCAGTTCCAGTCCAATGCTTCCTAGCCAATCTCTTCTGCCACCACATTCCAGATTAAGACTGACAAACAATCCAGGTATATAAATGATTCCACCATATCCTTTCCTTACTATAGTGGTAATGTATACTTTACTGTGGTTATTAATGGACTTTTGAGGAGTTCTGTGATCATCTAAAATGACCTACTTTGTTCAGTGACTGATTTTTCGGTGAATAATACTTACCTTGATATGAATTTACTCAATGAATTTAGGGATAACACTAATACAGAGATGAATGACAGACAGCTGGAATCACACTTGAGTATCAGTTGTTCAAAACATAAGAAAAATTAAGCAAAGCAAATTTTGTCAAACCTGTATTGCTTTATAGTAAGCACTTTGATCATTCATCGATGTACCATAGATTATTACGGTATAATCTGGCTTCAAAATCTGGAAGGAAAATACATTCGGAATCCAAATCAGTACTTAAAAACAAAGCCCAAATTGGTTTGGACAGAATATGAACATCCCACTTCATCTGACAGCTTGACCCAAGTCAAGATTGATAGTTCACATTAGTTGGTGGGGGGGACACAAATGCTTGTGTGTGGTTTTTTTTCACAATAGAACAGATTTCAGGAATTTTGGACAAAGAGATAAATGCAAAGATTAAAGAATCTCATTTAATCTCTTTTTTATTTTTTATTAAATTTTCATAACTTCTTTGTTAATAGAACAAGTTTATGGGGGATATAGATTACAACATTCAGGTGGGTCGAGATGTTTCTACTGAATTGGTAGTTTAAAAAAGTACCATATTAATGAATTGATAGAGTGAAGGAGGGAGGATAATCTAAACTTCCAGCGATCAGGTTATGGCACTAATGCTATAATGTTCAACAAGTAGGATCACTGCAGTGAGCTAAAAGGCATGCCATATCTCACTGATTTTATGAGGGTCTTCAGCGAAATCAGTTTCAATTAGCATTAATCTTTTTAGAATGTCCTTGTTTGTTTTACAGATAGGTTAATGACTATTTAAACATTATGATGGCACTGCATGAGTAGTACTTATGGCCGGTCCTTGAGGTTCTGACCATTCCAGCCAGTCTATGGTTGTGTATTCACAATCTGGGTGCTTGGCAGCTCACACTTAAGAAGACTATTGCAGTGTTCTAGGGTCAGGTGATTGTCATTTGCACTCTTCCTGCCAGCTTTCCACAAGCAAAGTGTAAGTCACTGTTTCCGCACCATCGTAATTTTGAACTGTTGCTAAACGAATGGTGGTTAAACAAGGAAAACCTGTAATGCCCTATAAACCTACAACACTACAGCTCCCATCTCCACCTTCGTTCTATGGAACTCACTTAGAAGGTATCAACTTAGAGAAAGCTGTACTAAGCAAAGCTTCCCTCTTTTGGACCCATCTTTGCATTCTCCCTGCCTTCTTGTTTATTTTTATTTATTTATTTTGAACACAGATCCACACATACCTTTTGCAGGCAGATTCAGTGTGTTGTGGCATTATTTATTTGTTTGAGTTTTTTTATCCAGACTTTATTACTTTATAAGTAACTCAAGACAGCAAACGTACATAATGCTTCTTCCTTCTCCTATTATCCTCAGAGCAACAACCCTGTGAGGTGGGTTGGGCTGAAAGAGAACGAGTAACTGGTCATACAGCTGATTTTAATGCCTATAGTGGGATTAGAACTCAAAGTCTTCTGGTTTATAGCCCACCAAGGAAAGGCAAATCAAATAAAGAAAATTGCTAAAATAAAATTCCAGAAACAAAACCTGAACCTAAAATCCCCATAAAAGGCAGATACAAACAACTATGCCCGGGTATGTTGAAAATAAAATCAGGTCTCCACAGCTGTCTGAATCTTGATTGATTAATTATGTGCCATTGCAGATTTTATAAATGAAGTGTGTTAATAATTTCTAATTCTTTGTAGTATGTAAATTATCCCATATGTTTTAAATATTATTGGAAGAACTGCAGTTTGCAGCAGTGACCTTAAACTGGGCATTTTATTGACCAGATTAATATCAGTTCTTTTGAAAAACAGAATATGTTATTTTAGAAAATGAAACAAAAAATGTGCAAATAATATCTTTGTGCCATTGGAATTCTAGAATAACCTAATCTAGAATGTAAAATATTAGGAAAAGGAATGCATTGTTTCATCAAAGTTCCCATGAGAACATTCATAACATTTAGGTGACAATGGAACTTCTGTTTATCTCTTTTGGGTTCATTGCTATGATCCCTCTACTACAAGAACATTGTTTTTAGAGAGACGTGGGAAAAGAGTTTCTATATCTGTCACCATTAGCTATGGCAAAATCATGACAACTTAAGTTTTTCTCTAAGATTGTTTTCTTCAGCCTTGTGCCTCCACATAGCCAAGGGGGATTTGGGAATTTGGAACCCATCAAAAGGGAATCAAGATTAAGGAAATTGCTATGTTCCATAAATAAGTAGCATATTTTTCTTCCATTACTTTGTAAATTTTGTTTACTTTGTAAACCATGTACAAAATGAATTGCAGGTGACAAGTAACTAGAACCTACATGTTAGTGCCATATGCTTGTTAAAACTAACAGTAGAATAGAATGGAATAGAATTGAATAGAATAGAATAGAATTGAATTGAATTGAATTCTTTATTGGCAAGTGTCACAAGGAATTTGTCTTTGGTGCATATACTCCCAGTGTACATAAAAGGAAAAAAAATACATTCATCAAGAAGCATAAGATAACAACACTTAGGGATAGTCATAGGTTACTAATAAGCAATCAAATCATACTAGGAAACAAAACAATATAAATTGTAAAGATACAAGCAACAGGGTTATAGGCATAAGTGGGAAGAGATAGATACTAGGAAGTGTTATTAAAATCTAGTAGTAGAGGAATAATAGTAATACAATCTAAGTAAATAATTTGACAGTGTTGTGGGAATTAATTGTTTAGCAGAGTGATGGCATTCAGGGACAAAAATACTTGTGTCTAGTTGTTCTGGTGTGCAGCGCTCTATAAAGTCGTTTGAGGGTGGAAGTTGAAACAATTTATGTCCAGGATGTGAGGGGTCCTTAGATATTTTTACAGCCCTCTTTTTGACCCATGCAGTATACAGGTCCTCAATGGAAGGCAGGTTGGTAGCAATTGTTTTTTCTGCAGTTTTAATTATCCGATGAAGTCTGTGTCTGTCTTGTTTGGTTGCAGAGCCAAACCAGACAGTTATAGAGGTGCAGATGACAGACTCAATAATTCCTCTGTAGAATGGAATCCTCAGGTCTTTGGGCAGTTGGAGCTTTCTGAGTTGGCGCAGAAAGAACATTATTTGTTGAACTTTTTTGATGATGTTTGTGATATTAGATGTCCATTTTAAGTCTTTTTTTTAATTAAAGTTTTATTTGGGTTTTCACACGTACAAAATACAAGTAAAACATCTTTTTGGAAATAACATGGTCCCCGGTTGAACTTCTTTACATAGACACAAAACTCAATTTCATGCTCCTTTTTATGTTCTATTCCATATCTTATACTATTCTACATTTTCTGTATAGTTTTTCCTCTCTTTTAATTTTCTCAATTTTATTTTGATTATCTCATCTCAATTCAAATCATTATATTTATACTTTTGTCTGTTCTGTTTCAATTTCATATTATCTTTTCTCATTGAACAAATTTTCTCCTGTAGTTACTAATTGGAGTATGACACCTTTATATCTTTTAATTACATCCATTCAACTCTTATTTAAACTTCAATATATACCTTAAGGTTATGACCTTCAATATAATACATAACTTCCAATCGAAGTCTGCTTGGTACATTCTTATAATACACACTATATTCTTTTTTAAAAAAGATTATAAATATATGTAATTATAAACCCCCATTCCAATTCAGTTCTATCATTAATAATCATTAAAATCTTAACATTTTTAACACTTCTTTTCAATTAAATATCATACTTCCTTAAAGACACATATCCATAATTAATTTTTCCCTTATTTCTCTTCACATATGTTTTGTAAATCATTAAATATTCATTTTGTTACATTTATTTATTGACAAGCATTCTACTGAATTACGATAGCTATTTTAATCATACATTGTTTCATATTTTCTAAAATTATTTCTGTTTCTAATATAACAATACTATCTTATGTACCTTTGCAGAATCCCTTTTTCCATTAAGTTTTCGCCCATTATCTCTAAATAGGCCCTGTTTCTCTATATTTTGTTTCTGTCCTTTATAACTTCTTTTCCTTTCTTTCTTCCCTCTCATCTTCTCCCTCCCCTTTTTACCCCCTTGTCTCTTTACTTCTAATTCTCTCTTCTGCATTTCCCTCTTCTGTTGCTTTCTGATTTTATACTTATTTTTCACTCTGTTTTGGGGGGGAGTTGTTTTTCCCAATCTTAAACTTTCCATTCTCTTTCCCCCCTTTCCTTTTTTTCCCCCATCTAAGATTACTTGTTCATTAAAGATGGCTTCTTCTTTGTCGCAATCTTGTTCTGCAGGCATTTCCTGTTGTTTCTCATAATTCCAAATCTCCATTTCTAAAAACTGAAATACGAAGCCAAAAGAACCTCTCCCTTCTTGTGCATCTTTGTACTTTTTAAGTTCCATTTTCAGTTCTTCTAAAAGTGGAGCCATTTTAAACAGTTTTAAACAACTACCCAATTGATTTTAGTCATTCAAATACAATCTTGAGATATGATAGAACCTAGAAATTTGAAGGTCTCTACTGTTGATACTGTGTTGTCTAGTAATTGTAAGAGGTGGATTGTATAGGAGGGTTTCTCCTAAAATCTACCACCATTTCTATGGTTTTGAGTGTATTTAGTTCAAGATTGTTCTGGTTGCACCGCAAGGCTAGTTGTTCAACCTCCCATCTGTATGCAGATTCATCATTGTCTTGAATGAGACCAATCACTGTTGTATCATTTGCAAACTTCAGTACTTCAACAGAGGGATCTTTTGAGATGCAGTCATTGGTATATAGAGAGAAGAGATGCGGAGAGAGCACACAGCCCTGGGGGGCTCCTGTGCTAATTGTACAGGTATCTGATGTGATTTTGCCTAGTTTCACCTGCTGCTTCCTGTCTGTTAGGAAGCTTATGATCCATTTACAAGTGTGGTCAGGTACAGCTAGCTGATTTAGTTTAGTTAAAAGAATATCTGGAATGATGAGATTCAAGATGTTGTAGGATGTAGCGTAGAGTCATATTAACAGCATCATCTGTTGATCTGTTTGCTTGGTAGGCAAATTGCAAGGAGTCTAACAGCCTTTCAAAGGTCTTCATAACTACAGATGTTAGATAACTTCCTTTTTTCCAGTGATAAATAACAAAGGACTATATGTCTCTATCAGCCTACCAACATGTGAGCATTACTTGCTGTAGTGCCAAACTTTGACAATAGCTGAGTGTGATGACATATAATATTTAATAAAAGCTAGAGAACAATTCGCTCTGTATTGAAGGTGTAAAACATTGGATATTTAGTATGGCTTGGTAAAATATTACATACCTAATCACTTTGTGTTTTACAAAGAGTAGACTAGTTCATCTGAGTCTCCAAAATTTGTCCTAAAAATTATTCCACAATTACAGCGTTAAACCCACTCTTAGGTCACAATAGCTTAATTGTAGTTAAAAAGCAGAGGGGACAGTCAGTGTCCCCTCAGTCCCTTTTTTGTAGTTCCTGGAACCCAGAGATAACATTGTTAAATAATGGAAAAGTGGTTTTTAACCAATGAATAATAGTTAAATATTTTCAGAAATCTGCCATGAATCCCAAAAAGTAAAAGCTCAAGAACTGCAATGAAGCATATCATAGTGTCAGAATCATGCCACTACCATTCATGGCTGAGAAAATATTTTTAAAATGTCACAATACCATGTGTATATATATGGATGGATGGATAGATAGATCATATAATATACATGTACATATAATGTAATACATATTCTAAAAGAATGGAGCATATAAAAATTGAAGACAAGGGTAGGGCTTTGCTTATATACAAGTTGTACTTTCCTATAACTTCAGTATACATATACATATTCACGATACATGTATGTATAGTAAAGATATGGGAAAGTACAACTTGTATATAAGCAAAACCCTATCATTGTCTTCAATTCCTTATATACTCCATTCTTCTAGACTCTGACAGCCATCTGGATTTTAAAAAAATAGTTAAATAATACATCTAATGCATTCATATTTTTGTTAATCATTATGAAAAACATCTTGATTAGGGTATAGTGGTATGTTTGCATGAATAAGTAGGCATGTTGTGCTGTGCAGAGGATTTGGGAGAAGGAGAGAAAAAATTAATTGAAGAAAAACATTCAGTATGAAGCCCTGCCTAGGAAAAAAGTGTGTGTGTTTTTCCTCTAGCTATTTATTGCATCTGTGTACCTTATAAGAATTCCCCAAAATTTATGGGATACTTCAGAAACTGGAGAAAAATGTTGTTTATGTCAGCTTTAAAGAAAAAAAGGGGAAGAATCCTGAATTAAATCCAAAATCTTGTTTGCGGCCATGAAACTTACAAACTTGCAATATTTCTGGAGATTTAAAGTTATTTCTGGTGTGAACTATAATGGGAAGGAAATACATTTGTAATATGAAAATGTATTCTGACAAATAATTAAATAAGATCCAGTAATGCATTGGTTAGAATGTTGGATATGGACTAACAAGAGCTGGGTTATAGTCCCTTCTTCCCATACATCTCACATCATTGTTTGGGGGGTAAAACTAAAACTAAGGCCGTCCCTACATATGCAATCTTTTGCTATCAGAGAAAACCCAGAATATAAATGTTCCTTTCTGAGGGAGATGAGTGGTAAAGAAAGAGAAAGAGAGAAAGAAAAGAAAAGACTTGATCATATTACAATATTTTGTACTTACAAGACATGGTCTGAGACACAGGGAAGCATCTTGTATATAATGGAAAGCTTAATATATCTAATTTGATTAGTGCCTCCTTGGGAAATCAGCTTCAAATTTCTTTAAACATATTGATACTGTGATAGAAGAAGAGGGATGTACGTAAAGAAATTATTAGTTGCCTAGAATCATCTGCTTGAGATGGCGACAGTCATTAAATGAATCATCATATGACCATAATCTGATTTACAAACATTTTTATCATGGGCATTAAGCAAATTGTGAGTGTTAAGTGAATCATGCAGTCATTAAACAAATCTGGCTTCTCTAATTACCAGAAGCCAGCTGCTATCATGTCACTGTAAGACATTGTGACTGTCATAAAGGCAGCCTGATTGCCAAGTGCTCAAATTGCAATCACATAACCTCAGCAATAGTGTGATGGTCATAACTTTGTGGATGGTTTTATGTTACTTTTTCTGAGGCCATCTTAACTTTGGACCATCACTAAACAAATGGTCAGAAGTTGAGAACCGCCTATGTTTAATAGATGAAACATGGAGAAGGCCTATCCCATTGGATCTAATGGGACAAACAGAAATAATTGAAGAAAAGAAACCCTAAAAATAACCTGGTTCCATGTCATTATATATACTTCAGATCCTTTCACTGCTTGTTCTGGCAAACCATTAGCCATCTTCCCAGAGAATGATAAACCAAAGCATTAGAGAATCCTGGCTTATTAGAAATGAGATATATGCTAATTCACATAACTGTTACGTGCTTTTTACTTACAAGATTCTAAAACCTTCTTTTCACCATTAACAGCAGATTCCAAAATTAGATTTCTATCAGCATGACTACCATGCAAATTAAGATGATTATTGTGTACAGGATGATTTCAAATCCAGTCTAGCAGGAGTAAAAATTAGAGCCTGAACATTGGGACAGTTCTCCCTATTTTGGAGAGTCTCAAGGAATAATTTAAGCCCCTTAACTTCTTCCCAACAGCCTTACTCTGGACAATTCAGCAATATAATATTGATGAACAAAACCCAGGTACTCTTGGGAAGCATTTTTTTCAAAGTATAGTCCAGATTGCATGGAAGCCAAACCCCTCTCCCGCCATTTTAAAGACAGCCATTTTAATAAAAGGCAATATCAAGGTTTTTGTGCATAAGCCATGTGACAGCTGATCAGTTACTTGGCTAAAAGTTGTTCAAGAGATGTATCTGGATAGGGTAAAGTAATGGGGGGTGGGGAACCTTGCCTCTTTTATGACAGCTGGCTCAGATATTCTAGGAGTTGAAGTCCACAAGTCATAAAAGGCCATGGTTCCCATCTCTGCCCTAGAGGCAGCTGTATGGCATTTCTTACCACATTATGGAAATAATTTGCCACATTGTCTTCCAGACTGTTTTTCAACTTGCCAGTATACTCCAAAGTCCTGGATATTTTCTGATGGTCTTCCATTCAAATCCAAACCAGGTTAAACCCTTCTTATCTTTTTCCAAGATCAGCCAAGGTGCTGCTTTATGCTATTTCTAGACTTGCCTTCAGTAAACTAATCACATTAACATTGTTTTCTCCGTCCTGGGGGAAAAAAAAAACACCTGGAAATGCTTTTATCTTCTTAGGGCTGCTGAGGGAAATTCAGGTAAACATTCATTCAGAGCTTGCTGCCTAGGGGGAGCTGAGTTTTGTACCCAAGAAAATGACGGAATCTCACTTTGTTAAAAGGGCACCTAAAAGTGCTTCACAAAGGAAAACCTGATGAATGGTGTGATTGCAAAAAACAGCAAGAAAGCTATAAAGTTGTCTGCTCATTCTTGCTTTTAAAAACACGTCCCAGAACACACAATTCCTGATGGAACTCTCTGTTCAAGATATGTACTGTTGGTATGCGTTTTTCATGGAAAAAACCACAACTATGACATCACACTAGGTTTGTATTCTTTGCATTTAAAAGATTGTGCTTCAAAATTTTCCCTCTGATTGATAATCTCTTAAAAGTGACAATGCAAATGTCAGAATAGTATAACTTTTTTTTAAAAAATGTTGGCTTATTGTGTTTACAATGAAATCAAGACTGCACAGATTCCTCCATTAAGTGTTCTTTGTTATAAATTACTTCTAGGCATGTTAATTAAAAATATTTAGCTGAAAAGTATAGAAATGCTGAACGCATTAGCTGCAAAACTTTGAAGATTCCAAAGCTTTATCATGAGAAAACTCCTATTTATGTGAAATTGGTATATGTTAGGATAATTACCGCTGTGCCTTTGGGATAAAGGAAGTACTCTCAGCCAAATTATACAAGGGTGTGGATTAAATCAAGCATTACTTTTCTACTTGGCATTGATCTCTGTAGATTGCAAAACCAAGGTATGACGTAGTATTGTGCAAATAACTTGCCAAAATATGTTCCTAGCTTTTTTTTCATTATACAGAAAATAAGAGGGAGAGGAATCTTAATTCAGTTTTGTAAAAAAGATTTAGTAGAATTCAATTCAATTGATATTTTAGGACCTTTTAAACAAGGTTACAGTCAATATGAATTTACATTATGAAATCCTTGAAATAATCAAGAAAAAAAAATACAAGTTTAGTTTTAAATCAAGTTTCAATTGCACATGTTATGAATAAGGATGCATTTTAAGTGATTATGTGAAATGATAAAGTATGGAAGTATGATCTAAAATCTTTGTTCGTTAGAATTGAGCATTACAATTTTAAAGAAACAAGATAGATTTTTGGATGGATTTCCCAGAACGTTAACAGTTATTTGGTAGGCAAAATGTTGGTCGTCTGCACAATTAGGCTTACATGGATGTGTTCTATTGAATTGAGTGAGATTATTTCTGATTACATATGGGGATCAGGATTTGAAAAAAAAGCATCTAAGTGATCACAAAGTAGTTTCTGGAACCTTGAAATGAAACTTGATGTTTAGATTAGTACAAATCCTGGCCAAGTAAATGAATGTTGCACTTTGATGCAGTAGTTTCCTGATTATGAAAAACGGCAGGAAAGGATTAAAATCCTAGCGAGATAGTAGTTTTCCAATTCTGGTTAGGGCCAACTTTTCTCCATTCATAGGAGAGTAAATTGTCCTCATCAGTTGCATGGATTAACTAATCCAAATTTGATTGGGAGGCTTGGGACACAAGAATGTGAGCACGCTGTTAGTTACCTCAGGTTGGCTTATTCTCCGATGTGAAGCATCTAAATATTATAAATATACTTCCTGCTCTGCAGTTTGATAAGATATTATAAGTGCTGAACAGGTCTATAGATTCATGTATTTAGATTTGTTGTTGTTGTTAACAGGGTTAAGCAGTGCCTGTAGGCCTGTGGGGGTCTGGATGGGGAACAACAGCTGAACCCATCCATTTGGTTATCATCTCTAGTTCTGGATGGGGTTGGGTTACCACAGACAGACTCAGTAGGTTCTTCTAGATTAAAAGAGCAGGTGGCAGTCGTGGCTAGGAGGGCCTTTGCGAAGTTCATGTTATGCACCAGTTGCACCCTTATTTGGATTAGGAGGCCCTGTACACATTCACTAAGACCATGGTCATCTCTCAATAGTATTATTACAATGTACTCTCCATGGGGCTACCCTTGAAGAGTAATTGGAAGATGGTCCAGAATGCAGTGGTATGGACACTTCTGAAGGTCCTAACGTGGCATATACATAACACCAGTGTATGAACTGTATTGGTTACCAGTCTGCTTCCGGGTCCAATTCAAGGTCTTGATCATTACCTTTAAAGCCCTTTATGGCATGGGTCCAGAGTATCTGGGGAGCTGTCTCAGCCAAATGGGATTATCCTGCTCTACTTGTTCCAGCAGAAAGGCCTCGTTGCAGAGCCTATTAATGATTTTCACCCAGCTTGAATCCCGATAGGAGTGCTTTTTGCTGGAGGTGGTTGATGGAGTAAGAGGACCTCACCACTGTGCCACTCCTATCTATAAATCCTAATGATTAAAGTAATGATCTGGATAAGTGGCATCTTAACAGAATGGAAATGTGAATAGGCAGTTCTCTATTTTGAGAGTTCTCTTATTCAGTGACAATGGTGATTGTGTATCTCAAAAAGCAGATGACGCAGCTTACGATGTATTAATATGTATGGGCATTTTATTCAGTGATATAGCTTCTCTGTTAGCGGTCGGAACAGTGCATAATCAAATGGGCCATCAAGGCTTATAAATAAAGAAAGGGGCAGAGTTCCAGTCTTTGAAATAAAATGGCATCAAAGTGAAATAGAGGTAATATTAGTAAAGGTTTACAAAGGGCAGTGTTGGAAAATGTAGTGAACTCTGGGTTAATGTTACCACTGAATCACTATGAAAATCAGGTGGCCAGGCAAAAAACTATAGAGGCCTACCAGATCTCAACCACCGCCACCTCTATCCTCTATGTACACTGAGAGCACATGCACCAAGACAAATTCCTTGTGTGTCCAATCACACTTGGCCAATAAAGAATTCTATCTACCCCATGGAATCTAAAACTTCTGTAAGTCTGAATGGATAGGCTAGCTGTCAACTTTCCCCCCTTACTTCCTATGGCATCTGATTCTTGGATACTGTCTGCAGTTTTCTTGGCAAGGATTTTCAGAACTGTTTTGCCATCATCTCTTTCCTAACAGGAAAGACTTCATACCCAAGGCTGGACTCACAGTTTCCCAATTTCTAGCCTGATTTCTTAAGCATTATGCCAAATGTGCTCTGTAAAAATAATCTGAATCAAGTTGCAGGTTTGTAATACAATAGGGGATATTCCTTTACAAACTACATTTTTTTTAGAATATCTATGGGTGTACCCAGATTGTCACATATATCATGAAATAGCTATTCAATATGTACATTTAGGTCTTACAATAATAATGTGATGAGCTTTTGATCTCCACAGAGAAGAAATTCTGCTAGATCATATAAGCTGCTTGCAGAAATTCCAGCCTATGAGATACCTTAATAGAGCTTGCTATTGTGCATTAAATGTCTTTGCCTGGACTTTTAGATAGTTGTCTGCTCTTTCAGAAGGTGTGGAATCCCATTGAGAACAGAACATTCTTACCAGTTCTTATGACTAGAAACCACCGCCTACCAGTTTTTGGTCAAATTCAATTTTAGTTTATTTACCTTCCACTCAACTTTGTGTCCAGGAACTGATCCACATGCACAGCTTATCTTGTATAAGATGGTACTGAGAAATAGAGCTGTGCCTAGCTCCCAAAGGTCCTATTGCCATCAATGATTTCAACCGCTTTCTCCCATTACTTTCTGAGATTGGATTGGAAACAAGGATCCCAGCTCATGAAAACAATCCAAATGGGTGTAGTGATTGGCATTATCAAAAACTGCCAAGAGATTAAGAGGATCAACAGGCCCTCATCTCCCTCTGTTTCTCATGCAGGAATTCATGAATGCAAAAGGGCAGTGTTATCAGTTTAAGATTTTGGGGAAGGTTGGTTGTTCACCTTCTAAATCCAAATAATGGAACTTCTGATTGAAGGAATTTTACTTGAGTAGATATGATAAATGCTTTATTTAAGTTTATGCTTTATTCTCTGTATGGTACTTATGCTTTTTATTTCATCTTTTTTTAAATTGGAATTTTCTCCCATTTTTTTGTCAGTAAGACATGGGAATAGAGATTAATGGGATGGTTTAAATGGGAAATACATCAGATAAAGGCATCTTTAGGTGGAAACAATAGCAACTACACTAAAGTAGGAAGGAGAGTCAGGGAACTTAAACCCAGAGGATTGCAACAGCATTGCAAGACTTCCATGGGCATAAAGATTTATTGATTGCAGAGAAGGCTGGGCAGAAGGAGCAAGAATGCACATCAACAGTATGTTTCTTAATGCTTGAGACTGTCTTGTTTAGTTCATGCTCACATGTAGTCCCAGTTCAAAGAGATTTTTGAGTGAGAAAGTAATATCCTGATGGATCATGTTCCCTCCTACCTCATCTTAACAATTCCACAGATATTGCAGAGAAAAGCCAAGTGTTAATGAGCAAATGCTAAATGCTCATAAGATTTGCGTTTGGTTGCTTAGCAACTGTTCAAACTTATGATGGACCGAACCCTCCCCAAAATATTTTTTATCCAGATTCAAAGTTCAGATGGATGCCTGCCCCCAGTCATGTGACCACATTTTGGACACTGAGTAACTGGTCCTCATTTAAGGCCCTTTACAGTGTTCCTCAGACAAATGACTTCAGTTTATATTTGTTTATATTTTTACATTTAATTTCCAGCAAAAAAGAAATGCCATTGCAGACAGTGGGCTCACTTTACGATCATGATGATTTGCTGACAACCACTGCAAAAAATTTATAAAATCAGCTCGGTCACATGGATGACCTACTTAATGACCAGCTAATTTACAGTTCTAAATTGAGGATTACATTTACAAGTGGATTGGAGCGCTCATAAGTGTAAGAGCATGAGAAATATAACAACTAAATGGATGAGAAAAACGCATTGCAAAGGTGGATGGGTATCACTACAACTTCTTATTCCTCTACCAAGGCGGGGGTGGGGGGGAGTGTCAATTACCATTAGTTAATAATCAAGTTATGAACTGCTCAGCACCAGTACTAAACTGTTTAAAATTCGGTCTGTTTAAATGCAAGCTTAATAGCACCATGCTGAATTAGTTACTTATCTGGCAGAGGTTTTTTGTTGTTCCTCTGTTCCTTTTATCCCCACAATAATAAAACCACTTTGAGGTCTGAGACATAGTCACCCAGTAAGGCTAAATGTGAGCTTGAATCTCAGCCTTCTGGATACAAATTGATACCTTAACCATTTAAAGTGTTTTGAATTCTTTTCAGTGTGGAAAGAAATGTGCTTCTACCTTCTCTATGGTAGAAGATATTTTTCCCCTTAAATCTTTTTTTTTTCCAAAGTTAAAATTTTGAAACTTTTTTCAAAATTAAAGCATAATCCCATTCACTAGGAATATCTGTAAACAATATATTGTTTTCTTCTACTTCCATTAAACCACCACCACCTTTCCTGATTCAGAACTTTTTTCTCCTATCTATCTATCTTATCTGTCTGTCTGTCTGTCTGTCTGTCTGTCTATCTATCTATCTATCTATTGACATGATTAAGTGGAACATGGGAAAATAGGAAATATCACAATCATCTTGCTGTCATTTAAACAAGATATTAAATTAATTATGATTGAAAATTTTAAAATGATCTGAATTGTGAACAGATTCCCATAGCATAAAAAGTGTGACATTATCAATGGACTATCAATCCCAGCCTTACTTGGTGCTAGATATATCTTCATAAACCTGCCTTCTGACCAAAAGTTTTCCTATGGCTAAGATTCTCTTCAAACGCTTCTTCCTACCCTCATCTCCCAAATCCCTCTTTGTGATGACCCTGGGTATGGCACAAAGGCAACACAGTCAGATAATCAGTAGGAGTCCCTTAATAAAGGGATTAAGTCCAATTTTGCCCCCAATGTCCTGGTTACCTTCTGGGCTGGAGAAAAACTCCCAGGAACAGCCTTTGGCTGCAGAGAATCAAGTCCAAAAGGTCATCAACAAAAACTGTAACTATAAGTCCAATCAAGGTAATTAGTCCAGCAGGGCAAGAGAAGGAATTTCAGACATGAAGGAACGGCAGTAATTCAACACCGTTGGGAGGATGCCAGAAACACAAATAACCAAAATCAGCACAAGATAAAGTCACATTTGTTTCTAGCAGACACCGCACTCAGCTTGCATCTCTTTTAAACTCTCATTCCCAGGTGTGGCTAATAAAGGAAATCAGGGCCCTTTCCTCCCCCATAAGCCACGCAACCCATGTTTCTCTCTTCTCCGTTCCTCCCTGCATGCCCTAGGATGAAGAGGGGGTGGGCCTGGGTCTTCCTCGGAACTCCCTCTCCCTTGTTCTACCTCTTCCCTGCTCTGCCCAGCTGGATTTTGCCCTTCCCCAGTTTCCTCCACAGCCAACAGAGCCACACTCCCACTCCCTGTCAGCTGTTTGTCTTCCTCCTTGGATTCAAACTCCAACAGGGGCATGACCAGGGGTGGGTTTCTACTGGTTCTGTCCACCTCTGTAGAACCGGTAGCTCTGAAGAACAGCAGACATACAACTGGTTCTATGTCTGCTGGTGTTTTTGCCCACCCGCCCACCTGGGCTCTTACCTGACCTTTTTTTCCTGATTTTTTTCAACTTCAGCTGCCGTGCGAGGCACAGCTGCAGTTAAAAAAGCAGGAAAAGGGGGCATTTTGAAAGGCTGCTTCTCTGCACACAGCATGCTGATGACGATTTACAGGCACGTGCCGGCAGCGTGCAGGGAAGCACATCATAAAACACCGAACCTTGTAAATGACCAAACTGGTAGTTAACCCTGTCGGATCCCACCCCTGGGCATGACACTCTTTCCGTTGTGTCCCCCCACCCACCCATCATCCAATGTTCAGACTGGAAGGAGGTACCCCAGCCGTGTATCTGGAAGAGCATGTGAGCACAAACTCTATATGAGAATGAATAAATAAATTCTGCGAAACATTGTGATATATCTGCCATTGAGGGAAGGAAATGAAATGTCAGTCCCAGACCATTTTCTATTATATATGTGATTCTACAAGATTTTCAAACAAATGAAAAAATGCAATGGCCTTTCCATAAGATAACTAAGTAATTATTAAATGGGTGTGTTAGTTGGTAAATGTATTTGATTCTAATCTCTAATTAAAATTCTGGCTTTAGTTGCTTTTATATTTGATGTAACAGGTCTTACTTCATAATAGCTTGGAGCTCTGCATTCTGTTCCTCTCTGTCTCCCCTCCCTTTATCCAATTTAGTAACCAAAATATTCAACTTCCATGGCTGAAATTTTTAAAAACCAATACATGTTATTTGTCCCATTATACATATTGGGAAATTTGGGAAGGATTTTCAATACGTGCTTTTTCATTAGCTGCCCCTATGCTGTGGCCTTATCTCCCCGCTTCCATTTACAACATGCAGCAACTCTGCCTGCCTTTAGAAAAAACATTAAGACCTGTCTTTCCCCCCAGGTGTTTAGGTCCAGCTGAGTAGTCTCTCCTGTTGTTTAATTGTCATGTTTAGTTACATTTTATGTATTAGGTAGCTTTTTTAATGCTTGTGGCTATTTTTTGTTATTTTTGTTTATTGTTTGTTTTTGATGCATACCATGATGAGTCACATATGCTTAAGTTGGGCAGCCTTATAAATCCAATAAATACATCCATAAAATGTATTGATCTTAACTAAAATAGCATATGCTTAGCACCCAAACCGCAGCCTCTTATTATTTGGTGCTGCATTACATATTGAATCCCTTTTTTTCTTTTTCTTTCTATTGATCCCTATTCTTGAGCAATGTCTGTGTCAGATTGCTTCACTGTGCAGTGACCCATTCAGGGTCCAGATTTTCTTCTATGGCACTAGTGTGCTATTAATCATTGCCCACTGTCCTTGCTATTATCAAAACCTGTGATAAAGGCCTAGATCTTGACGTGGTCCAGTTTTCCATTAAATAAAACCTTGATTTCCCCAAATTGCAAATGCATCACACTGTTGTACTCAGATGAATCAGTCTTTGATGAGATTTACCATTCATGCTTGCAAATGATTTGAAGGCCCTCCCAGTGTGCATCATTCAAAAACCGTATCCTTGAAAAGGGCGAGGCCAAGGAACAGCATTGGAATTGGGTATAGTTTGCTCAGGATTCCAGTGGAACATCTATTGCAAGGGTCTTCAAATTTGGCAAGTTTAAGACTTGTGGACTTCAACTCCCAGAATTCCTGAGCTAACATGACCCGAGGTGGAATTCTGGGAGTTGAAAGTCCACAAGTCTTAAAGCTATCAAGTTTGAAGACCCCTGATCTATTCAAATACGGATTGGAAAGGCTTTGTGCTAGAATTTAAACATCTGTTGTTTGGAAGGAAAGCAGCAGCAGAAACTTGCAAGCAAGGATGTTGCTCCAACTCTGTTGTTCTTGTTATCATCTTTAACATCTGAAAGAAAAATAACAGGCTTTTGTAAATATATGTTCATGTTTTGTAACTTCCATAGTCAAGACAATATGCAGGAATGGTTTAATATTAGAACAGCAGCATCCTGTGAATAATATATGAAAGATTCTATATAATACAGCCATATACTATGCATTGAACAAATTGTTATCAAGAAATCCCTTGAGTTAGAATATTTCCTTCAGCCAAATTAAATGAGCCCGCCTGCCTGCCTGCCTGCCTGTCTATATATAGCTATCTATTTATTCCAGGAAGAACTAGTGTTGAATATTGCAGCTCAGATATGTAGTTCAATACACGGGAATTATGTCTATTGAAATTAAATTATTGTATATGATTTGTTACATTGTTGTTGTTTTGAAATCATTATGTTAAGCAGAATCTGCCCTAGTTAGCCTACTCAGACATTGTGTAGCTATAGGCCAGAGGTCTCCAAACTTGGCAACTTTGAGACTTGTGGACTTCAACTCCCAGAATTCTCCAGCCAGCATAGACAATGGTCAAGAAAATTATACAGTTATACACAAATGTCTGAATTGAGGCTTTACATCACATTATATTTAAGTTCTTTTCTGGGTGGCCCTTCAGCCAAGCAGTTGCTCAGTTGTCACAACCCTACATGATCATTTACTCCTTGATTATTGGCCTCAAAAATGATGAACATTGTTTACAGAAAGACCTGTTCCTGCAATATTGACAATGCCAATCCCATTTCTCCTCTCAATTTATACTCTGCAGATAATAGATGAATGAAGAACATCTTGCTATTTTTTTAAAAAGGGATTGTGGATTCTAGCCTGCCTTAGGCACAAACTCAGGTGGTAGTCTTTCAGCCCTAGGACGAAGGCAAGGGCAAACCACTTCCGAAAACATTGTCAAAGTTTCCAGGACTTGTCCAGGCAATTACCAGGTTTTTGTGAACTCTGACTTAAGGGCACCCAAAGAAAAATAATTCCCCAAAGCCAGTTTTGGCTGTTAAAAATTGTTCTCTATTTTAGCTAGATTTTGGAGCAAAGTTCTAAAAGGTTGAAGATGGCACCTGCTGAAGCTCTGACTTCCTTTATGCTTGCCATAAAGTAAAACAAAAATATACGGTGTATATATGGTGCTTCTGTCTTAAGAGAATTGTTCTGGCAGTGCCTCTCTCTCTTGCTTCTTTGTATTTGTGGATAGAAGGGAGAACTTTGATATAAGGACAGTCTATCCTTACAAAGCACAATCTCTTGCAATAAGATGTGGGTTTTCTTCACCTTACTTGAATTTCCCCATTCTGTGCCGCACTTAAATACCAAACTATGATATTTGCACCCATGTGCACCGAAACTATGCACATTACACATATTACAGTAGGTCCCTGATATAGTTTGGGATTAACAGTGTTTCCGGAAGTGAGACTGTTAAAGACCCCTCCCTTCTAAACTACAGGTGGATTGACCTGCCAGATCTCTTTGAATTTCTCACTGGAACATCACTAGTTGGAGCTGCATTCAAGAAGTAAACGCTTAGAAAAATCAAAGCGTAGAAAGCCTCTAAGCACATTCTTATCCTGTGAACTAATTTTCAGTCCCTGAAATGAACTATGCTTATTGTCTTTCCATAAGTGTCTACACCTGGAAACCCCAAACTGTCCAATTTAAGTGGAAAAAAAATGATTTAATAGTTGCTACTGTTCAAGAAATGGAATTGCAAATACTTACTGATCTATTGCACATTGCCCAGAAATCATCCACTAGATCCCAATCTGTTTTCTGCCCACCCCAGCTCCAGGCTATTCTCTTTAAAATACATTGGATTGTGCAGTTTTTCCCAGCTGACTCCTGACAGATGTACTGTACTGGCTTGCTCAGATCTTGTTGATTTCAGTTTATCTGTAATAATCATGACATCTGTTGCTTGGCAGAATTGTTTTTATATATAAAAGAAAACTTCTGTATCTTGTGGATGGAAATTTAATGCTTTTCCCCCCTTGCAACTCATGCTTGTTTCCTCCACGTCCACGTACCACATTGTTTTTTGCTTTTGAAACTTTCTCTTTTTCGAGATTTCACCATCAATATGGGATCATTAGAATACATGCACATCGTAAAATATCTATATGTACATTACATAAACTTATGTTACATAAATTTATACATACATAGTAAAATACATGTACATTAATTAATTCACAAGTGTAGCATTTTAGTGGCATAGTAGTTAATACCTAGGTATTAATACCTAGTGTACAGTTTAGCCATTTAGTAATCTTAAGCTTTTAAGTATTATTATACATTTTCTGTTTTCTATTTTAGTTTGTTTTCTATTTTAGTTTGATCTTGTTTTAAATTGTGTAACCCACTTAGACATATTTCTTTTACCTTATGAGTTTGGTAACTCCTTACAAAACTCTAAAAATTGAAAGTAAATATATATCTAAATCTCCATCCCACATAAGAGTAATATCACCACTGGCATTTCTTATACATTTACCTATTAAATAACCAAAGAGAAATTATATATCCTCATTCAATAACGAATAATTTCCTGAAGATCTTCAGATATATACCATTCCTGTCACATAACCAATTTTCAGTTCCATATTTAAACAAAACATTTACTTTCTACATACATCTTTTGAATAGGGTAACTATAACAATATGTTTCCCTTGTCAAGTACATTGTCAAGTTAAATAAGTTGCACAGCCACTCTATAAGCAAATCACAATAATGAAACTTTTTTTTCTAGTTCCACCATCTACATCTGCAGCCTAGCTATTTTTCTGCAGTTGTGACATTTATGTTTTCTTCTTCATCAATAGTTTCAATTCCAGTATTCAACATTCTTCCATTATAATACAAGTCTCTTAAATAGTCCTGCTGACATTTCCTTATCCGAGCTTTATCCCAAATTATATCATTGGGTTTTTTTTTCATTCCATTCACTGTCCTGGGACTCGTTGTTTAGCCCTCTTCACACATATTCAGAACCATGTTTATTTCTTACAATATCATTCTGTATCTTTTTCTTTTAATCTTAGCCATTTCTTTTTTCTCTTTCACTATTCTTTGCATTTTTTCTTTTTCTCAGGCTATACATTATCCAATGCATTTCATTATGTTTTGTGTGCATTTTTTTCTAACCCACTAATCATCCTTTTTCACACATCAGATGTGTATAACTCCACATACTTCTGTGGTTGTGGCATCAGCAAGAACTTGTTACTTTTATTCAAATTACAAAAGCAGTGTTACACTATGCTTCTGTATGTGTATGTGTGTGTGTGTGTGTGTGTGTGTGAGAGAGAGAGAGAGAGAGAGAGACAGACTTGGGGTAGAAATTGTAATAAATGACACGATGTTGGTGCTGTTTCAATCAATGTTATCCCCCAACTAGACAGGAAGTTGAGTAGTGGCAACTAGGCTTCTTTTCTTTGAAGTGTTTCACTGTGTTCTTTGAAGTGTTTCACCTAGTTGCTTATCCAAGTAGCATCTTCAGTCTGAGAAAATTGGCTAGGAGACCCCATATATGTCCTCCAGGGTAATTTCATTTCTCACCTAATCTGAATAGACTCGTTAGGTGATAAGCTGAGAGTCATTAAGGTATCCTTGCTCCAAATCCTTCTCTTAGTTGGGTTGTTAAGTGTGAACCTGTGAAATGGACTTGATTTTCCTGAAAGAGTAGCATTAAAAAATAGGGAACAGGTTGGGACTAAGGTATGCAACTATTGAGGGAAAATGTTCATTTTAGCATAAATGGATTCCTTCACTCCTCTTCAAAACATCTATCTTCTTTGTCCAAAATGGTGAAAACTACGGTCCTCAAAAGAGTGTCCTTTTTCTTTTAAGTGAAGCTGATGATTTTGATACTGACACGTTGCTTTTCTTCCTCTTGTGTAAAGGCTGCTTGGCTTCAGAGGTGGTATTCAGCAGCTTCTGACCAGTTCTGGACAACCAGTAGCGGAAATTTTGAGTAGTTCAGAATACCACCTCTGATTGGCCCTACCCCCACCTTTTTTCTTCCTCCCGAGTCCCAGCTGATCGGCTGGGTCTTCTTTTGTTGCCCTGCACAGGAGTTGGAAAGCAGGTTAGTGGGGTGGGAAAGAATGGGGATTTTACAGTACCTTTCCCCTGGAGTGGGGTGGGAATGGAGATTTTGTAGTATCCTTCCCCTGCCACACCCACCAAGCCACACCCACAGAACCGGTAGTAAAAAAAATTGAATCCCATCACTGCTTGGCTTCTCCAGTGTAGGGTTCTAAGCACACCTTACCTCACAGTACTGTATAAACTACATTATGTTTCTTATGTTTTGGTGTAGAATCTTTAGCAAGGAGAAGCCTCTGTTTTATTGGGGTCTAGGACAACTTGCCAGGGCCATCTCACCCCACCCAACTAGCCACAGGACAACTCTCTGTAATCAACTAGCTGTGGGATAACCCGCCATGGACAATTCCATGCGGGATAACTCAACATGATGCAATGTTATCTACCACTATCCTTCGACATTATTTCCATTGAATTAAATGGAAATAATGTCAAAGAAATAGTGGCTGATAATATTTATCACATTGAGCTCACCTGCAAAGAATTGTCTGTGGCGAGTTGTCCCATGGTGAGTTGGCTATGGTAAGATGGTCATGGCGAATTGAGAAACATGTATGATAGAAAACCTAATATCTAGATTCTAGAACATGTATTGCAAGCTACTCCCATGATGAACTTGTAAGTCTGTGAGCAAGTTCTTTGAGGTGATGCCATGTAATTACATATATATCTTCCAGTATATATCTTAAGATATTTGTGAGGAAATTTCTTATGAGGGTGACTAATACCACTGGCTTAGGTAGGGAAAATGCAGATGGAGAGTTTGCAAGCTTTCCCATGGATCCCTGCCAATGCACCTGAATAATCTCAACCTAAAAACTCCCATCAGTTGAGAAACAAGGCAACTAATGAGCTGATATCACCCACAGTGTTTAATTGAAGGATGTCCATACAGATGTTAGCAAATACCGAACTACTGAATATGGAGCTACCTGAATGTAGATTTGAATGAACAGGAAACTTACTTTAAAATAAATTTGTCTGAGGTTTTGCCTTGCTTTGTTTGCAGAGGTTTTTTTAATCAGTTGTTTCTATTTTTTTAACCCAGGATTTTATGTTATGTTTCATAATACCCATTTAATACCCTAACATACCAGTGTCATATACATTCAGTTACATCTGAGCTGCCTATCTGTTAAAACTGCTAATTGTGCTTGATGAAAAGACCATCATGAACAAGGGCATGATATCTTGAAAGGAGAGAATAACATATGATAGTCTAAACATTAAAGTATTAAAGGGCAGTGGTGGAATATTCCCATCTGATCTGTTAATTTCAGATCATTGGGTGAAGATAAGAAACCACAGAGCAGGTTGAGACCTGTATATCTAAATCACTATCTCCTTCTGTATTTGTACTTGGACATCATTGCATGATAGCCAAGCTGCTACTCTACAGATATTTTGAACTTCATCTCCCAGGATCTCTTCCCCAATTGGCTGGGGCTGGTAGAATTAAAATCCAAAACAGTATAGGCAGCAGCTGGCCTGACTCCACACTACAGCCATTACAAGAGGCTATGGAATGTGGGTGGAATGTTAATCTATATAGAATACCGGTGTCAAACTCACTGCGTCATGTTGCCGTCATGTGACATTCCGTGACATTTTTCCCCTTCATGGAGCTGGGAGTGGCCTGCGCGTGACGCATCCCGCCCATGGGCCACCAGTTTGACACCCCTGATATAGAATGAGACCCCAAAGCAGCACTTTCCATTGGTAGAGTACAGATTAAAACTCCAGGCCTTCTTGTTCAGGCAACGCTGTTTATTACATTTTCTCTTCGATCTGTTGAATATTGATTAGTGTTAAAGTGTTTAGTTATTTGATTGTTTTTCATTGTTAGCCTTACTCAACCAGATGCTATCGGAATGTGCTGAACTTTTAACTCATGACTTTACACTAAGTCGTTTCACTTGCTATTGGGTTTTATTTTAGAAATCACCAGTAAGGCCCAGGTGTTGTTTTTTTTAAATCAATTTAGTTTTTAACTAAAGCAAAATGTCAGACATGATTATCCAAGTTCTGCTACTCTGCGTTTGTAACCTTTCCAGGACCAAGAGGCCCTTGAGACTGTGGCTCATGCCCTTGTTACTACCTTCTCATTAAACTACTGCAGTACTTGGGAACATCCTTTAAAAATAACCCCAAAGTAGCAGCTAGCATGAAAGATGGTTGCTTATCTGTGGACAAGTGCCAACCTCTTTACCATAATAACACCTTCACTGTAGGAGCTGAATAAATTGCCAACAAAGTTCCAGGCTAAGTTCAAGTTGCTGGTTTTTACCCACACAACTAAGACAGTATTGCTTGGATCTTCACTACCTTTTAAACTATTTGCTTGCACAAGGGAGTCTTTGTGGATCGTCACTTCCGGAGAGAGGGAACTGGGTGCCTGGAGAATGACACTTTCCCAAAGCCCCTCCCTGCCAATATATAGGAAGGCTGTCAAAATAGTATTCTTTGGGGAAGAAAGTTGAGTAGTGAATTTCAATATTTTATTGATTATTGTGTTTACATAGTTAGCTGAATGTCTGTGGCACGGGTGTCAAACTCGAGGCGTCACATTGCTATCACGTGATGTTTCTTTTTTTCCTTTTGCAGAGCTGGGGTGGGCGTGGCCTGCGTGTGACGCATCCAGCCTAGGCCACTAGTTTGATACCCCTGGTCTATGGAGATTCTCAATCATCCATAGGTCGTGGATGTCCCAAAGGGGCTTTTTCCAAAAAGCAACTGGACTTTTTGGGGTTCTTTTTTTTTTCCTTTGAAAACATTTCACTTCTCATCCAAGAAGCTTCTTTGGGGAACTGAAGAAGCTTCTTGGATGAGTAGTGAAACGTTTTCAAAAGAAAAAAAGAACAAGTCCAAGTTGCCTTTTGGAAGAAGCACTTTTGAGACATACAATTGGCTATTTAGAATCAAGTGAGGCATATTCATGATTGCAAATAAGCAATTGGGAGGGCACTACTTTGGGGGATATTGCTCCTTGACAATATGTGTAATTTTTTTTGGTCTCTCATTATTATCTCCACTGCTGAGATTAATGTATCTGTTCTTCTCAGGACACCGGTACTATTGAATCTAGTTCTTTGACAGTCCTCAAATCACTACACAACTCAAATCACTTCACAATAGTTTTTCTGGGTTTCCTAAACTGACCTTTGGAAATGATTTTGGGACAAAAGATTCTCCATTTTTAAAAAATGTGTCTTTAAGGATGCCTTCTTCCTTAGAGATATATAGTTACCAGTTGGACACAAAAAAAGCACCCTGCCTTATTGAAAAGGTTTGTGAGCTTAATAGCCACTAGAATAATAAATGCAAAGGGCTGTTAAATGAGCAATGTACTCTACGTGGCTGGAATTAAAGAGCAAGACGAATGGAGCCAGGATGTCATATGATCAAAGAGAATACATTGAATTGCTTATACTTGTCCTTTAAGATAAAATGAGTACTCCGGTGCAATCTTGAAGTGGGTATGTAGAATGAATTCCCACTGGACCAAACAAGAAATGATGAGTGATGAATTTAGCAACAAGGAAAAGAAGCTATATTTTTAAGTAATACTACGTGGGGATTTTCTTGTGCCATTTCCCCAAATCATTTGAGTGGAAATACTGGATTAGCTAACCTGGTGTCAGGTCTATTAGATAAACTCTCCAACTGTTCCTGACTGAAGTATGTAGAGATGGGAGCGAAAGCAGATGGTTTTTATTTAAGATTTTGTGTAATGTCTCACTCGCAAGTTTTTAAATAAAAGCATTGATTTAACAGTAAGGGGATAACAAGCAAAAGTTTCACAGTTTTATCTTTTCACAGGCAGTTTCATCCCAATAGGAAATGCTTTCAGCCAAACACCATCAGCCGGACTACACTTGGTAAGTAGAAGAATTGTACCTCCTTTCTGCAGAAAAAATATATATATTAAACTTTACAAAAAATAATCTTCAAAGATTACCACTGAACAAAAGCTTTCTTCCACTTGCCTTCAATTACAAAGACTTCCCTCCAGAAAAGCTGTCTGCTTTCCATAATAACAAAATCAAAGAATGAACAATACAATATTCTCTTTCTCTGTAATTCATTTTAATTAGATAAACAGTGATGGCAAATTCTCCATCTTTATTTTAAAACGAAATACAGACTTGTGAAGAATAGGTCAAAAAGGAAAAAAATTAAATGGCATATTAACTGCAGTTTGAGATGAGAAGATAATTTAATTTTTGCTAATTTATTAACTTAAGCCCAGGTGCTTTTGTTGTTGTTAGTGTTTGGAGAAATCATAAGGAGACTGATTAAAAAAGAGAGAAACATTCATTTATTATATGCAACAGATTATTAGGTTGTGTTCACATTTTTAGGTTTCCTTTGTTGGATTTTCTCACCTGAAAAGCAAAGAAAATGTGGAGGTTCTTTGAAAATGCTTATCTCCCATTGCATACTGTTGCCAAGACTCATTCAAACCTGCAAAAAATACTTTAATTTCTTATGGCTTGAACATTTGTAGCAATCTTGAATAATCATAGAAAGAAGTCTGACTGGAAGAAGTGTGAGAGCTGTCTCCCCGATCTCTCAGTTTTTCTTATATTGCCATTTCCTATTTTACAGCCTCTGTCTCCCAAGGCTTGATCTGAGATTTTTAAAAGTAGCAGGTTGAAACTACAACTTGAGTTCTCTCTGGAAGTTTTTGTTAAATAGCTAGTCTTTCAGTATAGATAGGTAGGGTGTAAAAAAGATGGTTGTCGTAAGCATGATACACAAACATACTAGTAGTTTAAAAGTGGGTTGAGCATTAAAGATAAAAAGGAGAATGGAAAAGAAGAAAATTTAAAAATTAATTTTTAAAGAAGTCTCTGTCAGTGGTTTAAACCTGGCTTCTCTAGGAGGGAGCTTAATAAAAGAGATGTAAGTGGCAAATGGTAAAAAAAAAAACCATAACAACCGATCCAGCAGGAAGAAAAAAATGAATTTGTAAATAAACATCACTATTCCAATTTTTGGCATTGGGGGAGGGGTGTTATAAAAACAAAAGATTGCAGTTGCAGCAGTTTCATCAAAGCCCTACTTGGATATTAAATAATTTAAATTGATTTACAACTTAGAGTACTTTATAAAACATATTTGATTGTCTTTTCAAGTGGGGTAGCCTTATAAATCTCTAAAATTAATTAAGTCTCCCCTGGATGTTGGCTACCTTATAGTATTCCTTTGCAAACCAGAAATTCCATAGATACTATGTGATAGTTCATTTTCTTGTATATCTCTGTTTATCCTTGACTTTATCCTTCACATAATTCTTTGTATAAATAAATGATTGTAGCTGAAAATCAGTATATACATATGCAATGTTTAATTGACTTTCCGGAATCCTGGATTAAAGCGTGTTTAGATTTATAAACTGGGGGGGCGGAGGGTGAAAATGGGATGAAATTGTTCTGTATCGAACTACAGTGGTTCACAAAACTGTATAGCAACAGTTCTCATACATCAGTGCAGAAATCCGTTGTGCTATTTATTACTTTTTTCTTTTTAATTGAAGTGATCTGATTTTTCTTCTAATAGTATGCAAATTAACATCTATTAAAGTCAGAAGGATGTTTTCTGATTAAAGAAAAACGGATTGAAATAGTTGTGCAGCCTGACTAATTTTAGCTGTTGAATTATTTAATCTGCTTTTCAATTCATCTTTTTTAAAAATGAAATTCCTATAAGCTTTGTTACAGCAGCTGTGTTTGCATTTCATGTATGTATGTTTGTACATTACAGATTTCAATAAAGTACAGTCTGGCACAGTTTTTCCTCTAGGCAGATTATAGATTCCGATGCTCATTAAATCTTTGAAAGACTAGAATCAAATAAGGATCACAGTTATCTGAAAACTCAGGAAAGCAGCAGCACTACCTCTTATAGTAATTTAATTATTCACATTATAGACCAGAGTTTTGTTATTCCTTAACATTTGAATTATCACCACTTTTTTTTCTTTTCTGTTTCAAATATAAACAGAACGTTTCAGTATAAATTGATAGTATTGGTAAGGCTTCTGATTCTGTAAAGAGCCTTCCTCCTCCTCCTGTTTATGCTTCCCATACTGGTTCAGAATATATCAAGGATCCTTTTTATTTTTTTATTTTTTTTTTTACCCCACCTTTATTATTTTTATAAATTACTCAAGACAACAAACATACTTAGTATTTCTTCCTCCTTCAACCCTGTGAAGTGGGTTAATGTGAGAGAGAATGACAGGTCCAAAGTCATCCAGCCAACTTTTCATACCTAAGGCAGGACTAGAACTCACATTCTCCGGTTTCTAGCCTGATGCCTTAACTACTAGATCAAACTGGTTTTAAATTTCCCCTCCAAACTTTTAGAATAGGGGCAGAGGCAAGGGACAGTCAGTGGTGGGTGCGTTTCTCCACCTTTAAAAGCAGGAGTATTCCGAGCAGAAGAATATTTAGGAAATGCCACACAGTATTTTGCATCAAATCTCTTTTTCTCATAACTTGGATCTTTTTTTCACTGCACTGTTCAGCATGAAACATAACATTAATCAATTTAGCTGACTCTCATGTCAAGTTATTTTATTAACTGCAGAAGTTATAATGAGTATGTTCATATGACAAGCTAAGCCATATTGAGAACTAATCATGGTAACCCTCTTATCCATCACTTTGGAACCAAATGGCATGGTGTACTGTGGTTTGCTGGTTTATCCACAGTGTAGTTGTTACTCGAAACAGTTCAGTTTGCTGAGCAACAGGGAAGCTGCAGACATAGATAACTATTAAGCCTTTCTTTGTCAGGATTTTATCCTAAGGCAGGGGTGTCAAACTCAAGTCATCACAGCGGTGTCACGCGACGTATCGGGACTTTCCCCCCCCACTTTGCTAAACCGGGTATGGGCGTGGCCACATGATGCATCTGGCCTGCAGGCTGCGAATTTGATAGCCCTGTCCTAAGGAGTAAAAGACTAGGAGCCTTAGATAAATTTAAGTACTTTTAGGTATATTAACTGATGCCATTTTATACTCTTGAAGCAAAGAGACTTGGAGTGGTCAATAATGACTAGTCCCAATAACTGGGCAGCTTTGAGTTCCTTTAAGATCACCTGGTGAGTTATTTACGTGTAGTTCTCACCAGACTGCATGTTGTGCAAACACATTCAATAATAAACATAGGTGGAATTAACACATTAGTACCTCAGATTGAGTTCAGCCCTTCCTTGCCCCAATAATGTTTTATTCAGTTTAGTAAATGCCTTCAAGAAAGGAGAAGAAACAATTTAATATTAGCAATTACATCTAGCTCCATCTAGACCTTCAGGCACACTTTTTGCCATCTCCAAATCAGAAAAAAACAAACTTATTTTAGAATACATTCAAAACTTAAAAGATTGTAATTTTTTTGTATTTTTAAACTCAATCAGGATAATAAAGGAAAAGAAATAAAAGATGGGAATAGTTGATTTTGAAGTGAATTTTTTTTATACTGAAGTTAAATATCTTCCCTTGAATTTTCTCCCTTTAATTGCCAAATAATTTACCTTTTCATCACATTATACGTGTAGTGATATGCACAGTCTTATGGACTTGTCCATTAGTGGTAAAATTAACACATCGAAATGATGTAAAACTCTATATACAGTGCTGTAATATGAGAAGCAAGTAACACTTATAACAAACAGTGTGGGGTAAAGCAACAAAATACCAGCCTGTATGTAAGAACAATTACCAAGAAGGAATTTGCAAAAGAAAAGCAAAACCTAGGAATTTGTACAACGTATCTTAAAACTTGCTTTAACAATTGGCTGATGTAAAGATTGGGAAATAAAAATCAATTACCTATCATGATATCCATTACAATAGAAACTTTTGTGCAGCAAAATACATGTTAGCATCTCAATGAAAACAATGCTGAAATATCTTTTTGTTGTTGTTTTGTTTTACATTTAAGTGTAGATCCAAGATTCCCCCCCCCCAAAATAAATCTTCCAGATGTTTTGCAGTTCAGTTCTAGTAATTCCCAACTGAAGTAAATGTTGATTTGAATCTGAGTATCTTCTACTAAAACACGTTTTGTTCAGAATAATTTCTTATTTCCATCCTCCAAAACCTAGCAAATTGCTATTTTTGTAGTGCGTGACATTTTCATAGCAAATTTCTCCCCAAAGCCATAAGAAAGTGTTTTTTTATTGATTTCTGCAGGCTCAAATTTTAAGGGCTTCCCTTGCATAAAACCACAAAATATGAAAATGGCATGCACCAGCCTACTGCATCCATTCAAATTGGATTGTTGTTTTCATCCAATTCCAACAAAAGTAACTTTAAAAATATAGAGATGTTATAACTATTTGTTCATTTCCTGTCCTATGGAGAACAGATCCCCTGCCATTTGGTGATGGTGGATGGGGCTTGTGAGCATTGAAGTCCAGAGGGCTACAGGTTGCCCATCCCTGTACTTTGGACAAAATGTATGGAAGATTCAATGTGTGGAGCAAAGCTTCACATGAGATCGAAGATGGAATTCTGCTCAGTATAACTTAAGATAACACATATTCACAATGGCATGCAAACCTGTGCATCTCTTTTATATCCTACAATGCAAGATTGTGTCTGAGATTTGAGGCAGATTTTAATCCATTACAAAAGAGTCCATACTTCTTTCTTAGTACAATGTTGGGCAGGAAAGCACATATTCCTTTAAGAGGAAGCTCTTTGGAGCCACATTTTAATAACCCTTTAACTTAACACAACATCTGGGTGCATTCAAAATATCCCAAGGCATGCTGAAGCTTTAAATCTGTTATTTCCTAAAGCTTACCTCAGCTCATGGTTGTTTGATGGAGCTTTTTGGAGAGCTCATAACTATCATCTTTTTGAAAGAATTATAATGAGAATAGCAGAAATAATTATCACATTGACTCATCCCAGAGTAACAAGAGTCACTCCTTCCCTTTGGGTTAAATTCACTGCCTCTTCAATGTTGCCGTTCTGCAAATATTTGTATTATGGAAAAAGCAAAGAAGAGGCTCTAAATTTTCTTGTCATGGCGGCTTTGAGATGATAATGTGGTAAATTAGATGGTTCTGTGGTCTAGGGCTGTTGTAGATGCATTTGTGACAAATCTGTGTGTTTACACCCAGAACCAGTTTTTGTTTAGAAATGAAGGAGTAGTAGTTGTAGAGCAGACATTGTGTAACGTTTTCCTATTGTTTCCAATACAAGAACAAGCTAAGGGTGTTTTAAACAAAATGTTTTTCAAACAACAGTCAAAACAATAAAAAGGGAGAATAAATGGCTGAAAGGAAAACTAGAAATACTAAATCAACCAAACAAACACATAGTGTTCTAGTCTAATATCTGGAGAATGAATTGGGTCTTTGAGACTCATCTAAAAGAGGGCAGGATCTGGGCTATTCTGGTCTCTGGCGGGATGCGATATCACCGGGCGGATGCCATGTCAGAAAAAGCACATCTCCTGGGTCCATCAGATGGCATTCCTTGATAGATGGAATCTGAAGCGTGCCGATTCTGTCAAATCAGGGGAAAGATGGTTCCTTAAATAACGGTCTTGTGCCATGAAAGGCTTTATATATTGCAATCATTAAATGATTTGGTGGAAATTAGTTACTGTAAATAGGATGCTGCTAATACTCTTGATCCCATTTACATGCATATGTTATCTAAATTAAAATATCTTTTAGTAATTTGTCAATATTAAATAATTTTTTGTAGAACACTAATTTTACAGCTTCATCATATGCCAGAGGAGATGCTAATTCAATCTCTGTCCACGAAACAGTAAGTGCTTTATCTCTTTATCGCATTGTACAATATATCAATTTTTCAATTGTTAAACTTGTACACATTAATTAATTCTCCTAAATTGCTTTTAGATATATATTGGCCCAGATCAGTCCAAACCAAGACGATATATTCCTTTACTTATTTTAGGCCATTATATTGTTGATTATTTTGTCAACACAAAGAAGCAACTGTCACTTTTTAAAAACTTTAGCCAAGAGACAAGCACATCCTGTACCTTGTAGCGAACATCTATGGAAGCATACTAATGTTTATTGTTATATCACCAAATAGTTTTTAACATTTTAAAAGAAGATTTATCCGATTATGTTAAATTGTATAATTGTGCTATAAAAATAGTGATCCACATTTCCAAATTGATTGTATTGGCTGATGTCCAAAATGTGCATTCTTAAATGAAAGAAGCATGCTAATGAAAAACTTGTTCCTGAATGGAACAAAAATATTTGACATTTATACATTAGAAATAATGGGAATTTTTTTTATTATTCAGCAGTTCATAAAAAGAGTTCACAGTATTTTTTTCTAAAGGCTGATGCTCTTATTTTATATAAATAATTGAGAATAAGTGTCTAATCATGGATAATGTCTTGTAAGCTGTGATGGGTGGAGACTAAGCTGTGTAGGTTGCCTTATTGAATACTTGTTGGAATAGCTATTCATTTTTGTTTCAAGCTCTTTGTTAGATTTTCTGAGCACTTAATCTTTAAATGAATGCAAGTTTGCAGAGATGTGGTAACTGCATATCTCTGCATAAGAAATAACTAATGATTTGTGTACAAGCTGGTCCACCGGAGATCTTACAGTGACTTTTATAGAGTGAAGGGTTGCTTGTTTGTTTTAGTTGCTTCTCAGACAGATGTGACTTGCTTGGAGTGAGTTAATAAGGAAATCAACCATATACATTATGGTTTAAGATTGTATGTACCTTTTGAAAAAAAATAAAACTTTAATCAGTGCTTGTTTAAATTGAGCTAAAATACCTGAAGGCACTAAGAGATGCAACTATTCAGGAATATATGTACAATATTTGCAATTGCTTTAAATAATTATAATCAATTTCTGAAGTAACAAGTGTGCTTTGTAAGTAAACTATATATGGTATTACATTAAAAATAAATCATATAAAACTTATTTTGTTAAAAATAATTTTTCTGAATTATTTACACTTACAATAGAAAAGAATATATGATGCTCAGAGCTGAACTGTGGAGTCCTTAGTGCTCTCTGAGTTTGGTGGCTTGCTTGCTTGTTTAATTACCCACCTAGGTAACTTCATCATCACTGATAACATTACCTAGTCTGGTAATGGAACATCTAGATGCAAGCAAACAAATAAGCTCATAGAGCACCAAAGATTTATCCATTTAAAGTTAATTAGGATCAATTGTTTATTGTTTTTTACCAATAATTCATGGCATCTTAGATATTGAATGTATTTAAAAATCAGTTCATGTTCTGGTCATTTAGCATAAATGTAGAATGGACACTGAGTCCCTGGTCGTCTCTCTTATTAGAAGGTTGGGGACTAATCAGAAAGTTGAAGAATACCATTTAATAATAAACATTATTATGACTTGGCTGAATAAGAATCCAATGCTTTGAAGCATGCTTTCATTTTGAAATAGAACAGATTGTAATTGTCTCTCCACTCACTGCGTAGACTGCTTTCCTTCAGCAAGCCAGTGGGCAGCACCAGAAATCAGTACTGGGCCTGAGAGAGCAGAAAAGACCCAAAGTGTATTTCAGGAAACTTTACCTGCTCTTTCAATTTTTTTTAGCAGATGAGGAGCCAAACATAAGGTTCCCATCCTAAGCATATCTTCTGCGAAGGAACTCTGTTCACTTGAATGGGATGAAGCAGTATTTCACCCTTCTTTTAACTCTTCATAATTTGTCTATGAAAAAAATGGGAAGGGGGTGATAAATTATTACCAGGGAGAAATGACAGGTAGGTTCTGCAGTAAGACTACACAGTGCAGAATAGATCCTCCTAAAATAGCAAGAGTATTGGAAGGCCAATAGTGTAAAATAAAAAGATCCATTGTATAGAAAATTATCTATTGTACAGGCACATTCAAAATGAATTGAAGCAGAAATTCATTACAGCTCAGCAGTCCATGAATTTCATGATATTCTCTTGCCAGTATGTTCTTTCATTGTGCACTTCCATAACAGCCAGCTCACAAATAAAGCAGGTTCTGAAAGGACTGTTAACAATTCTAAGAAACAAAATCTATCAAACTTTATTTGCTTATAAAACTAACAGCTGCTGCAGTTTCAGAGAGGTTTTTTTTCCTTGTCATGAAAGCTAATCTTTCTGCCTTTAATGTTCTTAACTCTTTCTAGAATCCCACAACCCCTTTATCTGACTTCTCCTGCTGCGTTCCGTTCCCACCAGCCCTAAAACCTGAGACAGACTGAGTTTTTGCCCAAATCTCACTTGGGTTGCAGCAGCTTCTCTATAAGAGGAAATGAATGTTGCCCTGTGGTAGAGTTGTGATAAAGCTGTGGTGGTGTTATCTCTCTTTTAGGTAGTGGCTCTTTATGACTACACAGCACATCGATCAGATGAGTTAACCATCCACTGCAATGACATTATCCAAGTGTTGTACAAAGATAATGATAACTGGTGGTTTGGCAGTCTGGCGAATGGACAGCAAGGCTATTTTCCAGCCAATTATGTGGTTGGAGAAAGTATGTATCATGATTTTGCCTAGTATGTGATACCTGTGCGGGCTTAAATCAAGTATCTGAAATCTGCTATACTGTGACTTAATGTATTGCAATATATGTTACATATCAAAACCAAAGTATAACTAAATGTGTCAATATGAAAATAAAATATATTGATCAAGAAACAAGAATACTCTACAGTGAGCTAGATACTACAACCTTGGTTTATTCATTCTGAGGGTTCATTCTGTGTTCTTTCTAATCGAATGTACCCCTATGAGTATTGATTTTGTCTAAAACCTGAAGACAGCATATATAATATGCTTGTTTAAAAAAGAATCAGAGATCTCAAGCACCTTCAGAAGAGAGATTCATCTTTTTTCCCCTTCTATAACAGAAAATAATACGACTCAGGGCCCTGTGTGATACTCTGAAAACTACTTACTTTGATGTGCAGTTGCTATCTTAAAACCAAAGCAACCATATTTTTTCTTGTCCTGATTTATGTTAATTATATCAATAGTTTAATTATATAAATACTTTATATGATAAATTTAATTTAAGCAATTTTATAAGTATTTTCATTGGTTGCATAATTTATTGTCTTTCTTCATAGTGGGAAGGAACAAAGGCAATGCAGAAAACAGCACAGCAAATGTCTCAGACCACAAAAACTGGCTTCTTAATCTCTACAATGTTAGAACATTTTATTTTTAACCAAATGTGAGCAAGCCAGTTGATCACAAGTGCAGACAGCAATCTGTCTCTCTACAATCTTCAGTCTGTCCATGTCTTCCCTTGCAGAAGCCTTGTATCATTGAGAATTGTGCCCACTGATGTTAGAATTAATTTCCACAGCAGAGGGCACCCTATGCAAAAGTCCACCTATGAAATATCCATTTATAAATTTGTAGTAAGTTTCAGTCATAAACATCAGTTTTTCAAATATCTCATGTGGAAAATTTCAACAGAAGGATGCTAATATATAGCTCAAAACCTATAATAAGTCCACAACTAGGAGCCAAGGCATTTTCACCATATTTTGCAGTTTGCCTTTCAAGTATTTCAGTAGTGATCCTGAGTTCTGTATAGAGATAGTGAATATTTTGTATATCATTTATACATATACACAGCCATCCAACATATCTATTGGAGTATCAAATAAATAAGTAGTTGAGTTATTGATAAAGGTATATTAAAGAACACATTTAAAAATATTCTGAAATAGACCGTGGAGGAACTAATTTGAAAATGTTACAGTTCAGATAAATAACCACTTGTACTAAATGAGTTATGGTTCCTTTTCAGCACAATATGAACAACAGCAATCTAAAGTATTAGCAGAAGAATCTACTCTTCCATCCAATGAATTTATAAAAGTAACATCACCAGCTGTGCCTGAGGTAACTATTTGGGAAAAAGGCATGAGCCATACCTCACAAGATGGGATTGTATTTTCCATTTCTTGTGGTAACAGGTTAATTACCAAGTGCATGTAGCGTGTTAATTTTAATGTATGGACTTGCTTGGATTCAGCCATTCTCCAGGAATACAAGCCCAGAAGTTGTTATGTTCGCAAAGTACATTCCATATATGTTGGAAAACCTTCCACATGATAGAAAGGGAAAAGTTGACATTTAACTGACTTTAATTATCATTACAAATTATATGACTTAGGTATTTCATAAACATGCCATAAAAGATAATATGAAGATTTAGAATGTTCATATGATTCGTGTTTCTTTTCTTCCTAATATTTGGCCACAATTCAGACTACTGTGCAGTTACTGTCTTCTTCATTGTGGATTATAAGGCAGTTATTATGTGCAGCTAAAAGACCAAGGGATCATTTGAGTGGGGGGGAGTAAAAGTAACCAAATTTTCAATAGTCTTTAGACCAGGGAAAGACATAATCCTGGGTCCTTTTTTAAAATAGATCTGTGGATTTTAAGAGGCTACTTCTATAAAATCCAAATAGCAATTCATTTTCTCTCCATTATAACTTTTTAAAAATGGCTACATTGCTTCAGCCATTGTGATTTAACATAGCAGTAATTTTAATATAGCCAACTGAGCATCAGCATACCTTTGAAATTGCCAATTATCTGGTAAGGATGAATCAAAATAGTTCTACCTATTTAAGTAATACATGATACCTCAACAGATGGAAAGGGGCAGTTTCTGACCTACATCCCTCCTTCTGACTTAGCTTAAAAGGGAATCAGTCATCTGTTTCTTTGACTTGGACTTTGTCTTCCTTAATGACTAGATGGTAACATTGTTGAAGTAGGGTATATTGGTTTTCATCCTGCTCAGCTGCATACATCTGTTTCCACTGATTCCAAAATCTGTGGAATGGTAAAATATATATATTCATTTTTTAAAGCTGTTTTTAACCACCCTTTTCTGTGCCTATCTCTCTCTCCAGGTACTATAATCAGTTAAAGCACCCAAAATAAAGTGATAGTATATAGTCGCACACATAGTCTAAGTACTATAGCAGGGTTGTTGTTGTTTTTTCATTCAATTGTGTCCTATTCTCTGCAGTTTTCTTGGCAAGATTTTTCAGGAGTTCCATGGGCTGAGAGAGAGTAATTGACCCAAGGTTGGACTTGTGACTAGGACAAGACTAGAATTCACAGTCACAGTTTCCCAGCTGGTGTCTTAACCACTAGGTTGGTCTTGACCCAAGGTTGGATTTGTGACTAGGACAAGACTAGAATTCAGTCACAGTTTCCCAGCTGGTGTCTTAACCACTAGGTTGGTCTTGACCCAAGGTTGGATTTGTGACTAGGACAAGACTAGAATTCACAGTCACAGTCTCCCAGCTGGTGTCTTAACCACTACATCAACTGGCTCGGTAATAGTAGTAGTAGTGATTTAATATTTTTATTCTAACCCCTAGATTATAATATAATGCAGTAGTAGTGGTAATAGTAAATTTATTGATTATGTACTTGTAAGTAAACAAACAAGTAACAGTTAAAAATTAAAACAGATCCTTTATGCTAGACGAAACTAAATTTACTGGAACAATCTCTTTAAGTAGAAATCTCAGTAATGGAAAAAAATCTCAGTAAATTAGAATAGCAAAAAGATATCTGTATTGAGTTAAATATTTTTGCATTGATTAACAGTCTCAAATGAGCCTCTTCAAAACAACACTAAAGAATTCGTGTAGTTGGTAATATCATATATTATTTGAATTCCATACTTTCAATAAAATACAGTGTTTAATTTATTGTAGTCAAACTGAATTGTTGATGTGGCTAACTATGAATATAGAAGTGAAATGTTACAGTCACAATCCATGATGTCCTCTCATATGATAGTTTAATGGCATTTTGAAATGTGGAGGAGTTTATGAAACCTGGAGGAATTCATGAAGCAGTTAGAATATCACATGAGGAACTGCTATTTAAGAAAAACACCCAAATACAAAAGTCCCTTGGGTACACCTAAAGGAGCACACTCTGGATTTTAAATAAAGTATAAGACAAGGGTGTTTTGGAAAATTAATATTTTTATGTATAGCGTGGGCAGATGTTTTGCCATTTCTTTCTGGAATCCTTTTAATGTTGCATATGATTAAAAACTTTTGTTCTAACCAGGAGATGGAGTGAATGATCTTATCTGAGAAATGCAAACTAAATGTCAAAAAATATTCATGGCAATTGTGTCTTCTATTATTCTTTTCTTGTCATTATAGGAACCAAGATCTCTTAAGCCCAACATTAGATTCATTGAACTAAACAAATAAACTAATAGAATGAAATAATTTAAAACTATTTTTTTTTCTTTTCTAGCTATTCAGAGAGAGCTGTTATTTTAGAGCAGAGGTGTCAAACTCAATTTCATTGACGGCCGCATAAGGGCTGTGGTTGACCTCAGGGGGGTGGGGTGGGGGGCATTGCCAACTGGTTGGGTGTGGCCAATTGAGTGGGCATGGCAGCTTGATGCCTCTCATTGGGCATGACCAACTGGGTGGGCGTGGCCAGCTTGATGCCACTCCCCAAATTGCTGCCATGTTTCCTCTTTACACTGGGTAGACCAGGCCGAAGCCACCCTGGACCAATGTTTCCTCTTTGCATTGGGTAGACTGAGCCGACGCAACACGGGCCAGCCCCTTACATTTTTCCAGGATGGCTCTGTGGGCTGGATCCAGCCACATTGTGGGCCAAATCCAACCCATGGGCCTTGTGTTTGACACCCCTGTTTTAGTGCATTCATTTTCTCACCCAGACAGATTAATATTTTTGAGTGTGATTTTTTTTTTCTAAGCACACCTGAACATTTTAAAGGGTTTTAAAGTAGATGACTGTTTCCTTGTTTTAAACCACATATTGTGAGAATTTCTTGGGTGACAGATCTTACATATAAAGTGAGGTATATTCTCTCCTCATTCAGGAAACCCACGAGTTTGTCATCACAACATGTCTTGACTCTATTTTCTCCCACACTCCCTTCTCTAGTGATTAAAGTTTTCCTCTTGCAGATACTAGAAGATACCAGCAAGTTGGGAGACCAAAGATTTATTTCAGTGAATGACACAGACTACCTGACTGAACAGTAAGGCACCAGTGATACAACATAGATTGTTAAATTGCTTGGAAGAAGCTGAAAATCATGTTATCATTGCAGTCATCCATAAATAATGAACTAAATTGGTATAAATTATCTTGAAAAGAGTCCAGAGAATTGCTGAGGAAATATAAAACTTCAATAACTGTTTTGAGTTACAAATAGTTGTTTGTATTCCAAAGATATTACAATAAGGCACATTGTCTTATGCCACCATGATTGCTAAAAAGCCATGCTTCTGTTTTTTCCTGCCTTTTGTAGGCTCCTAATGCATCTAGCTATTTTGTTAAATGTGTTAGGTGGAAAATAGATTATGGCATGTAATTGCAAGAACCAGGCTAATATTTTATATAGGATCAATGTTATAAGTTGAAGCCAACAGAAAGTAAAACAGGCAGGATAAGATAACCATTTGCTTTATGGAAAAGTATTGGGGAAAGTATGGTAAATGGGACTGAGACACATTTCTTATTTTGTACATGTTTTGAATGCTTTCCTAGAGATATTCACTGATGCCCTGTTTTCCAAGCTTTTTTCTTTTTATCTATCATGCAATAAAGCTGGGGGGAAAGTGGCCTGCATATCATAATAGCTCTACAACCAAAGTTAAATTTTTTTATCTATCAGTAGCTTACTGTGGGGAATTTGGCAAACAATCCAGAACTGCATATGAAAGTCCAATCTGTTTCTTATCAGATGTTTTTTCAGAGAGCAGAAACTAAGAACGGGCTTCCGTTTTCTATAAAATTCATTTCAGCTTTAGACACATGTTTTTCTGCCTTTGCCTTGGTGTGTTCTAGCATCAGAAGATCAATCTTGGTAGTAATGGGTATGAATGGAACTGGTCTGTAATTGGATAAGGAATCTCGTTAACTATTTGGGACTTTAAATCTCCAATTGCATCTATTATTCTATATTACTTACAGAATTACAAGTGGACAAACACCGAAGGGCATGGATACAGAGGAACTAGAATATAAGGCAAATGATTGCATCTCATTCAATGATGTTGAGGATGAGCCTAAGAAAAACAGGAAGAAAAGAAAAAAAGGGATGGTGAAAACCACTAATAGAAAGGGAACGTCTGATGATGGCTTCCAGCTGAACTATCCAGAAGCATAGAGCCCATCATGTTTGTGGCTGTGAGTTTCATGGCTTAAGAGTGTATGGAAAATAATGGAATTATTGCTTATTTTGAAATATATATATAGTATTCAGCTTTGTTCGGGTATTTTCCCACATCATAGTTGTGCTTTTAAAGTTGTAGCAACATTTTGGCAGAATCTCATCTGCCATCATCAGGCTTTTGTATTGTACAATACAGAAGCCTGATGATGGCAGATGAGATTCTGCCAAAGCTGCTACAACTTAAAAGCACAAGTATAATGACGTGGAAAATACCCGAACAAAGCTGAATACCATACATGTAAGTACCCATGAAAACTTAAGAAAAATATATATATATATATATATATATATATATATATATATATATATATATATATATACATACATACACACACACACACACACACACACACACACACACACATATATATATATATATACACACACACATACACACACACACACACACGTACATACATATACATACATACATACATACATACATACATACTAACTCTCTAAACCAATTTAGATTTATCATGAGGTGGGGAGGCCATGGAACTAAGGGGAAAAATATGTTCTGAAAGTTCCAGTAAAACTCAACATGAGTTAAAATTTTAACAATGATTGGGTTTAGACCAATTTGGATATACCTCGCTATTTGAAGTTAATGAAATATCTAGAATTTTATTAAAGCTCTTCAGGTAACTGAAACAAGGCAGTTTAGTTTTCTAAAAATTGAATAATACCATTATGGATAAAGACATGAGCTTAAAGTTTCTTATAATCTACGAAGAAAAACCAACCAGCTTAATTGTGATAGAAACATTCTATACTAGAAACTCTTAAAGAATGCAATATTTATATATATTTTTAATGTGAACAAATTTACAAAATTCATTTTATAAATTTGTAATGGCAGTTTTTTTGTGCTTTTAAAGCACCATTGTCCATTTTTTCTACTGTTTAGAAAAAATAATTTGACATCTGTATATGAGCGAGATATGTTTTTAGGTAGCACATGTTTATGTTCAGGTGTTACTGTTTTCAAATTAAAAAGCATTAAGTTGTGAATGGTGTATCAGTGATGATTTCCGGTAACTTTATTTATTATTCTCTTGTGTATATATGTTGACTACTGATGCTCACATTATTTATACCATGTTAGGAAATTCTGCCCTCTTCCTTTCTGAAGCAATAAATAACATAAAATTAGAAACTCCTTTTTTAGTAGTCATGGCATTTGATTCCAAAAAAAAAAAAAAGAAAAAAAAAGAAGTGAGAATAACCAATTTGACCACTGATGTGCAAAATAACACCCAGATGCACAGGATTAAATTTCAAATATTATACAATCATCCCACATATTTAACAGGCATAAATAATGAAAATATTGAATACCTATTTACCTGAAATGTAGACCTGAATTTAAAACAATCCTCATTCCACAAAACAAGCGCAGACACAAATACATATTTAATTTGTTAGTTTTATATGCTGCCCATCTCATAGTTGAAGTTTGTATGTATGTATGCACATTAATTTGCAGTAATGATCCATGTATCATTTATTGGTTAATGATGAGATGCATGAGATTGGTGTCTGAATACACACAGAACAATTTCATGCAATTCCTCATCCTTAATAAATGTGTAACTTAATTGCAAATGAATGGCACATACCTGTAGGTTGTGAATCTGCCTGCCAGAAACTATGCTAAAAACTCTTTATCAGGACTGAACAATATATATTGAATATTACACAAATGTGCATAATTGAATTAAAAATAACTAAATAAAGTGCCTTTGAATTAAGTTTCCCCATAAAAAATAACTGAACCCATCTGGATATACTAACTACCGTGTTTCTCATATAATAAGGCCAGGTCTTATTTTTTTTTTGAGCCCTGAAAAAATGGCTAGGCTGTCTTTTCGGGGGTGACTTAATTCCCCCCCCCCTTGCATCTTTGGGTGGGCGGGCAGCGACTACTTGGATGTTGATCTCGGCGTTGGTGGGGCACTTCGTATCGGGGTCAACGCAGGCAGCACCATATCCAGGTGTGCAACAAAAGTACTTCCTAATGGCAAGCCCCCCCACCATTCCCCCCCCCCATTTTGCATGTTTTAATATAGGCCTTAATTTGGGGGGAGGGGCTTAATTTCATTTCATGCCTATAAAACATGCTGGGACTTCCTATTGGGGGAGGCCGTATTGTTGGAGAAACAGGGTATTATCACACACAAACTATTGCTGCACACAAAAATGCACCGCATACAAATGCATATCTTCTCTCCCTTTCTCCCTGCCACAATGAAGAAAATGAATGAACTAAGGGGAAGGAGTAAGGGGTCAAGGAAGGAAAGAAAAGAGGGAGAAACCCTGTGATACAAAGGGTTAAATTTACCAAGGAGATAGCCCTTCCAAGCATAAGTTAATATGCTGTCTTACCTTCAGTATTCATTCTAATTTATTTATTTCATAGCAACTGTCAATTGAGTCTTTCAGGTCACTGCTTATTAGTAACCTCCTACAAGATCAAATATATGTGTATATGTGTGTGTTTTAAAAAGCATGTTTTAACTGTGTAAGAAGAGAATAGGCCAGTCTATATAACCTCAGCAGAAGAATATGCTGTTCTGTTTCATCAGGCTAGGATATAGATGATGAAGAGCCAAAACATCTCTGTTTTGAACAGCAAAACTACTTAATCAACAGTGGTATTGGTCCATAATTTTCATGTCAAAGGATGGAAATAAGAAAACTGTGAATAATCATCAACAATTTTATCTTTAGATATTTCTAAAGATTTTGAAGAGCATAGGGGATAAGATAATACATAGTTAGACCTTATGAGTTAAAGATTACAAAGTGGAGTGGTAATATCTCCTAATCCTAGTTCTGTGTAACAACTATCATAATATTAGGTCAATGATGCCATAAAATATAGCTTGGTAATCCAGTTGACATATTTTCCTTTATATTATCAGCACTTTTGAATGGTTCAGAAGAATTCTCATGATTGTATTTCATTGTCCAGCTTCATCTTATCAAGATAATTAGGGCCGTTTCAATCCCAGAGACTGAAACAAAAAACGCAGTTGATCTATATTTACAGTACATTTTTAAACTGCAGATAATGGGAATTAACATTTTTCACAAAAATTTAGAAGAGTAACATTGCCATTATTTCCTTCATCAGTTTATTGGAAGAATGCTTTATTTCTGATTCTTCTGTTTATTTAATATCCTCAATTTGCCATATATTAGGCAATATGTAACATATAACATCATACTGTATATTAGGCATTGCTGAGAAGTAGCCAACATTTTGGTGCTCGTTTGGATGGCATCGTTAATCTGATATTATGGACATGGAAGATAAAAGTAACACTTTCACATAAACACCACAAAGAAGTGGTAGCTGTAATCAAAGGCACAGCTCCTCCTTTTCAGCTTGCAAACTAGGGCTCCAATTATGTACAGTGTTTTGAAGCTGAATGGAGCTGCTTTGCCACACTTTCCAAATTGAGAGAGGACAGGCAAGAACAATATCCTTTAAGGCACTGTTCCAAATAACAATTAAGGAGTGAAATCAGATAAAAGCCCATACATGAAGATTTATGTAGCTGAAAACATACTTTTTAAAATGGCATTGTGGCTATTGTCACTATAACAATAGTGGGGTTTTTTTTTGCATTTATCTTCCCACCCAACTCATGGAGTTAGAATCCTTTACAGCTTTTCATTTGAGTTCATACTTGTCTGTCTTTGTTGCTGTATGCAAAGATATTTGTTGAACAAGACAGCATGCAAATCATTCTCAATGCCCAAAGTGGTCATTATTATTATAATAACAGGACTCTTTTCCCTAAATATGAGTAAAGGTCAACGTTCACAAAAACTCCCTGCCTTATTTTTATGCTTTTTTTTCCTTAGATACTAGACTAGCAAAAGAAAGAAACCCATCTTTTCAGCTGATGCAACATTTTCAGTATGAAATTTCAATATTTTTCTATGATACCTGAATAATATGAAGTAATGTACGTTCTGTGAAAAGTTCTAACATAATGGAATACATTTTCCAGAAAAACAGTTTCACTGCATCATTGGTGTGGGAGAGTTTTGTGGATCTATAGGAAGAGGGGAAAAAAATCCTTTCTTTGGAAATAATTCTAATTATCTGCTTTCTTTCCTTTATAAACTTCTGTGTGACAAGTGACTGTCTTATGATGTAGAAATGGTCCTTTATTTTGTAAAATTTCAGATATAGTGTTTTGTCAATTCAACTTGTGCACTGTCCTATCACCCCTTTAATATAAGGTTAATTAAAATGTCTGAATAGGAACTCCATTCCTCTAAATCAGTGGTGGGATTCAAAAAATTTTATTACCGCTACTGTGGGCATAGCTTGCTGGGTGTGGCAGGGGAAGGATAGTGTAAGATCTCCAGTCAGAAATTATATTTGCCAATTCTCCGAACTACTCAAAATTTCTGCTACCGGTTCTCCAGAACTGGTCAGAACCTGCTGAATACCACCTCTGCTCTAAATACTTGTCAGTTCTCTCATTGTAGATATAATCTTAGCCACTACTTATAACTTGTAGACATAATCCTAGCCACTCATTCTCTTCTACAAAATGAGAAATATTTTACCTATGTAGTAAAACAAAATGGCTGACTTATTGAACATTAATTTAATGTACTTACAAGGTTTTATAAAATTCAAGTTATTAAATCTGTTCCAGAGCAAATGTATTGCATGATGAAGGTGATCATGTGGTTAAGTTTTAAACCTATGCTCACCTACCTGAGAATTAACTTAATGAAAATGTACTTTGGAGTGCACATTTGTGACATTATTACCAGTGGTGGGATGCTGCTGGTATAGCAACCGGTTCAGTCTTCATGCAGGCACTGCATGCACTGCATGCACATGATCAGCAATGCAAAAATCCTTACCTGCTATGTTACTTTGGGGAAGTAACACAGCTGAGGAGTAGCAATCCACTCTTCCCCGTTGACCAGCTGGGATGATAAAGGTCAGTAGAGCGCAGGGACAGGTAGGCGGGCCCACATGATTGTCAGAGCAAACTGGTTCACTCCCAGCTAATCTTCAGGGCTAGGGGTTCGCCCTAACTGGTCCAAACTGGCAGAATCCCACCCCTGATTATTACCAAATGATAATATTTTAGATTGAAAGAATAATGGCTAAATATAGCATTTCCCAGAAGGTGGAACTTAATTTCAGTTTCAGTGGGGTGAATTGAAATTCAATGTTTGTACAATGAGTTACAATATTCTAAATGACAAGCTCCATTAGATCTTACTGGAGCAGAAAGAGTTAAATAGAATTATGTTTTAAAACTCTGTATTAGGACAAGAGGATTAAGTAAAACAGCTTGGATATGGGATTTCCTATTTAACTGCTAATCTTAATTTATGTCCCACTTTTCCAAAAGAGAGCATCACTGTGATACATAAAATCTATCCATTTTCCATAAGAAATCATGAGTCCATTATGTATAGATGAGCTTGCACACTAAAAATAGCATGCCAGGGAGTAGAAGATATATTTGCCCTTGCATTCTCTCACAACTATCATCTTGCATTTGAGTTTTGCCTTCGAGCCTCTTAAGGAACAGACATCACAAATGCAGAGTAGCTGTAGCATCGTTTAATTCAAAAGGCAAAAGGGAGATGGAACTCCATCAAATAAGGATTAATGGGAACAGAGAGGAAAATGATAATTGAGGTCTCTGTTGACTAGGTAATGAAGTCTGTTGGAAGGACCCGATTGTCTGTGGAAGAATTGAATGTCAGGATCATTTAGGGTTAACAACAGTCCAATACGAGCAAAAGCAGACAACTATGAAAAATAGCTGGCATGGTAGCCATTTTGTATAGATCAGGGCTACAAACTTGATAATGAGGCCCCACATTCACTACATCATTCTGCTCTAATTGCTAAGGTGAATGAGGAATACTTAATCTGGGTAGAAGAGTATAAAGCAAGAAACCCCCCTCCACAGCTCTTTATTTTGTGAACTCAAATACAGTATCCTTTAAAGGAACATTTTCTAGCATGTATAGAATTGTTACTGTAACTTGCATTAGGAAGGACCATTTATTAAACTTCTATTAAAATAAGCTGTTTGTTGTAGGAAAGGAATTGTTCAAAATGGTTTTTGAGTATGCAAAAAAAAAATTTTTTTCAAAATGCTAGTCTTTATTTGACTAAAAAGCTTGATTTTGCTATTGATAAATTATATAGTATGTGCTTTTTAAAAAAGAAACACCCTTAAAATCAATATTGTTGACAGAAAAATTAAATTTGGAAATTTAGAGTATAATATTGACAAATATGCTTGTCTTTCAAGTGCTGGTAGCTATAGGGTCTCGCAAATTGTTGTGCCACGAGCTTTGTGTACATATGACATTTCGTTACATGCAGAAAAGAAGCAGAGCTTGTGATGCCACACTACAAACACTGTTTTTGTAAGTCTGACCTCCTTTGCCCACCTCCTGGCTGCTTCTGGTCTGAAATATATTTCAGAGATAAAGCTTCAAAAAATAGTAGTCACTGTTGAAAAGCAAAGAAATAATTAGCTCAGCTCTCATTTATAGCATCTTTAAGAAAATTTAGAAATGTGCTGAATTTCGCTGTTTTTAAATCTTCAGCAGCAGCCTACACTAGAAGAGGTTCACAACCCCTGAGAGCAGAACCTATTGGCTTAGACTACATGGACTCATCTAAAAGTCTTCACCCCCATTTATCCAAGATTAGAATACCATGTACCAAAATACATTTTAACCCTGCCACTACAACCTGCCCCAATGAAGTAGGCTGAGAGAGAGAGAATGATTGGCTAAAAGTCACCTATGGAAATGCCATATATGAGGGTGAACTAGCATCTGAACTAGTCTAATACTTCAGTGATGAAACCACATTGGTGTAAAAATGAATCCATTTGGGGGGGGGGGCGGGAGAGAAAGATTCATGCTATCACCAGATAGCTCTTGGAGATTCAAGTCTGTGAAGAGGATATGTTATATACTGATTTCCTTGTTTTAAATGCAGGTAAAGTTGCTTATATTATTTAAAATAAATTAGATGACAACAGATATACATGGGCACAGTAAGGAAGAACACGTTGTCTAGAACAAGAGAGAAGGCTGTCTTCCCATAGCAGCTTTTCCTGTCGAAAAGCTACTGCAATCATGTTTTTTTCTGATCTGCTTTCTATCAGAAGTTGAGCACAACTCCCATTATCCCCAGCCATTATGCTCAGTGGTTATATTGGTTAAGAATGAATAATTATTTGACACCTCCAGAAAACGGTAGTCCACTGTGTATCTGGTTGCCCCAAAGCAACAAGAAAGGGAGGGAAATTCAAAGTTCCATTCAGGTCTCATTGAATTCTTACTGTACAAGACAAATTCAGGCTCATTATTTTGGAGCAAGTATTAGGACAATAACATCCTGACAGGATTTGTTCTGCCTGATTTCTCCCCCCCACTCCCCCCGCCCTTCTTCCCAAAGTTTTTATCCAACAGGAATGGATGATTATATTCTGTATGTCTTTAAGAATTAAAAAAGGAACACATCCTCAGACATCTTTTTTGATGGCCATGTAAGGCCATCTAAAGTTATCTTACTGATTAGAGGGCACTTGTAGTAAAGTCTTTGTAACAGTGGATTTCTGCTTTTTACTTCAGACAAATATAATTTATGTTCTGTGATTACACTCCTGACTTAGAAATGCCTGTGGCCCTAAAAACCCCTCACTGTTTTATAAAAAGGGATCACCATTCTTTGGGTACCTGTTTGAGCACAGATACTTCATTTAATTGCTTGCTTGTCTGTCTCTATTAAATTTATATGTTGCTGCCGATCTCAGTCTGCAAAGCAACCCTGAGTGACTTACAATTAAAATCATAAATATAAACATATCAACAACATTAGATACAGAACTAAAAACCAAAGATGAGATTGGTACGTTGATATATTAAAATGACCCTTGCGAGATATCCAGCTAAAATATTGCTCTGCGTCCAGTAAACTGGGTGGTTGACCAATTCCTTTTAATTCCTTTAATATCAGCCTTTCTTTTTAACCCTGCAGATGCTCCAAAAATGTCAACAGAACAATTATTCTTCATCAACCAAGATATATATATATACATGTATGGGTGGAAAAAGCTAAATTTTTAGTTACACTTCTATAGTTACATAGGCTGAAAGCACAGAAAACTAGCTGCAGCAGCTGTAAATTTTCTGAGGATTTATCTAACCACAACTATATTGAAACGGGGAAATGGGGCTATATTAAACTGTGCGAGATGCTGCTGGAACCTAGCCATTTTTGCAATATCCTGTAATTAATTTATTATGACAGGTCTGGCAAACTGAAACTCCCAATTCACTTGCGACAGACTTGCTACAGTAGAGATGTTTTAAACTCTGCTGTCCCCTAAAAGGCAGGTATCAAGAGAGGCTGACACAAGAAGGATCAAAACTACCAGGCAAGATTGGGCTGCTGTTCAGAAGTGGAATTCAAAAGATCCTGAATTCCCAGGATTACTCACTCCGTTTTGCCCCCTTTGCACTGACATGGGACAGAACCTGCCCTGTTCCTCCAAAGTCATGGAAAAAGTGGAATGACAACTACGAAACTTTTACTTTCTTAGTTTCCCCCTGACCATCTCCCTTAACCTCTATGCACACTTAGAAAATAACCCTCATTTTCACTCATGTCCATTAGGGCGCTTGGAAGCTCAGATAATTACAAACTTTTTTTTTTTTACAAAGCATGATACAGTGAAAAGACATAAAATGTCCCTGAGGGTAGGGATACTGCATTAATAAAGATACATTTGGTCAGTGTTAAAATACCTGTTTTCTTCATAGTGTCAATTCAGTGCCATAATTATAGGGCACAATATTTGTTTTCATGTACTTATTTCATTATCAGTTCCTGTCAACTGCTTTTATCTCTCTAGAGAATTTTAATAGCAACTTGTTTCTAAGCCACAGAGTTAGGAGCCTTAATTTTAATTTGGAAATTACTGTTCTTGTAATAAGCTACTGTAAATGTTCATTTGTGCCTGTAATGATTATGAATGACATCAGGCTCTAAGCACGAATTCTATAGCTGAGTTACAATAGCACACAAAAGCCTTTAATAGGCTTTTAAAAGACCAAGAAGGGGAGCATGGAGTTAATCCTCATTATAGTTTAAAAATATGACATAATGAAAAAGTGTACTATTGAAATGTATATATAATTAAGACCCAATAGTCACAAGTGTGCCCTGGGCATCAGAAAAATCCCATCCAACTGTCCATTGTTAGCAAGCACATGCTGAGTAATCCTTCCTGCTCATTGGCAGGATTTAACTGGTGGGCACTCGGTCCACATATAATTCTCTCACCCTTCTGCACAAACTCTCTCCCGCATGAAAAAATGTAGAAGATACCCAGACTTTGATATCTGTACCCTAAAAGCTTGCTATTCCATAACCAGAGAAGGATTTGATTGTTACAGTTGTACTCATATAGAGCCTCACTCATTCTAGCCAAACCCCAAAAATTTGGACTGAAATTTTATATTTCAAACCCTCCTCCTCCAAATTATTGAAGACGTTCTTGATACGTTTGCGGAGGGAAAAAATAGTTATATTAACTTTTCACCCCATGTTGCCATATTCACCTCAGAGGCAATGACAATACTCAATATAATACTATTTTCAAAGCAAAAGAATTAACTTCAAATCCTTTCAATCCTGTTTTTTCCCCCCTCATTTGCTGGAAAGTAACCTAGCTGAAATTTCTCAATAATTTGATCAGGGGAAGGGGAGTTCTCTCTGGACTTGTGGACAGCTTGAGGAAGCAGGAGAAAATATGTGGCATAATTTCTCCACGCTCAATCATACTTCCCATCATTGACAAGAGTATTTTTGATTGCATAATGAGCACCAAACAAGCTTCAGATTTTATTGATTTTTCTGGACTCATTTCAATTAGACATTCAAGCCGGGGGATGATACTGCAATTTCTTTGAATATTTTCATGGATCACTTAAACCAGAAATTGATGGAGTGAATAAGTAAAAAATAATAACCCTATTGTTTTTCTTCGGCATCTTGGAAATTTTCAGTACTATCTAGTATCCTTATAGACTTTATCTGGTGAGATTGGACTTTGGCAGCTGTATTTCACAAGGGTTGTGGTCCTACTCGTCAGTTTGCATCCAGAAGATGGAGCTGGGAAACTACTATTTGACTACTGAGCTACTGATCTCTGCCCCCCTTATAGTATTCCATTTTGTCCCTGTGTTGCTCTCCATCTGAAATTGCTTAGGAAAGTCAGAACGTGCAAGCTTAAGTGGTGAAAAATGTGCCAGAAAAAAAATCATGACACGAAAGTTAATCTGGCTTCACTACAATATAAATCCTTCAAGTATGGTGGCTCTGCCATTTCTCCCATTTGTTGTGTATGCTAGACTCGTCACGGTTCCTTCTCTCCCGGCCCTGCATACGTTTTCAAGCCTGGGTGAAGGTGATTGGGCATTGACTTGAAAGTACTTCTGAGGAACTGGAGAATGTCGATGATGGGAGAGCAGAAATATTTTTTATCTTCATGCAACAGGTGGCCAACACTAGGAAGATCTCAACTGTCTATCCTTGACTGCCTTTTCAGTCTGTGTGTGCAAGGAACAGGAATTATTATTTGAATTGAATAGGATTTTATTTATTTACAAGTAGTCTTTGACTTACGATCACAACTGAGCCCCAAATTTCTCTTGCTTAAGTGAGACAGTTTGTAAGTGAGTTTTGCCCCATTTTATGACTTTTCTTGCCACAGTTGTTAAGTGAATCACTGCAGTTGTTAAAGTTAATCCCATGGTTGTTAAGCAAATCTGACTTCCCCATTGACCTTGCTTGTCAGAAAGGCGCAAAAGGAGATCGCGTGACTCCGGGATGCTGCAACTGTCATAAAGATGAATAAATTGCCAAGTGTCTCAATTTTGATCACGTGACCCTGGGGATGCTACAACAGTCGTAAGTGTTGCAAAAAAGGTCCTAAGTCACTTTTTTCAGTGTGGTTGTAACTGAATGGTCACTAAATGAACTGTTGTAAGTAGAGGACTACCTGTATTTGTGGGTTAAAAATATCTTCTCAAACATGAAAAATGTAAATCCTCAGATAGATCCTTACACAGAGGAACCATTCACAAATTACATGTCGGCAGAGGTAGTATTCAGCAGGTTCTGACCAGTTCTGGAGAACCGGTAATGGAAATTTTGAGTAGTTCAGAGAACTGGCAAATACCACCTCATACTGGCCCCGCCCAATCTATTCTTTGCCTCCCAAGTCCCAACTGATCGGCTGGGTCTTCTTTTGTTGCCCTTCACAGGAAAACGGAGCTGGAAAGCAGGTTAGTGGGGTGGAGAGGGAATGGGGATTTTGCAGTATCCTTCCCCTGTCACGCCCACCAAGCCACTCCCACAGAACCAGTAGTAAAAAAAATTTGAATCCCACCACTGCCTGTGGGGGACTCTGTTCTTGCTATGGCCATTTGTGTTTCACGTAGGGCAACTGGAAGCGGGCCCCACCTGATAGTCACCCTGCACAATTCAGAATTTTGAAAGCAATTTTAAATATTGGCCTCTACTTGCTCCTGTTCTGATTCCTCTTTAGAAACTTTGCAGCTCAGATGAATGGTTTATTTGGTTGTTTTTGAAGCCTGTTGCTTACCTCAGTGATTGTCTTCTCATAATACGTTGTATCCTTTTGGGTCCTCTTTGCTTTAAGGCCGGGATGGAGTGTGGCCAGAACAGCTGAAAGCCTTGGAGTCTTTGTTCTTTTGGAAAGAGGAAGGGTTATTTTCCTCTCAGGCATTATTGTACTCTTAAATGAAGATGTAATTATGATCAAGAGATGAGACATACGAGTTGGAGGTACTGGCATGAAGAAAAAGAAACAGCCCCACCTTCACAGCTTCCATGAAATTAGCTAGTTTGAATATTGTTTCAGCTGGAGATAAATGAGGAAAAATACTTCCCGATGTAAACTATAGCCTGCTCTTTGTATTAATCATTAAAATAGCAATAAAAAACTCTTGCTTTATTTTATTTTTCTCTTATGGTTCCCACTCTCTAGCAGAGGATAAGAAGCAGTCACAATCTTGCAGGTACATCCATTAGCATACTACAGTTAAAACTACAACCCCATGCAAAGGTTCCCAGAAATAAATGTTTATGACTGTAGGGAGACTACTTCTGAATAACTATGCATAGGGATATACTATTTTACCAGTAGTCCTTGAGTTACGACCATTCATTTAATTACTTTTTGAAGTTACAATGGTGCTGAAAACAGTGACTTAGGACAGGTGCTTGCATTGCAGTATCCCTGAAGTCATGTGATCAAAAATTAGGATGCTTGGCAATCGGATTATTATTATTATTATTATTATTATTATTATTATTATTATTATTATTATTATTCAGAATTCAGACTGACAGGCACTTGGCCCACAACACACCTGACATAACAATAGTGGAAAAGAAAAGGGTTTGGTTCATTGACATTGCAATACCTGCTGATGCACAAATTGAAGACGCGCAGCAAGAAAAAAATCACAAAGTTTCAGGACTTACAAATTGAAGTTGAGCGACATTGGAAAAAGAAATTGTGTGTTATTCCAATTGTAACTGGAGCCCTTGGAGCAATACCTAAAGGGCTATCTCACTCTTTGGAAATACTGCATTTATCAGACTTGAATACCCTGATTCTACAAAAATCCACCCTACTTGGAAAAGCTTATATCCTCTGACACTACCTTAACAGTTCCTAGTAACCAGCCTCAAAAGTGTGAATCTTACTAAAGATTAAATAAGAATAATAAGAATAATGATAATGATGATGATGATAATAATATCCAGCATAGTTATCTCATTTGCTGTCTATACTGTCATTTTTGTGTATAATAATATAATTAATAATAGAAGAGAAAGAACTGGAGAAGATAATAAAATACAAAGAACTACAAATAGAAATAGAACAACTATGGCAAAGGCAAGCAAGGGTAGTACCAATAGTAATAGGCACCTTGGGTACAGTCCCAAAACAATTGGAGCACCACTTGAACACCATAAGCATTGACAGATTTGCCATCAGTCAATTGCAGAAGGCAGCTTTACTTGGAACAGCTTCCATCCTTCCAGCGGCGATATCTGTAACACCATCCAGCATCCAGATTTGCCTATCTGAGGTCCTTGGTCAGGACTCGATAGGTAGACAAAAATGCCAAACCTAGTCTGAACATCTGGCTGACTGTGCGATTAATCATCATCATCATCACCATCATCATCATCTTTATTGTCTGTGTGTGTGTGTGTGTGTGTGTGTGTGTGTGTACACACACACACAAATACATCAAAATTGATTTTGCTCCTGCTGGTGTTATCCATAACAAAAATACAATACAACATAAATAATATAGAAAATGGTCCTTATACAAGATATTAGGGAGAAGCCAGTCATATGTTTCCATGTACGCACGGAGTGATTGTAGCTGATTTACGAGTCTGACAGCCCAGTCTGAGAAGATAAAAGCTGTTTTTAAACCTGTTTGTCTGACTGGCTATACTTCTGTGTCTTCTGCCCGATGGTCAAAATGAGAAAAAGCAGTGACCAGGAGGTGAATCACTCCTAAGTATCTTCCTTACTCTGCTGAAACAAAGAGACCTGGCTATGTCATCCAGTGGTATTAGGGGGCAACCTATGGTTTCTTGTGCCGAATGTATCACTCTCTGTAGTGCCTTCCTGTTCACAGCTGTTGAACCAGCGTACCATACTGTTATACGGTATGTAAGGATTCTTTCTTTCATCGACTGATAGAAAGAATCATCAGCCGTTGTTCCACCTGATTTTTCCGCAGGACTCTAAGGAAATGAAGTCTCTGTTGAGCCTTCCTAACCACCAGGGATGTGTTGTGTTTCCAGGTGAGGTCTTGACTGATAAGCATCCCAAGACTTTAAAAGAGGAAACCCTCTCCACACAGCGTCCTTGATATACAGTGGGACAAGTTCCTTTCTGATGTACCTGTATTACATCTGTTGTAGCATCCTGGCATAATGAAATCACCTTTTACAACCCTTTCAGTGAGTTTCCAAAAGGCAAAGTCAATAGGGGAAGCTGGATTTGCTTAATGACCATGTGACTTGCTTAATGACTGTGATTTTTAAAAGGTCATTACATTGGGCACAATTCATTTAACGATTGCATCACTTAGCAATGGAGGTTTCAATCCCAATTGCAATCATAAATTGAAAACTAGTTGTGTAAATTAATGTTACAATCGTTTACATTCTTGGTTTTTCTAGAATGTCCCTGCTATTTGTGCTCTATACTGATTATCAAAACATGGGATATCATTTTTAAAAACGATCACTTACCATTGCTGTTGCCACATTCATTCTTATGCCTCAAGGTACATGATAAATTTTGCCTTATCAATGTTTTTTTATTAGTTTACCACCGTTATTTAATAACGCTGAAGAAATACCATCTGGACTGCAAGATTTGTTTGTCTTCGATTCATCATTTGTCTCTTGTCATCTCTGCTTGCTTCAGTTATTTAGACTTTCCTTTTAAAAAGTGAGATCAGGCCCAGGCATTTACTTGGGCAATGAAGACATGCCCAGTTCACTTTTGCAATAAGCTCATTTAGTTCTCATACCATCAAGTGGTGCCTCTTTAAGGTTTCTTATTTCCAGTGAATTTAAATATTATTTTGTATTATTTATGATCTCAATACTACAAAGGCCCCTTTAGGGTTACCAAATATCTGGCAAAAAGAGGACACATCCTTATTTCTGTCCTCATATCTTTGGTCTCAAAATCAAATATTTTTCAGTGTCTTGTTTTTGTTTATTGTTTTGGACTGTTTTCAGAATAGTAGTCATTCAGACTTTGGTGTAATGGTCTTTATGACTTTGTAAATTGTCTGCTTTCTTTCCCTTGTCTGTGAACACACTTGACCTCCTAGATTCACATTATTTATTTCTACTCAACGCACCCCCTTCAAATCTATGGTCCCTATATAGTCTCATAGATCACGTGAGTCATCATGCATTTCTATGGTGAAAGTTGAAAAAGTTGTCATTGTTAATTCTATTTTATTATTAACTATATTCCTAAAGTTAAAGATTGGTTGAAAAAATATTGCAGTTGAAAAACCAGTCTTTCTGGAGCTGGAAAAAGTAATATCATATACATGTAGACCTAAATACTTTTTTTTTCAGTTTTCTATTGTAAAACCTCTTTTTGCTGCTATTTGCCCTCCTTTCCAATTGTGTGTGTCTTCCTTTGCCTGTTCAGGTATCAGGAATACCCTGTCAAAATACTTAAAAATATTTTATTACCTGTTTGCATTTCATACATGCAAATGATTCAGAAGTGGTATTCAGCAGGTTCTGACCAGTTCTGGAGAACCGGTAGCGGAGAACCAGCAAATACCACCTCTGACTGGAGATTTTACAGTATCCTTCCCCTGCCAGGCCCACCAAGCCACGCCTACAGTAAAACAAATTTGAATCCCACCACTAAAATGATTGTTTGGCGATACCATACAGATTTTAATTTTTAGAAGGAATCCTTCTTTTCTCTAATAGTTTTCTTAACATGGTAAATGTTGGGTTTGACAAGTACCTTTTTGACCTGTAACATTTATTCTAGCAGTATTTTTATTACAGTACCATGTTCTTGAATAGTTCATGAGCATTCAGGGGAAATAGGATTACTTTCACTTTTCCATATAGTTTCCTCTTCACTGGTTTTGTTTCGTTTTGTTTTTAAATTCTCTACCAGAAATCAAATATGAATTTGTTAGACTTTAACAATTTTCCATATATCAGATAAACATGATTGTAACCGATTACCGGTCAAATAAACAACGTTCCCCTCTTGCATAAAACCACAAGTCTAATTTGTTATTGAATTTCTGGGTATCTTTCTTCTGGTTCTAAGACCGTAATGTTATTGTACAAAGTATCTTAGGTTGTCTAAAAACATTGTCTTTAAGACAAGCACAAGAAGGACAGATTGTACTGCCACATTTCAGGAAGGCAAACAAGATTCTCCAGTACTATAATATTATCAATTTTAAATTCCTGGGAGTCAGTCAATATTCCTGGACTCAATGCAACATGATTCTGTGAATCTAGGGACAATAAGTATCACATAGAGATCTGTTGCTTTGACTCACCTACTCTGCCTTGAAAAGCATATGTCCTGGAGCTGTTATTGTAGTAGAGGAAAGCTGTGTAAGGGTTCTGCTAATTGGCGTTGGAAACTATTATGCTTAACAGGGTTTTGGTTCAAAACCTCAGCAATGAAGTTCCCCTTCAAAGATCTGCACAGCCTTCCTTTACCCAAATTTTGGAGGATTCTATTTCTTTTGACATTTTTCTAGTTTGTTAACATTATGCACTCTTAGGTGTGCAGAATATATTTTTCTCTGAATTCATACTCTCAAGTTGACTATCACTCTTTACATAGCTGCTCCTTTCATACCTGTGTCTCTGGGAAATATCCCGAATTCAAACAAAGGTAAGCAATCCACATAATTAAAATAAAATCATTAAAATACAATAAAACAAATTATATAACAACAAAAAGGTGAGTCTAATCATGGCTAATGCCTTATTTTCATCTTATCATGCTTAAACATTCAAATGTAGTTTGATCTTCATCTACAAGGCAAAGTTATTGACCAATGCTTCAGTTTAATAAGCAAGATGGTTAGTTATAATAGTCTCCCTTAGTGAAATATTCCAGTATTTCTAATAAGCCTTACTCCACCAACATCATTAAATGACACTCTATAGGGGACACACACACACACACAAGTTTGGATATCTGCAACTGAGATAATTTTGCATATATAGATGTAAGTGAATATATTTCAATGCAAAGAAACATTCCATGCTACGCTCTTGCTCGTCAGAAACAGTTCTCCTATGTTAATCTCCACTATATTGATAGACATCAGATAACAGATAATCAGAGTTGGAAGGGACCTTGTAGGTCATCTAGTCCAACCCCCCACCCAAGCGGGAGACCCTACACCATTTCTGACAAATGGCAGTCCAATCTCTTCTTGAAAGTCTCAAGTGATGGCGCTCCCACAACTTCCAAGGGCAAGCTGTTCCATTGGTTGATTGTTCTCACTGTCAGAAAGTTTTCCTTATTTCCAGGTTAAATCTCTCCTTGTTCAGTTTCCATCCATTATTCCTTGTCTGGACCTTCGAGTGCTTTAGAAAATAGCCTGACCCCTTCCTCCCTGGGCAGTCCCTCAAATATTAGAAGACTGCTATCATGTCTCCCCTGGTCTTTCTCTTCACTAGACTAGCCATGCCCAGTTCCTGTAACCATTCTTCATATGTTTTTGTCTCCAGTCCCCATCCTGAGTATCTGGTGTTACTTTAGCAAAGTGGCAGAGTGGGACAGAGCTAATTGGTCCTGTAATGAATAAGCCTTGTGTGAACATGAAAAGATGGATATTAAAGCTAAGGACATTTTATTTTTGGCAGCGTGAAGTACAAAAATGCACTTCAAATATGTATTTTTTTTCTTGAAATATACCTTAAGGTTTTTGGGTTTTTTTTTGAGCCAAGATCTAATCTCTGGCAAAGCGTTCAGTATAGGATGAAGGGGAAATCTTTGCTCTCAAGCAGTTCCTTATTTGTCAGCTTTCTCATATATAAAACTTGCTGACTGAATAATGAGCCGGAATGTAGAACACAGGAAGAAGGAGAATTATGTGCAGTCCCAGTTTGTCATTTGTTAGGAGCTACCTAAGTTGCATTGACAGCACTCATTGTTCTGTCACAATTGAAGGGTGTCCAAGTTTTTTGCATCATTAGATTATCACCATGGTGCTAAAGCTTCAGTTCCTGCACGATCTAGGAGTTTCAAGGTATCCTGAAGTATTTGTCTTTCATCTAATCTCAGGGAATGAAAAAGCAATCCACTTCCGACCCTAGATAATAGCTCAACTACACCTGCAAAGTGGCCCTGAGTTATAATCACAAGGCTAAATGGTATGTAAGGAAGGAACATAAGAGTGTCTTGATAGTGAAGATATTGAAGAATTATAGTAAAGATGAATGTGAACCACGCCATTCAAGTGCAAGGATGGTTTGGATAGTAACAGCAAAAGCATTATTTATTCATTTACTTACATACCTATTCCTAAGATTTATTGCTGCCTCTTAAACACTTCATGATGCGTACACAAACCTGTCACGGGACTGGATCCAGAAAAATCTTGCCTTGGACAGAAGGGTTTATTTTATCAATGAGAGGCCTTAATTGCAGCAGAGGTTTTCCACTGGCAGAACTGAAAAGTCAGTGATAGCACTTAAACTTAGCACTATCACATAGACTTATATACTGCTTTACAGTGCTTTACTGCCCTCTCTAAGCGCTTTACAGAGTTAGCATATTGTCCCCAACAATCTGGCTCCTCATTTTATCAGCCTTGGAAGGATGGAAGGCTGAGTCAACCTTGAGCTGATGAGAATCAGACTGCTGGCAGTCGGCAGACTTAGCCTACAATATTGCATTCCAATATTGTACCACTACGGCTCTTGATGATTCCTCCGTGACTTGGAACTTGCAAGGAGTTTCTGGAAAAGCGAACATTCAAGGCTTTAGAATGGGCAAAACAACAGAACATTGGTTCACCTTTTGTCTACTGAAAACATTCTCAGCAGAAATCAGTTCAGAGACCTTTGTATTGATGGAAACAATCCTCTGGATCCAGTCCAATGCTGTTTTTTAAACTTTCTATTGTTGAGATCATTGTGTGTTTAGTTATGGATTATATTAGATTGTACAAATATTTACATCCTGCTTCTATTTCCATGAAACACTAAGACTTTATTGCTAGGTTTCACCTCAACCCACATGTAAGCATGCATTGTGTCAATTAGTATACAATCTCCAGTCAACGTTCTGGAGCCATGAACCATGTAGAAACCCATGAACAAATAGCCCTTGTAAAATTGGGTATGAAATCTCCTAAATATCATGTGATGGCCCCGATCCAACACATTACTGATCTTTATGTCCAACAGCCTTGATTTCCAATCTTTCAGGGGTGGAATTGGTGCTCTTTACATTATTTCCTTGGAAATAAGACATATTTCAATTATTGAGGTCTACTTCTAATAACAGGGCTTCTGTTACAAATTTCTGTACATGCTTTTTGCAAGGAAATATATAGACAGAAAGACAAACTTAGTTGATGGATCCAAACTATTGCAACTCTGCAGAAATAATTGGGAAATATTGTTTAGCAATTTTTTTCTAATTAAAGGGTTGTACATTTAAGCAAATTGGAATGAACTTTCTCACCAACTGCAGTTTTCATATACTTAACCTTTTTTCTTTCTTTCTTCATATGTGCCCTAACATGCTAGCTTTTAGCTATTTTGTCACATCTGTACCTAAAATATAGAGGCAATTTACTGTAGTGGTTAAGGCACCAAGCTAAAAACAGAGAGACGATGAGTTCTAGTTCTGCCTTGGGCACAAAGTCAGCTGAGTACCCTTGGACTAGTCATTCTCTGCCAGTTGTAGGAAGCAGGCAAGACAAACAACTTCTGAAATCTTGCCAAGAAAACTGCAGGGACTAATCCAGTCACAAAGGGTCAACAGTTATGAAAGTGCACTTGTGCGCGTGCACGCGCACACACACACACACACGTCCAAACATCCCAAAGGCCTTAAAATAAGACAAAACATTTAACCTCTCCTTTAAAATGTTATTGTGTATGATAGAGTCATATAGTCTTTCTGAATCATGGCAACTCTTTTAGTCTTTCAGGGTTTGGGATTTTTTTTGTAGCCCTGCTTCTTTTATTGGCTACTTCTTGGTGCATCACAATGTGAGGATTTAATTTTCTCACAGTAATAAAAACAGGTAATTGTAATTATGGGAATATGACGGCATCTTGTGCAAAATATAGCCAGCAGGCTGGAAAAGTGGGTGCAGCTTTGCCACAATCTCTCTAAATCTGAGGGAGAGGAAGAAAGGCTATGCCAGGAATCCCTTCAACTCTCTCTGCATTTTATATAGTACCTGGATGGTTTCTCAAATAAATAGGAAGAAACTGCAAATGATGCAATTTTAAAAATCCTGTTTGCAAGAGGACTTGACTTCTAGCTCTCTTCCTGGATTTGACACATAAAGATTATAGGCATAGCCAGATGGTCTCACATTCAAGTGCTATTCACCAGTCCTTGAGCCAGTCGAAAAATATGCTACCATAAATTGTACCGCCCTGATTGCTCGGTCCTATTCTGCCACGATAACATCAGCAGAAGTTTCTGCTGTTCTTATTATTTTAATGCAGGTCAAATTACAAAGTTGATTCCTCTAGCTTTGGTTCTCTTCTAACATAGTATTGCCAGCCAGTGGGGAAAACCACCGTAAGGTAGGGTGGAGTTGGATTAATGCAGTTGGGTGCTTGGAGCAGCATGTTTAATCACTCCTCAAGTTGCCCAATTAACAAGTAGCAGGGTGTTTCTAAATTGTTAAAGACCGCTAAACCAATGCCCCAAAATAGCACATGTTCCTGTGTACGATCACAAAAAGAAGCACAATAGTGAAGTGGGAGACACCAATAACTTGGGAACATCATCCTCAACTTTTACATCTAGAGAATGGCAATGCTAAATAGGTATATATAAGTCCTGTCCATGTGGCTGACATCCAGAAGTAGCCTGCATTCCCTGAAGCTGGAATGGAATAGGCAAAATCATTCTGCCATGGTTAGGGCAATGTGAAGATAAGCTTTACATATACGCAAGCTGTTGGCATAATTTGCCATCTTATAAAAACCCAATGAACCACATATTATACATGTTTGTATCACAGGGATTTAATGTGCTTTTGCTTCTATAGGTCCACCTCAACATAAACCAACTGATCTTTCTTAGAAACAGCAGATTCCACTTTAAACAGATAGTTGTACTGAAGGAGGCAGGAGAAAGAATACGTTTTGTTTGTGTTGCTCTGGTATCCTGGGAAGGAGAGGCAAAAAGTTTTGTGCAACCCAGCAATGAATCTTCCCCTGGTTGGCAAGACAGCTACAGTAAATGTGCTTCCTGCTGTTTAATTCATTCCTCTGAAATTGTTCAGTATTAAGAAAATGGCTTGAAGAAGGAAACAACTCTTCAAAGTCGGGGTTCTCCTGCTCCTCTCCTCAACCCTATCCTGCCTTCCCCATTTCTGCCAAAGAAAATCACCATCAAGTTTTGAGCAACTGGCTTATGAAATGGAGCTTGTTCGCCGCCCCCCCAAAGGATGGAGATTTGCGCAGGGAAGCCAAAAGCAGCGCTTTTAGCGCCCTTTCGCATCTCGGAGAGAACGCAAACCCGCTTCAGCCCTCTCCCCTCGGGGAAGAAAGGGTTACTCGAGCCTCCGTCAAACCCTGACAGTCACCAGAGACTCCCTCCAGTTAAGAGAAAAACAAGCTTGCACCTGGCAACTGCGGCCAGACACGTTCTGGCCAGCTCATTCGCTCCCTCGCTTTGTTCTAGCAGCTGCCTCGCTGCTTTGGCTGCAGGTGGAAAAAAAGGATGGACTTTGCTATCTATAAAAATGTTTAATAGCGAGGACCAACTTCCGCCTCACCTCCCCAGGGATCAAAGGTGCTAGGTCGCTATGGCACTCAGGCAGGCAAGGCGGCACAGCAAGGCGAGGTGAGGCAAGGCAAAGCTGCGCGCCTTCCTTCGAAACCCGAGCGCTCGTGCGCGCTGCCCGGCCGGCTGCCTTGCCTGCCGGCTCGCTCGCCCCCTTGCATCGCGTTAAAAACCACCACCAGCACCACACACACACACAAAAAGGGCGGGAATATCTGGGAGGGCGCAGGGGAACGCTGAGGAATCTCTCGGCCCTAAACGGGGCAACGGGACGGAGCAGAGACGGAACTCCAGGGCCCGTAGGAGATAATTAATTGCCCCTCGGGGGCGCGGCGCAAGTCCCCGGCTCGAGCAGCCATTGTGCCTGCTCATTTATGCTAATCCGGGCCGATGGATCACTCGGCAGGCTCCCGAGCGCCGAGTGGGCAGAGCGGCCCCCACCTCACAAAAGAGCGTGCGGATTTACGCGCCCCGCCTTTTGTTTGTGAATGGGAAAAGAAAGAAAAAGGCCCAGCCGCCAACCAAGTCACGCTCATTGGCGAAGTGGGGGGAGGGGAGGGAGTGGGCAGGCTTTTTATCAATACGGCCACCCTGGAAGAAAAGGCGCCAGGCTCTCTCGCCTCAAAAGAGGAGCATCACTTCGCGTTTCAATCTGAACGGAAGACGGCGCGGGGTTCTCGGCTACATAGCAATGCGGGGTGGGGGGGGTGGGGTAAGGCGGGCTAAAGGCTCTCTTTTGGGATGCAGGTTTACACCTGACGGGTGACGTGAAACGCTGTCACCTCCTCAGTTCTTGATTGCTTTGAGTTGAAAGAGAAGTTCCCTTTGGATGAGGAGAATGCAATGTGATCAAACAGCCTTTCCCCCACACTTATTTTTTAAAACTTAACCGGAAAGAAAACACAAATCAACTCACTCGTGATCTTTCCCACAGATATGTGTGTGTGTGTGTGGTTTTCTCTAAATCCGCTTGTTTGTTTTGACAATATCAGAGTTTGGTGAATTTTGCCAAATGAAGTAGAAAAGTGTACTTGCTCTTTTTGCATAATCATTGACTTATAACAGTTCAGGTAGCTACTGTTCAAAGGTACAAAGGCACTGAAAAAAGTGACTTACGACTTCAAACTTACTCTTGACTATTGCAGCATCCCTGTATGTGTATGCTGACTCTATAAACAGCTTAGAGAGGGCTGTAAAGCACTATAAAGCGGTATATCAGTCTGAGTGCCATTGCTATCCCCATGGTCATGGGATCAAAATTCAGGTGCTTGCCAACTGACTCATATTTATGATGGATGCAGTGTCCTGTGGTCATGTGATTGACCTTTTGCGACCTGACAAGCAAAGTCAATTGGGGAAGCCAGATTCACATAGCAACTATGTTACTAACTTCACTGCAGCGAATCACTTAACAACTATAGAAAGAAATGTCATGCAATTCACTTTAAAAATGTTTCACCAACTAAAATTTTGGGCTCAGTTGTGGTCATAAGTCAAGGACTACCTCTATTCTACTGAAATTTAGATGGCATTATCTAAAAGGAAGAGCTTCTTCAAGACACACCTTGCAGATTATTTTATCTATACACAAGTTCTTCTGGGCCAATGGTGGGATTCAAATATTTTTACCACCGGTTCAGTGGGCGTGGCTTGGTGGGTGAGCTTTGCGCGCATGCACACACTTTGCATGCGTGCGCGTGCACACACTTTGCATGCGCATGCCAAACACGCACTTTGCGCAGGCACAGAGGCGTTCTAACTTACCTCCTGCAAGTATGCATGATCCTGGTTGCTTCAGCAGCTGCTGCGCGGCACTCTTCTGTGCCGTGCAAAGCAGCTGCGCTCAAATTCAGAGGATAAAGGTGAATAAGGGAGCCCAGGAGGGTGGGTGGTGGGCCCAACAGCAGAGTGGTGGAGAGAACCGGTGCAGTCTCCACTGTTGATCATTGCTACGAGCTCAGCAGAACCGGGCCGAATCGGTAGAATACCACCACTGTTCTGGGCCATTTGACATCTATGTGTAGTTGATGCAGCTGCACTGCAGAAAAATATTAGATGGGACCAAGATTTTATTTGATTCTGTTCATTCACTTTTAATAAAAGAAAAAAAAAATAGAGGATTACTCTCCAATCCCAGCCTGAATTCATTTATGGAGATTTCTGGGAGCTAATTGCAATTCAGATTATTTAACTAGTTTACACACTGCTTTGTCAACATACTGCTCTCTAGATATGCTTCATCTTGAACTTCAGGAATTATACCTTGTATAATAGATTCTCTATGCTCATTGAGGATTCTGAGAGTTAGAGTCCAAACATACTGTATACATGGGGCACCAAGTTTTGGAGAAGAATATGGTCTAGAGCCAGTGCTATTTTAAAATAATACTAAAAGAAATCAGTAGAAACCAGCAACAGCAATGGAGGCTGTGGCAAAATTTTGAATGCAGCATCTTTTTGTATATGTTTTTGTATACATTTTGGAACATTATACCCATGAACAAAAGGGGTAGAACTTTCTAATGAAAGCAGCACATTCCTGTAGTCCATGATAAAACATCCCTTTAGCCTCAGTAATTTAGGTTAGAATAAGATTAATTTGAGAACAGACATCAGCTTGCTTTAAAGCCTTATCCTATGGCTTTTTTCCTGGCTGTTTGTCAGTCTTCCAGATGAGTAATAAACAATATTGCTTTCTCATTTTTGTGTCTTGGTCCTTCAAGAGATTGCATCTTTATCTTTTTAATTGTTTCTATAGCTTCCTTCTACATTGCTTAGCGAATATGGGCTATATGTTGAAGAAGTGCAAACTTCTTCTATTTTTTTGATCTTACTTTAAACAGTTTATTTTCTACATTCCTATCTTCTAACATCCAATATTGGACTCAGAATGAAAACTGGAAGCCTTCTATGATCTTGTTTCCAATGTTGGAAAACTTAGGAATATAAATGTTTATAGGAACAGATGTCAATGCTTGGGCGTTAGGGAGAAAAGAGCTATATATCTGTGGGATAGGACATTAGTTATAATGCCCTTTCAAGTTATGGAGCTCCTTCACATTTTTATTTTTAAGGGAATAATTTTTTATGTTTCTATATGTATTCAAATACTTTCTTAAAAGTTTGGAATATAGTTCTCCTATCTGAAAGCCATTAATTTGAGGAAATGTGTAATAAGCCAAACATACTCAGTGCAGAATTATAGAATTTCTGAGACTGAAGGAGGAAGAAAAGCCAGGATCCAATTTGTCCACTACATTGGATATACAACAGTCTCAATAATCTATTCCCCAACAGCTAAAATGTTATACTGGTATGTCAAGTGGGTATAATCTTAGATTTTCTTGCACAGGTAAAAAAACAAATTTCCAAGATTGAAAAACTGTTCTAGCCTATCAAAAATACTTTTTACAAGTAATTACCTCTAAATTTTTAATAAATAAAACACTTTTTGAATAAATGCCAGTAGATTGCAGATCCGTGTTCATTCACTAAAGAGAGAAGCAGAATCTTTGTGCTGGACAGTTAATTTAGAAATTTACAAAAATAAAAAGACATTGGGCTAGAATCTTAATTATGAAATAAATAAACAAGGCACTCTAAATATATTTTCTCACATTTTTTAAAAATTCATTATTGATTCAATCTTGAAATTGCAAAATAAAAGTCACTTAGATTCCTCCTGAGAGCCACAGATTTCTCTATACCGGGGTGTCAAACTCACCTCGTCACGGCAGCATCACATGATGTATCGGGACTTTTCCCCCCTTTGCTTAACTGGGCATGGGCATGGGCATGGGCAGCCTGTGACGCATCTGGCCCATGGGCCAGGAGTTTGACAGCCCTGTATAATTTGCTATTACTTCTTTTTTCTATTTAGTGAACTTTCATTATTGGGCAGTGCAAACCTATTGGGGTAGGAGAGAAGAAACAGAGTAAAAAGTTAAGTTGACCAGATCTCTAATGTCTAATGAATTGATTCATGCTCTCTTTGAACTACTTCTGCCCAAATGTTCTTGCCATTATTAATCAAGCAGAAATGGCAAGAATAAGGGCAATGACGTTTTTTACATCTATGTGATGACCTGGGGAGTGGCACAAAAGCAACACAGTCAGATAAGCAATAAGAGTCACTTTATTATCTCCAACTTTGCCCCCAATGTCCAGGGTATCTTCTGGCTGGAGAAAAACTCTCCCAGAAATAGCCTTTGACTCAGAAAATTAAGTCCAAAACCTGAGCGACACAAATTGTAACTTAAAGTCCAAACAAATCAAACTGAAGCAATTAGTTTGGCAGGACAGAAGACAGAATTTCAGGCTTGAAGGCATGGCAAAACTCACACGGTTGGGAAGATGCCAGAAACACAGATAAGCCATGACAACACAGGATAAAGCCACTATTGGCCACAGCAGCCTGCCACATGCAGCCTGCCTTTCTTATCAACTGTCTTCCCAGCTGTGGCTAATGAAGGGAATCAGGACCTTCTCCTCCCTCGTAAGCCACGCAACCCATCTTGCTCTCTTCTCCGTTCCTCCCTGCGTGCCCTAGGGTGAAGAGGGAGTAGGCCTGGTTCTTCCTCTGAACTCTCTCTCCCTTACTCTATCTCTCCCCTGCTCTGCCCAGCCAGACTTTGCCGTTCCCTAGCCTCTTCCACAGCCAATGGAGCAACACTCCCACTCCCTGTCATCTGCCCGGCTTCCTCCTCAGATTCAGACTCTGACGGGCATGACAATCTATTATAGGAATGGTGGGCTTCTATAAGGCAATAACAAGACCCCACCCAGTCCTAAGTTCTTCAAGATATTCTCTTAGAGACTCAACAAATGCAACCTTACTCTAATGTGATTGGATGTTGATGAATAGATTGACTTCCATTTCCTTAAAAAGTCATCTGATTTAAGTCTGGGCTGAGGTGCAGGTAATATAATGCCCACATTCAATATACTATTAACTCAGTGTATAGAAAAAGATCTTTGGTTCCCTTTTATCTTCCACCTTCAATAGTACAAAGAACGGTCTTTGATAGAAATGTAGCCAAAGCAATGAAATGGGATTAATCTGAGCGCTGATCCTTAAAACACCTTTCATGACTAAGCAGAAATTCTATCCATATTTTTTTTTTAAATCAGAACTGTTTCGATGCAAGCTTGATTGTATCTGCCAAATTAAATTCCACAGAAATTAGTTGACTACTGTATGTTTTCCCCCTCTTTCCAAAGCATAGTCTTTGGGTACATTTTGCTTCAATTAGCATGCTCAATGTTACAGTAGACAGGTATTTCCTTTTCTCAGCTATTACATGCCAAGTAATAGATCAATTGCCACTTTCAAACTGGATAAGCTTTGATAAAAAAAAAAATATGAAGATGCATATGACTTAATCTAATTTTTAAAGGTGGCAATTATGTTACCAGGAGATTAGATGTGTGGAATATTTGTGTGGAATTATGGCATGCTAGCTGTATTTTTGCAGAGCCAAAAGTAAATATACCCCAAGGTATAAATTAGTACAGCTTGTTCTTATTGCAACATTTTAATAAAGCATTTTAGCCTGATGTGCGTGTTCTTTTTCTCCCATGCTGTGGTCTTAAATTTGATGGCAATTAGATAAGAGTAATCAAAGGAAGAAATAGAATGTTGACAGAGCTTTTTCAGCCCAGGTGTTCCTAAAGAGGAAAGCTTCTATTTGCTGCCAAAATAGTCAAAAGTTTTGCATTTGGATTCTTATGAATGGTTGTGAAGATGTTTGCTCTGTGACAACACAATTCCCCTCTGTGTCAGATCAGCATGGACAGCTGTGTCTTTCAACAATGGGAGGCATTGTTAGGACAACTTTAAAGGAGGTTCTATAAGTTAATGTGATTATGCAAATATTGCTTGAATTACCTTCTATCTTTCACAAGTGAACACATTTCATTGTATGTATCTAGTTTGCTCTTCAACCTTGAACTCTCCATTAAGCAAACCAATTCTAACATAAATACACTCTGGTGCAGACAGTTTGCTTTCCTCTAAAGCTCCTGACTTAGACCATCAGAAATAGACTGGACTCTAAGACTAAATTTTATTCAGGAACAGATTTTGATACTTGGATACATAAAGATTTCTTTGTCCTCAGATAAGGTAGTATTCTCAGTTGTCTTTAGCTACTGTCATGGTATCATTTGTGGAAGGGGAAGAGCTCCTGTGATTCACCAATGGAACAGAGTCATTTGGTTCTTTTGCTACAAAGATATAGTAGTAGAGGTTTTTGTTATTATTTGCAGATGTAGGAAGGGCTGATTATATAATCTGCTGAGAGCTTTCCCAGTTTCTTGATCCTGGCCAATCCAGATTGTCACAGCTGCGATTTACCATGGAAAACACAGATTTTCATTTATGGAAGGGTACAGGCTCAATTCAGACATGGTTTAGACTTGATGATTGTGTAGAAGATGTAGTTTCAGATGAGGAAAGGCAATAAAGATAACTTTATCATCATTTAGAATTTGCTCATAAAATTAAGTATCAGAATGGAAATTTTTGATGGAAGATTTCCGTTGCAAATTTTTAAAGTGATAACACATTTAAATTTATGGTGCACCTTGTGAAACCATTAGGAGTTTATTAAGCAACTTTTCCATCAAGAATTCTGACCCAGTTTTGAAAGTGCATCACAGGATGTAAACTTCCTAGTATTTTAAAATTAATAAAAGAAGAGAATAGTTTCAGAGGGCCCAGAATACTTTGTTAACAGGATATAGTTTAGGGAAGACACTATAATAAAAATTAACTTTTTAAACATGTTTGGGTATTTTCCCACATCATTATAGTTGTGCTTTTAAAGTTGTAGCAACGTTTCGGCAGAATCTCATCTGCCAATATATATGATACAAATAATAGCAATCATGCCAGTTTTAATATGAACGTATTAATTCTGTGTTTAAGCAACATCACTAATTAATATTAGTGACTTACGTGCAGGTCTGACCTAGGTCTTCTTCCTAGCTGAACATTTGCAGCTTAGCCTTAACTCAGGAAAGAGTATTAGGTATGTTCACTGCCTTGAGTAATTTATCAAAATAAAAAGGATGAAATAAAGTAATCTAAATAAATAGTCTCTTGGGGAGGCACTTATTCAGCAGAACAAACAATGGATTATATCAGGCACTGCCTTGCCAGAACTGAATTTACCCATCCAATGTGTACATTTCTGGAATATAATGTTAAGAGCCCTGCTCTGCCTGAAGTGAGAGTGACATAGGCAGGACAACAGGTCTTTTCTGTGGGTAGCTGCCTCTGGAATGGAATCTTTACCTCCAGAAGTATGTTAAGTTTCTTCCCTTAGAGGTTTTAGATATTCTAAAATATCTGTAAAAAATGTATAAAATACATTTTAAATACATCCTGGGAAACAATAAATTATTGCATTATTGAATTTTTTATTACTGTGGTTTATTTATTGTTGCATCCATAGTTTTAACTTGTAAGCTGCTCAGAAACCTTTTGAGTTGGGTGGGCTATAAAAACTGTACATTAATAAACAAACAGACAAATAATGCAAAACAAAGAAACAACAGGCAACATTTTGATATTAAATATACATTAATTTAAAAGGACTGTGGCAATATTTCTACATAACAATTTTCAGATGCATTAATGGGTTTCTCTGTGAATATCAGTCACATTGATAGGCACATTATTCTGGAAATAACGCAGCCATATGATTTCCAAGCCACTGACATATTACATGATTGGGCTAGTATTTTAACAGCTTATATTGGATGTCAGTTCTCCAGGGCAACTACACCATTCTGAGATTAAATACTACTGATGTAATGCTAGGAAACACAGGCACATATTTGACTGAGAGCACTGTAGAAGCATGTCTAATTAAGATTCATGTTCAGTGATATAGATGGGAAGCGGTGACATCACACCCCATGTGTGCAGCTTTTCTCTGTGGGCATAAATCCTCAAAACCTTACGGTGATGCTATCAGGATGACTCACTCTGTTTTAAAAGCAACATGTGCCTCCTTTATATATGTTTGTATATGTTTATATATACTTTTACGATTCTGCTCAGTAAATAGATGCATTGAAATATGCGAGGTGTATCTATTGTCTTGCCTTCTATTCTTTGTGTCCCAGTCTGTGATGGTTTCTCTTGTTGGAATCCAGGTTGCCGTTTTGGCGATCAACTTTCTCTGGTAGATCCTAGATCTCAACTGAACATGGATTTTGGGGGAAGTGTGTCAAGTGAACGTGCTTCTCAACCAACACTAGGCTGCAGTTTGTCATATTTTTGTATTTCTGAAGGTCTCCAGGGATACCTGGGACTCATAAGCATTTCTAGAAATAAAGGAAGAGCATAGCGCTTAGGCTTATATACCACTTCACAGTGCTTTATAGCCCTCTCTAAGCAGTTTACAGAGTCGGCATATTGACCCCAACAATCTCGGTTCTCATTTTACCGACCTCGGAAGGATGGAAGGCTGAGTCAACCTTTAGCTGATGAGACTCGAACTGCTGAACTGCAGGCAGCCTACAATCAGCAAAAATAGCTTGCAGTACTACATTCTAACCACTACCGCAGCTCACAGACTACTTGGGGAAGGAGACTGGTTGTTTCCAATACGTTGATACTGACAGATACTAAGGGTTTCTCTATGGCTCAATTTCACAAATTTGCTCTATATGTTTGACATATAAAAGCTGTGTAGTGTAGCTCTTTATCACATAGTGATAAAGATAGTGGCAAATATTATCCAAGTGACTTGAGGTTTTCTATATATCCCTGAAGGCAGCACGATATTGTACCCTACTGTTGCTAAGTCAGGGATTGGTGACCTGTTCAGATGCTGGATCTTACTGTCTTATAGTAACAGTAGTCTTGCCTCCCCATGTTAATAAACCAAAAAAGAAACCAGGTGCCTCAACCACAGTTAAATCATATAAGATTCAGCTACCTTATATTCTGCGCTTCTCACATTTCTCATAATACCTCATGCAAAGAAATTGAAAGCTTGTGAAATATGGGTGACATAAGGTCATCTCCCAAGATTTTACATTTGAAATGTCCTATGTACTACTTCTTCCTTTTTCTGTCCTCGTGTCTATAGAGGTTGAGCAGTGCTTTACAGAACTTTGAAAGGTGTGCTTGATTTCAGCAAAGGTTTGTGTGATTCTTGAAACGGCTTTGCATGGCAACTCTTCTGTTTAAAGATGACCACATTGATTTGCTTCAGTCGTAGATTCAGCTCTAAGAATCAGCGTGTTGAAACAATGGTTTCAGCTACTGAAACCACTGGCTTGTTACACCTGCATTACTTTCTTAGAAACATATTCCAGGAATGTAAATCTGTTTTTGAGTAAGTAGGGTTCCAATTAAACTTTTAAAATATTGAACTAGTCTAGATTAGATCTTTACTCGGAATTATTGAATTCCTTTTGATGAAGCATGCAGGAGATAAATGACAGACATGAATATGAAGGAAAACCCTTCTGTGGATGGTTTAGCTTTTCATTCCGGGAGTGTGATTAATATACTCAGTTCTTCCTTTGCTGTGGGGGCTCCCATAGGTGCTCAGAGCTCAACAGTAATATCTATTAATATTTCCAGTAGGATATACTGCGTATTGACACAAATTTAAAAAGCAAAGGTAAATTAAATCAGTACTATCTTTGCCCAGTATATAGTGGACTTTCAGCTGTATTAAGACTACAAAAATAATAATGGCTATGAATAATGAAACTATGGTACAACACATGTGAAGGATGAAGTCTGGATAATGCTGATAGACAGGTCTAAAATCTCTTTTGCTTTTATTTAATGTGCTTATTTAGATTTATATCCCACCTTCCCTTCCAGAGCTCAATTTGGCATACATAGCATGCTTTTGTATTTTTTCTCCCTTCCAACAGCAATGACTATTTCTTCTTACAACTACTTTTCTGTTGCTGATTTCTTCTATTGCTTCTAAGAGTTGTAATAGTGTCTCCATTTTATGCTCTTGAAAGATGCTATGCAATTCTCTTGGTGTGGGTATATGAAAAAGAGACAGGCAGAGAACAGGAGGATATAAATTTATCAAATTAAAATAATATAATGTGGTCATTGGGGAAGTCTAACTCTGATGGCCAAGCTAAGTGGCTATCTTAGAACCATCTTCTTCTATCTACCAGTAAAAAGGAAGTGAAAAGCAAACCCAGCTAAAAACGTGTTAAAGAATTGTGGTTTAAGGAGGGACACTTAGAAGAGACACAGCTGGGCTATTTTACTACAGTACAGCTGGGCTATTTTATTATACTCACAACTCATCTGAGTAGTTCTCGTCTGAGAACCTGAATCATGCCAAACTTCTTAACAGGTAGCAGGGGAAAGGCATAATTTACTGCAATGCTTTACCCTTCCTTCACCCTCTGTTTTTCTACTTCTCTAGCTTTATGGCATAGATGAGAAATAAAACTCTTCACTTTCCATTCTCCAGATCTGCCCAACTTTGAATGACTAGAACAGAGGTGTGAAACTCATGAACCGTGAGCCAGGTGCGTCACTCGCTGGCCACACCCACCCATTTTAGCAGGGGGCGGAAGTCATGATACGTCACGTGACGATGTGATGCTGCAAGTTTGACACCCTTGGACTAGAGGATCACTCATTCAATAGGATCCATTCAATTTGCTTCAAAACCTAAGATTCATGAGATAATAAGAACACCACAATCAGCTTGTAGTTAAATTCAGAGGTGGGATTCTACCGGTTCTGTCCACTTCTGTAGAACCGGTTGCTATGAAAAGCAGCAAACAGAGAGCATACCTAGAACTGGTTCTATGTCTGCTGCTGTTTTGGCCGACCCGCCCACCCGGGCTCTTACTTGACCTTTATTTCCTGCATTTTCAACCACAGCTGCTTTGCGCGACATAGCTGCGGTTGAAAAAGCAGGGAAAAAGGGCTTTTTCAACCACTGCACACTTGCACGCAGCGCTGCTCAGCTGTCCAGGCAGCTCAGCAGGTCGTAAATATGCACTTGCATGACTCTCTCTTGCACGGGCATGCGACGCAGAGCGACAGAACCGGTAGTTATACCAGTTGGATCCCATCCCTGGTTAAATTGGTATCTAAATTTATGAATCAGTCTTTTGTTATCATATAATTTATCTCTATGGATAGTTATAGAAAAAGTAAATGCCAGTTAAGTTAATAATGGCAGAAAAGAGTAGGGATATTTTGCAACATGCTATTGAAATTTTTGGGTGCATCAGCACGAGTAAGATTTCCTGAACATAACTCTTTTGAATCTGTCATTTCAAGGTTTCAACTATTGGATTTCAATAACTGAATGGGTAAAGAACATCAGTATACACAGAGGTGACCACAGAGGACAATGAAGAAATATCGTAACACCAATTCGACCTCTTAGGCACTTACATGAGATATTATGATATATTAAGAAGCATGCCATGCCTTGTAATATAACAATTATTTCTATTTGGTATTGTCGTGGTAGATTAATTGGAATGGTATTATATACTTATGTAGTTTGCATTTTGTTCATTTTTACTGCATCTTTGTTGATTAATTTGGAGAGTTGAATTTAGAGATGGGTTTATAGAAAATGGGGCAAGATATGGAATGAAGTTGTGTTTAATTTTATTTTAAGATATAGTAATAAGGTAATGTTGAATTTTACTTGCTGGGAATGCAGGTTCATTTTTCTTACTATTTCTTTTTTGTGGAATTAATTTTTAATATTTTTTAAAAAATATATTTTTGTGTTAGATTTTTGTATATTTCATCTGCTTAATATAATTCTTGAAATTCATTGAAAACTTGGTGTAATGCCTATCTGATGTTACTATATGGTAAAATGGGTTTTTCCCCAAAATAATCTTGCAATATTCTCCTGGATAGATTGGGAATTGGTTTATGCGATGTAATTTGTAATATTTTCTGCAAAGGCTGGATTATCATTGCTTTTTCAGAAATTATGGCAAATTCTCCTGAAGCTGCAACACGTCACTTGTAATTAAGACCAAAGTGGTATCAAAATATCTTTTAGAAACCATTTTGTGGTTAAAAATGGCAATCCAGTCTTATTTGGCTTTTATTGTATTGAATACTTTGGACAAAACATGTGGACAAACTAAGCTGGCAGAAATAGTTAACACCCAAGATGGGCTCCAGATCCAGATGGATCTTGACAGACTAGAACACTGGGTTGTATGTAACATGAAATTCAATATAGAGAAAAGTAAAGTCCTACACTTAGGCAAGAAAAACCAAAAGTACATATATAGACTGGGTGAAACCAGGCTCAATAGCAGTAACTGTGAGAGGGATCTTGGAGTCTTAGTGGACAACCAGCTAAATATGATCCAGCAGTGTGCAGCAGTGGCCAAAAAAGCTAATGCAATCTTAAGTTGCATTAACAGAGGGATACAATCAAGATCAAGTGAGGTACTAATAACACTCTATAAAGCCTTAGTAAGACCACACCTAGAGTACTGCATCCAGTTTTGGTCACCACATTATAAAAAGATGTTGAGACTCTAGAAAAAGTGCAAAGAGCAACCAGGATGATTAGGGGACTGGAGACTAAGGCATATGAAGAACGGTTGCAGGAACTGGGCTTGGCTGGTCTGGTGAAGAGAAGGACCAGGGGAGACATGGTAACAGTCTTCCAATATTTGAGGGGCTGCCATGGGGAGGAAGGGGTCAAGCTATTTTCTAAAGTGCCTGTAGGCCAGACAAGGAATAATGGATAGAAACTGAACAAGACGAGATTTAACCTGGAAATAAGGAGAAACTTTCTGACAGTGAGAACAATCAACCAATGGAACAGCTTGCCCTGGGAAGTTGTGGGAGCGCCATCACTTGAGACTTTCAAGAAGAGATTGGACTGCCATTTGTCAGAAATGGTTTAGGGTCTCCTGCTTGGGTGGGGGGTTGGACTAGATGACCTACAAGGTCCCTTCCAACTTTGATTATCTGTTATCTATCTGCTATCTGTGTCTTTACAAATGTAGGGATGTTATATATCAAAACTCCAACCCTGTATCTTCATGATCTGGTTCCATGGTACAAGCCACTAGTTAACTAGAAATTTTGAAATAAGACACTTTTTTGTACACAGCTATCAGAAATTTCAAGGGCCTTTGAATTGCTTTTTAAATTACAGACAAAATCTTGATAGTTCTTTTTTACATTTTATGAAAAAAAATAGGGCAAAACCATTTAAATGTGTTTGTCATGTAGTAATAGATCTTTCCAACCTGTTGCCCCACCACTAAGCTTTTTGGATATATTACATGAAAACACTGTGGTTTGTTTGAGATGGTTGGGATCCTTCACTGCCCTAATCAGGAAGCATTTGTTTGGTGTGGTCCCAATGCCACAGCTTATGTCTGTTTATTGTATGAACCCTCTAATTGTGACTTAACCAAGGCTAAGCAAACCATGGTTTGTAAAAATACATTAGAGGTGTGCTGTAGTTAAAGCAGGTGAAGGTACTCTGGATCCACAAGTACTTTTTCTGTATCTCTGGCTGCTCTTTAAAGGTATCACCTTTCCCTAGGCAGACAGAGTCATGCAGGTTCAGAAAAATATACATCTGAGTTGCAGTTTCACCACCCCAACTGACTGCAGACAGAATGATTAAAACCTTGCCATACTGTCCCATGAGAATATAGATGGTTCTCCACATAGACCCGTATTGTATTGAAACAAGAATTTGGTTATCTTAGTTTTGAAATGGCAGAAACAGCTCTGACTTAAAATAGGTGAAGCTTACAGATTCTAGTATTTTGCAAAACTAACAGAACAAAAGGATATAGTTGAATGACATTCTTGACAAGCTTGCTAAAATGCCAGCTTATCTAAGGTAATAAACGAGCAGTTAATTTTTACAAAATGCCACACTTTATTTATCTACAAGGCAGTACAGTGTATTATAAAAAGTGCAGACAAAGCTGCACCTAATTCTATTAAGGCAGCAATGTCTGACATAAAAAAAGAAGAAGCCACTTTCTCTTCCCACTGAGAAAAATTCAGATATGGCAGTCCCAGGGCCATATTTTTCTTTTTGAATTGTGCAGGGTCCAAGTATGGAATCTTTAACATGAGACAATAATTGAAGACGTAAGCAAGATTGTGTTCTCCCAAAATACTAAATATCTGCAATTCTATGTTTTCAAAACCTTTTGAAAATACATACATAGGTGCATAAAAACTCTCAAGAAGTGTTTCAAAATATTGCTTGTCCAGGAAAAGAGGGAGCATCAAAACAATATTGCAAAAATCAGAAATGCTAGTGCATAGTCAAATAGCTACCTGCTCCCCGACTAGGGTTTTATTTTTTATATAAACTTTATGGTCCTTTAGTAGTCCATCTACATGCTGCAAATCTTCAGCAGCAAAGAACATTACAAATTAAAAAGAAAAACCCAACCCAAAGTCCATTTGGCATTTACAAAATTAAATTACTGAATAAAAATATAATTTGTTTTCATAAAACTATGCTTCATACAGTAAAAAATAAAAAATAAAAGCAAGCTTTTCTTAATAAAAAAGGAGAAGCTATCTGGATCTCCATTAAGAACAGTACTTCAAATAATTAAAGGTAAGTGAGCACTTACAGACAAGGTATGCCCTGCCTTAACTTTTATAGTAGCATTTGCAGTAATGCTTTTCTTGCAGTATTTCAGACCAAGACATTTGTTCAATGATTTTAGCATAAGCTACTGATTTGAGTGCCAGCTCTTGAAAAGAAAAGAAAACTCAACAAAAACCTAAACAACATTTTCACTGGCACTGGAACTCAGGTAGCAACTCTTCACTGAATTAATACTGTGCACTTGATCTCCCCAAACATTTTTAATCATTTAAAATCACCGTGTTGTTAAAACCTGCATTATTAATAACTGCGTAAAATTCAATACCTGATAACTCAGTACAGTAAAGCATCCTCAATGTAAGAGAACTTTGATGCGTCCATTTTCCTTTTTAAAGTTGGGTGAATCCAACCTGATTAATATATGCTTTTGTGAATGCACTTTGTGCTGCTCCCAAATGTTGTACCATAACAACAAACAAACAAATATACAAAAATGTTTTTCTCCCATGCAGAAGAATGGTAAATCTAAATCAACTGTTAAGTGTTTTGAAAAGAGAATGTAATGCTTGTGGGTGGACTTTTACATGACCAGAGTTCGAGCTGAGAATGCACCCATGTATTTGCGTGCTGGGTCGGAAAAAGTCAGCTGATCTTCCGTCTTCCCGCAGAAAGCCGAATCCCATGTGTTGCTAAAATGCTAAAGACAAAAAGAAAAGAGGAGAATTGAGAAACAGGGTTTTTCTTCTCCAAGAACTTAACACCTAGGAGTGTGACATTGAGAAGGGGGAAGTCCAAAGGTTGCCATAAAAACCACAATGATAAAATGACAATGGAATGTGTCACGACACAAGCCTTGGCCTTTTGTACATGCATCTTGACCTCAGATGCCTAAATCAAGTGTATGGAATTGTAATACATGTTTCAGCACTTGTCCCTGTCTTAGATGTCCCAAGGGAAGTCAATGGATTTCAATCTAGAACACATAAGCAGGGTCCCTTTGGGTAGCAATACAGTACTAAGGAAGGGACTTAGTCTCATGTAAAGACCAGTCAAGAAGAGCTCAACCCTGACCTCCAAAACCTGTTGACTCTAATTCGTTACCAGCTTTCTTAGTAAGTTGGCACACTCTCTCCAATCCACTTTGTTCATAAGATTAAACTTCTGATTGCCTGGACAAGAACACATCATTACATTTTGATTAGGAATCCGTTATTCTCCCCAAAGGCTTCCATTACAATTGCTAAAATAATAGGAGTCATGCCAGAAGGTGACAAGTTTATAATGTCTTCTCAACCTTTTATTAAACTTTGCAAATGTGAGCAGGAACAAAGCCTCTGCAAGATGAGTATTGTTGGTTACTTTTGATCTGGTTGTCATGTTACTTTCAGGACATTTCTATGAGAGTAATTCTGATGTTGCAATGTGGTTATTTATTCAGTATATGAATCATAGGGTGCAGCAGGTAACATGAAATTCAGGGTTATGATAAAATGCATGGAATCAGTCTCCATTGTCCTGGGCTAAGGGAACCAGTAAATCTTAAGACTGCCTTCTTCTATATCACCTTGCTTGGGTGTTAAGATCCTTTAAGGCTCTTTTGATGCATAGGAGAATAAATAACTGCAAAACTTCCCATGTGCTCTTTTAGGTATGCTGTAGGATAATATGTGCCTGAAGTCTTTCTTCTACTTCTCCTCCTCCTCTGACATTATTATATTTATATTTGTCTGGGCCCTTTCAAGTTTTTCGGCTTTGGCCTCTAAGACATCGGGCATTGTGTGCTTTAGCAGACTGCTGCTACTTTTAGAACTTCTATCTATACTGCGTGTCTTGACCTGAAAAACAGTGTATTAAAACCAAGCTAACACTTAAGAATATTCCAAAACAAGAAAGAAACAACAAAATCTTTACATTAATGCACCAAAGGAGGGCCAGTCTTCCCTAGAGAAATGTAGGGGGAAAGGTGAAAGGCCTGCCAATAGAAACACATTTCTTAACTGTGCTTGCAATGTTTACAAAAGTTGAAAACTCAACACAGCACTGGTGTTGGAAAATGATGAACTTGTTCTGTAATCTTGCAAACTATCTCTTGCTGCCTCCAGTCATCAGGAAGGACAAAAATGTCAACATACTATGGAATTTGCGGATAGAGATAAGTATTGCTTTCTTCTAACCCATTTGTTAAAATTTACTGCTAGGTAATCAGAATGATACTTTCACAGCAGCAATTCCAGCAACCCTAACTGTAAAACCTGCAAAGACACACAACTGCCTATCTCTCTGACAGAAAAGATCACTATGGCATGGAATACTATGTATGGTCATTGACCATCCAAACTTATACAGAGATTTTTGTGACTGGGATCTCCAATGTCATTTAAGCTGTACATCAAAATAAGTTTTTTGATGAAGCAACACTTACTTATTTCAGAGCTTGGTAATGGGTCCTTAATCAGGACATTCCTGTATCAAAATGATACGGTGTGATACAAGCACTAGACAAAGATAAAATTTATCCATTTTTTAAAAAAATGGCATTACTATCTTGAGTATGCTGCAGCAGAACTAAAATATAATTTAACCAAGAATCGATTTTTAGATATAATTCCATAAAACTCCATACCAGAGATATAAAACTCCATAAAATTAAAATAAACCAAAATCAACTAAATCCCACAGAAGAAAACAAGTGATATGATAAACAGTTTAACCCTCTAGTGTGAACCTGAGTTAACTATGCATTTTTTCCTTGATCTATATCTCTCCCTTAGTTCTTCTTTGGTCTTCAGTAGGCCTGTCATTAAGCAATCAACCTTCATGTCAAAAACAGTCCAAATATGTAGTTATGGATTTGTAAAACAGAGCCCTCCCACTAATAGTTTTTTTTTTACACAGCATAATCCTCTGCAAACCAGTCAAGGGCAGGTGTGACATACATTTTACCTCACAGATATACCACAATTCTGTCCCTCTTCATGATTTCACTAGATAGCCTCCACTCTCTTGAGAAGCTGGTTAAACTTCCAGTAATTTTCAACACTGTGTAACTCCACTGAGTCAGAGCTGCTCAGTGGAAATAGCAACTGCTGCCCAAATGACTGATCTTTTTTTGTAAAAGATACTGGAAACCCAAAAGTGGTTTTGATCATGGAAAATGATGATCATCTGATAAGATCTGCAGGGAGTAGTGGCAGCAGTGAATGTTATTTCACATGATATGGGATAAGGCATGAAAGAAAGTATTCTGTGTCCCTTCTAATGATTGGCGAACAAGTTTCCTTCTTTTAATAAAGAATAGCACTCAGGTATATTGACTAAAATACATATCCAGAACTACTGGCCAAAACTGCCCATCTGTCAAACTAAGGGAAAAGATTTAACAGATCTGATTTAACTGAGAAGTTGATAAATATGATCAAAAAGTGACTGGGTGAGTTTAATTTTGAGCAGAAGTGATAAAACCTATGCCAGAAACTATTATCTGATTTTGTCTAGTCTGCTGTAGAAAATTGGGTTAACAGAAACACACGCATACACATTTTGTATATGGAAACAGAAATTCTTAGGTTAGGGATTGCTGCGTATGACCTTCTAAAGAACAGTGATACACGAGAACAAGAGATGAGTTTTTGGCAAAACTGTGAAACACTATGAATCAATGATAATTATTTGATGATTATGAGCACTGTATTTTTTTGTTTTGTTTTGAAGATTTGGTTTTAGCTTAACTCTGTATGAAAAAAGAATGAATATAAATCTAAAAATGTGATCGTTGAAATGATTATTTATGATGAAAGATTGAATCAATAAAGAATTCAAGAGAGGTAAACATTTCTGGATCATTTTTAATTTTTGGTAGCGTGAAGAGTGAAACTTGAGGGGGGGGAGAGATGGAAATGCAAAAAAGTAAGGAAAATGAAGAAAAAAGTATGAGTCTTGTATGAAAGAAAAAAGTACGAGTCTTGTATGAAAAAATATTAAAGACATATTAGTCTTCCAGCAGAAAATATGAGAAATATAAAAAATGGATATCAGAGTATGAGCGATGAAAAAAGAAAATGTATTGTATGGTATGCATGTAGAGGAAGAACATTGAAAATAAACTTTCAAAGAGAACAAGAAAAGCTTCTTCCTTGGAGGATTACGGTTGAAAGAGACAGAGAAAAAACTAAGAGATTTTGATGAAAATAAAAAATCGAGAGAAGACAGTTACATAAAAATCACCAGCAGGAATGAATCGAATTAAAAGCAAAAGGTGATAAAATTGAATTCTGATGAAACAGTCATGAGGAAAGGCTGGAAGGTGTGTTTCAGATTTATATAGGAATATGTTGATGTCCAAGAAAAAAACTGATCCAAAGAAACTAATAAACGCTTTGAGAATACTGAAAAAATAGTAAGAATGCTAATGTAGATTATATAATGGAGAAATCTTAAAATACAGTTGTGATTTACTTATGGAGTGGCTGTGCAACTTGCTAAATGTGGCTTTGAGGACTGCATTTATGGCTGATGACTGGAAGACTACAGTAATTGTTCCCTCTTTTATGCTCTATAGCAGGGGTGTCAAATTTGATTGCATCACATGACATATTGTAACATGACTTTTTTGCCTCTGCAGAGCCGGGATGGGCACGGCCTGCTCTATAGTCTGTAAAAGCTATGCTGTAATGCAACCAATTATATGTTCAAGCTTCAAGATTCTGTGGATTGATGATAACTCATCTTCTGAACAATCTTTAGTATCCAAAAATTGAATGAGAATAGATCAAATGGTACAGGAACGTGTTTCAGCTTTGAACATTTTATAAAATGATTTACGGAAACTTTATATACTGTACTGTACCAGGTCCACGTTTTTCATATGGTTCATTATTTGGTAGACAGAAGGCATATGTTATTCCAAAATGACAAATGTCCCTATATGACTGCTGCCCTTGTTTCACATGATATATAATGTAAACAGTGGCCTGACCTTTTTTATCTAAAACCTACAGAAATGAGTAAGGATTGATATTCATTACAAGCACTCTGTGACCTGATAATTACCAGGCATAGTCACACCCTAAGGCTCATAACAACTTTGGGATTCTGTTTGTAAGCAAACAGAGATGGCTGATTTATGAGAACAAGTCTGTATAGTTCAAAGTGTTTGTCAAGGTTCAAAGTAATGATGGTTTTACTTTCTTGCTCTTCATTATCTAGGCTGAGAGTGCTATCCCACTTGTAATATTAGCAATGTTTTTGTGTGAACTAATACTGAAGCAGATGCATTGTATTAGTTACCACATGCAGCTCTATATAAAAATATTCACGTCGCTCTCATAGGAGCTGGGAATATGTTCAATTGTTATGACATGCCAGGTTTAGAAGTTGGTTTTGCATACATGAGCCCTTGGAATTCTCAGCTATTAATTTCATACTTATTTATTCACATATACATTCATTTCCAAAACAGGATGAATGTTAAATAGCCCTTCCTGACTTCTGGTAATATTTCACTAATCTATTTATTTTTTAATTAAATGGGTTATGATGGCTAACTGTTTGTTTTATAATATAAAGTTATAATATTAAACGATATTAAAGAGAAACAGAATAAAAGTAATCCGGAAGAAAGAAAGCTGTTTCTTTCTAAGGTACAAGTACTGTAATTGCATGGATGCTTATTAGGGTAAAACAAAAGCTTTGGATCCTATAGGAAGAAGGGAAGGAAAAATCACAATCAGGGTTTGCTAGACACCAATGAAAACTTCCAAACCCTCTGAAATTATGACTAGTCTTGGAGCCTACTTGCTTCCAGGGGAATAGAAAAAGACCTCCACAGCCAAGGAGACATATTGAAACCAATGAGTTTTTGCTGCCTATAGTGAACAGAATGCTGCTGCTTTTGTTTCTTCTCGTTGTCTTCTTGAGATGACTGCTCAAAAGCAAAACATGCTGCCTAAACAGTGACCCATTTTCTAGGCAGGTTTGAAGACAAACTTTTGTGATCTAGTCCTAGAGCAGCCATCCTTGGTCTGGATGCCCTCCTGTACTACACATTTGAAGTCCCAGAATAAATGATAACGGCCATACGAACTATAGAACTCTAGGAGTTGTAATCTATCCATCTTGAAGCATTCTTACAGCGGGGAAGGTTTTCCTGCAGGAATGCTTTATTAATCAACATTAGCATCCAGATACCCACACAGCGTCCTTCTTAAATGATGCTCACTAATAGATGTTTAGGATTCTACCCACTTAAAGTTGCCCCTCATTAAAAATGGCCTTTACCATAAACCACTAATTTTTCACTAACTGCCATGTGACAATGCCATACACAGATCAAGGCAACAGTGGTTCTCATGTTTGTATTTCCTTCTTTTCAATACAGTCTAGTTAGGACTACTTTTAACTTGGTCGTGCCCCATCAATGGCAGCCTGCATATTTTGCATTAGACCACGGATCCTATGAAATTGTGGGCAATCCTTGTCATCCTCTCACCCTCTCTTGCAAAAGGCATTTCTTTTTCAAAGCAGATTTCCTGTTAGCACTTTTTAAAAGTTAAAATATGGATAACAAAGATAACTTTTGTATGTTTACATTATGTTCACATATTACCATCAAACCATGGAAGATTTTCAGCTGTGTCACTCTTAGTTCATTTTGTTACATCATTAATCCTGCCTGCATAGCCTTCCTCTGGCAACAAAATTATCTCACTTATCCTGTAACATGTCTTCTTTTGCCTCAGGGGAGAGTGAACAGTAAACAAGCTCTCCAGAGTTTAACTGGGATATCCAGTTAAGTAAAAGTGAACCTCCAGGGAAAACACAGCAGGAAAGGCAAGACTGTGCAAAGGTGCTTTCTTAAACCTACTCAATGTAATGGCAGATTCACATATTACATTTTCCTGCAAATAAGTACCCATGAAACAAGGCCAGGTCAAACTAGTCTTCTCCCTTCTGCCATTGTCTATGCTAGAGAACTCCAAATATTTTCAGTAAAATGTTTTTTCTAAAAATATGCCTGAAAATTATTATACATTGATATATAGGAAGAAAATATTAGAATTCATTCATGTATATTGAAAATATATCCTGATATATAGAAATGATTTTACATATAGAATGTAGCATAGCTTTCTTAATCTTCAAGAGTAATAAAATGAACGAATGAGCTGCCCAAACCTAGTGAAGTCAACACTACTCAATCAATTAGTCTAAGTTTAAAATATTTTCTCCTCTGATAGTGGCAGCTCTTCCTTATCTCTCTCTGCAGTCATATAAAAATTATTATGACCTCCAGAGCCCCTAAGGTGGGTTTTGCTGAATTATGGTGCTTCTGCAAAAAAAATATTATCTTCGAGCAACACTTATATGAAAAGTTTATTTCAAACAGAATCCCACCCATCTATCTTACTTCTACATCTGAATTGTTAAGTGTCCATAAGCAAAGGAGACAACCGCTAAAGCACTTTCACTGCATGAGATCAGAACATATTGAGGAGCCTCATAACTTTTTTTTTTTTGCTAGTTCACTTCCTGCAAGAAATACCACACCAAAATTGTTGTGTATTGACATCAGAGATCCATCTTAGGAAAAATGACCAAAGGAGGAATAAACATAATAAAAGCTGGCAACCCAATCCAGAAATGAATTATGCCCAAATGCCTGGAACAGTGCGGAGGGCAGGAAATTTAGCTTCTCTGTACATTTCCATATGGCTCTCAAAAGGCATCACCATCTTTTTAGGTTAACAAAGGGAGGAAACATCATTTACAAACATATTTTCCCTTTTTTTGATCCAGCCCACCAAGCCATTGAATGGACTACTTAATAGCTTCTAGATCCTGATTAGAAAGGGGAAATGGATCAGGAAGTACACCATCTGAGTTCCCACATTCAAAGATTTAAACAACTGCACACAAACACAGATTTACAGTCTAAAAGTCTCTGGCTATCCAAGAACTGGAATGGGAAAAAGCCCATTTATTTCCCATTTGTGAGTTCACACTAAAGAAATAACAATCTAATGCCAATTTTAAGTTAAGGTAACAAGCCATTTCTGTTTCATGTACTTAGGGAATAATTGTTTCTACTGTATTTATTTACATAAATAGCAGTAATAAAATAGTCTACATATACTGTTGGCTCAGCTCTGTAGAAGTGATTAAGAATAAATTCGCATGAACTTAGCCAACATAGCAGTAATTGTTGTCTAATTTATATTTGCAAATAGCAAAGCCGGAGGCAAATTTCTATGTGTTTAATGCCTATGAGACACTTTCAAGCATTATCACTCCCTTAATAGATGAAATACAGTAGATTTTCATCATTAGGTCATTTTGTGTCAGAACAAGAAGCATGTGAATCTAATCTTGTCTACAGTAGTTATCCTAGATTCTACTGAACTGTGAGAGTTGTTTCTTATCATTACGTTCTGCTTCCAGGCTTCCTGTAGGTATTTAGCAGACTGCAGTGAGAAACCAGATAGTAAACTAGACACAGATCTTTGGTTTCATCTTCATCTTTATGATTATAAAAATGCAATGTATATCCAACTATTCAGGAATAACGTTGCTTATTTCAAAATGACTTATGAGTGGACATCCACAAGATTGTACTGCAAAGGTTTTCACATCAGTTTTCTATTGGAAGCTAATTAAAAGAGTCAGAGCACTGATCCGGTTGGCTCAGTATTTTCCATGCAGACTACCAAAGTGGTTCTGTAGACAGAAGTTCTTTTCAAGTCTATCTGAAGATGTCTGGTACTCTATTAGAGATACGCATTCCCATTCATAACAACTCTGAGTTCTATCACTCAAAAAGGCAATCCTACAAGGTTTGCTACTATTCCATTCAACTCAAACCTCAGACTTCAAACTGAGTTTCATGTGGTTATCTGGTTGAAAATAACCTGATCTGAAGAAGTTCATATTTCACTGTTACAAAAACAAGGACACCAGAAACGGGGAGTCAAAAGATATCGATGTTTCTTGGCTTCCTTTTCCTTTACACTTCAACAGGGCACCCCAAATCACTCCCTCCCACACACACACACAGACTACAGAAGAAAAGAATGCCACTTTTCCACTACTGTCAACAAAAGGCAACAGGTTCATTTATAATGTTTTCCCAAAAGCTTCTTTTTCCTGTAGAAATCATCTACTTGGTCAATAATACTGGATTCAATAGCTAATTAGGTTTGTGTTAAATTTTTATGCAAACACATCTACAACATTTTCCCCTTATACAATAAAGTGAGATCTTCAAGTTTTACAAAGTATTCTCTGATTGAAAGAATTATTTCTCTATTTGGAAGTAAGTTCAAGAAGTATCTATGGAATTTTAAATTTTCATTAAAAATTAATGAAAATTTTTACCTGAAGCGGACTACTTGATGATCTAGTTCTATGAAATGTGAATAATTTATGATTGTTATCTTCTTCTTCTGATGTAGGCATCTTTAAATGTGAACTGGTCAGCAGATTCTGGAAAAACACACACACAATAAAATCTTAACAGTGTAAGAATGATGTATAATATTGAATGGATTATTTACGATATAATGTAATAGGACTGTTTGCTTATTTCTCTCCACCCTCCTTTCCACCTTATTACATTGTATTTAAAGAATATTTGGAAATCTGGAGGATTCAAATATTGGAATCCTTTGAAAAAATAAAGCAGACAGCAGATAAAATTAGAAGAACTTTAAAAGACAGCACTACATACAAATAGTTCTTGAGTTATGGGACAAGAATTCACAGCATTAAGCATAAAACATGATGTCAAATGATTGTATTGCTTAGTGATGGGAATTCTGGTAGTTGTAACCGCACAACTGCACAGGTCGTCAAAGAACGAACTCAGATGACCATAAAGAGAAGAGATGTGAGTTCCAGTAAAGTCAGCTGGCTGGCAAAAGCTTACCTAGTACTATAAAGCATCGGTGGATTATGAAGAGATGGTTGATAAAGTGACAACTTGCACTCCCGCTGGCTTCGCCACTGACAGCTTGTGGGAAACTAGCAGGGAAGGTCGCAAATGGTGATCCATGTGAACTGGATGCCAAGTGCTCAAAGTGTGGTCACTATGACTATGGGAATACTGTGATGGCTGCAACTTTGCAGACTCGGTTCATAAGTCCCCCTTGTTCAGTGCTGTTGTAACTCTGAACTGTCACTGAACAAGTGGTCATAATTCAAGGACTATCTGCACAGTCCTCTAAATTGTCACAGTATTTATCTGAAAGAGCTTTTTAAAGAACTTCAAATGAATGTCTGAACTGACATTACGCTGATGTTATACACTCAAACCAAGTCATATTAACAATGTGGCTACTAAATAATGCAGGACCAAAATCTGGCAGTTAAGAAGAGGAAAAAATTATCTTGAAGTAGCTACTGAGAAGAGTTAACAACTACGAAGAAACAACTAGAAGTAAACTAGTAGGGAAAAGGGGAAAATTCTTCTTTTAGCCTCGAACCAATCAAGGTTGCACAAAGAAAAACCACAACAAAAACACCCTAGCCCAAGATGTTGAGATGTAGGGCATTAATACATACAGGCACGTCTTCTGCTGACGATGCATATGGAAAGAGCTGTGCATTTAGCCCTTCCCCTTCCCAACTATTTGAGCAAAGGAAGTTTTCTGCTTTCCCTACTGGAGAATCCACCTGTAGGCAGGAACAAAAGCATATTAAGATAGAGTTGATTGACACATTCTGTCTTGCCTAACAGCAAGTGCATTTTGACATAAGCTTTGGCACAAAACTTAATCCAGTCAGCATACAATGTCCTGAATTGTCCTGATCCACACAACAGAGATAAGCGAAGTGTTTCGCGTTTGAAACAGCTGTTTTGGGTGTTGTTCTGAGTGTGAAAGAAAACACACCATTTTGTCTCAACATGAAAGCATTTAGAGTGTTTGGACTGGGCTGTTTGATGAATTATGATTAGGTTGCTTTCTTCAAATCTTTTCCACCTTAACCACCAGAGCAGCAGGAGCCCATTATGTCCTTGCTGCTATTGCTTTAGCCTTTGTGCGGTAATACAGGAATGAAGTGTTGAAAAGAAACAATGGAACACAGGTAGAAGATCACTGGAGCTGCCTGGTAAATTATTGCTTTTCAAAAAGGTGACTTAAGAATTCATCTGAATGCACTGGTGGGTCCCATTGATGTAGATAATGCAAAAGTGTATATTTGTGTGCATTGCTTTGCTTCACACAGATGTATTATTAATGCTACAGAAGCTATTTAAATGTAAATACTACTGGTGCAATACTGGCTTGCTCAAATTTCCCATGCATATGCATGCTTTTAGAACTTGTTTTAATGTTACTGTGGTATTATTCATGCAATTCAAAAGCACTAGCAGACTTTCTTTCCCCCTGGCACTTCACTAGACACCCCTCTATGAAAGCAAAAACATCAGGAAAAGACACAAGGACATAATTGTTTTTACTGAGTTTGTTCTTGGCTGTCAAGCTAATTGCAAAAGAAAGAAAGAAAGAAGATTTACACAAAAAAAGTCAAAAGAATAAAACAGTCAAAACTTTAGGATAGTCTCTCACAGAAATGTACTAATTAAAAATAATATTAAATAATCTAGCTGCTCTTTTTTGTCTCGCAACCTATTGGCTGAGTGATCCATGAGGTTTGTTTTAAGAAACTGAAAATATTTTTTTTTTTGCTGAATGGGTAAAAAATGGGTGGATAATAACAGATGCTAATCAAAATAGATTTCTCAGTTGATGAACTGCATACCTATTGTCTCTAAAGCATTTTAAGTTAATATTCAATTAAAATTTTTTAGCAGTTAGGATATAAACCTTAGTCAGCATGACTACCAATCTGCTTACTCTTCTTGCCCTAAAGTGAAAAGTAAGGAACTAACAGCTGATAAGAAGTTACTAGAACCGGAATAATTAAAGTATTTTTGAGTTTTGTTCTGAAGGAACACAGAACATTCAAGTGCTCAATTACTCCAAAGGAACAAGCCAACTCAACAAGCCAATTCAAATCCTTCTGAGAGAGCATTTTGAATGGGGTAGATCTGTTCCAAGCTTGAAATAAATGGATTTCCTGTGTCATGCACACTTCTAACAATGAACTCCAGCACTCAGGATCTGTTCACTTTAAACAGATTTAAACTTGCTCTTATTTGATTGATATAAGATGAATTTAGCCAGATTCCAAAGGCATTTGTTTTCTACTAAAGATTGCATACTATGTTGAAATATGTCTTTTTACTGACGGGATTATAAGCCTGGACATGTTTTGTTAAATGCAAATTATCACTCTGCCACTGATATCCAAAATAATCTAATCTTAATAGATAAAGTAAAATAAGCCCTAGTGAAGCAGGGCTTCACTAGGGCTTATTTGGAAGTCAGAAATAGCAGTACTGTACTATCTTTATAGGACAATTAAATCTATTGGCAATTTCATGTGTTAATTTCAATTAACCAAAGTTTCTCAAAAATGTAAATTGGAATAGCAAGTTCTTTTCTGAAAGTAACCTGCCAAAGTTGATTTCCTGAGGCAGTGCCTAAAGTGATTAAGAAGCATTTGTTGACAAACTGAATGGAACTTAATGTAACCTTAAGTAAATATGGTTTAACTTGCCTCTTGTTTGATTTTCTTCAGCAAAGGGGAACCATTTTCACATAGGCTGGATACAATACAAGTTTCATCAGACTCCTGTTTGATGACATCTTGCAAGTCATCTACCAGGTGAGTTGGTGTTTGAGGCTAAAAGGAAGAGAAGGAAACACATCTGAACAGCAGAAAATGCCTTATAATAGAGCTAAAACCCAGAGCTTTATGTCATTTGCTGTTGGGCTCCTAAATTGCTTCCCCAAATTGCCACAAAAGCTTAATGTGACCTCAGGAAAAGAAATGGTATTATCTATATTTAAATCACTATAGGCGCAAATTAAATTAAATCCAATTTGATCCTACTAACTTTCTGCATGCAGTTCTTGGCTTGTTATAGCCAAGAGTAGTCATGTTCCTCCATTCCCAAAGATTATGTCCTACCGGAGCTTCCAAAGAAACCTCATTAAATCACTTGCTAGCTTCTTATTTCTTTTTTTTTTTAATCAGTTCTGAAATTCTAACAGGCCTTCACTTTGGCCAGACTGGATGCAGACATGCCTTCTCCTGTCTGTTGTGGTACTACAAAAACATTTCCTTTCATAGTTCGTAGCTTTTCATTGCTCTTTCTACAAAGAATCCCCAATGACTTAAATAAATAAATCATATCCTGAAGAAATTTCTGAGTAAGACAGCACGACTTCTATTTATCTGTTCTTCTGCAGGCCATTGGCTGCATATATCTTTCTGAGTTCACCCTATCTGCCTTTCCCTAGGTCTGATATTTATATTAATGTCATTTCTTTTCATCTTTATATATTTTCACTTTTGCTTGTTTTATTTATTTTTTCTGACTTCTATCCATATGGCTGTAACAAAGGTTTGATTAATCATTAAATTAGTGCCCTTTTTTTCTTACCAGCATTTTTAGGGGTCCGTATTTTAATTCTTGAGCTGCAATTGCATTTTTAAATGGAGTTGGTGTTCTAGGAGAACTCTCTAATATTGATCTTTTGATAGCTGGAGTTCTGAAACTTACCAAAGTAAAAGAAATAAAAGAGTTGGTGGGGGGGGGAGAGGGAAACAAGTTTCAATACATTAGCTGAAACATTTCGCTTAGAATACAACTAGAGTATTGCAAGAATTAGAATGTGTTACGGCTGCAAATTCCCAGTTTCACTCTCCCATTTATATTATGGAAATATTCATACTGGCTTGTGGTACAGTCAAGCCAGGTGTATTTATTTATTTGTTTTGTTTGTTAAATTTATTTGCACGCAATTATTCCAACACTTACAAGATGATATATAATACGAAATTTGTTTAGCACTGTACATGCAGTCCTCATTAAGCAACAGTTTGAAGTTATGATGGTACTCAAGAACGTGACCGGTCACCTTTCTTCATAGTTGTGACAGTCCCAGCATCCCCATGGTGGTCACATAATTGCCATCTGGCCACTCATCAACTGGCTCACAATTGCAACAGTCACAGAATCATTGTCATGAGATCACCATTTATTTGCAACCTTCATTGCTGCTTTCTGACAAGCAAAGTCAATGGGAAAGCTGGCTGGAAGTAGCAAATGGCGATCGCAAGACTAATAGGGCCCAGGGACTATGGGGTAATTGCCCTCATAAGTCAGCACATAAGTCACATGACACTGCACTTTATAACTGCATCGCTTAGCAACAGAGTTGCTGGTGTCAATTACCACTACTAAACAAGGCCTACAAGGCCTACCTGTTTTTTAAATAAAGTAAATTACCTGGTGTAAATAAAGTACTTATTGTGAATACAGAATGAATCAATACGAGGTATATACCTATACGAGGTACATCATAATGAACCTATACGAGGTAGTCCTCGACTTACAACAGTTCCTTTAGTGACCATGTGAAGTTACAACAGAGCTGAAAAGTTTTTCACTTATGACCATTGCAGCATCTCCATGATATGATCAAAATCCAGATGTTTGGCAACTGATTCATAATTAAGATCACTGTTGTGTCCCAAATTCATGTGATCCCCCTTGACAACCTTCTGACAAGCACAGTCAATGGGGGAAGCCAGAATCACTTAACAATGATGTTACTAATTTAAGAACTGCAGTGATTCATTTAACAAACGTGGCAAGAAAAGTCATAAAATGGGACAAAACTCACTTAACTAATTTTTCACTTAGCAACCTAAATTTTGGGCTCCAATGTGGACATAAGTTGAGGACTATCTGTATTATATATTTTACAAACAGTTTTATAGAAAGGATTCTGCTGTAAAAGGATAATAGGAAGATGTAACTCTCAAACCCATGACAAAACTCTCTTTATGTATATCTTGCCACCTTAATCACATTGAAAGGGGCAACATCACTTGAGTGCTTTAAGCACCAAGCTATCCTTCACCTAGACAAAGGAGAAAATAATTTGCATAGCAATTCCACACAAGTACAAAATATCTGCAACATTCTCACTAAGAGTTGAAACTGCTGCCAAAAGTATAATTTAAGAAGACTTACGAATTACTTTCTTTCTGGCTCTTAAATGCTTGGTCTTTTTGAAGAGGCGTTGTAACAGCAACTTTGTGAGTACATAGGGGAGTGGAATTTAAAATAGGATTGTCCAGATCCAGACTTTCTTGGATAGAAGAAGTGCTGAAGAACTGCAAAGGTGTATTTGTATGGGATTAATGGTTTATTAAATGGTTTATTTATTATTTGAAATAGTGTAATCAAGTAAAACCAAGAGAAGTAAAGAAAAGGAATTCAGTGTAACTTTGTGCATCAGTACTAATTTCATGTAAGAATGTGAATGCTGTTATGCATTTTGATTATCATATTTCCAAAATTTTACATTTCTATTGCTTAAGCTTATTCAAATCCATTTCTTTAGATTTGTTCCAAGATGATATTTAAAGAATAACTACCTATTTCAATGGAATTTTAGCTATCAGGGAAGAACAAATTTGCTTTCTGAATCCTCCAGCTAAAGTAGAACAAACATAGGAGGTTTTTTCTTAAATAGAAACAGATAAGGAAACATTAATTCATATTTTCCTTGTTAAAACATTACTTTGCTTTAACAGCATGGGTGATGCACAGAGCTTTTAAAATGTAAATATTTGATTTTGTTTGCCAAAGACTATTACAATTTTTTTTAAAAACCCCAGAACTGCAGTACTAGTAAAGATGAATTTATTAACTCATCATTTTAGATTGTTCCAAGAAAGTCCAGCAGTTTATTTAAGCAAACACATTTATGTTTAAATCTTCTATGTGACCAAGACAATTTAAGCATATCCATTCAACATTTGTAAGTCACATGACACAATTCCTCCAATACCCTCCAAATTTATTTTCATTATTAGGTTAATGTGATTTTCTTTTTGAAAAAATGAACTTGTTAGTACATAATTTGGAAGTTATTGTTTAACCCAAATTCTGGGATTATATGAAATATCTTACAAAATGGATGAAATAAAAAATGATTATGGGAAACAGGAATGCTAATTTTGGACAGATGAAGGAATTTACAAGTCAGAGTAAAGCAAACAGACAACAAATCCTCCCCAAATCATCAAAAATTAAGTATATAGGTAAGTTAGATTGTTTGCTCTCCAAACTCAACAGTGGGTAGATTCAAAATCAGAATGCATTAACAAGCAGAGCAGGAATTAGTCATTTGCCCCAAAGATTAGTTTCCCTGTGACTCTACTGACTTAGAGAATTAGTAACATTTAAACAGAATTGCTCTACCTGGGAAGGAGAGAAAGGCAGGCTTTTGACAGGGGAATGCTTAGGAGTTGAGCTGCTGACTTCAGCAAGAATGAAGGACTTATTATGACCATTGGCTAAATGGTTCATGGGATGGCTTCTCTTTGCACGCAGAATGACCAATGGAGCCGGGCCACCTTTGGAGCCAGTCAAGGACTTTGGTAAGGCAAAGGAATCCTGACTCAACATGGCTCTGCTCAAGTCTGCAAGAGGGTGTCCTGCAGGCCTACACACACTGCTGTCTGTTTTCTGAAGCTGTGGGGTTCTGTCTGAGGGAACCTGGGTAGGTGAAGCATATGATGTTTCTGAGAATTCAAAGCTGCTGAGATCAACGCTTGACGACAGATCCTGGAAACAATGGGGGAAGCCACGAGTCTATGAGAGAGTGCATATTCCTCCTACCTATTTTAAGAAGCTCAACTGAATTACCAACATAACAGCATTAACCAAAGGAGAAAGATCGGTTCCTTTTAAACTGAGTTTGACCCAGTAGTGATACTTTCCCGAAATATAAAAATTAAGACACAAACCATCCTAATGGTATATTCCAAAAAAGAACAAGCTTTATCTCAAACTGGCTGTTCATTCGATTATAAAAAGTCTTGTTACAGAAATATATTTTATAAAATATATTTTACTTATACAATAGCAACATCCTTAAATGGAAAATTGTGTATCAATCAGTATTTATAATATTATTAATTTCATGTATTTTTAGTTTATTAAAACTTGTCTCAAATTACAGTGCTTCTTACTCTTTAGTTAGAATCTTTAAAAATACAATGATTTTATTGAAATTATGATAAAAGAAAACCATCAGCACTATAAAGAAGCTGGGATCCAAAAGTCTAATATATTACTGAAATAGAAGATTTAATATGGTATTACTTTTATAGCTTACGTAATGTTTTTGCTATAATTAGGCAAATCATATTATTTATGAAGTTTGTTTGTTTATTTTATTATTTTTATGCCACTCATCATCTTCCTACAAGGTGACTCTGGGTGGTTATTCAGTGAATAACTGTTTCATCTGAACATTCATATTGAGCACAATTTCCAGAATGCATGCATTCTACATTTATATGAATTTAATAAATACTACATTCCTCAAACTAGGCAAACCCAAGATTAGGGTAACCTGTTCTTACTCAGCAATACTTGTATTATTTAATAAGATGTAACAAGACTTAATTCCAAGTAGCCATATAAATGACTGAACTTTAAGAAACTTATGAAACAAACATTTTAGTAGCCATACAGCAATTGTGAAAATTGTTACAGGTAGCCCTCTACTTATAACAGTTCATTTAGGGATCATTCAAAGTTACAATGGTACTGAAAAAAAGTGACATGACCGTTTTTCAGAGTTACGACCTTTACAGTATCCTCATGATGATATGATCAAAATTCAGATGCTTGGCAACTGGTTCATACTTATGACCATTGCTGTGTCCCGTGTTATCACCTTTTGTGACCTTCTGACTAGCAAAGTCCATGGGGAAGCCAGATTCACCCTAACAAATATGGCAAAAAAAGTCGTAAAATGCGGCAAAGCTCACTTAACAAATTTCTCACTTGGCAACAGAAATGTTGGGCTCGATAGTGGTCATGAGTAGAGGACTACCTGTATTTAGCCTTTTAAGCTGGTGGCATGAACATTTAGAAAAGAATGACCATACATATATATATATGTAAACCCCACTGTTGTAGACACAGCAGGCAGATTCCCCTAACAGTCACATTTTAGAAGGTGATCGTTCTACTTACGGAATCTATTAGCTGAAGTGTTTCTGCAAATTCTAAGAGATTCTTAACATTATCCAGGAAGTTACTCTGGTGAACAATCATGCACCTTGCAGGGGATGCACTTTCTTCAGGCAAGCAGCCGTGGTCCATTGGTGGGGAGGCAGTGCAGTGATGCTCCCCCAAAGAGGAAAGGGCTGCACCATTACCGCTGGTTCTGGTATTGTCTGCAATTGTGGTGCTGTGCCATCCTGGATAATCTGAAGTGTGATTCTGAGTCTAAAAAGAGGGGGAAGCGGGGATGAGAAGGGAAAGTGGAGAAAGAAAAAGAAAGGCAGGAGGAACTTACTAATGAAATTGCACAAGGCGTCAGATGGCTGTTGAAGGAAAAGATAAAAGTGGTTGCATCATTTAAGCACTTAATGCCTATGAAACAGTTGTCAAGATGTTTCCTTTCATCAGTGCAGCAAGAGCGGGATTTTAGAAGGGTAGAAGATTTATAGCTCTCATTTTGGCATTACCTCATTTTGGGCAACAACTCTGCATCCTGGGCAAGTAAGTATAATTTTAAGCTACACAATCATGGCGTTGTTTCACCAAAGTAGCTGAATTCATTTTTCTGGTGAGAAGCAAAGAAATGGCAGGTTTTCTCTAATACAAGCTCACGCTTGTCTGTTCCTAAAGGATTTAGAAATTAAATCTTTTAGGTCTTCTCCATTATCACATCTGAAGTCACCTGAACTGGTCTGATTTATTTTTATGGGTCAAGATTAGAACCAGCATTGACTTTTGGGGGACTTTTTCCTATCCCTGTTTAGTACCACAGCTTACACCAATGCAATGGAAAGGCTGTAAAATCAATGTGGTTAAGAAAGCAAAAAAGCAAATTAATAGAAGTCTCTTTATAGTATAACCATGCAAGATAAGAAATTGCAAAATTGAAATAAATAAAAATTAGAAGTGGCCGAACCAAAATGGCATGCACACAGTTGCTTTGTCGTATTAACTAGAAATTAAACATTAATAGAATTCAATTATACACAGAAGTTTCTGCTGGCTACCACTGGGTTTTTTTTCCTGCAATACCTGTATTAATTCATTTCATAAGTTGGTCTGTATTTTTTTGTTTCTTTTTTAAAAGAAACAGGGAGGGAAAACAAATTTATTTATTAAAGTAATAGCCAGCTCTGGTTTGATTCATGCAGTTATGGAATCTAACTCCTTAAAGAAAACATGAAAAGGATCATAAAATTACTTGGACCGTGATTCCCAAACCACTTGGAACTGCAGTCTCCCAAGCCAATTAAACTAGATGCAACATGTCCACGATGCAATAGGTATGCCAAAAGTGGCCCAGGCAAAGGATGCTTATGGCATTCTGAAAAGCATCAGGTAAGCAGGGTGTGGACAGAGGGAGGCTTCACTCTTCACCCGCTTCTTTCCTGTTACTCATTTGCTGGTGAGAAGAGAGGTACTGGGGTTTGGGCGGAGGGAAGAGCTACACATGTCTTGTATTATTATTAATAGTATGGTTGGTTGCACAATAAGCCAGATGTTTAGACTGGATTTGGCAAGTGCTGTTTGATGGTATTAAAGGAATCGTCGCAGGATGTGGGCTGTTCAAAGTAAAGCTACCTTTTCCAATTGTCTGGTGGCGATTTTCTCGATGTCAGTAATGTTCAAGTCGTGCTCCAGTTATTCTAGAGTTGCACCTAAGGTGCCTATTGCTATTAGCAATAGCACTTACGACTTATATACCGGTTTACAGTGCTTTACAGCCCTCTCTAGAGAGTCAGCCTATTGCCCCCAGTAATCTGGGCCCTCATTTTACCCATCTCGGAAGGATGAAAGGCTGAGTCAGCCTTGAGCCTGGTGGGGTTTGAACTGCCAAACTGCAGTTCAAACTGCACCAGGCTGGCAGTCAGTAGAAGTAGCGTGCAGTACTGCACTGTAACCACTGCACCAACAAGGCTCATTATTGCTCCTGTAATATTCTTGCCTGCTATTGTCCTCACCACAACACTGCAAGGTGGGATGGACTAAGAGAGAGTTAACTGCCCTAAGCCGCTCACATGGCTTTCATACTTAAGGAAAGCCTAAAACTTAAGACTTCTGATTTTTAGGACAGTACCTTCACCATTACATCAAAATGGCTTTAATATGTGTAAAATATTTAATATTTAAAGGAAGAGTCAACATCATTGTTCATTTGGATTCCTCTCAAGTTTTCATTTTTCTGTCCCTAAGTTCAATTCATCCTATTTCTACACTGGGTTGACTGTGCGTTATGCAGTTTTTTTAAACTGCATAAAAAGTATAGATCTTTCTTGTGTATATTTGGTCCCATAGATGTATTTCACATGCAATTTTTCCTAGCATATGTTCTTTGCAAATGAGTAATGATCCATTTCTCTAAGTAATATCAACTACTAAAAATATTTCTGAGTGTATTATTCACTTTTGCACATACTTCTTCATCGGAGAACTGCAAAATCCAAATGATTTTTCATTTTGCATTATTTTGGAAATGTGAAATGACATATTGGATGAAAAGGGTGGCCATTAAATTAAACATTCTATGGAAGTTTCAGAATCACAGGACAAAGTAACATGTAGCTGAAGAAATCCACCATGGAGAGACAAAATGCAAGAGTTAGACACTACATTTCCATTATGTGCAAAATAATGTCATATCTCATATTTAATCTCAGCATAAACCAGGTAAGAAGTCTATAATATTTTGTCCCAGTCAATGGAAATATAGAGTCCCAATTAGTATCCTAAAAAGAGAGAAAATGAAGGAAGAGGAAGAGAGAAGCACTGGGGTAAAGCTGCTATCCCTCCATCCAAGTACATTCTTACTGGTAATGCCTGCTGCCCTTTCAGTTCATTCTCAGTCGACATTAGTAGCAACTCTAATTCCTTTATTCGTTTTTCTTTCTCAGGGTCTTCATCATTATAGTGTCTCTGAAATTAAGAGTTAAGGGAAAAGAGAAAGTAAAGACCCAGCCAGGTGCTGCAGTCACCATGATAAGAATGGCCCCTACCATGTTGTAGATAGGCCTAAGAGCAGGGGTGGGATTCTACCGGTTCTGTCCGGCTCTACAGAACCAGTAGCTCTGAAGAGCAGCAGACACAGAATCGGTTCTGTGTCTGCTGCTGTTTTGGCCAACCCGTCAGCCCGGGCTCTTACCTGTCCTTTATTTCCTGCTTTTTCAACCACAGCAGCTTTGTGTGGCACAGCTGCGGTTGAAAAAGCAGGAAAAAAAGGGCTTTTCGAACCGCTGCGCACCCACATGCAGCGCTGCTCAGCTGTCCAGGCAGCTCAGCAGTCAAAATTGCACGCGCGTGACACAGAGAAACAGAACAGGTAGTTATGCCGGTTGAATCCCATCCCTGCCTAAGAGACTTCTACTGGCTGAAGAATGCCTCCACTAAACTTTTATAGAGATTCACGTTGAGAACATGACACTAAAGATATCATTTCTGGAGTGATTTCTAACTTTGAAATTCTCATTTCAACATTGCATCCTCTCTGATCTCCTTTTTAGAATGTAAATAAAACACTAGTTTCCCTGATAACTGGGTTGAGCAAATTAGAGGTTAAATTCAATCAAGTATGCCTCCTTTCTTGGAATATATTTTCCCCTTCTGCTTTTGCAGTTTTTCTCACCAAATTTGAGTATATGTTGCTCAGCTAGTTTCTTCTAAAACGGTGTTTCCCTATCTTGTAAACCTGAAGATGTATAGACTTGAACTCCCAGAATTCCACACCTTTTCAAGATTGGAATCAAATTTGCTAATACTAGACTAGAGCTGGCCACAGCATTTTACCTACAAAATTATTTCTTTAACATTTGCCATAAAACATAAAAAAGCTTTGCTTTTGCTTGACTGCAAAATAAAGTATTTGCATCTAATTTCACATCAGATCTACATCAAATTGACTCTTCAAATTATCTTTAAAATCATCTACCTGAATAGCTGCAGCAGCTGGCTGGGGTACATTAACAATATTTACATGAAGTGCTACTGGATATGGGATCTGAGGAGAGACCTACACCAAAAAAATGAACAAAGCAAAACACAAATTTTAAAAATGTAAATTATTTGTCATGCTAAAATACTTCCCAATTACATAATTGGTTTAAAGAAACAACAAAAGCTTTCACGTTAATCATTCTGTTTCCTTGAAATGCAACAGTGTGTTCTTTTGAAGTTAACAATTTCAATAAAAATTTACAAGGAAGTTTTCAAGTAGCCAGGTAATTAGTAGCAAAAACAACCACAACAAATTGGTGGCATCACGACCACTGCCATTAGGGCCACTCCTGGAATGATAGATTTTTTTTTTTATCATATCCAGCAGAAAATTAAAGAATTCTGTTCTTGCCTTTTAGAATTAATTGCTGGTTTGCAATAGACCTTAATGCTTCATAAACATTAACAGAAAAATATGGATAAACCATTATGGCAGTGAATCTAGAATATCATGTTCTCTGTTATAGCTCAGATATGAAGAACAGAACACAATTACCTATTGTGTTACCTTACATAAAAATGCACAACCATGTGATGCTACCCACCTCCAAGTCCTGAAATAATTCACCTCAACATTTCATTTTATCTCAAACGTTATGCAAGTTAAAATTAAAAACCCAAAGAAAATATACATACTTGTCTTATAAGTTGACATTTTCTGAGTCCTGGCAAATTTTGAATAGTTTTTTCTATACTTTCAAATTATTCCATGCATAATAACAAATTACATTTTTTAAAAGGGCCTTGCTGGATTTTTGGAGATTTTCTTACATCTATTTTATGCAATTAGTAATGATTATGACATATATCCATGTACAGTGTAACTAATAAACTAATTACTTGGTCTCTAGCCAGTTTATAGACTAGCAGATGTGTAGATTAGGAGAAAGGTATATATTTAGGTCCAAAGGATGTGTAAGTTTTTTCTTTGCATTAACTTGCAATGTATTATTAAAGTTAAAAAATTAAAACATTTACAGTATCATCAAAAAAGATAATAGGTGCCTCTCTGCATTTACTTCACTGTGATCTAGAGTCAAAAATATTGAGCTGTCTGAGCATATTTACTGACAAGAGTTGTTTGCAAGAAGAAGCAATTTAGAGAACGATCCTATAGAAGTTCAGGCAAAAGTGAGTTCCATTTTAAGCAAGCTTTATTCTCAGTAAAGTCAATGCAGGCCTACTTTCAGAGGGTAATCCTTTGTGCGTTTATTTAGAAAATCTCAGTTTTTAGTGTAATATATTTACATAAAAATCTACAAGTTAACTGAGAAATCCTAATTAGCACTTTTCCTGGCCACCCAGTATAATCTAGGAGTATCTAATGCTGATCCAACCAAAAACAACGTAAACATCAATGGTATTTTGGGTCACAGACACCTCATATCCAAACAAGATACTACTGTCAAATTGCATTATGGATGCAACTGCACTATTTCAATTGCTGAGAAATCTAACTTTTAATCCAACAGTTTCCATTAGCTTACATTTTGCGTCTCAGAAATATGGTAATACGAATAGTCATTGGCCGCTGCGGCTTGAGTGTCTGTTGCCAGATGCACAGAAGGTGGAGTATGGGTAAAACCCATTAAATGATTGTTCTTTGGAAAACCTGAAGGCTGGTTGACTTTTGAAGACTCTTGAAGATAACCTTCTTGCTCAACCTTTCGACGCATTGTAGAATTCCAATGGTTTTTGATAGCATTATCAGTTCTGCACAAGAACATTGGCAAAAGAAAAAATATATGTTGCACAAACAGAATTTTCAGACCTAATTATGTTGACTGGGAAGAAAAAATTATTTAATTATTATGAGTTTTACTTAACGTTTCAGAACTCTAGTAGGAGCTTCCTATGGAGCTTCAAGATGCTTATTTCACTCTGTATTTTAGTTAACCCACTATCTCTTTTTAACTAGCCACAAAATACAATAATACATTGCTACATGCAAAGCAAATCTCCCAACCACTCCTGAAGCCAACTCATATTAGCCTTCTCCCATCCCAGACATTGCATCCCTAACGTAAAGTTCACGTTGGGGACATGGAGCAACTTCCTGATTTTTTAGTATGTATCAGGGCTCCTCATTTGTGAAATATAAAGGGAAATCTGCCAGGCTAAAAGGAACCTGGCTGCATGAAACCAATGAACATATTTAATGCAAAAGGGATTTCCTCCTCCTATTCTCTAGACTAATGAATTAAACCAATGAAATAGGCAAATGAAAGAAATAGCTGCTTGAATTCAAGTTCTATCTGAGAAATACATGAGCAACAAGAATCTAGAAGTGGTTAAAGAGATGGCTAGAAGTGGTTAAAGAGATGGATGAAATTAATCACTTCCAAAATCTTCTAAGGTCAATGGAGCTGTATTATAACAACTATTATTTACCCTCACAGACCTTCTGCACCCCATCCATTTGGGTTCTTGGTTAACTTTAGAAGCCTTAGCAAAACTGGGTAAATTTGGTATATTCTTTTAGAAGAGTGTTACGGTAGTCTACAAACAGCAAGGGGATAACAGGTTTTAACTATTACTTCTAGTTACAGAGACAGAACAATTGTTAACAGTTGACAACTATACTTAGGACCTATTTCCAGCTTTTCCACATTCTTATAAGAAAAATGGATTGCCTACGTGTTTGGTCCACTCTAGCGTAGCTTGATCATACAACAGCCAGTCTACAGTAGGGGGTTTTTTAAATTTTTTTTGCAATCTTTAAAAGAAGTCAAGATATGGTATTACATTATGAAAAATATATTCACGACAAGCACTTTGTACATTAATTAGAAAAAAAAGGAAGTTGATTATGCTTCCTCTTTTTTTGTATCCACAGGAATCTGAATAGTAGGACATGGATCTCTATACAGCACTCATAGAAATGTCCATAAGCCAGTGTCACTTCTCATCTAATTCTGATTGTCATAGAAGCATTAAGTACAATGATTCTTGCTTTCTGGCGATATAGGAGATAATCTATGCAATCATATGAAGGAATCTATAGATCAGACATAATTGAGAAAATGGCCTCTAGAAAGAAGCTATATTAATAAAGCTTCAACACAAAACATACATCTTATCTAGCTTGTTGCTGCAATCACACAAAATGTAGATGGAACACTGGCTTAATTCACAAAGTTATATAAGTTTTACTTCACACTCCTGTGTGCAAAGTTTTTCCGCTTCATACCTGCATTTTCTCCAGACTTGATAAAATTATTTTGCAGACATTAAGGCATGGGCAGGCATTTTTTTTTTTTTTGGGGGGGGGGGTGGCTGAGGGTTCAAAGGGGTGTTTTTTAATCCATTATTTTGGCTTTAATCCATTATTAGAGGGAAGCTGTGATTATGAAGGGAAGAAGATGAAAATGCAAGTATTTTACTTCACAAAAGTGTTAACCTAATTTATCCCCACTTCTTTGTTGTTGCTAAGCACAACCTTTAAGATATACAGCTGTGTATTTTAGCCCTTCTTCTGTTAACGTGCAATGCTATGATCCAATGGCACCCCACAACTCACGAGTTTCAGACTGACCCTTGTATGAAAAACTTGGAACAAAAAATACAACAGGGAAATGTATTATTAAGCAAAAAAAAAATCATTGCTGCAAAAGCATGCATTAGGAAAACTGGATATAAAAATGTATTAGAAATATGCAAAAAAAAGGTATCCAAATTTTTTAGATTTTGTTTTTTAAAGATACATAACTAAACTTTAACTGAAAAAAATTATAAATGGAATTAAACCTGTCAGACTTGTCTATCACTTGATGTATTATAACGTAACAGATAGCAACCTTTATTTTTTTTAAAGTGCAGAATATTTTTCTGCTTAAAAAAAGGTCAAAAAAGCTCTTCACTCCATCCAGGTTTCTTTTCAATTGTTATGTTCTGACCTTACCGTCCAGGTAGCAACTTTGCAATTTCTGCCCATCTGTTCCCAAGCCTCTTGTGTGCCTGATAAATAATTCTATCCTCTTCCTCCGTCCAGGATGTTTTTTTCACTTCTGGATTCAAATGGTTGTGCCAACGCTCCCTGCATTGTTTCCCAATCCTTCCCTTTAAGTGCTTGGCGATGACAGACCAGCGTTTAGGGCCGTATTTCTGTACAAGCTCTATTACCTGCAAATAAATAACAATGGTATAGAATAGAATAGAATAGAATACTTTATTGGCCAAGTGTGATTGGACACCCAAGGAATTTGTCTAGGTGCAAATGCTCTCAGTGTACATAAAAGATACATTTGTCAACAACATTCGTCAACAACAACAACAATATAAAGAACTATCTCTAGTGGTTAAGTGTTATATAAGTAGAGCCAAACTGAAATCACTATACTGCACCAAATAATTGCCTGCTACCTGATTAGAGAAATCTTAATAAAAAAAACCACAGTGAATTCCAATTTCAACTTCTAAACAAGCTCCCCTAATTTGCAGCAGACTTCAATCTCCCTCCCTCAATATGTTTTGGATGACTCCAATGCTCAGAAACAGCCTGCTGAAATGAAAGGATATTCACTGTGGTGATTTTATTCTGTATTTGAAATTCTTTCTTCCACCAAGATTGGAGTACTCATCTCAAATGACCTAAGTGCTAGAGCCCACTGTAACTACATAGCCAAAAAGGCGTTAAGAGTTGTTAACCTAATCTTACGTAGCTTTTTCTCTGGTAATATTACACTAATAACTAGAGCGTACAAAACATTTGCTAGACCAATACTCAAATACAGCTCATCAGTCTGGAACCCACACTGCGTATCTGATATTAACACAGTTGAGAAAGTCCAGAAATATTTCACAAGAAGAGTTCTCCACTCCTCTACTCGTTGCAGAATACCTTATGCCACCAGACTTAAAATTCTAGACCTAGAAAACCTAAAACTACGCCGCTTTCGGTCCAATCTAAGTGTAGTATATAAAATCATACACTGCAATGTCCTACCAGTCAATGAATACTTCGGCTTCAACCATAACAATACAAGAGCAAACAATAGATACAAACTCAAGGTTAATTGCACCAAACTTGATTGCAGGAAATACGACTTCAGCAACAGAGTGGTCAATGTCTGGAATATTCTACCTGACTGTGTTTTTTTTCTCCCCAACCCCCAAAAACTTTAACCTTAGACAGTCTACTACTGATCTCACACCTTTCCTATTAGGTCTGTAGGGGGCGTGCATAAGCACACCAACGTGCCTACTGTCCCTGTCCTATTGTTTCTTTTATATATTTTTTATTTTTTCTTACATGTACCCATATATTCATAATTATGTTGTACTTATACCTATTATCTTGTAAGCAATTTATAAATAAAAATAAATAAAGTTATAAGCACTCTCTTCTGATGAGTCAGCCATATTAAGCACGGGAGCTTTAATTTCAATAACAAGACCATGCTATGCATTTGTAAACAAACAGACTTCTGAAGGGCATAACAGACTCTTTGCTTAATATGAGATGCGTGTAACAATAGGCAGTGTTTTAGAGGTGATATCTTCTGCAATATAAAAATAAAATAGAATCCACGCTATTTTGAATATAATATTCAAAATTAAATAACTGCTACCTGTTAAATACTTTTTTGAAAAGTTTTAATTAGTAACTTAAATAATTACATCACAATGTGTTTGGCTGTACTTATAGGAAGCTTGCTGATTTCACCAGAATGATAAAAGCAATATCATGTTACAAGCTCTGTCTTTTTCATATCCACAACATTATACAAAAGAGGCGTGGCTTGCACTGAGACACTGCTTCCATCCTTCTTCCCCCTTATAGTTGCTGTTGAATGTACTTGGTTTATCGATCTGTCTGTGAAACATTCTACATTAGGGCTATCTCAATGGAACAATTTAAAACGCTGGTAAATTTTCAAGGATGCATCAGAGTCTGTTAAAAAAAAAATTATGTAGCAATAAGAGAAAAAAGCCAATGCTCTATATAAATGCAGAGTTTTTACTTTTGGAATACAGCTTGTTTGGACACAATATTAAATGTTAAGGAAGCGGTAAAATCCAGATTACTCAAACATACTTGCTGATCTTCTTCTTTAGTCCACGGGCCTTTTATAAGTTCTGGATTTAGCACCTTTTGCCATCGATGCTGGCACTGTACGTCCGTCCGATTCTAGGATTGCAGAACAAAATCCAAAGCAAATTATTACAAAATGCTACAGATGTTAATGTCATCCAGAAACATCTGAACTGCCAATGTTTACTGCAGGGTCCCACTTGCCTTTTTGTTTTACTGCTCAGGATACCATCTGTACAGCTACAAAGAATAAGTACAGAGGTACAGAGAGAAGTAAACAGACACACAGCTACGCATTGCTAGAAGTCAACTATCTATCTGTTTCAGCTGCCAGGTGCTTTGTTAATAGTTTTTCATAACTGACAGCATTTTAATTTTTGATCATAAGCAAGCTATTCTTACTAATATATTTTTTACCTTTAGCATTTTGGCAACCATATTTACTAGAAATATATATTTAACAAGTGGAGCAACCCAAGATCACAGTCAACTTCTATTCTGAAGTTTTTGTTGTTTCACTATGTGAAAGCTATGATGTATCAGCCATCTGTTGTACATAAAATCTCCCCCCAAAGGCTCTTTATATTTTCCGTCCTTTATTTCACATGAGAAGTGAAAGAAGTGTATATAAATTTGAGTTCTGCAAGTCTCCCAAATGCCTATTTAGTCTCCATCTGTAATTATGAAACAACCTCTCTCCTTGCACACTGATAAATGTGTGGTTATAAACAGAAAAGAGGCCTACTTACAGGAAGGAAATTGGCAATAACTTTCCAATCTTCTGTGCCATTCTGCTCCACAAGTTTCTTTAGCTTCTCATCCTAAGACAGTAAGATGCATTCCATTATTTGGGGGTTTCATTTCAAAACAGGGGAAAGACCAAACCAGCATTATGCATTGTTGAATATTCTTGCTTTCCATGTGAGATTTCCAATTTAATTGTTTGAGGCAACATGGTTGTCTTTTGCTTCCCCATTTCTCAACTGGGTAGTTTTCTTCAATGAAAGCAGTGTGACATTTTATATTTGGAAAGCTGTCAACTGGTAAGCTAAGCTGAAATCAGCACTGAAAACTTATTATGACTGATGAAGATCAAAACTGCCACAGAAGTCAGGAAAATTTATGTAACTAAACTTTTTAAAGATCATTTGTTTTTCTTCTTTTAATATACCAGGGCTTTGTCTTCAGAAAAATAAACACGATACAGATCCTGCCCGTTTCTCTCTCTATCCATTTATATATGCCTTGACTACCACAGCTGGCTCTTCCTGACATCATCAGAAGTTCAGGGTGAAATATGTGTGTGGATGGAAATGGCCAGGGAGGGATGTATGTATATGCTTGCAGAGGCCAGGATTCCTGCAATTCATTGGTAATCAACCATAGTTACAATTTATTTTTAAAGCCAAACTGATGGAAGGAGTCTCTTCACAATTTCACCTTATCAGCCTGACATTGTCAGAGAATTGGATTTGTTGGAGCATATGAACAATAGGGTTGGCCTATTTGCTGCATTCCTAGGTACACACCCCGTTTGAGACTTGTATGCATCATATGTTTTTATTATATTCAGTTAAGACAAAGGTTCGGATGAAACAAACCGTAACAGTGGCTTATCAACTGGTACACAACACTGCAGGTCATCTTCCACTTACAACCACAATTGGAACCAGAATTTTCATTGCTAAACAAGGTGATAGTTAATTGAGTCAGCCTGATCTTATGATCTCTTTGCCTTGGTTAAGTCAATTACTGCAGATGCTAAGTGAAATATGTGGTCGTTAAGCAAATCTGTTTTTTCCCAAATGACTTTTGCTTGTCAGAAGCTGGTTGATATGGTTGCAAATTGCGATCGCATGACCCATGCAGAGACCAAAATTGAGTAACCTGGTTGACTAGCCTGCCTCTTAAACAAGACTCAAACACATCACACATTTAGTTAATGCATTTAATTAAGGCCTCTAGCATAGGGCTGTTAAACTCCTGGCCTGTGGGCTGGATGTTGGCCATGTCCGCGCCTGGTTTAGCAAGGGGGGGAAAGTCCCGATACGTCACATGATGCTGCCATGACAATGTGAGTTTGATATCCCTGCTCTAGCATTATCTTGAATATATTGCTGTCTAGATGCATTTATTTGACTTATCCACATATTGACTTAAACAATGCATATACAACAAATAGATCTACCATTGTTGACATCCAATTTCCATGATGTTTGGCATCCATATCACTAGCTAGAGATACTGTAGTTGATTGGTTAGGTTCAATTTTACTACGTGAGAAAAAAACTCTTCTATACAGCAACTGCAATGTAGCTTCTCATAGTGAACTGTCCAAAGCCAACAAATGATCAAAAATAGAAATGAAGAAATACAAAGACAGTATCATAGTTCAAGTTTCACATATAATTCCAGCATCTCCTAACTTGATGTTCTTGATTAATTTAAGTTGATGTGTAGATAAGTCAACTGTACTCCAGTTTGGACCACAGTCCTCAAATTTCTAATGAACAAACTTATTGGCTATGCCAACTGAAACTCATGAACCTGTAGTTTATCTTATCCAGAGGGCTGGGTTGAAGAAGGCTGCTTTAATCACTTTCTATATTGGCACAATCCGTGTTGAAGTCATTTAATTTACAGTACAAAAATGAATTAGTGTAACTGGAAAGTTCACTGAATATGAAGTTAACTATAATGTTTTGCCAATCATTAATCTTTCTGCATTTCAACATTTTACTTGGTTGCAAGAACTGTTATTTGTAATCATACAAGATAGAACAAGAATGGCCTTTGCTATGATAGTGCCAACATTATCTTGTCAACTACTCCAGATAAGCACTTCTTTTGATGCTACAGGTAATCCTCATTAGCTGATGTGATCATGGGATAGTCCAATGCCTGGGACTTTGGGGAGTGTTCATCACTAATTCATCACTGTCATAATTTCAGTCACTGTTAAATGATAGGGCAATAACCTCTGAACTCTAGTGTTTAACGTATGGCTACTTTCACAAACATGTTAATAAAAAATGTACCTGCGAGTAGGATGCATTGTACTACCTGGAATATTGTCTTATGAGTATTACTAAAAGTATGCTGGGTTTAAACACACAAAGCACGAAGAAAGAGATTTTTCAAATACTATGCTGCAACATAAAGCATCGCCATGCAGAAGCATTCTTCCAGATGCAATTAAAGTTCAACACTTTAACTCAGGGGTCCCCAACCTGTTCATGGACCGGCACCGATCTGTGGCATGCCAGAAACCAGGCTGTGCAAACAAATGAAGCCTCATCCACAGGATGCAGGCAGCATGCAAAGCCATGCCTTCTTCAGTCCGCGGGAAAAACCTTTCTCCATAGAAACAGTTCCTGGTCTCAGAAGTTTGGGGGGGCACTGCTCTAACTGGCACCATATTCAACTAACTTCACCAAAACGTTGGTTTGAACAGTACAACAACTATCCTTAAGCTATTCTCTGTGGCCATATAAAAAGAAATGTGCTAATTTATTGCAATTTTGATGACCACTTCCTTGTGATTATTTGACCCAGTAACCTCTAGCAAGAGTTTAGAAAGCACAACCTTAAGCCACAGAAGCTATTTTGGAGAGTTGCCAAATAGTGCAACAACAACCTAAGTTTTTATAAAACCATTGGGAAAATAACCTGTCAATGTTTTCATATCAACGTGTTACTGAAACTAAAGCAAACTAAATATGAAAATTCGAGTGTCCAGCAAAAAGTCAGATGAAGTTATTGCCAGCATAGTATTGCAAATTCAGTATTTTAACACAGCAAGCTGTGCCAAACAAATACAGAGAACACTACATATGTGAATTAAAAATGCTAATCATTCAATTCTTAAAATTTAGCTTTCTAAAAAGACTATATTCCTATTATTTGGTTAGATGGTAAACATTCATAATATTGTAAGAATCACTGTTCTAAACATACAATTCAGTTATTTAAAAACTTTACTTGAACATACTCAAAGAATGTTTTAAGCTCAACACCAATTTTAATAAGTGGCCAGCCTTATATTTAGTTTTTGTTTTGAAATTAATTCCTTCTTGAAGTCTGAAACATATTTTAAGCATTGTCCTCATTCACATTTCATTTTAACCCATTGTTTGTTTAACCATGATTTATGATTGAACATGAATATTTATGGGAGCATGGTGGTGCAGTAGTTGGAATGCAGTATTGCAGGTTAACTCTGCCAATTGCCAAGAGTTCAATCCTGACCAGCTCAAGGTTGGCTCAGCCTTCCATTCTTCCAAGGTTGGTAAAATGAGGACCCATATTGTTGGGGGCAGTACGCTGACTCTGTAAACCACTTAGAGAGGGCTGTAAAGCACCGTGAAGCAGTATATAAGTCTAAGTGCTATTGCTATTGCTACTGCTATGGAATTAACCATAACTGGCTGAGTTTGCATCCTGATAACAACTGGGAAGCTGAAAACAGGGAACATTCTAGAAGTGTAATGTGCGAACCTAGTCATTACCCATCCTATACGCATGCTGTAGAAACTAACAGGATGACTTTCCTTATAATACCTGTAACTGATTATCTGTCTACAAGGGGGATTGTGACTAAAAGAAGTTTCAGTCTTTGTTTCTTGTATGACAACATTAGAAATGAGAAAAGTTGGTTTATGTGTTATTGCCTCAGGGCCTGACCCTATGAAATGGTGGAAACCAACCAAAGCATGACATATAAATCCCAGCAACATATAATACTCATGTTTCTAATGGCTTCTATGTATTTTCTATCAAATCCATAATGCCAATTTCTACACACCTTATTGCAGTTGACCAACTGCTATGAAATCAGCCATTATCTGTCGCAACAGGTTGAATCCTATATTCAAAATTGCTGAAGCAGTGCCCTCCCTAAGAACCACCTCCATTTTTCATACAAACTGACATACAAACACATGATTATTGTTGTGCTGATTTTCATGTGTAGAAGAAATAGAATTTCCACTGCCTGATTGACTGCTCTCAGGCTTCCAAGTCAATATAATAATTTAGTCAGTATTTTCTATTGTTTTCCTTCTAAACTAGTGGGTCTTCGTTTGTCCATTGGCTTTTTGCTTGTTCCTATTTTCACCTCACTATGACAACTGGCACCAGTGTGAGTAGGCCCCAACATTGACATTATATATCATTTCCCTCTCAAAAGGTATTGCTTGTTTCTAAACTACTTATATGTGGTTTGTTTTGTAAATCAAACTCTGCTTTTTTAGGCTCAGGGCTACTCATAGCAACCTAAAAGAAAAGAAAAGTAAGTTTTCAGCTTCATATTTATTAACCAAAAGTTTATATTTATCCACTTGCTTGAGAAGCCAGCCACAAATGGTATTAAAAGTTTTGTCTTCTACAAACTCTTAGTATGAGCCAGTTTACCTCTTCTCGGGTCCATCGTGTTTTCCCTAAATGACGTTTTCCACCCTTAGGGAGCAGCCCATCATAATCATGATCATATAAGTCGACATCTTCATCCTCATCATCACTGCTATATATGCTGAAAATACAGAAAGCAAAATTAAGACAGAGCACCGAAGGTGAGAGTTTAATTTCAATATCACAGGTTCTACAAAAAGTTAGCAAAAGTCAACAACTTTTGCAAAGGTTATAGGGGTAATTGTCTGGAAAGTTGCATGACAAGATTTTGTTCTGCATTCTGTTGTAGTATTCTGAACTGGTTCTGCTGTTTCTGGTATCCACAGATACAAGCAAAAGGTTGGCAACCTTCTGCTTACTATGCATGTTTAGACCTGCTCATGCTGTTAGATCAGTGGTAAATTACACATTTGGCAGCTGTTCAACCAATGATGGTTTTAAATTAAAATACAATGTTTAGGACAATAAAGGGAACAGAGGCTGTGTCCTTTGCCCAAGTACATATTTGGAATCCTTATGCCAAATCATTCAAAGAACACCTCATAAATTCACACACGGGTAAAAAAAAAAAATCTACATTTTAATTTTCAAATGAAAATCAAGTTTTTACATTTTTGGAAGGCTAGTATTTTGTACTATCCTATCATATTATTTAATAATCCCTTATGCAGAATAACTCTAGTACAATAACTCTTGTAGAAGTTTACAAGCTTCCTCAGTTCATAGCATCCCAGTGGTGCCTTGGCATATACCACAACAAACCCACAAACACAGTAATATTAAAAGTGTGAAGTATTTCACTGTGACCCTGTGAATTGAGTCTGGAACCCTGGGGCACAGAGTTTGGGAATCACATTCCTAGACACTTAAAATTTGGAGTATCTAGCCTGCAAAAATCTAGATGACCACTAGATGACAGCAGAGTGAGAACTTTCTCTATCTTCAGGTTTTCTGCAGACCTAGTTCAAACTATAGTTAGCCCTTCGATGTAGTCCCAGGCAAGAAACACAATATTATTAGCTCTACCTTTATTATAGGGATACATAATAGATTCTTGCAGATCTGAATATTGTCCCCGCTCCTCTTTTTACCCTGCAGAAAACTAGGAGGGTCTCTTCTGAAAAGCCTCCCTTGCCCCATATCCTTCGGTGGACACTGATTTTACCAGCTGTTCGTCTGCTGCTTTCTCCTGTCTCCCAAAGTCATTCCCACCTACCACTTACATGTACTAAGCGAAATTTCTATGCACTTGAAGAAAGAGCAGACACATTTTACAAGGATATACACTACTAAATTCTTTGAGGATGACTTTGAAGAGTGTCAATTTGCACATATATGCATGGCAATGTAGCCTCGAAGTGCCCATGGTCAATGCAAAATAAATTCAAGTGGTCAGTTTGGTTTGTTCTACTCTTCAATGACAAAGAAGTTCACAATTCATGGCCAAGTACAGGTATCTCTAAGAAGAATACAATCTGAAGCTTTCTTACTATTGCTACCTCCACCCCATCTAATGTACTTCAGCTGCTGATTGCCCCAGCTTTTCTTCAAAGCTAATATGAGAGAAGAAATTACTAAAAACATCGAGTTTAATTCATGTAGACTGGTAAAATTCAAAAGTATTTTGCAATGAAGGTTGCCTTACTTCAAATTCTATTGAGCAACACTTTATTTTCAACTGGAAAATGTAAACATAAGTTTTGAAAGTTTAGCCTAAAGATTGTATCTAAAGTAGAGAAGAAAATATGGATGATTTAGTACCTAGAAGGCAATACACTAATAGAATGCACTTAAAATGCCATTTTAAAATACATTTTGATAAATCAGATTAAATTGGTCAATGTTTAAAATAAGAACTAAATATTAATATTTCTGTATTTGTCCATATTTTTGAAAATAAATATGCATACATATTTTGTGCCACCTATTCTCATGATTCTACAAACTCACAAGAGACCAGTAAAACTAGTATAAAATACTTAAAACCAAACTAAATTGGACTACAGTGCAACCCTAGGAAACCAACCCTACAATCAAGTGACCTTTTGTGAACTGATATGACATGCAAAAAGTGCTGATCATATGATTTGGCTGTTCCTGTGTAAAATGAATTTGAGGTTTATTTTATGTGCATAATTTAAGTGTGGGTGTGTTTGTGTGTGTGTGTACACACGCTGGTGCTCAGTGTAACAGGAGCTTGAGGATCTCTGTGATGGTAGCAAATAGTTGAATATTTTTTCTGCTCTCAGATGTTAGTATAGATTTTAACTGTATGTTTTAAGTGTTACCTATTAACGAGTTGCACTTATTTTAACAGGCATCAAGGCAACGAGAATCTTGACAATGTGAAAAAAAAAACCTTAGTTTCCATGTTCACATCAATTTTATAAGCTTTTTGAGTGGAGTTCCATAACTGTTCTTTTGTTTTCCAGATAACGAGGGTGTGACTCAGGTGCTCTCACATTTTGTAACTAAAAAAGCCAACTAATGAAGCAGTCCACCTTTCTTTCTATCCTTCTGTCCCTCCCTCCACTTTTTTGTTTTTGATCTCTAAAATCCATAACAGGGCAATCGCTCAGAGCAGTCTGAGATGACGTGTCAGGCTGCAGAAACGGAAAGGGTTAAGACCGTTCCTCCAGCTAATTTGTGCATAAATACTCCACACACTCATGAATACTCAGCTCTTGCCAAGGAACTTCAATTGTGCAACCAATTTGAGAGAGAGAGAGAGAGAGAAAAAAGGAGGGTGGGGATGGGGCGGGGAGGAAGTGATTTGTTGCTGCCGCTTACTACTACAGCTACTACTATTACTACTACCGCTGTCACTGTGGTTGAAGAAAAAGCGAGCAATTCTCCAGTCAGCCGAAGGGCAGTCACTCGCGATCCTTCTCGCCGGTCTTCTCGCCCGACAGGTGCTGGAAAGAAGCGAGCCCCGGGTGCTTTTATTTTCTGTGTCCCCGCCCGTCCTGCCCGTTGCCAACGGGGAACTTCACCAATCCCACTGGAGCAGAGGAGGCGGTGTCTTCGTCCACCGCCCCCCCGCCGGCCGTCCTTCTATTCAACCTCACTCTTGCAACGAGGAACATTATTACACATCGCTTTAAAAATAAATGCCCCGAAAGTCCCGCGCTTGCGTCGAGAAGACGGCGCTTTTGGCACAGCCGAGCGCTTTTCTCTCAAGTGCCAAGGGCAAAGCTCAATAATAGCCCCGCTTCTTCCTCGCGCGGCGCTGAGGATCTGGACCCAGAGGGAGCGAGCGAGCGGCTCGGAAAGCGCGCCACCACTCAAAATAAAATAGGCAGCGCGCAGACTGACTCTCCCCCCCCCCTCCCAATTGTTTCTGCCAGCCGGATTAGCAATGCTGTCTGCATGCATGCAAGCAATGACCATATATATAATTATATATATATGATTTTGATATATATAATTATATGTGATTTTGCAAGGCTGTCTCCTCTGCCCTCGCTTTCTTTTCTTTTCCTTTCTCCTCCTAGGAGGGAAGCGGAACTTTCCGGAGTTCCAAAGGTTAGCCTTTCGCTTTCCGTGCCAAGAAAAGTTGAGAGGAAAAACGGCGAGGGCGAAAGAGAAAGGCTCTTCAACCCTGACTCCACGTGGACGCTCTCCCGAGCTAATTTAAGCAAACAATCCCGCATGGAACGAGCGTTTCTGCAGACCACGAGGCGCAGGTTTTTCGCTCGCCGGCTGCTTGCGTGCCATCGCAGCGCAAAGGGGAAAAAGGAGTAAGCAGCGGGTAGCCTCATTCACCTACACCCTGCAACATTTCCCCACAACCACAAGCCGTCCTCGCCCCGGACGATCACCCGTCGCCACATACGAGCACCTCAGCAAGATGATTTTTTTATATATATATATTTTTGGGGGGTAAAGTTCCCCTCCGTAGAAACTGTCAAACCCAGGCCTGCAAAGCAAGGTCAAAAACTCCACCATTACCAAATAAGTGACAGTTGACAAACCACCAGTCCTTTCCCCCAACCCCCACCTGCAACTTTGTCTTGCGGTGCCAAAGTGTCCCATGCCGCGCTGCAGGGAAAGCTCGAAACTCCCGCAGAAGTTTTTTTTTTTTTAAAAAAAAGCATGCAACGCGAACGCAAACTTCACTATCAAGCACTTCCAAAAATTAAAGAAAAGAAAGTAAGTACAGAGCCAAATTCAAAGGCAATGGGTTTGCGGTTCCCGAAAGCAACCGACAACTGCAAAAAGGGATTTAGTTTTCCTCCCACCGTGCTTGTCATTTTACCCAGCCGCGAAGAATGAATGAAAGTACGAATGAATGAAAACGGAATCGGGTACCTGCAGCTCCGACATTTTGCTCTTTTTTTGCGTGAGGATCATGCTTTCTCGCCTCCTGCAACCCCAAACGATCGCAAACCAAGATCGCGACTGTCAGAAGCAACGGATTCCCCCTTGCAAGACTGGAACGGCTCCCGAGTCTTTGCTGAAATTATTTCGGCTCACGTACAACTTGCAACTCGGTCGGACACTCACCCACCCCTTCTGGAAATTCTGCACGGATCCGAGTGTCATGATCTATTCCTAATCGCTAATAAGCGGCGGAGGTGGGGGGAAATCTAAGTAGCCCAAGGAGAAAGTGAGTTGCTAAGCACCAACTGATTCAATGCAGCATTTTATTTAAATACAGCGATTTAACGCACGTCCTGACAGGTGAACTGGCAGAGAATGCTTCCTCTGAACCCTGTGCAACAGTTCTCAATCTCTCTCCAACCCTTTTAACTTTTCCCCCCAAAGAATCTTGCGGCTATGAAACAAAACAAGATAGATGCACGCGCGCGCACATTACCAACATATCTAGAGACCGAAAGAGCCAGCGCGAGAGAGAGCGCGAGAGAAACAACGACCCAAAAATATAATAATTTAAAAAAATGCCTCGGTGTTGCAAAGAAATTTGCTTTGCCCTTTCCACAGTCTTTGCCTTTTTACCTGTGCCTAGGTCTCCTGGCCATCCTTGCATTAGTCACTGGGGGAAAAAGGCGAGAGGTGGGTGGGCGGGCGGGGGAGGAGAGGGCTTTATGCAGCTGGAAGCAGTGCTTGGCGTGTGTCTCCTCTTAAAAAAGGGTTCTTATGCTGTTAAGTTCTCAGGAGCCGGAGAGGGGAGGAGGAAACAGGTTGAGATGAAAGCGTAAACTCTGTAAACAGATGCCATCTAACAAAGGCTTTTTGGACACTCCCCCTCCCGCCAAATCTGGCGCCCCTGCAGTGCGCAGGCGCTCCTTGGGCCGCTGGCTCTTGAGTTGTTGCTGGCTTTCGGGAACTTCTGCCAGCCCATTCGGCTCTCGAAGCGCGCGCGGCGGAGGTGGTGGCGGCAAAGGCTCGGAGCTGAGCTTCAGGAGGGGACCTTCGAGCAGGCGGGAAAGGCGCCTTTCGCTGCGCCGTGCCCGCTCTGCGGAGGCGCACTTTAGCACCCTCCCCGCTGGGCTCTAGACGAACGCGGGCTGGGTCGTGTGTGAGCGCAGAGCAGCGGAGTTGGGACGGCTCCGACGCCAGTGTACGCTCCCTTAAAACGACGGCCTGGGGTTGCCTTCACCTCCCCCGGGGCTTTGCAGTTCAGGGCTTGGTTTCAAACTTCCTCTGGAGCTACTACGCCCCGTTTGCTTTGCCGAGGAGGAAACCATCCTGTTTGAACTGGAACGCGTTTCTTCCCAGTTCTGGAACAGTGACGGGTGGTGTCCGAAATGCATCCCCATTTTTTGCGTCCTAGAATTGCCCCGCCTTGATTGGGTCCGGGACAGGCAGGGATTCAACAGGAGAAGTACAGATGACTTCGCCTATTGAATGGCTCTTTGCTTGCGAAGCGCTTAGTTAAAGGCACCGGCAAAGGCTATCAGACTTATAAGTGGCCGCAACTCCTTTTGAGGCTTATCTTAAGTCTATGTGGCATTCCATTATTTAGATACCGGGAGTTGCCTGTGCTGGAACGGCACCTAGAAACCTATTAGGAGTAGCTATGAGGGGTACATATGTAGGAAGGGGTGCTTTTTTGCATATACACAAGATAAAAACAGATGGTCTTTCCTGTCAGGTTTCTGCACTCTGATGCTTGGTTTTCCTATTCAAGGCCCTACTTAGCCTACCTAGTATACATTTCTAAGGTACTTCATATTTTTCCAACTTTTTTAAGAAAGTGCATGTGCCTGTCCAACTCACAGTGACACTGTGCTATTTATAGAAGTTAACAGTTTGCAGAACTCCAGATACAAAACCCAGTAAACCCCTTACCTCCTTGGTGACAACAATAATATTACTTGATGGGCTTCATTTTGCCCTGGGGTCCCCAGTCCCGCTGACAAAGCTATGCTTTCAGGGCATGTCAAAAGCTTCTGAAGATGGATGGCAGTCTTTATCTCCTCAGAGATGCTGTTCCAAAGGGAGGTAGCTGCCATGGAGAAGACCCTTCTTGGTCCCCCTACATGGACCTCTTTAACATCAGGAACTAACTCCCTTTCTGCTCCAATGGGTTGGGTGGCTATAACTGGGAAAAGACAGCCCTTCAAACCGTTGTCACTTTCCTGCATTCTTAGTAGTGTCTTATTTCATGGATGGCCATTAAGGATGTTCTGCCCAGATAGAATTGGTTTGTGTGCTTATGTATTAGTTTTGTGGATGTATATAGCTTGTATGTACAGAAGCTTGTTTCTTCTGTATATTATGTTTTGTTTATTGTTTTCCCACCCTTGGAGTTGTCTATACATGTAGGACTTCTCCTTGGTTTTTGTGGTCAGATTATAATTTTGGCAGTATTTAGGTTAAATTCAGTATGAGAGAACAGTACACAAGAGTGTATATCACAGAGACTTTTTGTTGTTCTGCAGTTTACAATGTTTTGCATCAAGCTTCATTCAATGAATGGTATACATTTCTATGTCTGACCTTCTTTTACTTATACATTTTTTTATTTTCAGCTATGTCCAGGTATCTTTTGGAAAAATGTACTCATATGCAACCAGCGAGCCTCCAAATGTTTGTCTTCAAGCAGTAGCAGGGACTTTCCAAAACTTTGCATGATGTACTGACATGCTACAATGCAACCAGAGTCTATTTGACAAGACAGAAGTATTGGGAAGTGCAGTATTTTTCCCATATGCAAGTAATAAGGAAATTTATTTAGATCAGAACAATTACTGATAGATATGATTAACCCCTTATCACTTTGGTAATGGAACTTGCATATTTCTATTGCAGTCATATTCTTTAGTTTCTATGTTGTGACAACACAAGCAGTAACAGACACTTTTTATTTAGCCCATGTGTCATTGCTTCTAAATGAGCTGCATTGGTTGCCAGTTGGGCTCTGTATGCAATGCACATGCTGATCATCACCTATAAGAACCTTAATAGCATAGGACTTGATTATTTGAGTAGGGATTATTTGAGGAAGTATTTATCTCCGATTATTTTGGCCCACTCAACACATTTAGATAGTGAGGCACTCAAGGCTTCCTCAATTAAACATTGCTATCCAGTAGGACTAAAGAATTCTGCATTCTCTGTTGTTGCCCCTGTGCTCTGGAATCGAATCCTCCAGAAACATGTATGGTGGTCAGTCTCCTGGGATTCTGGAAAGACCATAAGACCAGGCCTGGGGTTATTTGTTCATTTGTTTTTTTATTGTTATGGTTGTTTTTTATTCTGTGTTCTGTATTCAAGTTTTAATTGTTTTACTGGTAGTCTCCAGTTTACAATTATTCATTTAACAATGGTTTGAAGTTACATTGGCCTCAGAATAACTGATTTAGGATTTGTCTTTGAAGTTACAACTATTGCACCACCCCTGCGGTCATGTGATTGCAATTCAGGTACTTGGCAATCACTCGCATTTATGATAGTTGCAGTGTCTTGCAGTCATGGGATTCCAATTTGTGATTTTTCCAGTTGGTTTCTGACGAGCAAAGTCAATTAGAGAAGCTGGATTCCATAATGACTAATGGATTGACTTAACAAGAACATAATCTGATTAACAACCATGGTGATTCGCTTAATGACTGCAGTAAAAATAGTCCTGAAAATTGAATCTTGTCAAGCAATGACTTGCTTAATGAATGCAATGCTTAGTGACCAAAATTCTGGTCCCAATTGTACGCATAACATTACGTGCCTATAATTATATATTTGGATGTTGTATGCCTCCTAGAATGTTTTTGCTAACACAATCTTCAAATAAGCAAGATACACAGGTATGACCTGGAACACAAATAAATTAGTTACATTATTGGCATAAGAAGATGAAAGAACTCAGTTGTAACTTCCAAAACATGCCTTGGTAGCTGACTGGAACAGATCACAAACTGTCAAGCTTGAAATCAAGCTAAAGTGAAAGAAAACAGACCAGTTTCCATAGTGTAATCTTGAATGTATATCCACCATTTTGGAGGAGAACATTAGCAACAGATTGAAGTCCTGAGCTTTGTTCGATAAGGAAGGATAGGAACCATGGAATGAAATCAATGACGCTGAATTTCAAGAAGCTGCTGGAAACAAAATTATTACAACTTCTGTAAATACATTGAAGATGGAAATAGACGTAGAAAAACAAGGGATATTTTAAGGATTCTGACCTTAAATTGATATGCTAAAGAAACTAATGGATAAGTAGTAACCCATTCAAAGAAGGAATATACTGAAATACTATACAAAAGAGACGTCAACATTCAAGATACTCTCTACAGATATTCTCTACTTATTTAGCATACGATGGTACAATTAGCCAGGAGACTACAGTGTTAGTGCATAGTAGTTAATTGGCTGCCAAAGAGTGCTAGTTTATTTAGTTCACACCCACACACTTATCCATGGTGCACCACGGGGCAAACTAGCTCCACACCAGAAAGAACGACAATCTAGGGCCTTCTCTCACTGTTGATGTTGCCTCACAGTCGAGCAGGGCATCCAAATAGGTCCAACACTGGCAGGGTTCTGACCATCTGCATGAAACACCACCATGTTTCCAATTGAACTGTTACCTATTTATCTACTTGCATGTAGCATGTTTTTGAACTGCTGGATGGGGAGAAGCTGAAGAAAGTGAAGATAGCTCACTCCGTCGAACGATGCTAGGACTCAAACTTCTGGAGCAGAGACCATCTCCAACATCTTTTAAGGCACTGAGTCATCACACCTCTGCATTCCTTACTTATTCTGATACTTGATATAAAGTTAGAGCAGTACTCTAGTCATTACAAAGTGGGCTGCTGGAACTGAAATATAGCAAGCAGTAGCAGCAACAGAATCTGTAAAAACAAAGTATGCAAACTAATGTATAGGCATTATTTTTAGTTTTCCATGTTAGCAAAACAATGCATAGAATTATCCAACATACATTAGAACCTTAATAGAAAGGGAGTACCAGGTGTTCAAGCTGGTTTTAGAAAAAGCTGAGAGACAAGATATGTTATTGTAGATGCATGCTGGATGTTCTGTATTTTTTACAGTGGTAGATTTGTCTTCTGTACAGATGCAGCTAGATAAACTCAACAAAACATCCATAACAAAGTATTTTTATTGCTTCATCAGGTATCCTCATAACTCACATTTGTGATGAAATTCTTCTTTAATGACCAATCCTTTGCATATCTGTCTTGTAGGTAAAAAGATGGTTATCTCCTATCCTTTTTCTCGTAGCAGTAGAAATAGAACAGTTATGAGTCCGTGAGCTCAGCCAAGAGTGAGGAAAACTCCCCCAACCCATTGAGGGTCAATTTAGTGACCAATCTGGATTACAGATGTGATCACGTGATATGGACTACATTTCCCAGGATACCTTAACTACATTTACCATGATGCATTCCCTTAAGGGGACAGTTCACAATTGCTATCTAACTATCCAATTCCCATACACTGTCTGGACAGCACATTGGAAGACCTGAAGGGCCAGTTGGAGAGAGAGATCATCCTGGAGAAAGCCTATTTAATGTAGTCATTAAATGTTGACACAATTTAAAGGCAGGTAATTAATCAAATGTAATACAGCATATAGGACAGCCACCCAATGTTTTCATTTAGTGCCAATAAAGATTGTCTTAGTAACTTGGTAATATGAAATGAAATATGAAGTTATCTGGAAATCAAATAATTAATATTATTAAGATAGATAAAGCTATTGTGCTTGAGTTAACCTACTGGATGTATTCTGCAATATTAAACTAAAGTATATTCATCTAAATTGGGCTGCATTTGGTGCACCAGCCTAAACCAATGAAAGATGATGGCTAGCAGGACCTTAGTTAAGTTATCCTACATATCTATTTTTAAAGGAAAAATAAATGTTCGAGCATCATTAATTTCAGCCACTCTAAAATGCATATACCTGGGAATATTGCTGCAGTAGTTACTATTCACTAAAAATATAAGAAAGTTGAAGGCAATAAGATATCCAAATCATCTGAATTCTATTTCTGGTTATGTATTCTGAAATACAGATTTTTCGGTGATGTTCCAAATAACATATTTTTTTTTCTCTTCAAGCTAAGTACTTGAAATGATAACCTAAGTGTGTGTTTGTCTATTTGTAAGAAACATAGCCAAGTTACATTTCTATGGGTTTTTTTTGGCGCTATGCAATATCTTTTCATATTTCTGCCTTCTAAAAACTAGCATGGAAACAAGGAAGTCAGACAAAATGAGAAATAAATTTAGAGAAAGAACTCTAGTCTTGATGACAGAACAAACTGCAAATACTGAAATCGCAACTGTAGGTCAGATGTCATCTTGTATAATGCATGCAAATGAAAGCATTTTCCAAGGAGGTAACTTTGGTCTCAGTAATCCAGTTTTTTTGAAACTGGCAAAAAATGCATTTCTTTTTCCCTGCTTGTGTCAAGCCTTGCTCAAAAGAATGTGCTGGGCTGAATAAAAATAAAAAAGCTTGAAAGACAAGGAAGCAGAAGTAGCAGCGAATGAAAATATACTGTATATATTGTGTTGTCTGAAATATAACAGGAACAAAGGTGAAGTCCAATGGCTCCTTTCAAAGATAAGAATGGGAAGCTTCTGCTCATTAAAGAAGAACAAGAAATATGCTATGTAAAGCATTTCAAAGAAGTACAATATCAACCATGGTCAGCCACAACATAATTTTCGTGTGTCCGATCTTGTCCGTAAACCAGGGGATGATCACAGCAAAACTCTGCAAGCAACAAGAACATTAAAGAATGACAAAGTCCCTCATTTACGCTAAATCGACAATGTCAAACTACTGAAATCATTCTAATGGGAACAGCAAGAAGTAGGAATTAACAGGACTACTCAATGAATTTGTGGCAAAAATAGTGTGTCTTAGGCAAGTGGAAAAATGAAGTCATTGGTCATATTGCCAAAACCATGATGCCATCAATAGTTACAACTGGAGAAGCATCACATTTCTTTCAGGTCCTAATGCTGTTTTTTTTGTTTTTTTCATTCCATTAAGGCAGCTTCTAGATGCAGTGGACAATACATTATAGGAATAAATAGTTGGGCTACATTGACTAAGTGTTTATGCTCTGCAACATCACTGAACAAAATACTGAATCCCAGCATCTGTTGTCAATCAATTACACTGATTTCAAAAGCCACTTGACAACATACACAGAATCACCATGGAACATCATAAGAATTTATTTGTTATTGTTATTTGTCTATTATATAGTCTCTGCATGAATTCCAGGTGCTGTGTGAAGACTGATAATGGTATCAACTGTTTTTCAATATTAATACAACATTATAGCTATAGTGCATAATCTTGCCATTATTCCTTCTGACTAGGCTTTGTCATGAGAAAGGCTAATAGAACATATGTATACATTCCATGGAAAAACTACTACAGATTTGAATTTAGTGGATTAAACTGTACTCTTAGCAAAAATGAATGACTTTCTGAATGAATGACAGGACATACAAGCCAATATAGAAGTAGCTGCTGAGGATAAAAAACAACAAAAAATGCATCTTGGAAATACAGAATTGGATGTTGAACACCAACCATCAAGAATGTGCCTATCTACAGTTCACTTATCTACAGTAGGTAGCATACATCAAGCCATGCAGGCATTGAGATAGATAATCTTATTGCAAATTTGAAAAAAAACATTAGTGTACTGTAGGTAGTCCTTGACTTACAACTGGTTTAACAGCTGTTCTAAGTTATGACAGACTTCCAAAAAGCCACTTATAACCCATCCTTGAAGTTACGGCTGCCGCCCCCTCCCTGCAGTCATATGATTTTATTTCAGGCACTCAGTAACTGGATTCCCTTTATGACCAGTTGCATTGTCCTAATATTCACGTGATTATGATTTGTGGTATTTTTGCCGGTGTGTGCAAAAAGCACTCATTTGGAAGAACAGATTCACGTAACAGCCATGTGATTTGCTGAATCATTTTATTTGCTTAGCAACCACAGCGATTCAGCATATGTCCATTGTAAAAGGGTTGTAAAATTGAGTCTGGAGTTGTGGTGCCTCGACTTACAACTGCAACAACTTATGACTACAATTCCAGTCCCAACTGCAGTTGTGAGTCACAGTACTGGGGGTATGACTATCTCAATTGTAGTTCGCTGACAGCGTAGCAAACAACCAGCTTCACAGTGTTACTTTATGAGCAACAACCTATGCAAGTGAAACTTGGAAATTACCATATCAACAGCACAAAAGCTCAAAATATTCTACAAGCATTGCTTATGAAACATGTTACCATGATCATATTTCTAAAAATGAGATTTTACAAGAAGTGGCTCACACAAAGTGCAACATATTTTGAGGATAATGCAAGGTATGTTTTGCTGGGCCTATCCTATATCTGCAAGTATTATCCAAAGATTGCCATGAAATGCAAAGCAACTGGAGGGGGAAAAAAAGAGGCAATCCTCTTGACAGCTTGGAAAAAAATATTTTAAAGTCTTAAAAAATTGAATCTTATGGGAAAAAACAAGCCATCGTCCCTGGTCAAAATCATTGAAGAAAATCTTGTCATCAGAATGTCCGAAGTCTCAATTTCCAGAAAAGATTTAGGAAATCCATGGGAAATTAATGTGGAAAATGATACTCTCTTTTTATCTCTATTTCTCTGGGCTCATTTAAAAAAAAATACTACTGTGTAACATTTACAAAGATGTTTGAAGTTCACAAGTGACATGCAGTAGAGATGTAATTTACATATTGATACTCATAACTTCAGAGTTAGATAATTAGAAATGTGTTAACAGTGGGTAGGCAGCTAACTAATAACTGCTTGTGAAAAGCCTGGATACAGTCTTTGTTATATGCTCAGGTCTTTGTAATACTGGTGTTTATACTTGTGCGCACAGATTGCTTGCATAATTCATGCAACTTTGTAGCTTCTTTTAAATTCCTATACAATTGCAGTATGCAATGTATTTTCCTACATGATATATGTATGTCTCTACAGCAGGGGTGTCAGACTCCATTTCATTGAGGGCCGCATCAGGGTTGTGTTTGTTGTTGGGAGCATGGCCAGGGTAGGCGTGGCCAGCTCAATGTCACTCATGTCAGGTGTTCCTGTGGTGGCCTGGGGGCTCTGCCAGTGAAAATGGAGCTCGACAGACAGCTGTAGAAGGCTATTGCAGCCTAAAATGGAGCTTGGGAGAGCCACATGCAGACTTCCTGAACCCACTTTTCGCTGGCAGAGGCATTGCGGGTGTGTCATACGCTGTTTCCATGGCAACCCTAACCCTAACAGCAGACTTGTCCTTAGCTGTTTCCAGGGTTGCAGCCAGAGGTGGTATACCTGGTGCCAGGTTTTATCTGCACCAGTAGTATAGAGGACCACAGATGAGTGCAAAGTGTCCATTGCTAAACGAGACAGTTGTTCAGTTTTGCACCATTTTACAACTTTTTTCCGCTGCTGTTGTTAAGTGAATCACTGCAGTTGTTAAATTAGTAACATGAATCTGGCTTCACCATTGATTTGGGTAGCTCTCAAAAGATGATCACATGACCCCTGGACTCTGCAACTGTTATAAATACATGTCAGTTTTCTAAGCATCCAAATTTTGATTATGTGACCACTTTTTCAGTGCCATTGTAACTTCAAATGTTCACTAAACGAATGGTTGTAAGTATAGGAACCCTCATTCTACATGAGAGTTGGATAATTTAATTTTTACATGACCTTATTTATATATGACCCTCTATAAAATGTTCCTATTAGATTTTTAAGACATTGGGAACTTTAAAAGCTTAAAAAAGATTGCAGTGGTAGAAAGAAAAAAGGGTATTTTATAATAATTCTTTTAGATTCTTATGCTTATTTTCTGTACTTGTGACTTCTGCATCTTTTACTGTTACTGTCATTGTAAGAAAGTACCTGATATATTTTAATGACTCAAAAACATCTTAACATATAAAATATAGAAATGAGTCACATTTCAAAATACAAATATTTAAATTTCTATCTCAAAGAAAACTATTTAATTTATTGAGTTTTTTTGTTTAAATGTACTTAAGTGTGTTTTTCTATGAAATCAGTGAGATTTCCTACATAGCAAATTTGTTTAGCTGACTCTCATGTAATTAGTTGGTATAAAATGTTTGTGAAATGATTATGCTATCAAGGTTGAATACGGAGTCTGAAATCCGTCTACATAGAACGAACAAGTAAATCCATAAATATAGTATGGCTGGCTTACATGTGAACAATTCTTCCTAAGACAAAACCTGAAATGCATGTATTCAAGCATATGGAAAAATGTTTTTATAATTCTGAGCACCATAGGAGACTCTGAAAGTAGGCAAATAAAAAAGATGGAATAAGAATAATATACAATTCCTAGACCTGAAGGCGAAATCAAACTTAGCTATGATTTAAAATACTACTTATCAAATGTGGTAACATGCATAATAGTAAGAAACAGAATTCCTTTGAAAAAAACTTTATAAATTACAGAATTTCTTTAAAGAAACAATAATATATAATCTATATATAGTTTGCCATGTATACAGTTCTACTCATAGGATTTCCCTTGTGGGTTCATGTGTGGGGGAAGTCATGGTTTTCACCTTCCTAGCATGTGTGTAGCTCATGTACTATTATGTACTTACAGCAAACTCCAAGCATATGGGTTGTGATACAGTTTATAGAGTGCAATACACTCAAGTTGCACAAGTTTCATCCTAATGAAATAGTGTGGAATGTAGTGTAGCTAGAACACACAAGTCTTAGTGGAATTGACTTCCATGTAGTGTGCTTAGCATTGGACTATGAGGCTCAGTCGCTTCTGCAAATTTTACATTTGTTACACAAAACCTTATAGTCCAAAGATAAGCACAGCACATGGAAGTCAATTCCACTAAAATCTGTGTTCTATTAATGCATAGTTTAGAATTGTATGCAAGTGCACATTCCATGCTTACAATTATTGTCATATTAACTCAAAAAACAAGCATGGTCACAATATTACGAAATATTCTTTGCATCCTGCTTTGGAATTCACTCTAAATATCCAATAATTAAAAAAGAGGATTGGAAGCCACAGGTTTAATCACAGAAAAGGAAATGGAGCAACTGTTTACTTTGCACAATTTTGGTAGCCAGTGCTGTGGTCAGATACTGATTGCAGAGACGGTAAGATATTCACGTGAACCTCCAATTCTATTGCCATCCATAACAATTCTACTGATTTTCTATCATTTGGGAAGAAACAGTACATTCCTGTGTTTCATTTGCTAGAAGATATAATTCCTTGGAACTTTTCTTCATATCTGACTAGATACCAGCAATGTATTGCCACTTTGCAGGACATCTCTTTTTGTTTTAATTATTTCTCTTCAGTGACTTGGAAATCTACGTAAATGTCTACAGATTCAGTTTGTGAATATGAAGGTAAACATCGAAATAAAATAATGCATAAGTAGAAAACTAATGATAGCTTTCTCCGTAATCTATAATTTTCTTTTATTCACCAGTTTAGAAACAATTTTCTTCAAGTTCACTTGCTTGTCTCATCTCATACCTTTTAAATAGGTTATGAATCCCTTTTATATATTTAATAAAAGGTTGTACTGTAAACAATATTGAATAAAATAGTATTGACAGAGTTTATTTACTGCACTTGATCATAAAGTATAGTTTAGAAACTACTGTGGCTTTCTATTCAACAAAACGAATAAACCCACATTATTGTGCAATATATTTATGTGAACCTGGCTGTAGGTTGTATGTTGGGTATGAAGCCCCAAAATCCAACAGCTAGCAAAAAAATCACACTACTTCCACAAACCCACTGGAACTTATGCTCTTCGTTAATCAATGAACCATGTGAATAGTGTTTAATGGTGTTAAAATCCAGCTTTAAGATTTTACAATATGCTTTAGAATATTTTACTAGACACCTTTAATCCGTATTCATGTTTTAATTGTAAGATGTAGTTTATAAGTAATACAACCTGGTAAATATAAATAATAAATGTTTTGTGTCCTTTGAATAAGCATATTTGAAAAGCAGCATATTTGGCCATGCCTAAGAAAAGTAAAAAGATATAGGATTTTGTCTCTTGGTTAACAGTAGTCCTTTCAATTTGTTAACATTCCTTCAAATTTCAGTACTTCATTGATTAATCATATTTAAGAATGAAAGACTTTGGATTGGTTACCCGAATTACTGATAGCATAGAATGCATTATACATATGTCTATATGCAATATTGTGCAGGTTCTGCTTTTAACCTTCAAGTGTCTGTTGTAAGGTCTGAGAAGATACTTTCATATATGCAGAAGACTGCAAGCACTGTATGTAGATGACTAGTTTAAATGAGTATGCAATCATTCTGTACAGCTGAAAAAAATGAGTGATGGTTCAGCTGTGCTTATTTTTAAAATGTATTCACCTTGAATATTATAGTGAAGTACTGTTATGACTCTAATAGAGTAGTAGTACATATAATACTCCAATAGTGAAAGAGGGAGTAATGCACTTATAGGTTAATATAAAAGTAATATGAAAATTATTTTCTCTAACATAGTGGAATATAATACCTAAAGCTGTAGCATACAATGAAAGACTGACAAAAAAGGGATAATTCAATTTTCCACACACCATTGGATACAATCTATTGCTATTTGATTAATTGATATATTTATTCCTTTGCTTGGAAAAATTTGTGTCCAAAAAGTAATGTAATACAGCTTAAAGCAGCAAGATAAAGCATTGATAAATTTATTTCATTGGGTGTAAACCTTGTTAATCTGTTACAATTCAAGCAATGAAGCTGCATGACATTTTCATGTATCTCACAAATCAAATTCAGCCATGGGTATAAAACACATGGACCATAAATAGTTCAGCTAATTTTGCTATTGATTTTAATTCTGTTAATCCATCAGACAAAATTAGGTGAAAACAAGCTGTAATTTAAACTTCTTAACCCAGTTCATACTTAACAACATGTTGCAAAACCTTTGCAAAATAACTTGTTATATTGAAAGTTAACATTTATTGAGTTATAGGGTAATATAAAATACAAAATACAGAGTAAATAGGACAAAATAACTAGCTATATTGACAGTATTTGCCATCACGTTGGTGAACATTTCTTTTGTTGACATACACTGACTTCAAATATATGTGGTTATAATTTAAATGCTATTTAAATACTACTGTTCTCCGAAGAACCGTCCATGATGTACTCCCAACTGCAATACAACAATACAGTAACAGGAGAGCCACTAACAGCAGCAATTGAACAGCACTGGGAAAACATATGGGAGAAAGAGAAGACACGTGATACCAGTGAAAAGTGGCTGCAGGACTTGAGAACAAACCACAGCAATTTCCCAAAACAGGAACAAGTCACCATAACAAGAGCAGACATCCAACAGTGGGTCAAGAACATGAAGAGCTGGACAGCATCTGGCCCATACATGATCCACAATTGCTAGCTCAACAAACTTAAGAGCAATGCATGAACACCTAGCAGCATAAATGAACCAGCTGTTAGCATCAGACTTCCACCCTGTCTGGATAATTTAAAAGGATGACATTGCTGATCATGAAAGACTCCCACAAGGGAACAGCACTGTCTAACTATTGGACAACAACATGGAAAGTCCTATCAGGCATCATAGCTGTCAGATTATAGGACCATGTGGCCCAACATGAACACAACTCAGAAGGGTATTGGGAACAACATCAGAATGTTCTTTCTGCACCAACTCAGAAAGCTCAAACTGCCCAAGGAGCTGCTGATAACAGTTGAACAGAGGAATTATTGAGTCTATCATCTGCACCTCTATAACTGTCTGGTTTGGTTCTGCAACCCAACAGGACAGACACAGACTTCAGAGGATAATTAGGACTACAGAAAAAACAATTACTACCAACCTGCCTTCAAGTGAGGACCTGTATACTGCATGAATCAAAAAGAGGGCTGTGAAAATATTTACAGATCCCTCACATCCTGGACATAAACTGTTTCAACTCTTTCCCTCAGAATGACACTATAGAGCACTGCACACCACAACAACTAGACACAAGAACAGCTTTTCCCCGAAAGTCATCACTCTGCTAAACAAATAATTCCCTCAATACTGTTCAACTATTACAAAGTCTGCACTACTATTGCTGTTAATCTTCTCATCACTCCTTATCACCCATCCCCTCCCACTTGTGACTGTATGACTGTAACTTTGTCGCTTGTATACTTACAATTTATATTGACTGTTTCCTAGTATGATTTGATTGCTTATTGTACCCTATGACTATCATTAAGTGTTGTACCTTATGATTCTTGACAAATGTATCCTTTCTTTTATGTATACTGAGAGTATTTACACCAAGACAAATTCCTTGTGTGTCCAATCACACTTGGCCAATAAAGTATTCTATTCAGAAGCTCAAAACATCCGTTTCTCATAGATAGAGCAGTTGCCCAAGACTTGAGGTAAGCCTACAATTTAATGCCACACGCATGGATCTGTGAATGTCTGGCGCTATAAAACATCAACAAGATATCAAGGGCCTTCCTCAAAACCTTGGTGGGGCTGTGGAAGACAACACTGGAAGTCAACTCAAGATAGCTCACCCAGTGGCCATTGAGTGCAGCAGATATCAAGATAGTAGTAGGATTGCCACTAGTATTCCTGTTGGAAATAAATGTGAAATGGAATGCTTTGAAGTTGGGTCAGAAGCACTATTGATTTTACCAGATTCATTTTGTTCTTGTAATAAACTCTCAGAAAGGAGGGGGAGGAGAGGAAGGTGGAACACGTACACCCATCCTGCCTGATCAATAAAGTCATCCTGTTTCCCAATTGAGATTGTTCTGTTATTTTGGAAAGTCACAAAATAATATCAAACAAGGAAGAAAAATTGTCCATGGCATTCTATTCCACATGGTAATTACAATACTCCTAGTTATGCTAGCTGGAAAAACAGCTTCTGTGCCTTTTCTTGGGGACAAACTGTTTTGAAAGGACAGCAAGTATAATATCTCCACAACACAAACTCTATTTTTTAAAAAGCCTGCATTCAGTACAGCAATCAATGCATAATGTACAGCAGCTACGTGTTACAATTCATGTAGTGCAAACATGGAGTTGTCTTCTAGATTTGCAAAGGACAATTTGCAGGCAGAAGTTTGAAAGTGGTTTTCCCACCATATTCTGGTAACTCTTTAAGATTCACCACCCACCTTTATGTCTGTCACAGTGAAGGGGAATCCCTAATGGAATACTTGATTTTCTCGTGCTACTTTTCACTGATGACCTGTTTCTGACCTTCCTTTTAAGTGTCAAGTACATACAGGCAAAGTATATAATCTGTTTATCTACTTTTATCCTGCTACTTGTTTATAGAACAATAATATGATATAAATGAAGTTAATAACATTTTCTACAAATCGGAGGATTAAGCAAAACAATGAACCAATGTATTTTTCAAATGTCTACTTTTTCATGTTAATTTCTCTTGGCCTAATGCACATGCTAACATGCTGCTGATTATTTCTTCAATTACTTGAGGCATAGACTGATTTAGAAGATGCAAAAATAATCATACTCCCATTTCATTGTGAAGTTTATTAAAGTATTTCATGTCTACACTGTAGTGGAGAGAATCTAATTTCTATATGACTCATATATATCTACTCATATAGTCATGGCAGGCTGTTTCAGTTCTTCAACATTTGAGAATCCCTTGGATATACAGAATAACTTTAATCATTAAAGTTATTAAAAGTTAGTAGCATATTTGCTTCTTTCTCCAATCTAATCAAATTATTATTTCTATTTGAAGGAGGGGAGCACCAGTAAAATTTATTATCTTTTTTAGAAAGTTGCAGTATTGCAAAGTTTGAGAACTACTGCAGTGATAAAATAAGATTAAGAATAGAAGTGTTTGGTTTATTTTCAAAACAAATAAAATTCTGTGCACATGTAACAGCATGCAGTAGAAATGTATGGCTGTCCCTTGTCACAGTTCCATTGGTATTTTCAGACAGCCTAATCATACAAGCAGAGGATTCTAAAGCAAAATTAAAAAGAAATTATAAAAAACCCGACATCCTTGTCATAAATTTCACAACGGAAAGGGCACAGCATTAATGGTCACTTATTTGCAGATAAAAAATATAATTTTGGGGGGAAAACTCAAAGTATATTAAAAGTGCCTAGAAAAAATCCAGTAGATTACACCAAAGGCTTTCTCAGTTTCTAAATTATAGTTGTGGATCGTACCTATTTTTTCAGAGCAAGAATGCTTAATAAAATGTGATATTATCACACAATTGATAACTTCATATAAAACCCAGCTTGTTCTGTGTGCACAACAGACAGATGTGCAAGTTGTAATTTCTGGATCACAACAGCTGTTGAAAAAGCAACATTAGCAGTAGTCAAGGTAAAGTTCTATAATTAAAATATATACTGTGTTTCTCCAACAATACAGCCTCCCCCAATAGGAAGTCCCAGAATGTTTTATAGGCATAAAATCAAATTAAGCCCCTCCCCCCAAATTAAGGCCTATATTGAACATGCGAAATGGAGGGGAATGGCAGGTGGGGGGGGGGCTTGCCGTTAGGAAGTACTTTTGTTGCATACCCGGATATGGTGCTGCCTGCATTGACTGTGGTGTTGGTGGGGCATTTCGTATCAGGAGACCTTCTGCCACAATTGCTTTCCCTTTTCCCCAGGCTGCCGCGGCATTTAGAGCAACACTGCAGCATTTGGCGCAACCATTCACAGCCAGCCAGGGCTCCTCCCTGCAACCGGAGCCCAGCGGAGACACTTGGCTTCGGGCGCTCCTGTCGCCGCCTTCCCTTTGCCTTTGAAGGCAAAGCCAATTCTTTTAAAAACGACGCCCTACTACCAGTACGACAAAGCCTCCCCTGCCTGAGAGGGCAGCCCAACCCCACGTGGGGAGGCGAATCTCCCATGGCTGCAGCACAGGATCGGCCCACCTTGGGAGAAGCACCCAGCTGCCAACCCTGCCTGGCGTCGGGCAGAGAATGAAGAGCTTTGCCTGGGGAGCCCAGCGCAGCTGACAGGCGGGCCCTCCTGCCTGGTGGCAGAGCTGTGGCCAAGGCAGCAAGTGCCTCCCCGCCGGGCCCTCCGCTCATCCTGTCAGGGTCACGCCAAAGTCAGGCGGGCTGGGCAGAGCCAGGAAAGCGAGCCGCGGGTGCGCGCCCACCTGCCAAGCGAAAGAGCTGGGTGAACCGAGCTTGGCTTCCTTCCCAAGTCCCTCCAGCCCGAATCCGAAGGGGCCACTGGGAGAGGCCACCCAAGGCAGTGATAGCGCCCACCTTGTCCATGGACAGGGAGGCAAGGCGAAGGCCTGCGCCGTGTCCTCCTCCGAGCTGAGCCCAGCCGAGTGAGCACCTCTGCCCGATACCCGTGCCACTGCAGCATTTGGAGCTGCTGGCACATTTGGAGATGTGTGGGGATGGGACAGGCTGGGCGAGGAATGGAAAGGATGGGTGGCTTCGGGCTGTCTCTGCCGGACCCACCAGCCAGGGAAGCAGCGCTGCCATCGCCTCGCCTCCCTGTCCGCGCTCAAAATAATTTGGGAAAAATTCATCAGATCTTTAAATTTCTCTTTCAATTATTGGAGTTGAATGGTCTGGCAGTAACATTTTTTAATCATGCAGGGCCAGGTTTAAGCTATAGCCAAGAAAGCACAAGCCTTGGATTCCAAAGTTTATAGGGTGCTAATACTGCCCTTCTTTTTGAATAATTCTAAAAATGCAAATATTTACATCAGTGGGTTGTGGTGCCATTAGACACTGTGGCCTCAGGACACCACATGCCCTTGAGCTGTATGAACAGGAGAAACTCTAATGAGAAGAATCCTCAATGTTGAGCAGATAATCATCAAGCAAAGCAAACACTTCCTATATTAGAGTTTTCCTACAGAGAACTGGGTAGTTTCTCTTAGTTGCTTTTTTGGGGGGGTGGGGGGGATGTCAGACATACATAATTTGGCCTAATGAGAGTGAAATTCTAGATATTTTATTTTGGCCAGAAAATTTTTAATCTAATTGAATGTTAGGGTAGTCCACTGATTTCTAATTTTTAGCTGATGTATTCCATTTTCCGTCATCACATCGCTACTAAGAGTAACTGTTCGGTTAATGGGTTAAGAGGGCGGCAGAACACTAGCCGAATAAGCCATCTCCACCATGATGACATGTTCATCCTGCTGCTTTTTGATCTCCCAGTGAATTTTGATATTCTTTACCATACTATCGTTCTAGGCTGGTTACTGGGTTAGGAGTGGGAGACATTGTGCCCTAGTGGTTCACATTCTTCTTTAGAAGTTGTTCCCAGCCAGTGTTGATGGTGTGTGTGTTTTACCTCACTATTGAATTATTGCAATGATATATGCTCTACATGGAACTGACTTTAAGGTCTACCCAGAAGCTATAGCTGGTTCAAAATGCAGTGGAGTAGTACCTTTTGTTATGCCCATATGACATTACTGCTGCGTGAGCTGCACTGGTTGCCAGTCAGGTTCTGAATGAAGTTCAAAGTGCTGGTTATTATTTATGAAGCCCTGTATGGCATAAAGCCTGGATATCTGAGCGACCATTTATCTCCAATCACTTCTGTTCTCCCATATATCCAGGCAGAGGTATGCACTAATAGGGTATGTATTAAATATTGTCATCTAGTGCTTTCTCTGTCATGGTCATCACTCTTTGAAATCACATTCTTATTCTTAGGTTCTAGAAAGTTCCTAAAATCTGGCTTTGGTCATAGACCTGGGGTTGATATATTAATGTATTATAGTACTATATATCTGTGCCTCTGTTTTGTTTGATTAGTGTTGTTTATAAGATTGTTTTAGTTTTGGCTGTGCATTTGGATTTTGTCCATTGTTTTTATGGATTTTCCAGGGTTGTACACCACCTACTGGCATTGAGTGCCTAATAAATTTCAATAAATAATAAAATAATCTATGTAACCAACTGTTTCTGTTCATTTATTTATGAGGCAATTAAATGGTTATTGGGATTAAAATATTATAGGGGAGCTAAAAGTTACTAACGCCTGTCACTGCCTGCCTGACCACAACATTATTATTTTGAAGAATCTTCCAAAACCCTTTTTAAAACAGCCAAGAATTTTGAGTTAATTGGAAAATAAGGCTTTAAAAAGGAAGTTAAATTAGCCTTTTCCATTCTAATAATCTCCAGGTGTATTAGACTACAGTTCCCATCCACCCAGCGGAATAAACATTTCTAGGTTAACAATTTTGTGTTCCCACCCTTGTTACTTTATTTATGTAGTGATGTTATAGCCTAGACTATCCGGGCTTTGGTATCCCTCTTAACTACTTATTACCCATTTTCCTAATCACTTGTCCTCACAAGCATGTATTTGCTAACATCTGTGTTTGATGAAAGCTTTGTATGTGTTTCTTTTCCTTAAAGTGTTAAGTAGATTTCACTATAATCTTCAATATGTGAAAAGTGGGCCATCTACTGCTGGTTTTAAGTATGAACTATAAAACAGTGAGCACAGCCGTCAGCAAGTGAGTGTCCATATTTACAATATTAATAAATGTCACCATATATATTAATATGAATATATTGTCCCTGGTTTTTATTTTATCCATGTTTTTTTCTTAAGGGGTGCTATGTAGTCTAGCCTCTTCATGGTGCACCCCGGACAAAGTGTCATTGTCATGGCTAAATAGCCCATACATTTTGGCTGCTGAACCATACAAGGATTTCTCAGCAAGAAGCAGCAGCATGAATACTAATAGTAGGCAGTACTTCTATTAACTCCCACACTTGGAATAACAACATTTGACAACATAGAAGGTTTGTCTGCTTATTTCAGCCTAATCGGAGGTGGTATTCAACAGGTTCTGACCAGTTCTGGAGAACAGGTAGCGGAAATTTTGAGTAGTTTGGAGAACTGGCAAATACCACCTCTGACTGGCCCCGCCTCCATCTCTTCTCTGCCTCCCGAGTCCCAGCTGATTGGCTGGGTCTTCTTATGTTGCCCTGCACAGGAGAACGGAGCTGGAAAGCAGGCTAGTGGGGTGGGGAGGGAATGGAATTTTGCAGTAACCTTTCCCCAGGAGTGGGAAGGAAATAGGGATTTTACAGTATCCCTCCCCTGCCATGCCCACAAGCCATGCCCACCAAGCCATGCCATGCCATGCCATGCCACGCCCACCAAACCATGCCCACAGAACCGGTAGTAAAAAATTTTGAATCCCATCAATGAAAATCTATGTGGATTCTTTCCCATTTTGATGCTATCCACGGGCAAAGAGGTACTGCAGGGATTGACTTATATTGAATAACAAATAGTATAGTGATGTACAAATTCTTGACCTAGCTCAGACCCACTAAGGAATGATAGGCTTGTGTCCTCATTTTATTGGTAACTGGTGGTCCATCAGGAAGCTCATCTAAGAATTTTTGTTGTATTTTTGGTGGTATAGCCACCAGTTTACCGGAGTATGCAGCTCTGTTCTATGGAAAATTTATCTCAAAATAAAGATTTCCTCATTTGATCAAATATAAAATAGCTAGGCCAGCACTGAAAATACAACCCCATACTTTTGCCAAAATGTCACCTGAGTAGTTGCAGATGAAACATCTTTACAATGAATAGTAGTTCTTCCATATAAGTATTTTTTAAAATAATCCCCTTTATTTATATTAAAATATTTATTTGTTTGTTGAAACAGTTTCCATATCTCCCCGCCTACAACAGTGAATCTGGGTGTTGCTTAAAAGATGAAGACTAATCAAACAGATAATGATGATGATGATAATGATGATGACCATGAATATTTCATCCCAGAAATAATGGCAAGTACCTCTCTTAATTTGGGGACGTAATGGCACTGAAGATAGTATTCTTGATGCAAAAGCAATAGAATGCTCTTCGTCATCAACCATGAAATGTGAAATAACAGTTTCAGCATCATTTGTGGAGGCATATCATGCTGACCTCAATAGTTTATTTAGGTCATTATATGCAAGCTACGTGGTTTGCTATCTGATAAGCATTTTCACATTTTGTTGTCCATTTCCATTGGACGGTTTCCTGCAACAGTTCATGCAGTGGTTGCAGAAATGAGACTAGGATGACAAAATTTGTCCATGGTAATTTAAAAAGTCTGAAATAAATAGGTGAAAATGTATTCACCACTGCGCTGCATCCGCCATATTTTCGGTAAGATTGAGGTCATGCCAACCAATATTGTATGGTAAGTACTCTACTGCCTCTTGAAGAAAGTAACCCTTGGAAAATTAGAACACTGGTTATCACATTATTGAGTAGTGCTAAATGTTCATCCACAAAGCAAGCAGGGATAAAAGTATTATCCAGGATGCAGACTGTACGACCTAAGCTTTGCAATACTTGATCCATTGTATTGTATGCTGAAAAACTGCAGGAGTGTTGAAATCCCCAAAGGAAGTCTTTGATACTGATACAGACATTTGTTGAGTGTTTAGGTACTGCTCTAAGATTGAGACCAAATCCAACTGCTGATGGCACATGAGAAATCCATTTTACCTTTACTGGATTTGCCTCCAGTCACTGGGGCAAACATTTCCTGTGTATTTGGCGCTGGTTCTGATTCCAGATTATAAAAAAAATATATTGTAATCCCTAGACAATCTTCCTTAAAAGAATTAGAGTTAGAAATGCTCAACTGCTATGTTTGATGCATGACACAGTGCCATGATACTCCATTCATTCCAGTTCTCTTTCTACAGAAAAGGCAAAAACAAGAAATGTGATTTACACACACAAAAAATGATATTGACACCAGGATATAGCTTTGAGCTTTTTAATGATGCTATAAACTTCTTCTTTAAAATAGGCTGATGTTTATTGAGTGTATGGTCAAAGATGTCTTGATGAGAGTAACTTTGTTCTGAAATGTGATACAGTTTAATTAAAATGAATTCTGCTAGCAGGTGTCCAATTAATCCCATTTTCAGACCTAAAATAGCCACATTTTATGATGTTTAGATGTCTAGAAATGAACAAAGTGCTGTCCTTTTCAAAAATGGCTGCAGAAGCCACAATTAGTAGAATTGGATTTTGCATTTTTGAATCTTACTCGTCTTCTGAGTCATATCTGGACAGTGAGCTGAGAAAAAAAAAATCAGGTTTGGTAATGTTAGTGTTAAACAGCTATGAGAAGACAAGTATTCTTCCCCTTGTTCCAGTTATTATGAATCAACCAGTTCTGACTTGTGAAGTCTTAATCTATTGACAGTATCCTAGCAAGATTAACCCAGTGAGGTTTTCTAATTCCTCTAGCAGAGTTTCATAGCTTTCTTTTGAGAGCTAGATATGCTCATCATGATAAAAATGATGCACAGTACATAGAACACTATTTTTCCACTGAAATGCAAATAGAAAGCTTCAGGGTTGTATATCTCTAGGTAGGTAATTTGGCTTTGAATTCAAGGCAAAATCCTGAAAGATCACCAACTGGGAAACATATTCAGAAATATTCAGTTCAGGAAATATGATATTGAATTATCTGTTAAAGATTTGCGAAATATATTTCTTGTTATCTGAATGGTCTAGCAAAAATGCATCAAATTGAAGACTACATAAAGAACTAATAGATAATGTTTGGGGTGGTAGTCATATCTAAAAGCATAATAAAACGGAAGAGAAAATAACAGAACAGAACAGAACAAAACAAAACATAACGTGGAAGAGGATCACACACATATATATGGATATTTTATTTGCCCAGGTAGTCCTCAACCTATGACCACAATTAAGCTTAAATTTTCTGTTACTAAGCAAGACAGTTGTAAACTGAGCTTTGGCCCATTTTATGACCTTCCTTGCTACAGTTAAGTGAATCATTGCTGTAACCCGGTTGTCCAATGAATCTGGTTTTCCCATTGACTTAGCTTGTCAGAAGGTCAAAAAAGGTGATCACATGACCCCAGGGACACTGAAACCATCATAAATGTGAACCAGTTGCAAAGTGTCTGAAATTTGATCATGTGATTATGAGGATGCTGCAATGTTGTAAATGTGAAAAATGGTCGTAAGTCACTTTTTTCAGTGCTGTTGTAACTTCACTAAATGAATGGTTGGAGGACTATCTGTAATTCCCATTGCTGAAAAAAAACAAAAACTGATTTTCTATTTAAAATAAAGCATATATTTTCAGGAATAGAAACTGCTATATCTAAAAGTACATGCAAAATTCTGACTGGGGACTCTTTCATGTATATTTCTTTCTCTTGGGATAATAACCATTCTGCTTTGAACTATTTATATTCAAGAGGACTAAGACCTTGGATATTGCTTTTTCCAATTTTTGCTAACACTGTTGTACAATTTAACACTACTATTGTACAATAGCAGGTCTCAGGTGCACTTCATGGATGCTATAAGGCCGTGATGGTGAACTTATGGCACCAGTGCCGCAAGTGGCATGCAAAGCCATCCCTCCGGGCACGCCAGCTGTCGCCTGTTGCTCTTCTGGGTTCCAGGGTGCACATGCATGCCGGCCAGCTGGTCTTCGCGCACACCAGAAACCAGAAGGGTGATGGCTGGCTTGCCCGGAGAGAAGGCTCTGCTTGCCACTCTTCCGATTTCTGGCGCTCCCATGCGTAAGCACCGGGAAGCTCCTGTTCTGGTTTCTGGTGCTCCCGTTTTGGCACTCAGTGATGAAAAGGTTTGCCAACACTGCTATAAGGGGCAGTGAGGATCCAATCAACAAGAAAGCAGCAAAAAAGTCTCAGAAATAGTGTCCCAAGGAAAAAAAAAGTGACTTGTTAGAAGCTACAGTACAGATTAATATCTATCAGCTTTGAAATTTTTCAAATGGTTTCACAGAAATTTAACTTTTGTTTCATTATTCAGCAATGAATAATTACTGTATTTTGTGTCTTAAAAACTAAAGAGAATGAAGTATTGTTTCACTACAGACCACTGCTCAACAGAACTGGTGTCTTTTTAAATGCAAAGCTACATAGTGAAATCTCTTAAAATAAGAATGAATATGGAAACATGCCAACTATACACAAAGGCACGAATTAAAAAAAATCTCTTTTAGCATTATCACATCACACAAGGTCTGCCAGCTATTTCCAAGTTAATCTTACTACTGAGCTGTTCCCTGCCCACAATCCCATATCAGAGAACCAAGATTTTGCTCACCAACTAATGCAATTTTGCTGTCAAAATATAAGCAGTCTGATCTTTGGCAGCCAACATAACAGGTGTATTCCCAATTCCAAAGACCAGTCTCTGGAATCAGGAAAAATTATACCTGTTTGCAATCATTTTCAGCTTTTTAGGGCCCTGCAGAATTTCAATCCTGAGTTCAAAAGAAAGGCAAAATGAGTGCAATTAGCATGTTGATGACAGCTTATTTATTTATGTTTATCCTGTATTGATTAGTTTTATAAATAATTCAAAATGGCAAATGTATCTAATATCCCTTTCACCTTTTTTCCTTTCAACAACAGCCCTGTGACGTGGGTTAAGCTGAGAGAAAGTGACAGTTGTCTCCAAATCCATGAATGAATCTTTTGAAAGGCTTCATATGGATACTAAATTAGGGTTATCAGAACAGGGCTGCAAAAAAGGTGTACAGCAGCAAAGAAATAAAGGCAACTGAAATATGTACTGCTCTGTAATATTTGTACAGATCTTTGCAGCCTGAATCTGATGTGAGGCTAGAAGGAAACAGCTGAAGACCAGACAGACTAAGTGACTCCCACATAGTACAAAATAAATGGCGAGAAGTCCATTACTGTGTAAGAATCAGTGGATGAGGTGAAGTTTGAAACCCTAGCTGGACCTATTTTAAAAAGACAGTTAATTGCTTGCTTCTTTAGTAGTTAATCTTCATTGTTAGATCTTTTTGTATTTACAGTAAAAGTAACTTCTTTAGCCAAGCCATGTCCTGGAGGCATTGCTGCTTGCTCCTGAGCGTGTGGATTTCTAAAGAAAGTTCTATTGCAGAACTTTGGGTGAAACTCTGCTATGTATTGGCCCTAATTAGGTAGCAGGGCAGACAATACAGAACTCTGTAGGATTCCTCGGTACAATTCCTAGAAAACTAAGCCAAATACCTACAGTGCTATCTTTGATGTTTCTGGAAGGAGAGTCAGAGACCCAGGGGTGGGCTTCAAAAATGTTAGCAAAGGGTTCTCTGCCTGGTTGCTGGGTGGGCGTGGCCATGGTGGGCATGGCCTAGTCGGCCTCCTGCACCATGGCGGGGCGGGGGCATGTTTTTGCTCTCCCCGGGCTCTGGAGGCTTTCCTTGAGCCTCTGGGAGAGTGAAAACAGCCTCCCCGGGCTCTGGAGGTTCTCTGAAAGCCGGAAACGGGCCCATTTTTGGCCTTCCCAAACTTCTGGGAGGCCCGTTTTTTGCCCTCCCCGAGCCTCCGCATGGGCCCTGCACTTACCTGCATCCAAAATGGGCCACGTGGGGACTCCTGGGCGGGGTGGGCGGGACCAGCCATGAGTGGGATTTGGGGGTTCTCTGAACTGCATGGAATCTTAGCTAGGGACTCTCCTTAACTCCTGTGAACCCCCAGCAGCCAACTCCTGCAAAAAGCCACCACAAAGCTATGACTTCAACCTTAAAAATTCCCTGCAAGTTACTGTGGTCAACGGCACCAGAACCCAGGGAAGGTAATGCTCTCCTGTGTCTTTTCCAGCACCGATCATCCCTTCAGACAATCAAGGTTGCCTCTATGCCAAATCCGGATTGTCGCATTTGCTGGAAAGGATCTTATAATCCGTTTCATTAAAAGCACCACTTCCTTATTGACCAAAAGAGTCTAACGTGGAATATATTAAAATGTTCAGGATTGAAAGATTTCCTTAAACAAGGCCACCTCACCAATCTCCTTTAAGACATTAGAAGACTCTGTCTGTAATGAACATTGGCAAGACTGAGGCTTTAGAGCCTTCTGTAAGACAGGCCAGGAAGGAACCAACAGACAGAGAGTGGTGCTAAGAGAGCTAAGAACCTGATCCACTTTCTCAGGAAACAAAACTACAAAACAAACTCAGAATATATTATTTAGGCTGTGTGGTGGATTCTCTATGTCAGAGGTGTCAAACTCAATTTCATTGACGGCTGCATCAGGGTGGTGTCTGCATCGGGGGGGGGCTGGGGTGGATGTGGCCAGGGTGGGCATGGTCAGTTCAACATCACTCATGTTGGGGGTGCCTGTGAGATGGGGCCATCTGGCTTACAGGTGAAGAGGGTTCCCTTGGGTGATTCTCTGCAGATGCAAAGGGAAATGAGATCTCTTTTCTCACCACTGCTGCATAGACCTCTAGTTAATGCCTAATTACTCATTCTTGGACCACTGCCACATTTGTTTTGCCCTTAGTACTTAATTACTCAAAACTATTCATTTTTCAAAACTACTTTTGGTGTATTACAGTACGTGCAATGGGAGAGAGGCACTTAAGAAACACCATATCAGCATCTAGAAGATCTTGGTATATATTACTGGAAATCGACCTAGAATAAAGCAGGAATGGTATCAAGGCCTGTGAAAGCTCCTAGCTCTCCAGGATCCTTGGGTAGCTAAAGGAGGTGAAAAGAAGAACATTTTTTTAAAAAAAGGATCTTACCTCCTCTCTTTCAGTAATGTCACCCTTTATCCATATTATTGAAATCGGAGCACTAATGCCCCTGGAAAAAAAAAATTAAAATATTGAATGTTATTGAATAAATATGTATTGAGAAGTAATCCTAGGTCTTTTAAATTAGCTACAGGCATTAACATTGTAGCCTGCTATATTTCCTATCTGGCCATTCTTTTTTTTTTAAACCTTTCTGTTCAATCATGCCAAGTTCTCAGAGACTGCCAGGACAAGTCCCTGTAGTTTTTCTTGGCAGGGATCTTCAGCAGTGGTTTTGCCATTGCCTCTTTCCTAGGACTATAGGGGCAAAGGCCATGTGTATTGAGAGCCACTTTTCTCCTTTCTTACTTTCTCTGCAGCTGGTGATCATCTGGTCAAAGATTGGCTAACTCTTGGAAATAGCTCCGAGAATTTCAAGGAAGTGCTTTGATAGGAATGACTGTTTCTTGGGTGAATGGAAGAACAATCCAAACAGTAACTATCATTTGTTCTTAAAGTTATATAATTGAGACGAGATTTTTGGACCTTTTAAGTATCAATACAATGTGTGGTCTGCTCCAAGTAGGCATCGTGTTTCTTTCAGGAGGCTGTTTATCTCTGTGTCTCTGCAATTGCTTGAGGAAACAGAAGGTTTCTCAAGTGTTGGAAATCATATCTTGCCATACAGCCACTGATATTCAGGTCTACAAAGGACTGCCCATTTTTTGCTGCCATTCTTTTGGAATATTCCCATTAAAAGCCTTTTTTCTTTCTTTCTCCATTCATTCATTAGGAGAATGTACTGTATTATCGACAAGTACAAGCCAGAGTAACAGCTATTTTATTTTCAGCATCAGTCTCCCGTTCGCTTGAGATTTACACATGCACACCTGCCTTCCAGCTCCTACTAAAAAGACATTTTCTAATCCCACCCCACCCGCACTTTTTGGCACCCTGTGTTGGCAAAACTTTTAGATTCTCAGGAGTCTTTATTCTATGCCATCTGCTTTTTCCATCTTCTCTATACTTCCCAGTACCCTGAGGGCCATCCTATGTTTTATTTACAATTTCCTTTTGGTGTTTAAGGGATTATGTGATCCTATTCTATTCTCAGACAGCAATATTTTATTGAGAAATATAAAATGTTTTCATTTTTTTTTCTTTTTGGGAAGAAGCTAACCGTGAGCTACCGTACTGGTTCTATTAATTTGTTTCTTTCATTGTTTTTTTATCTTTGCAAAGCTTCCTGCAGCAATCATATATAAATAATGGTCAAAATAGCATTAAAAACCTTGCTTGGAGAAAGGGTCTTCAACTAGAGTTGGCTCCAATTAAACTGTAATGTGTAGCTATAGTTTTCTTCCTGGCTGATGAACTTATTAAGTAGAACTGTTGTCTCATGGCTGGTGCAGTCCCAGACAGAGCATTTGCATTATTTGGTACATAAGAGAGTACATGTTCAGGCATTTGGTAGACAATCACAACATTAGGTAATTGCTTGAATTTACTTTTGGTGTCTGGTCATGCAGTGTCACTTTCTGTTGCTCTCTTTTTCTATACATATATTTGAGAAAATAAAGACAAATAAAGGCAAATTGGAAATCAAAATTATATCAAATTTTACACACACACATACACACACACACACACACACGCATATATATACACATAGATAGTTATAATTTTGATTTCCAATTTGCCTTTTTTGTCTTTATTTATTTATATATATGTTTTCTTAAGTTTTCACGGGTACTTACATGTATGGCATTCAGCTTTGTTCGGGTATTTTCCCTCGTTTTCATATATATATATATATATATATATATATATATATATATATATATATATATATATATATATATATATATATATGTTTTCTGAGGTTTTCGCAGGTATTTGTATGTAGATCTTTGGTTATTCGGGTTTTCTCCTGTGTAAAATTGGAAGTATTTTGGCGACGTTTCGACGAAATCTCATTCGTCATCTTCAGGCTTGTGTCTTCGGCTTTGTGCTTCTCGGAGTAATGTGAGCCTGCAGCTGCTTCTTCCTTTTAACTGCCAGTTAATTGCTGTGTTCTGCTTGATTGGTGTTTCTGATATCTTCTGTCTGTTTTGCAAACTCCAAGACCAATAAACACAGACAAGACTCCCAACCAATCAGGATGAAGAAAAAAACATTCTGGCACAGCAGTAGGCTAGCACCAAATTTAAAACAGAAACGGCTGTGAAAGTCTGACTCACAGACGAACCCAATACAGAAGCCTGATGATGGCAGATGAGATTCTGCCAAAACGTTGCTACAACTTTAAAAGCACAACTATAATGACGTGGGAAAATACCCGAACAAAGCTGAATACCATACATGTAAGTAGCCACGAAAACTTAAGAAAACAAACAAACAAACAAACAAACAAACAAACATATATATATATATATATATATATGGATCTTTGGTTGTTGTGTGTGTGTGTGTTGTTTTCTCTAGGTATTGTATGTTTTCTCCCGTAAGATTCGAAGTATCTAGGCAACGTTTCGATGAAGTCTCATTCATCATCTTCAGGCTTCTGTCTTCGGCTCTGTGCTTCTCAGAGTGATGTGAGATTGCAGCTGCTTCTTCCTTTTAACTGCTAGTGGGGTGGGACTTGATTGGGTGGGGGCTTGGCTGTGTTCTGATTGGTTGGGGGGTTGGCCGTGTTCTGATTGGCTGGAGGCGTGTTCTGTTCAGGTGGGGGCTTGGTTGTGCTCAGGTTAGTCTTAGTTGCTGAGGGATTTGAGTTGGTGAGCTGTGATCTTGCTGTTTGGCTTCGAGTTCGTGATTGTGCTGCATCTTCATGGTGGGTGTCGGTTTGCTTCATGTATGGCTCGGAGGGGTTTGAAGTGGGTAGTGATGCAGCTGCAGTGCAGCTTCTGGTCCGTGGTCGTGTCTCATCTTCTGAGTGGGTGTGAGCCTGTTTTCTACATGGAGGTGTGGTGGTGGCATCTTGTGTGGCTCTCATGGGTATGGGTCTGGTGTCATTCTTCATGTTGGGTACTCGTCTGTTCATGAGGGCGGGTTTCCAAATGGCTGGAAGGCGGGAGGTGTCATCTCGTTTGTTCATGCTGTGTGGGCGTTTTTCTATCTCTATGGCTTCTCTGATTATTCTGCTGTTGAAGTGTTCGGTTTTGGCGATAGTTCTGGTATTTTTAAAGTCAATCTCATGTCCTGTGGCTTTGAGGTGTTGGACCAGGGAAGAGGTCGTTTCTTCTTTTTTGATTGAGTTCTTATGTTCTTCAATGCGTGCACTTATTCTTCTGTTAGTTTGTCCAATGTATGTGGTGGGGCAGGCAGTGCAGGGGATTTCGTATACTCCTTGGTTTTCTAATTCGATTTTGTCTTTGGGGTTTCTTAGGATGGTGGATATTTTTCTGTTTGTGCAGAATGCTGTTTTAATGTTGTGTTTTTGGAGGATCTTGCTGATTTTGTCTGTAGTGCCTTTTATATATGGGAGGAGGGCTTTGCTGTTTTCTTGTTCTCTGTCTTGGATTTTGGTTGGGGTTTCTTTTTGGATTAGGTGGGTAATCTTTTTTCTTTGGAATCCATTGGCTGTTAGTACGTTGGTGAGAGTGTGTAGTTCGGTTTTTTGGTGTTGTTCATCGGCTAAGCAATCTTACGTGGGAGAAAACCCGAACAACCAAAGATCCATATATATATATATATTCATATATATTCATTTTTATATGAAAATAAGGACAAATGAAGGCAGATTGGAAATCATAATTCTATCTATCTATCTATCTATCTATCTATCTATCTATCTATCTATCTATCTCATCTATCTATCTATCCGCACATACAGACATACATACCAACTAATCAACCAAATCACAATCAATCAAATGAACAAATAGAACAAATTAAACCTTTTGTAGATCTAAATAAAATGCTGTCATTTCAGCACCATTTTCAGACCACAAAGGACATGAACTAATAGAATACAATGGAGGGATAAATTGTGCATTTGGGAAATCAAGACAAAGGGGAAGTATTTATTAGATAGCCTATAGAATGGAGTCAATGAATACATGCATAAAACTGTAAATTTAATTATGATGTAAATGTAAAATAAATACCATTTATGTCAGAAAGCATGAACTTATGAAATCTAGGTTGTTATCAGTGTGAATGAAAATCTACATATGAGGTTGCTACATGTTTTGCTTTAATGAATAGTGATAATGGAAAAACCTGGGAAGAATTTTGGGAAAAATTGTTTCATATTCTCAGTGAACCTAATCTATGCATTTTTTTTTCCTGCAAGATGATAGGGAAGTTCAAGAAAAAGGTGTCTGGTCTATTTGAAGACTTAAGAATAATTGTTCATGGTGACTGGTGAATGTCTTGTTTTGGAAAAAGTTTGTTCATTTCATAGTATCATATAGTTATGAGAACATTATAGGTCATTGGTCAAAACCTCTGCTCGGTGCAGGATCCACTGGCATATCTTGGACAGATGGATGGTCTATCTGAAGACCTTCAGTGAAGGATAACTCATTGCTTCATGTAGCAACTTGTTATTTCAATAACAATGTATGAATTCCAAAAGGACATCTATTTTGTTTTCCTTTGTTGAACTGTAGGAAGGTTTTTGGCTGTTCAGACCACAGCAAATTTTGGCGAGTTCTTAAAAGTTTGGGTACACTGGGAAGCCTCATTAGTCCAGTTAAGAGTTTGTATGATGACCAGGAAGCAAGAGTTAGGGCACTCTTACATACCTCAAAGTTTGGAAGCACATAATCAAATCAGTAGACCTTATTTGTGGCATGATATATGATGAGTAACTTTCAAGATGTTATTGAACACTCATTAATTTTAGACAGCATAGTAGTGATGAGGTATGATAGTTTTAGTCAGCCACATCTGCAGGATAATCTGTTGCTCATCCTGTTCCATAATAATATAACTTGACTCACAGATGTAGCTTTCCTCACTTGAGCAAAATTTAAAGAATTCAGATAACTGAAATAGGGTATGCTATATAGAATTGGTGGAAAAACATTGGGACAGGGGAAGATGGAGAAAAATTAAGAGAAGATTTCTTTCAAGTTTATTACCACCTCCACTATTAGTGATGACTTTAGTGTGATTCTAAGGTATTTGAGTAATCTAAATTTATTATGTTTCTCCAAAAGAGAAATAATTTTACAATAAAAGATATAAGATCTAGCATAATAAACAATGTTCTGAACAGATTGAAGAAAGTATTTGGTGGAGCTGAAGCAATAAAATTTCAAGAAAATTAGGACTATGTTCAGAGTAAGTATAACCTAAAATAATACTTAGGAAAAATAGGTAGGCATAAACAGAACTTTTGCCTGATTGGATTCTGTTTGGAATATGTATCCACTTATTTGGTTAATCATTTTAAAAAAATAAATTCTATTTGGAATATGTTTCCAAAACCTACCAACTGAAGAAAGAGCTTTAAATTGTCATGTTTATATTTTCTGTGTATATCTTCATTTTAAGTACAAGGAAAGAATGATTTGGAATATTTATTCCTATTGGTACTGGAATTTCTACCAGTTTCAGAACCAGGAATGTAATGTATACATTTTCTAAAGATGAGGGCAAGAGAATCTGGACCATCAGAAAATACCCTAGGCCATTATTTTTGTCAAAACATTCACAGGGAAAGGAACTTTTTGAACTGAGTGTGCATTGCTCAACACCTTCTCTCAACAACAGATGTCATGCTAGTATGTGGCTGCATAATGTTAGAAGTTATTTTTGTTAGATATCACACAGTCAGCACGCTAGCTATGTCAAGGAGCATCAACCAGAGAAGTGATATCTCATTCTTCTGATACTGAAAAAAGTAAAACCTGTAAGGCACCCTTTAATCCATGCAAGGAAGGAGGTGATGGATCACAATGGTGGAATGTTTTATTTGAGTTTAATAATCCACACAATAAATCTTTTAAAAAGTTACAGCCATCTACTGATAAAAGGTTTATTAAAATTTGAGAAAAAAAGAGTGATAAGCAGTTCTGGCACCACAATTTCACATGGATTTGTACATTAATAGCTTGTGCTTTGTTCTGCTCTGAATTTATTTTTCTATATTTATAACAGGAATGGCAAACCTTCGATTCCCTTCTACCTTTTTGTTACATGACAGATGAGATGAAGTACAGACAATCCTTATGACCACAACTGAGCCCAAAATTTACGTTGCTATGCGAGATGGTTTTTAAGTCAATTCTGCCGTTTTTAATGACTTTTTTTGCCACAATTGTTAAGTGAATCACTGTAGTCTTTAAGTTAATAACATGGCTGTTAAGTGAACCTGGCTTCCCCATTGGGTTTGCTTGTCAGAAGGTCACAAAAACTGTTCACATGACTTTCTGTGTCATAAATATGAATCAGTAGCCAAGTGTCTGAATATTGATCACGTGACCATGGAAATGCTGCAATAGTTGTTAAGTGTGAAAATGGTGATTAGTCACTTTTTTTCAATGCCATTGTAACTTTGAATGGTCACTCAATGAACTGTTGTAAGTTGAGGATTACTGGTAATCAGTCTGGATCATTGAATAAGGAAGATGCTACTTCGATGCCTAGACTGGAGTAAAATCCTGAAATCTTTCAGGATTTTCCTATATTGCTGCCCCTTGATACAGGCTTGCTTTAGCTAGGCAACTGGGATGGCCTTCATGCCTGGGTGACCTGTGGGAGTATCTATTTTTGACACGCACCCCTGCCTTTTGAAAAAGCACCTTTGGGACATGGACTCAGGAGTTCTTTGTTCATCCTTCCCAGGAACCTACCCCTACCCTTCTTTTACAGGTGTTATTCATCAGTTATCATGCTGGTATGTCAATAAATTACATAAATTAAGTGTGCCTTGTACTGAAAGGCATTTTTCTTCTGTTATGCCTTAGTTGATTGGATTCTCATGTCATATTAAGCGGTAATGCAGCATGATTTTGACCAAGGAAATTTGTGAATCCAATTAAAATGCATTCACAAATCATAGCTAAAACACATTCGTATCAAATATGGATATGGTACATGTGTTTGAATTTACTTTCTCAATTCTTAACGATCCTTCTAATATCCCCCTTGGATTCTTTTCTTTTCTTGAACAAAATTAAAAAAAATTACTGTAACCTTTCATTAGGAAGAAAATGCTCCAATTTCTTAATTATTTTTGTCAGGTTTTATGATTCAGGTCCTTTATGTACATACTTTCTTCACAGATCTCTTCACAAAAGAGTTCATTACTTCTGTACTCCAGTTTTTTATCTACTACATTCCAGTAAGCACACTGCTTAGTGAAAATGTGTCCAGGGGAAGGGAACTCCTGTTGCAATAATAATAATAATATAAGGGTATTGGGTGTGGTAACTATTAAGGTATATCACAAAAATGTCACATTTGAGAGGTAGACAATAAATCAAAGACTGAAGCCAGGAGGTAAAAATCAGAAAGTGATGGAAGTAATTTTCAATGTTTGTCTAAACACCCAAATAGTCCAATCATGTTAAGACCTGAACTAGTGGGAAATTACAGTTTTGTGCCATCATATGAGTGTATCTTTCAGATACACACACATATACAAATACACACATATACACACCTATACCATTGTTACAGAGTAACAGAAAACTGAGTGTTTTTTTTATGAAAGTGTTCCAAAAAGTTAAAGTAAGTCTTGGAACAGAAAGCAAATACGATGCCAATTTAGGACTAATATTTACCCTTTACATCTGGCTTTCCTTCCTTTGCCTCGGAGGTGGAAAATCGCTCCTCCCTTTCACCTTTCAAATAAAACATGGAATTATGAAGACAAGTCTATTCTTTTGCTTATTGCCTTCTAAAGCTATTTGATTCCACAAAATACCCTGATATTAACGGAGTCAAACTGATTTGAGTTGCAGATCCAGTAATCTGGTTAATGCTAATCAAAAAATAAAGCTGAGGTGACTGTCTATCATGTTTTCTCTAGGATAGCCCCTTTTTTGTTCTCAAAGTGTACGTGATTTCAAGGCTTTCTATATTATGGAGTGATACTTTCCGATTTTTGTACAGTCCCTTGATGGCACAGTTTGCTTTGCATATTTGCAGGATTTTGTTCTTCGGTCCGTTGAAGGCACTCTACCTCAGATTGTTCTAGTTGGCAAAACCACATTCAACTTGTATTGATCAAATTCTGAAACCTTAAATAGAAGGTTCAGATTCTAACCCTCTTCCTCCAAGAATGTCCTCTATCATCTGTTAGACCTTTTGCATCTATCTATAGATTGTTTCCTTGTCTATCACCAAGCTGTTATCATTTGTCTTGAGGAAACACATGGCAGTTGATTTCCTTCTATAGGGTGACTGAAGATAAAGTGCTATGTTATTAAAATATATGAATTTGTGCTAAAATGCACTCATATATGCTGTTAGAAAACTTAAAAATTGATACTTTAGGTTTTTCTATCTTTTAAGTAGTAATTTTAAGTACTCTGTTATTTCTACTTTCTTGGATTGATGACCCAGGTGATAAAGGTGCAGTGTAATCATTCTTTACTTTTCATGGACATTGATGAACAACTCTTGGGCCCAGCATAGAAATTTAATAAAGAAACAAATAAATGCCTAACAATCCTTTTCTTCACATATTCAAACAGCAAGTACTGCACTTTCCTCAGTAGTGTAAGCTTAGCTAAAAAATATTGGCAAGTCATAGCAGATTGATGTTTCTTGATATTCATCTTTAAGCCCAGTTCTTTTTTCCTAGATTTTTGCATCTCTGCGTAGCCTAAAACCTATTTCCACATGATTGGCTTTGCATTTGTTTTCTGCACTATGGTCAGTTATTTTTGGGATCCTGTGAGCTCATTATTTCTACCTAAAGTAATCATTCAATTGTTTCTTTGAATTCTCTCTTGGCATAATTACACTCATCCAGTCCATGGAAAACTTTTGAAGTTTTGGAATTTCAATCAGCCTCAGTGCTCACCCGATGAGATAATGGCATGGGATGTATCAAAAACTTCACAGTACAAGCAAATGGGCTCTAAACACACACACACACACACACACACACACACTTTTAAAGTGAACTTTCTGTTGAGCCACCTTGTGGGACTTCAAAATGCTTTGTTTTAATTACATTGGGCCTCTTGCATTTACAAGCTACAACTTTATAGTTATTTCATGAAAAAGTTACTTTCCTTTTCTCTCCTTTCATCTCACTTCTGATGGAACAAATGTCATAATCTCATTGCCACTCACCAACTCCCACAGCTTTTAAAACTTGTAGATAAACTATATTTAAGCCTTCTTATTTCCTGTTGTCTAGTATAGCCTTTAGTTAAAATTTTTTAGTACACTTGAACAAACTCATGTTTATTTAAGCACTATTATCATTCTGTGGTAACAATTTTCATGCAGGAAGTCCTAGGTTGAATCTCTGGAACTGACAATCCAAGAGATCCAAGTTTTGGAACTGATGGAGAGGTGCTATCTATTTGAATGGGCAGCACTGGGCTAGGTGGCATGCAAGACTCTGTCTGTCTGTCTATCCATCCAGCTGTCCACCCACCCAGTATTTAATTTATCTATTTCAGACTTAAGCAATGTGCCCTTCTTCCCATTTCCTACCACATACTATTATAACATTATATTAACTCATAGCAGGTTTTGTAACAAGTTGTTTAAACAAACCAGAAACATTCCTGTTTGGGTTTACATAAAAATGTCTGTTTTCTGAAAAGCCTGTAGTTAATTAGCTAGTGTTTTATGTGTTATTCAGATTATAGTCACAATAAATTTTACTGACATATATTTGGACTGCAATCAGTCAGTGTTATCCAAGGCCTATGAAAAGATGTTTTCATTGATATCTGTTCTTTCCATCGTGCTCTGTTAGTTCTACAAACGGGTTTCTTCTGTGCTTTTCTTTCTTTCCTCGTAATTTTGTGTTGTCTGTGATTACATGGCAAGAAAATGATCTTACTCTTGTGAGCCATATCAGAGTTATAGAATATGCATCAGAATCTTTACTCACTCTTATTTGGGAAGGATTGCATGAAGCTGCCTTTAGGAATGGATATGTTCATTGAAGCACATATGATCCTTGAAGCCAAATGACTCTGAATTCTTATCTATTAGTAAAAATAGATAAAGGAACCTAGTTTGCTTGAAGAATCAAGTATCTTTTACTCCACCATAGTTGTCGAAAACACAAGATACCCTTCTGTAGCCTTCTGGGTGACTCCACAGGGAAAGGAAGGTAAAGTCTGGTGAGAATATCACAGGCCAGGTGGAAAGTGTACACCTAAAAGAGCAAAGGGTGACATTAGGAGCATTGTAAGGCCTCTTCACCTCTTTGAATTCTGACTCAAAATATCTCAGAACCTCCAAAGCAATGGACATAGTACTATTGCTAAGCAGCAGCGCATTGCAGAGAGCCACAATGTAAGACTGGGTTCCTTAGAAGTAAATGTTTTCTCAGAAATTTCTTCAAACAAACAAATAAAAAAAATTCTCTAGCAGACCTAGAGGTAGGAAAAGAAGGAGTGGAATTTGGAAAGTGTCAGCTGAAAGGACTTGATGCATTTCAAGTTTTTCATAGAACAAATTCCTCATTTGGAGCTTTCCAAGGTGCTTAAGGACCAGCCTTACTTCTCTTGTGAGTGCCTGCCAATGGAGGAGTTCAAATGCCACAGAAGTTGATGGGTGGAAAAGATCCTTGCACTGGTTCTTGGCTTGGTTAAAAAAGTGCTCCATGAGTTGAACCATAATCATGGACTAAAACAGCCTGAGATAATATGAGCCTTTCCATGCCGCCCACAACACTTCTTTGTCTTAGTTGTTCTGCTGATGTATCTAGATGATTCTTCGATGTATCTCTTATATTGGCATGTCTCTCAAATCCTGCTGATATAACAGATTGTAAGGTAGTTCATCTGGTAGAACTTGAATGTAGAATTGTTCTAAAAAAAATAAAAATAACAGCAATAGGGAAGCCCAGGTAACAATGTGGATTAAATCCAGTTGCAGAGAAAAACCAATAATGTGATACCAATCTCCGAAAGACTATGTACATTTTGCCATATGCAGACAGAGTATGATTTATTTTTATCTATTTATCAATGGTGCTTAACACAGTGCTTAAAGAACTGAAGGAACAAATGATCCCCACAGTCTCAAGCTACATAAAGCTGGATTCCCTCAGGATGGTCATGATTAATAGCTGTGAAATACCTCAAAAAACAGATTCCTACATTATAGTTTATTTTAAATTCATCCCTAATCCCATCTGGGTTAGACGATACTGGCCATCATACTGAGCTTAGCCATAATATATTTTATTTATTTGTTTTTAGTTTCTGTTTTGTAGAAACAGAGCTAGTGTGATTGTAGAAAGTATCGTACGGCCTAGCATGTTGTCTGAATCCAGCCACCGTGACTTACTCAACACACATGATTAAGGAAAGCATAGACTAGCACAATATGTTAAATCACACTATCATAATGCTTCCTCTTTCTACTCAGGCGGCATAAAATTTGTTCTGACATTGATTTCCTGAAAAGAGCTAAACGCAATAAAACCAATTCTGCTTTGGGCCATTTAAACCCTAAATATGGAGGTTAATCCTTGTATAAATAAATACAAAGCTGTCTCCATAAGCCTTGCTGCCCATAAATACATACTGGTAATTTATATCATATGATCTTGGTTTGGATAGCAATTTAGCATAATAGCAGCAAAGAGATATAAGAGTATCCTAGTGGTGAGGGAGAAATTTCACCCCGATCTTTAAAAAGGGCAAAATGTAAGAAACTTTTCAACTAAAGTCTCAGGAGAAAGAAGGTCCCAAATCTGCCATTTGTTTTGCATTTGGAAGCCAAATCTACCAGAATGGAAAGAATGTAGAGGTAATCCTCAATTTACAATAGTTCATTTAGTGACTGTTCAAAGTTACAACAGCACTGAAACGAGTGACTTATGACTGCTTTTCACACTTAAGACCCATTGCAGTAGCCCCATGGTCATGCTTAGAATAGGTATAGAGACACCGTCGTATTTATTTATACAAGGATTAACCCCCATATTTACGGTTTAAAATGGTCTAAAGCAGAATAGGTTTTATTGCATTTAGCTTTCAGGAATCAATGTCAGAACAAATTTTATGTTCCTTGTAGAGTAGAAAGAGGAAGCCTTGCAGCATCCCCATGGTCATGCGATCCAAGTTCTGATGCTTGGCAACTGACTCACATTTATGACAATTGTATATCCTAGGATCATGTGATCAGATTTTGCAACCTTCTACAAGCAAAGTCAATGGGAAATCCAGACTCCCTGAACAACCATGCTACTAACTTAACAAATGCAATGATTCACTTAACAACTGTGGCAAGAAAAGTCGTAACATGGGACAAACTCACTTAACAAATGTTTCGCTTAGCAGTGTAAATTTTGGGCTCAATGGCGGTCATAACTCAAGGACTACCTGTAGTCCTTCTTTCTTGCTAGGGTATTAGAAACCTGGAGTGTGATATAAGACATCATGACTGGTTTTGCTGGTGCCCAATGTTTTCTGAAGCATTCACTTGAAAAGTCCATAACCAGCTTCGTATTGTTCTCTATTTTGATGGTTTAACATGTGTTTTGGCATGAATCACTCAGGAGATGGGCTGGAGAAGAAGCCAGCCAGCAGGACGGGCTTCCGAAATCTGCAGGTGTGTTGGGATTGTATATGAATCCAACAAGCAAGAGATTTGATGAATGCTAAAATTTATCTGTAGCTGGAGGGATAACTGAGTGTAGAAGGGTTTGTGTTTGAACTCTCTCTCTCTCTCACACACACACACACACACACCTTGAAAGCCTGAAGGTTTGCTTTCTTTTTTCCCAAAGCAAAACAAAAGAATACTTCATGTAATTACAGGTATCATGTGTGACTATCAATTATAGCTTCATTAGGAAATCTTTCATTTGAACTAGTCAATAATACTTTTTTTTCTGATATTGCTTGACAAAGGAGAATACATGTCTTTTTGCCCAAAGGTGTTGCAGGTACGAGATTGCTAGACCTAGAGAAGCTATGCTGTTATGGGAGACAAACAGTCTAATTTTGCCAAAGTAAATGGCTAGAAAATGGAAGACGGAAGGGGAGAAATGGAGGCTCACTATAAACTGTTCAAACTGTCAAATTCCTTTTGAACAAATTAGCTGATTATAATCTTATTGATGCTTGGATGCCATCCAGGGTTTCTTTTATCCACTTGTACAGAATGATTTTTTTTTAATTGGAGTTTTCTTTCCTAAAAATAAGCTTTCTATCCTGACCCTGAAGGGAAAGATTACTAGTAATGGAGCAAAATTCAAACCCAAATCCATACCTTTGTTAGTATTCCCAAGTAGTTGTAGATATGATGATACATCACTTCATGAAGAGTTTCTGGTTTAATTCCTGGGTACTTGCCCTTTTATTTAAAAACGTCAGGAACTATGTTAGCAATCATCTAAACACGTGATGGCTGGCATACAAATCCATTGGAAATCCAAAGGTGCTTTTTCAAGTGGCAACTGGACTTTCTTTCTTTTTTTGTTTGAAGACATTTTGTTTCTCTTCCAAGATGCTTCTTCAGCTCTGACTGGGTGGTAAGGAATGGAAGGATTTATACTCCTTGAAGACAGCTGGTCATTTGCATTCTTTTAGTTGTTGAGGCCACTTGGGGGTTTATCTTTTCCAATTGTCATTGGAAAGGTGATGGCTGAGCGAGAGTCCATGGCTGAAAGACTCAAAAGAGCTGCTTAGTTGGCCAAGAATAAAACAGGGCGAGGTTTTTCCCCAATTTATGTTTTCTCTGTTGATTGTTCCTTTGGTTTCCCTTTTCCATTAGTCTCATTGGAAAGTCAGTACATTAGATGTTTGGCATAATCTTTTATCTTTTCTGAAAGATCAGGAGTTTGGCCTCCAGAGCTTTTGAAGAACTCTTTCCTTGATATATTGCATTTTGCTCTCAATTGTCATTCCAGCCCAGAAATTGCTGTAACAAGAAAGCTACTGGAACAACTAGTTTAGAGAAGTATTTCCTATGGCAAACATAATTATGATTGTAATTGTAATATTTGTATTTCAGACATTTCAAAATTAAAGAAATGACTAGGTTTTATACTTGCAAAAAATGTATAGCTACATTGCTTTGAGAGTAAAAATCTAAACCACATTTATTGGAATCAATTAATATGTTCATGGAAACAATCACAAGGTTTTTTTTTCTGAATGGAAATTATCAACCAATGATCAATCATGTGATCACAGCGAAACATTTCTGGAACTATAGAAGGTGTCTATACAAAAAATGAATCTATAAAATATATAATCAAATGATATTTTACAGATTATACTTTTTTTAAATCTCCTGGGTATTTTTGGAAATGTTACTTCATTATTGATTTGTTTAGAAGATTTATATAGTTGTCTAATTTGCATAATTGTGACTCCAGGCAATGTAAATAGTAATAGGCAATCCCAAAACATCTTGAGCACCATTTGAACATCACTGGCATTGACAAAGTCTCTGTAAGTCAATTATAAAAGGAATCAATGGGTGGATAAAAATGCCAAGTCCAGGCTAAGCATCTGGCTAACTATGCCATAACAATAATAACACCAACAACAGACAATATTACAATAAAAACCATGCTATATCAACAAAAGGAAATTCATAAGCTAATACATCAACATTAAGCTAAGCTCACCAATCATACCCTCCATCTCCCAGAAAATGGGCTAATCTATTTCCTTGGTGGCAAAGACTAGGGAAAAACCCATGTTTTAAAAGCTGTCTTGAAGGTTCATACGTTTGGAAATGGGGACTTGTTTTAAAGGTGCTGCAACAGAAAAGGCATTTTTTTCTAGGTCCTATCAGAAGAAATTGCCTCAAGAAGGAGACCCAAGCATGGACAACCATGTGATTGGTCAGAAATAACCAAAGATAGACAGTCTTGAAGATAACTTGGTCCTATACCATGTAGGGTATTGTAAGTGACAACCAGCATCTTCAATTCATTTGGAAAGATGTTGGGAACCAGTATAGCTTCCTAAAAGCAATGTTACATGGATATATCATGGTGTCCCCATAACTATCTACTCCACTGCAGTTTGGATAGTCTTCAATGCCTCTCTTATATAGGGCACATCATAGTAGTCCATGGGGAGGGGACTAAAGCATGTGTGACTGCTTCCCAATTCAGGAAAGGACACAATTGGTGAACCAGATGAAATCCTGCAAAATCCTTCTTAGGTACAACTGCCAGCTACTCCTGGAGGAAGAGCTGTGTGTTCAGGAAGATTATTGAAATTCATACTTGTTCACTCCCTCCAGGAATAATGGTGATAAATGTCTAGTTTCTGGATTTAGAGGATCAAATCTCACAGCCATTTAGTCTTACCAGGATTGAATTAAAGCCTGTTCTTCCCCATCCAGCCCACTGGGGAAAAAAACCTTGACTGTGCTATTTATTTGGCCTAGGGAAGAAATGTACAACTGATTATCATCAACGTACTGATGACAGACCATTTTTACCCAGTGACTTCATTTAGATGTTGTGGAGAGAGTGTAGAGTTCTGAGGCACCCCATAAAACAGAGGTTGAGGGCCTGATCTTTCTTTCCCCACTGAAGGAAAGAGACAAATCACTCCAATACCATGGACCCTAAGGCCAACCTTCTGAGCAGGTTCAGAAGAATACCAGATAACAGATAATCAGAGTTGGAAGGGACCTTATAGATCATCTAGTCCAACCCCGCACCCAAGTGGGAGACCCTACACCATTTCTGACAAATGGCAATCCAATCTCTTCTTGAAAGTCTCAAGTGATGGCGTTCCCACAACTTCCAAGGGCAAGCTGTTCCATTGGTTGATTGTTCTCACTGTCAGAAAGTTTCTCCTTATTTCCAGGTTAAATCTCTCCTTGTTCAGTTTCCATCCATTATTCTTTGTCTGGCCTTCGGGTGCTTTAGAAAATAGCTTGACCCCTTCCTCCCTGTGGCAGCCCCTCAAATATTGGAAGACCGCTATCATGTCTCCCCTGATCCTTCTCCTTATTAGACCAGCCATGCTCAGTTCCTGTACCATTCTTCATATGTCAAGAGTATACCATAGTATTAAAAACCACTGAGATATCAAGAAAGTTAAGAAGGTTGCTATAACCCCCATTCTGAGTCACTATAGGTTGCTGAAAATGGAACCAATGCTGCCTTAATACTGTGTTCTGGTCTGTTAGGCCAAACTAGCTGGCAATATTTAGTGGACTTAAGCTAATGTCAAAAAGCTAAACAAGGGAAGACCTGGTTAGTACTTGGATGGAAGACAACCAGGAAATCCCAAATCTATAGATTAGGCAATTGGGGTGGGTGGGGAAGCCAAGAGAGGGCAACACATATCAGCTCAATATTGTTACCATGAAAACAATATGGACATGTCCATGAAATCGACAGCAATTGAACCTGACTCAGAGATTTTCTCTTACCTTTCTTTTACTGTACTGTGGGCAGTTAATTTATACTTAATAAAGTTGGCAAAATGCGTAATTAAACTTAACAAAAAAATATCTGGGGGTGGGAAGGGAGAAAGCATGACAGAGGGAGAACATGAATGACAGAATTTTGGCAGATCTACAAAAGGAAAGAACACAAAAAGAAAAGGATTAGTGAAAATAAAGATCAAGAGAGGATCAAAACGTATATTGGCTAAATTCCAAGAGGCATTTCCTACAATTTATAAGACAGTCTATTCTTAACTTTTGGAACAGAGGAACTAGTTGATCTTCACCTAAAACAATATTGACCACCCTCTGAGTTAGTGAATGAAAGGTCTTAGAGATTCCTAGAGAATCCAAAATGAGGCACAATTGTCAATTAACTGATGCTCTTATATACTTTAGAAACAACTATCCCATAGAATAGCCTAATTTTTTGACCACCGTTAAGCATATGGAAAATTTCCAAATGTTTTCCTTACTGGGAAACCAGATTACATTGTTGTGGATTGTAGAGCTTTTTTTGGTGCTGATTTGAAATTCTTGGGATTTATAATCCCAGCATCTTTGGAAGGAAAAAGCTGTCCTAAGATACTCTTGCTTTTCACATACACATGCTTTGTGGCTTTGCAAAAACTCAGTAAGCCACATAATAGACCCAACCCAGAGCTGTGTTGGATCTCTGAAGAGCAAAAGTTGCAGTATCTACATGCAATGAAATACAAACAAGGTTCTCAATGGAACTATTTAGCTTTTAAATATTACGTGGAACAAGAGCTGCCACAGAAACAGTAGCTGTTTTGAAACTGAAAACATATGGGAAGAAAGTGGGTGGAGGGAAGAGTCGGCACGCAAGCACAGCCCCCATTATCTCCCTTGCAAGTGGACTGAAGTGCACTGAACTTAGAGATCAGACCAGAGGTTTCAGGTGGGTTTGGGTAAATGAACTCAGAGTTTACTCTTGGTAAGAAAGCTTAATAAGATAAGTGTAGGGGGAAAAGGGAATGGTGTTGAAAGACAGCAGAGAGAACTACTACCAAGACAATGGTCAGATAAGAAGAGCTTGAGATTCAGCCGAACATCCCACACAAGTTCTCCCTCTAGTTCAGGGGTGTCAAACTCAATTTTATTGAGGGCCGCATCAGGGCTATGGTTGACCGGGTGTCAGTGGCCAACTGGGTGGGCGTAGACAGCTTGATGCCATTCATTGGGTGTGGCCAATTGGGTGGGCATGGACAGCTTGCTGCCAGTCCCCAAACTGCTGGCATGTTTCCTCTTCGCATTGGGTAGACAGGCTGAAGCCATGCTGGCCTGATGTTTCCTCTTCACATTGGGTAGACCGGGCTGAAGCATCGTGGGTTGGCCCCTTACGTTTTCCAGGACGGCCCTGCGGGCTGGATCCAACCACATCACAGGCCGGATCCAGACCGCAGGCCTTGTGTTTGACACCCCTGCTCTAGTTCATAGAAAGAAGGAGGGGGATACCACATTTACAAGATTATGTGGATAGTTCTTGCTTAACTACTGTTCATTTAGTGACTGTTTGACAGCACTGAAAAGAGTGACTTATAATTGGTCCTTGCACTTATGACATTTCAGCTTTTCCAGTCACTTGATTGCGATCCAGGAGTTTGGCAAGGGGTTCACACTTGTGACTGTTGGGAGTGTCCTGAAGTCATGCAATTGCCCTTTACGACCATCCCTGCTGGCTTCTGACAAGAAAAGTCAATGGAGAAGCTGGCAGGAAGTTGCAAATTATGGTTCTATGGTATCTCACTTAACAAACATAGGTGATTTGCTTAGTGAGCATGCCAAAAATGTTATAAAATTGGATGTGGTAACATGATGCTTCACCTAATGACTGTGCTGTTTAGCAACTATCTTTACAATCCTATTGTGGTTGTAGGTTGAGAATTACTTGTAATCCAATATGGCATTGGCAATTGGCTTGCACTTACAACAGTTGGGATGTCCTGCAGTCCTATGATCGCCATTTGTAACTTCCCAGCTGTTCCCGATGAACAAAATCAATGGGGGAAGTTGGCAGGAGGCGGCTGCGGCAAGTTTTGGTGATGTAATGTTTTGCTTAATGACCACATGTAATTTGTTTAACCACCTTGGCAAAACAGGTTGTAAAACTGGGTAATTTGAAGAGTCATTTAATGACCACCAATGCCACTTAATTATTATTATTTGACATTGCTTTCTCATGTTCTTCTTCCTCCAAAACTACCATTCACCAATGCCACTTAATGGCAATCTTTCCAGTTCCTATTGTGATCCTAAAATTGAAGACCATTTGTGGATGTCACTGTACTATAAACATAATCCAATATGGCATTGTCTTCTTAATCCGCTCTAAGGCTGTAAGGATGGCAAAAAGGCTTTTGAATGTGTAAAGGTTTCAAAGCACATTCAGATGGATGTGTAGAGAACCCTTTAAAGTCAGAACACTCTGGACTCTGGAGGAAAGGATTGCAGGTGTATCTTCAGCCTAGATCCTCAGGCTTTGTGCATTGGAGCAAAAGTTCAATAGTACTACTACTACTGATATACTGTTCTGCAACAGAGTGATGCTGTTTTAAAAATAGAGACACCTAACATCTTATTCTTGCTGAAGACTCAACTCACCTAGAATTGAGGTCCTTACAGTTCAGTAGGGCTGATAGAGAGGAAGAATGAGATCTGTAGTTCAATTAGTAGACCACCAGATCCTGCTCCTTAGTTACAGCCATTGAAATACTTCCAAATGTAGAGTTTAAGGCCAAATCAACTGGGATTTTTTTCCCAATCAGCTCAGCTAAGAGTCTTTTCTTCCAAGCTAGTCAATAGTAATTTCAACCTTTCCATCCTTAACTCCTTCTTTGCTAACCATGATTCAATTGATTCTGAAGTTATACTGGACCTTTTGGAAGGGAGCAGGAGGTTAATAGTTTAAGTTCTTGTAGCATATATGATTTTAGTACTTAGATATATGTAAGCTATGTTTTTATAGTTTCTGTTTGAGCCTGAAAAATCTTCAAACACTGTTATAATGCAGTTGACATTAAGAGTTCATCTATCCAAACCTACTTCACCAGATCCCTGGAAAGATCACTCAAGCTGGGATCAGGTTTGATTGGAGGTTTGCAGGGCTGGAGAGAATAACCTTAGTGCCTATCTTCTGTGTGGTTAAAATAATAAAGAAATATCCTCTTTTTTAAAACTGACTTTCAACTCTCTGCTGACTCATAAGAAAAGTGTTGACAAAGACTAGCAAAATGATGCAGTGAGCTTATGTACAAGTTGTATGGACTGTAAGTACAATGAAAGTGTCTTGGGTGGAAAGTCTGTTGCAGCCTTCCCTCCACAAATATTTTTGTCATTTCCTACCCTGAGAGATCTGAATGGTACACCCCCTAATTGTGCTTAGAAAAGCAGCTGAAACAGACTTTTTTTGTTGCTGGAATAGCTTTACTATTTATATGAAGATTGGCTGCTTTTGCAGATGGCCTTTGATGGGATCAGGGTACTGTGATTCTCCTGATCCTGCTACGTTTCTGCCAATTACATCCATTGTGATATCCTTCAGGGCTAGTTGTGGAGGCTGGATCTGGAGTGTACTCTTTCCAGATAGGATGGTTCCAGTTGGTAGTGGAGAGGCCGAACCACAAGCATTGTATTGTGGTATGCTACACATCATGGTAATTCCTTCCAGCTGCTTAACATCCACATGAAGTCAGTGGAAAAGCTTGGAATCAGCATCATGAATATATGGATGATAACCAGTTATATATCTGCAGCCCCAGGTCAGACAGAATAGGTGGACAAAGTGTCATCCATCCGCGATTACCTTGAATGGAACTAGTTTACAATCCAGGAGTCCTCTTGAACTTAAAAGTTCCTTCTAGAATACGGTAGCAGATAAAGGGTGGGTCCAAAAGTGCAGTTGCACAACTATGTTTGGAATCTGAGTTGAGAGCCAGTTTGGTCTAGTGGTTAAGAGACCATGTTAGAAACCAAGATACTGAGAGTTCTACTTCTGCTTTAGACATGAAAGCTAGCTGGGTGCGTTTGGGCTAGTCATTTTGTCTCAGCCCATGATGTCAGGCTTGGGTGACAAGTCAGTTGGTCAATTCCTGTTGCAACCAAATGGATCAATGTTCATTTGTGGGGAAAATGCTAGAAGATTTTGTATGTTAGTTAAAGTGGGAAACTGCTGAAATCACGTTATGTCTGGATATTGCAATTTGGTTTATCTGGGGCTGCTCTTGAAGACTGTTTAGATGGGACTGCTGTTCAGCATGAGGTGGCCAAGGAAGTTACAGGTGCTCATATTAATTCATGTAACTGTTACTATGGAAACTTCATTGGCTGCCAGATGTAATTTAAGACATTCAGCTATCACTGAATAATAGCTATCACCTTTAAAACCTTAACATGATTTTAGGTCTGGAAATGTCTAAGATTATCTTTTCTGGAAAAAAAAGACCTTGTTTATAACCTCTTGTATTTGTCTTGTTATTGTAAGACATTGTAATTATATATTTATATAATTTATAATATATATAAATTATATATTACTCAATATATGGTTGCTTCTGAATCAAAGGCAAGTTCCATCAGTGCATTTTTTGTGGGAGGAGTGATACATTTTGCATTGTAGTTTTATGATAGCAAACTGCCCAAATCTCAAAGCTCTTCAGACAGCAGATATAGAATCTGACCCTCAATTACCTATTTCCAAACAATTCAGGTCATCATGTTTTCCATTCTTATTTTTGCCTCATACAAATATGAATTATAATGCTTTCATTTTCTTTCCAGGAGTCCTTGTTCTTTAAATTAATGGCAGTCAACTGCTGATACAAATACAAATGAATATACATTCTATAATAAACATCTGATAACAATTTCCGTTTCTATTTCCTTCTTCTGAGAACACACCTAGGACTGCATTTTCTTCTCTGATTTGCAAGGCTGTAAGGTAACACCTAGTTAAATTCTGAAGTATTTTTCCTTTTATTATTCCAACCACAAATGATGACTGCTCTTACAATAAGACTTCTTGAAACTAACATGCAATGTACAGTCAGAGATCAAATAGGGCGGTTTCACAATTAACATAGATAACAATGATGAAAGAAAAGTGCGACACAAGTTATACAGATACAATACTTCTGCAAATGTTTCAAATGCCAATGCTCTATTACTTTTAAATTTTTATTTTTAGCAGCTTTAATGTGAAAGTAAACATTAATTTGGTAAGCAACAGTGCTGACTCTTTTGTTGTTATAATTAAACCATTAGAACAGGCCCAGGCTAAATTCTTAAGTTCCACGGTGCATCTCTAATGCCTCATTATGCATAAAGGCTAGAATGGAGGCCAGAATTTGGCAAGCTCTGCTATTCTGTTGGGTTAAGTTGATATTTCTCCCTACAGGCTTAGCGCCACTGGTATTAGAAGATAAGTTTCAAAATGGGTGGAACCAAGCAGTTTATAATAAGGTCCCCCACCACCACCGGGACTCTCCCCTACTTATCTATTATCTTTGGGCTATGAGAAGGCAAGAACCACACTCAAGCAACAACTGTATGATATAGACTTGGCAAATGGATGTGGGAAATATTACTCAGCTTCCCATAATGGACAATCAGATACGTCTTTGTGTCACCCAAATATCTCACACATCTTAATATTCCAAATCAGAGAAGGGCCTTTAGCTTAGTTTGATGTTATGCACTACCTTGGACATTCCTAGTTGGGAGATACAAACAGATACTTACCCTTTAAGAGTACATTCTTATGACTCAGGACAAGAACAAACTATTTAACATATTCTTTTGCCCTGTTTTATACAGCATTCCAAAATACCCTAATTGCCCCACTCCTGACTAGTAAAACAGGATATAATGAACCAATACAAGCAGTTCTTACTTTCTTATATTAATCTTGAAATAATATATAACACTGCCATGTTCTGTGGAGTGGCATATAAGATTAGAAAAAGAATTACAGGTAGTCTTTCATTTACAACAGTTCCTTTAGTGACCGTTCAAAGTTACAACAGCACTGAAAAATGTGACGTATGACCATTTGATGTATGACTTAAAACTGCTGCAGCATCCCCAAGGTCACATGATTAAAATTCAGATGCTTGACTCATAACGGTCGCAGTGTCCCAGGATCATGTAATCAGGTTTTGCGATCTTTTGACGAGCAAAGTCAATGGGAAAACCAGATTCACTTAACAACTGTGTTACTAACTTAACTTAATTGCAATGATTCACTTGACAACTCTGGCAAGAAAAGTTGTAACATGGGGCAAAACTCACTTAACAAATGTTTCATTTAGCAATATAAATGTTGGGCTCAATTGTGATTGTTAAGTCGTGGACTATCTATAAATCAAATGTAAGTGTTCTTTGCCTTTACAGTATTTGTAATCTTTATTCCCTTCTAGTTCCCTCTAGTGTCCAACTTAGTCCCATTCCCCCCCCCCGCCCCACTTTTTTTTTTAAGAATTCAGAACAACATTTTCTGGTAGGAAGGTTTCTAATAATTAATTTCAAATTTTTATTTCAAATTGATCTGGACCTTTAGTCCATTTACAACTTTTCAAAATCAACCTTGTAATCACCCTTTTGCTGTTTATTCCTAAAACAAAAGGATTTTTTAAGTCTTTAAACTTGCATTTAAAACTTTTTCATTAACGATTGAAGGAGACTTGCCGAGTTCTATAAAAACTTGTCATTCCAAAGGATGCTAATAGCTAAAAAGCAATTAACAAGTAAATTGATAAAGTGATCAGAAAAGGAAATATGCAAACTCAATGCCCTTTGGAAAGGCACTCATTGTGGTTTGAGCAAAGATGGCGTTCCCTTATCTCCCAGAGGTCTAAACTCACTGGAGACCACTGTATTCCCATCCTTTCACAAGTAGCAACTGCCTGTAGCTACCTATGAGTGATTTCAAGTCCTCTCCTTCTCAGGAGAGGAACTGTGAAGAGCCAATGTACTCACTGACTCTTCATTCTGCCATGGTCTGAGCTACATTTTTAGCAGAGTTATCTTCAGTTTCCCGTTTGTTTCCTGAAAGTCACAGTATGTTCCCGTCTCAAGAAGAAAAGCATTTAATTTATCTAACAGTGGCAACAGGAAACCCCTCAGCAACACTGAATCCTGGTCAGAGCTTTATTTTAAACAAAAAATAAAATCAAAATGAAATTGACTCATCTACTTGCTTTCACACATTTTGCCAGAGATGTATGGCAATTCAACATTGCTTTTATTGAACTTTTATCAGTGAGGTTATTTCCAAAATCATGATATAGAACAGAATATGTTTTCTTGAACCTAAAACAAATCTTCCATCAGTAACTCCTTGGCAATTCCTCTGTTGACAACTGGATTAACACTTTCAGCTGAGGACACAACTGCTTTGCATGCTGTGTTATAAAATATGCAAATTTTCTATCATAAAAGAATCAGGGTTTTGTTGTGAGAAAAAATAAAAATGAACATAGCTCTGCATTCCTAGTAGGGCACAAGTTGTCCCTGATACTTATTTATGGGTACGATTTGCCATGTGATGATCTTACAAACATATTTTTCTAACAGGAAGAAACTATTTATTCACAGTGTGTGAGAGGTGAGTCAATGAGAGATTATAACTAACCATACAGTATGTACATATCTCTTGAACAGGCTGACAGCTGTAGCATTCTGGTCTGCAACAAATGTGTTACTCTTCTATCCATTCATTACCCCAAATTAGCCAACTTTCCTTCCAGTGTTGCTGATTTAAGGTGACTGTGTGCAAATAGTGTTTAAAAATGTTGAGTCTTGTCAACCTGTTCAACACTGACACGTAACGTATCTTTTAACAACAACAACAAAAACTCTCACATCAAAAGGTTTCAGCAGTTAAGCAGAATAATTGATTCAATCCTGAACATGTGAATACAAACTCTTGTCTTGCTGTGCTCAGTGGGAGTACACCTTAGGATTTCAGCTTTGAAAATATTTAACTAGTGGCAGAACAATTATTTCTTTAATATCTGACATTCATTTCTTCTTTGACTTTTAAGAAAGACATTTTATTTGTGCGAAAATTAAAACACCACATGCATAAGCACTGAATCACAATGTACAGGTAGTCCTCAATTGATAACAATTCATTTCACGACTGTTTGAAGTTATAAGGGCACTAAGAAAAGTGACATGACCATTTTTCACTTATGACTACTGCAGCATCCCCGTGGTCATGTGATCAAAATTCAGACACTTGGCAACCAATTCACATTTATGATAGTTGCAGTGTCCCAACGTGATCACATTTTGCAACCTTCTGATAAGCAAAATCAATGGGGAAGACAGAGTCACTGAACAACCCTGTTAACAATTTTTAACAACTGCAGTGACTTACTTAATAACTGCAGCAAGAAAGGTCGTAAAATGAGGCAAATTCATTTAACAATGGTCTTTCTTAGCAATATAAATTTTGGGCTCAAAAATGGTCATAAGTCAGGGATTGCTTGTATTTATAATCAACAGCAGGAGCACAACTAAACCATACAGTAATATCATGAGATAGAAAACCTCAGAATAATCTGTAATGATTTGTTACAATTAAGAAAATGGGTGTACTCTGCCTTATAAAGACAAAGAAACTAGTGCACAAAAATAGAGCAGTCCAGTACTGAAACAGACACTATGCTTAACAGGGTCTGTTCCTGAACACTTTCCACCATTTCTGAAGTGATCTCTGTAGAAAGGCTTTCCAGCAAGATCTAGTGACTAGATGGATTCATGCAGTCAGTATTTTAGATGCCAGCATGGTATTTGAGAGTTAGTAATTCTTAATGCAGCCTATTTCTTTGGGAATCCTAAGAAGATGTTCTTTGTAATTATTTAATGTATCAGATTGCTGTTCTGTTTGTTTTTGAAGGGTTTTTAAAAATACAATTTAAATTAAAATAATGATCAGCTTTCATGGAGACATCGTCAGACTTTTAAAATTTTAGTTTCTTTGTTTCTTATACTGTACATGGTTAAACTGTTTTGTCTTAATTGTTTCATTCAATAGGCTATTTATTTATTTATTTATAAACATAATAATTAACATAAAAGATGCTTCCTCTCAAGACACAAAATCTATCTATCAAGTATAGTGGATGGAATTGGAGAATTAGTTTCATAAGTGTTCCATTGAAAACTTTATATCTTCATAACTTTATATCTGTCTGTCCATCCATCCATCCATCCATCCATCTATCTACCATAGAATTTAGTAAGAAAATGTTTGATTTCATCTTTTTGTCTAACATCATGAAGCATTATGTAAACAATATAAATCACATAATACCTGTGGTGACAAACTACAGGTAGTTCTCAACTTATGGCCACAATTGAGCCCAAAATTTATGTAGCTAAGTGAGAAATTTGTTAAGTGAGTTTTGCCCCATTTTATGACTTGCCCCATTTGTTAACACGATTGTTAAGTGAATCTGGCTTCCCCACTGACTTTGCTTGTCAGAAAGTTACAAAAGGTGATCAGATGACCCCAAGGCACTGCAACCATCATAAATGGGAGTCAGTTGTCAAGCATCTGAATGTCAATCACATGACCATGGGGGTGCTGCAATGGTCATAAGCGTTAAAGATGGTCATGTCACTTTTTTCAGGTATATATTATTTGTTAAGCACATGCTTTCATCTACAGTAAAACTGTCATCAAGACAAGCATGAGTCACAAATTGATACTGAAGGCAGTGATTGTACTTTACCACCAGGGAGAAATTCTGTTGTCAACCACTGTATTATCATGATGACTTACAGAGTATTTGCTTCCAGACATGTTTAAAATTCAACCTTTTCCAAAGCTCTACTGTCACTTGGCTCCACTGATGCCAGAAAAGAGTGATAGCAAAGACAGGATTCAATAAACCCAACAAGATCCAAGAAATTTGTTAGAGTAATTGTGGCAAAAGTACAACTAAAGCCATAGGTTTAATGTAAAAAGGAAATTCTAAAGCTTTGATGCATTGGACCCTCAGTGGAGCCTGGCTATGTTCACAATGTTTATTCAGAAATCAATGTTGCAATGAATAGAGTTAGTCATTTGGTTAACACTAAGCATAATGTATGATTTTCTTTAGCTATTATGTACAATCTATATGATTCTCGCTTCTCATTTTCATTTCAAAAACACTAAAGGATAAGCTTGCCTAATTGCCACAATAATTATTTTATGTATGTAATATACTGGTGACAAGGCAAGTTCTTACATCTTTGGTCATAATGGCATTACAAGATAGCCTAAATACAAGCATTTATGAATGTGTTATCTAATAGTAGCTGCCCAGCTAAGGGGTATTTTGTCCATACATGTGTTTTTGATGAAAAAATACTGAAAGTGCTTCCTATTTATGATTCTTTTACTCCATCCATCTATATCTGACAACTTAAAGCTATATAGTTCCCTACATCCAGGTGTCTCAATTAAATATTTAAACAAAGACAGCTCTATTGTCTCTTTATTCTTCGCTGCCAACATAAGACATGGTGGGTTATGTGTGACTGATGAGATACAATCCTTCATACTTTGACTTTAGTAAATAGAAGCTTTAAAACACTTTCAACAAAAACTTGGCTAAAAAATCATTTGCAGAATGAAAGTCTATTTCATCTTCATGTCCTGAAATACATGTTTAAATGCATTATGACTTTATTATAAAGCAACATAGTGCTTTAATATTAATCTGTGTGAAATAATCTTATTGTACAAATTAAGAAAATGTACCTGGCCTCTTCGTTACAGGATAGTACAATTTATTTTATATATATATATATTTGTCTGAAGTATTTCACCCTGGCCTGTAGCCAAAAAACTTCCTAGAGTAGCTTATAAGAAGTCAGTTCATGCCTAGAGACTTACAATCTAAAAGATACAACATAAAAAGAAAAGGATTAGGAGAGAAAAAGGGGAAAGTAAATTTAGGCATCATTAGTTAACATCTATTATTGTTTTATTTTCTTATAGTTATTTTACTGTACAAACCAGCATCTTTCCAATCCGATCTATCTATGAGTAAAGCACATCTCAACAGGAAATTAAGGTTCATCCAAATCCCTCTATATATTCTTAAGTGTACACGGTGGAACATATGGAGGTGAAGACTGACTTAAATTAAGATATACATATATAGTGAGTTTGCATTCCTGTATTATGATGGCTGGAAAAAGTGAAGCAGCAGTCTAGAAATGAGAAAATGATCTGCATGTATACACTGTTAAAAAAGACTATGTAATTTTGAACACAATTTCTTTGCATTATGAATAGAAGCCCTTCAACAGTACAGTTTTAGAGTACATAGTTGCTACCCTAGATTTTGCTTTCAGCTGGTACAGGCAGAAACCATGTTTTGTCCATTATTTTCAAGGTATACAGTACAGTGCCACTCAGTCAAGATTTTTCAAGAGCCACAAATGGACAGAGACAATAGAGTGAATGTGAATATGGTTATATTAGGTGGCATCCCACCTGCGAAACTAGAATTCTTGTGTCCATATTCACAGGAAAAATGTCAATAGATGTCTATAGGTCAGTGATGGCTAACCTTTTCAGCACCAAGTACCCAAAGCGTGCATGTGCATCCCCAAAATACAACACGTGCGTGCCTCATGCATACACCCCACCCCTGCACATGCACTTCCCCATGTCCCCCCATGCATGTGCATGTGACCCCTGTGTGTGTGCCCCCCCGCATGCGTACATGATTCCCCATGCGTGTGCCCCACTCCCTGCGCATGCGTGCATGACCCCCCACCTGTGCGCACCCCTGTGCATGTGTGGCAGAGACCTGAAGACCAGCTGGCCAGCAGGAAGCGCGCATGCACGTGCAGCGGAACGTGCCATTGGTTCGCCATCACGACTATAGGTAGTCCTCAATGTACAACCAAAATGGGGCCTAGAGTTTCAGTTGCTAAGTGATGAAATTGTAAAGCAAAATGTCACATGACTGCAACCGCAATCCTGGTAATCCCCGTTTCCATCATTAAGTGAATTTTTACCTATTATTAGCTGAGGCTCACCCCAAAGCCAAAGGGCACAATTGAAGGGATGTAGGCCATTTGGGCAGTTGCAGTGCTCCTGCAGCCAAAGGTGTGTGTGGGCGGGGGGGCACCAAATACTCACATTTTGATCATGTGACGGAAGGGCCCTGCAATGGCCATAATTTTGGACACAGGTCGTAAGTCCCTTCATTCAGTACCTTTGTAACTTCAATCACTGAACAAATGGCTGTAATTTGAGGACTACCTGCATATCAATATAAAATTAAAGATAGATAATTGTTCATCAGAACAAAGCTTGCTATTTAAATGAATAAGAATGCAGCAGCAACTATTTTTTACTTTGCTATGACATTAAAACTTTCAGTTATTTAAGTTTTATAGTGAAATTCACCCAAGAGGAGAATATTCTGCCCAGAAAGTCAGTACAGAATGCTAAGATTTTAAACACACAAGAACTCATACCGTGTTTTTCCAACAATACAGCCTCCCCCAATAGGAAGTCCCAGCATGTTTTATAGGCATAAAATCAAATTAAGCTCCTCCCCCCAAATTAAGGCCTATATTAAACATGCAAAATGGGGGGAATGGCAGGGGGGCTTGCCGTTAGGAAGTACTTTTGTTGCATACCCGGAAATGGTGCTGCCTGCGTTGACTTCGGTGTTGGTGGGGCACTTCGTATCAGGAGACCTTCCGCCACCTCTGCTTTCCCTTCTCCCTGTGCTGCTGGTGTTTGGCGCAGCCACACACAGCCAGCCAGGACTCCTCCCTGCAACTGGAGCTTGGTGAAGACACTTGGCTTCAGGTGCTCCTGTCGCCGCCTTCCCTTCGCCTTCAAAGGCAAAGCCAATTCTTTTAAAAATGACACCCTACTACTGGTAAGACAAAGCCTCCCCTGCCCGAGAGGGCAGCCCAACCCCACATAGGGAGGCAAATCTCCCGGGGCTGCAGCGCAGGATCGGCCACCCCGGGAGAAGTGCCCAGCCGCCATCCCTGCCTGATGCTGGGCAGAGCGCAAAGAGCTTCACCTGGAGCGCCCAGCGCAGCTGACAGGCAGGCCCTCCTGCCCGGCGGCAGAGCTCTCGCCAAGGCAGTGAGCGCCTCCCCACCAGGCCCTCCGCTCATCCCGTCAGGGCCACGCTGAAGCCGGGTGGGCTGGGCAGAGCCGGGAAACTGAGCTGTGGGTGCGTGCCCGCCTGCCAAGCGAAAGAGCCAGGCCGACCGAGCTTGGCTTCCTTCCCAAGTTCCTCTAGCCCAAACTCGAGGGGTCCACTGGGAGAGGCTGCCCGAGGCAGTGATAGCGCCCACCCTTCCACGGACAGGGAGGCAAGGTGACGGCAGTGCTGCTTCCCTAGCCAGCGGGTCCGGCGGAGAGAGCCCGAAGCTGCCCATCCTTTCCATCCCTCGCCCAGCCCGTCCCTGTCCCTACTGATCTCCAAATGCACCGGCAACTCCAAATGCTCCAGCGGCACGGGCATTGGGCAGAAGTGCTCACTCACGGGGCTCAGCTTGGAGGATGCTGCGCAGGCCTTCGCCTTGCCTCCCTGTCCACGGATGGGTGGGTGCTATCACTGTCTTGGGCGGCCTCTCCTGGTGGCCCCTTCGGGTTCGGGCTGGAGGGACTTGGGAAGGAAGCCAAGCTTGGGTTGGCCTGGCTCTTTCACTTGGCAGGCGGGCGTGCACCTGCAGCTCACTTTCCCGGCTCTGCTCAGCCCACATGGCTCTGGCGCGGCCCTGGCAGGATGAGCGGAGGGCCCGGTGGGGAGGCACTCGCTGCCTTGGTGAGAGCTCCGCTGCCGGGCAGGAGGGCCCACCTGTCAGCTACGCTGGGTGCCCCAGGCAAAGCTCTTCATGCTCTGCCTAGCGCCAGGCAGGAATAGCAGCTGGGCGCTTCTCCCGGGGTGGGCTGAACCTGCACTGTGGCTCCGGGAGATTTGCCTCCCTATGTGGGGTTGGGCTGCCCTCTCGGGCAGGGGAGGCTTTGTCGTACCGGTAGTAGGGTGTCATTTTTAAAAGAATTGGCTTTGCCTTCGAAGGCGAAGGGAAGGCGGTGACAGGAGCGCCTGAAGCCGAGTGTCTCCGCCGGGCTCCGGTTGCAGGGAGAAGCCCTGGCTGGCCATGTGTGGCTGTGTCAAATGCCGCGGCATTGCTCTAAATGCCACGGCAGCACGGGGAGAAGGGAAAGCAATAGTGGCGGAAGGTCTCCTGATACGAAGTGCCCCACCAACGCTGAGGTCTACATCCAAGCCGTCGCCGCCCTCCCGCCCAAGGATGCAAGGGGAGGGAATTAAGCCACCCCCGAAAAGACGGTCTAGCCGTTTTTTCGGAGGTCAAAAAAAAAATCAGGCCTGGCTTTATTTTGTGAGAAACACGGTAGCATTTTTCTTTACTCGCTTTTTGATTCTCAATCCCTGTTCATTTCCAAGACTTTAGAAACAGCTTAAAATTGGAATGGTGCAACATAACCAACTGGAGAAACTTCACGGGAAATATAAAATCTGCAATTACATCAGATGACTATTGCTATTATTTTCCTCTGACACAAGAACGAAGGATAAAATGTAATAACTTATACAAGCTGTCCAGCTGAAACTATTTCACAACTTACACTTTCCTTTTTCAAAAAACAATGTAGTGAAATATATTCTAACATTTATAATGTATACCATCACGAGTGCCTATTTTGTCACATGTACCAAACATTAAGTATAATGATTCTTAAAGGAGTAATATACTCATAAATGCCTGAAAAGTTTTTTGAAGAATGAGGGGTAAACAGTTCCTCTTAAAGTTTGTGATAATGTGCCTCATTATCAAGAGCTCGCATATTTTCAATATCCACCCCAACTCTGTGGTATTATTATAATTTTGAAAAGGTCAGAATGACAAAGATGTTGATATAAAAGAATCAACATGTTGCAGGCATGAACTTTGATCAGATAGGGTTTCAAGTCGGTTTATAAATGAAAAATGTATCTGACATCTTATGATTAGTCTTTAAATGATAGTATATTTTATAATGAGCAATTAAACTTTTAGTACAGATAAATTTAAATAATATGATTCGTTCTGTTGTCCTTTGTAACCTGATGCTGTGAATGAAAGAAATCCTTAATTATAACTCTGAAATAGTTTATTAAAGTACTGTGTTCTTAGCATTGTCTCTAGCATGACTGCCATGATATCTCACCATCTTCTTTTCCCTTTCAAGAACTATATCAGATAATATATTATCCCATTCTATAGCCAGAAATACCATGCTAGATAATGGTGACATACCCAGTGCTATGCAACAAGACAATTAAACTGAGTTAAAGTGAGCTCAGAAATATCTGGCAGGAATGGAAAACCTTGTGGAATTAAGACATAGATAGTCCTCAACTTATGACCATAACGGAGCCCAACATTTCTGTTGGTGAGACAGTTAAGTGAATTTTATGACCGTCCTTGCCAGTTAAGTGAATCACTGCAGTTGTTAAGTTAGTGCAGGTATTCCTCGACTTACAATCATCAAATTTCTGTTGCTAAGTGAGATGTTTGTTAGGGGAGTTTTGTCCCACTTTTACTTTTCTTGTCACAGTTAAGTGAATCACTGCAGTCGTTCAGTTAGTAAGGTTAAGTGAATCTAGCTTCCCCATAGACTTTGTTTGGCAGAAGGTCGCAAAAGGGGATCACATGATGGGGGATACTGCAACCGTCATAAATATGAAAAAGTTGCCAAGTGTCCAAATCTTGGTCACGTGACTGTGAGGATTCTGCAATGGTCGAACCCCTGAAGCTTACAACACACACTTTTCCTAGCTGAATCTTAAAATTGGGCACAGCACTCTTTCATGTGGACTCTCAGATGCATGAAGACAGAATGGGCAGCTATGCAGCTGAAAGCCGAATGATTTTCTTCAGGGAAGAAACAAAACCAAAAAAACATGCAAACCCTCCGACGAACAAGGCAATTGCATAGTATAGTGCTCGAGACACCTTGGCCGCAACAGCATCCCACGACACTGGACCCGTTGCAATGTAGAAAACGACGCCCGGCCGAAAGGGGGCACTATAACACTCGGCTTTCCCCTAGTAGCTCGTGAGTCGACAATCGTAGAGGGGAGGGGGCGAGGAGGGAAAAAAAAAAGGACCGAGGTCACACATGCGCAGTCGGGGTAGGCAAGGGAGGTCAGCGCAGGCGCAGAAAGGCCGACGGAGCTGAAGGCGGGGCGCGGTGGTAGTAGGCCCAAGTCAACAATATGGCGGCCAGGGGTTGCTACGGTACCCTAGTTTGAGGGGGGTTTCGGAGGCCTCGCCTCTCTATTCTACCTCAGATCTTCCTCAGCTCGCCCGCCATGGCCCGGCACAGAAATGTCCGTGGCTACAACTACGACGAAGGTAGAGCAAGTTGCTGTCTCTGTGAGAACTTCTTATTGCCTTCCTTTCGAAGCGCCCCTTTTCCTCCCGAGAGGACCTGCCTTCCAAGGCCGGGGCGAGGAGCGTTAGTGACATCACTAACGGTCAGCCTGCGGGTGGAGGGGGGGGTTGGAGAGAGAGGGGAGTGGGGAGGAAAGCGGCAGGGAGCCAAAGCAGGTCCGGCTCCTGAACCCGGAGGGAGGGCTGCTTGTTATCAGCTAGGCCGGCTTACGTGGATAGGTGCTAATTCGGAAAAAGGTGGCTTTCCCCCCGTTTTTACTTGTCCCCCAAAGACCGTCTTATGCACGGAAAGGCTCGGTGATTTTGAAGCCAGACGGAGTGGTCTCCATTGCTCAAATCTTGACAGACTGCTTCCTTTCCGTGTGATAAATGGACGTCAACAAAGTACGGTGTTTGAAAACAACTCGACGTTTACCCGGAGGTTCCCCGTGGGATGCCTTTGATGAATGAATGCTAGAGGCAAAAAAAAAAAAAAGGGTGGGGGCGGAGGGTCGTGCGTAGATGTGATTGTGTTATCTCACAGCTGAGCGTGTAGGGGTGGACTGGTTGCCTGGGTGGAAAGAAAGCGGAGATAACATCTTGTTCTTACAGAAGAGGCAACACAGAAGTGAGCTACCCAGATGTAATAATAAGGCTTGCTTCCGTTTGAGTGTCCCCTGTTAAACATTAAGCTGGTTCAAATCGGCCACACCTTTTGGATATATTTAAGAAACTATTCAGATGCCTGCATCCAAAACAGGTTTTGGATTCATAAACAGGCTTTGGATTCATTCGTATATTGAATGAGAGATTTAAATCCGAATGGTAAACTTTTATTTCTAAATCTTGTCCAATGATTTGCAAGTGGACCTTTTCAGATTGTTAAATGTGTACTTAATACTGGGTTAAATCATGTCACCAACCAAAAGGATCCTTTAGTCCCCCCAACATATCTTGTTTTTAAACATCGTTATTTCATCCCTGTTGGTATTCTTTTATTTTGTGACTCTTTTATCTACACTATTCTCTTTTAGCATAAACGTAAGAGAATATTTTAAACCCTCATCCGAAGTTCAGAAATGTAATGATTCCATACAGACTCTGAAAATAAATAATTTTTAAACTTAAGTATTATGCTCCTATTAGGTTACTATAAGTGATGGTGTTACATCAACTTTAAAGATTGCTATGAAAGCAATTGCCTACTTGCATTTAATTTCTCCTTGCATGCCCTTTGAAATTAAGAATAACTTATACACCAGAAGGAATAGCAGATACACCAAAAGGAATATCTTCTGTGTATACAGTATGCATGCCTAGGTAAAACAGGTATCCTCTGTCAATCGCTATATTTGCTTCCTAGTTGCAACTGTCTGGTACAGAAAGGGCTTTTGCTTGTGAAATAAAGCACTTGAATTGGCCTGATCTGTTGAGATTGGCTTATTTTCAATATCTAAATATTGAGATTGAACTTTTAAAATACTTCAAATTCTGCAATTTGGAAAATTACGTTTATATTAATATTTAATATTAACACAGTAGTTCAAGCTTATTTCCTCAAGCAGAATATATTCTGCTTTAAGCACAAACTGCATTGGAAAAATGAAAAATGCTAAAAATGTCTGAAACCTTTCTTGCAGAATTTTGTACTTATTGTTTATTGTTTTTTATGGGCAAGTTATAAGTTCTAAATGTATTGGAATAAGAAATATCTGAAAAGACCTAATGTATATTCAGGAAGAAGATGTAAATAAAAGAAATTCGGGAATTAAATTGTCTTTAATTCTTATATTTAAAAGGACTCAAATGGAAATGCTATTTAATTACAATGTATCCTAATGCTTGCTAGAATAAAATAAGACTATTATTCAAAACTACAGCTATGAGAAGGTTGGTTTTGTTTTTGTGCTTCAGATTTTGAAGATGATGACCTTTATGGGCAGTCTGTAGATGATGATTACTGCATCTCACCATCAACAGGTTTGCATTACATTTTGCTAGTATTGTTTTATGGCATAGGTTTGCACATTTGATGTATAACTTTAGACTGCTATATCTCTGCAGTATGGGAACTAGAATGAACTAGAGCAGAGGTCCCTAACCTGTGGGCTGTGGCCCACAACTGGGCCTTGGCCTGTTGGCCACCAGGCTGTGTGAGTGGCTGGACAGTACAAACATGCATCCCTCCAATTGTGCTAGCGTTGCAAGCATTGCACAGGCGCTAGCACTGCAAGTGTGCGTGCCTGCGACACTGCGTCGTGTGCACACTTGCAGCTCCATTTGCACGTGCACATGCACACATAAAGGTGCCCCTCCCCAGGCCACCAACCCAGAATGGTTGGGGAACTCTGAACTAGAAAACCTGTGACCTGTTGAGGTATTGTTTCAGAGATTCCTTAACAGATTGCTCAATACCTTCAACATGGCAGAACTTCAAAAGTTTTTAAAAATTCAGGAAGATATTTAAAGATGTATCTGCTTAAAAGTAGTCCATGTTGAACTCTATAGCGCTATCAAACATTAGAAGTTTCACAGGAAATGTTATGACATTTTTCATTATGTCATAAAATGCTTTATAGTAATTTGTATGACATAAAATGTTTTATAAAATTTTCCAAATTACACTTCCACTGGAGTCATGCGTCCTGGATTTTGAACTCTTTCTGTAAGTTACTTCATTTGAAGTACCTTGATTGAAAAAAGTTTCCAAATGATGTAGTATTTAGTATAAACTTCATATATATAATTAGAGGATGTATTTAAAATGACTTTGGGGATTATTAGTACCATATGATTATGCTAAGAACAAATACTCTTTCATCATCTGTAATGAAAATTTTTAATTCGATTAAACATTTAAAAGACAAACTAATTGTCCCAGCCTCATAATTAAACAAACGGCTAAGAATAAAACTATAAAAATTAGAATCAGATTTGAACAATACCTATTGTGAATTGGTAATAAATATTTGTAGTTTTTGAAAAGACATCAAAAGTTTAAGAATAGAAAGACAAATTAATTATGGACATTTCCCCCAGATGATCCTTGTTTTGTTCTTATTTTATTCTAGCTGCTCAGTTTATTTATTCAAAACGAGATAATACTTCAGTCTCTGCAGAACCTTTAGAGGAATATGATTATGAAGACTCTGAACATAGCAATTTTATCTCCAGTCACCAGCTGACTAGACTTGAAAAAGGTATTATACAAATAATAACTGTCCTTCATTTAATGTGTATACATTGTATGTTCTGTGTATTGGTTTACAGAAATATTTGATTTTCAGTAAACTGGTATATTTGGCTGATATCTGCCTTTTAAAAAAGTAATCCAACAACTTAAAATCTGTGTAAAATGTCTAACACTAAGCAAATGATGGTAGAAGATGGAAAGACAGACAGATGGGGCAAGGAGACATGCTATCACTCCCTTTAATCTACCTTGTTAGATCACATCATTTCAATAATTCCCAGTGAAAAATACTCAGAAATTACTCAGAAGCTAGTCTGTTTCACTCTAGTAAATGTATGCTTTGAAGAATTTTACAGTTTCTATAAAGTGGCTAGTGTTTCCACTGCCACTAGAGTATCTGTAATTTATACTTTATTAGCATGCTTCTTATGCCAATGGACATGTTAAATATTTCTGTATTAATTTGCAGAACACTATGAACTCAAATATGACAAGGATTTATTTATTGATTAAATTTATGTGGTTATCTTAAAAATATAACTCTGGACAGCTAACAATACTTAAAAACAGAATAAAAGCAATATAACAAAATTACGTATAAATGAAAGAATACCAGCCAGAAACCAACCCATCACAAGAATTAATAAAGCCATCCAATGGCTATCCCATACCTCCATGACCTCAAGCTTGATGTCAAAACCAGGTTTTCAAAGCCTTGCTAAAAGTCAATGGGTTGGGATAAGTTTGATCTCCAGGTGACTGATATTGCAGCGGTTGAATATGATGACAAATGTTTTTTAATGGATTCAGCTGGAAGACATTTCTTATGAATGGAACCTGGAGCATGCCTCTTAATGGATCTACAGGATGGATACCTACAGTTGCGGAGACATAGTCCCATAAGTAACCCATCCTCAAAGTTGACTACCAGCACTTTGAATTAAAATCAAAAGTGCATAGGCAGCTAGTGGAGCTTATGGAGCAGAGTGTCTGGAGATTCACATCCAGGTTATAGTTGTCTCAAAGGTGCTTTTTTCTTCAAAAGGCAACTGGACTGTTTCATCTTTGAGGAAGAAGAAGAAATCGTTTTGCTTTTTATCCAAGAAGTTTCATCAGTTCTGATGGCAGGGGTACTAACAGTTAAAGACTGGATGGTGGAGGGATGGAAGGATAAGCTCTGATAGGATGGTGTGGGGGATGAAAAGATTGTATTTCTTTGCAGTCATCTGGTGGTTAGCATTCTGAGAGCTGTTGAGACCACTTGGGGGTTTATCTCTGCCCTCAGGGTCACCTGAATCAGGATGCAATTGGTTGCAGAATCTTCTTGGAACTGCTGCAAGGACTGTGTTATAAACTGAAGATAGATGGTGTTTTATTCCTTCCCATCTGCTGAGGAAAGGGTATTCAATTCTAACATAGATGGATTCTTTTACCCCTCTTTCACACCCAATGGTCTTCTCTATCCACAATCTGGACTTTTGCTGTCTTCAAAAGATGACCTTTTTCTTTCAAATGCAGATGGACTACTGAATCTTGTCTTGATGGGTATGATCTTCTATGTTGTGCTATGCATTTGTTAAGTGGTGGTTTTATTTCACCAATGTACAGATGTGCATATGTTTTGCTGCATTGTATTGCATATATCACATTGCTCAGTTTGTGCTTGGGTGTTTTATCCTTGGAGTTAACAAACTTCTGCCTTAGTTATTCTTGAGTTTAAAGTGTACATGTACATTGTGTTGATTGAAAATCCTCAGCTTTTCAGATATTCCTGCCATGTATGGAATGGCAATGTTACTATGTTTGTTGTTCTCTTCTGTAATGGAGGAGGTTTTGCTGGGTCTTTTCTTGGATTTGATGAAGGCCCAGTTAGGATAACCACAAGTTCTCAGGGATTCCTTGATGTGTTTTAGTTCTTTTTCTTTTCCCTCTTCACTGGTAGGTAAATTTTCAGTCCAATGGTGTAGAATTCTGATCACTCCCATTTTGTGTTCCAGTGAATGGTGAGAATCAAAATGCAGATACTGATCTCTGTGTGGGTTTTCTGTAAACCTCAGTGTTAAGGCTTCTGTGTTTGCTAATCTGGGCAAATTCTAATCAACTTCACCGTTTTTCCTTTGCAGGTATTTGTAAGTTTTTTTTAAACTTTGTACATATAAAAGTCTTGACACTATTATATAAAAAATATAGTTTGAAAATGTTTTTCAATCTATACTTGAAAACCACTTTTAGAGTATTTGTGAGAAGCTGAAAGAAATGAAATTTTGATTTTGGGATTTTGGGTCATTCATTTAAATACTTTTAAAAAAAATTTAAATAAATTGATCTTCAAATTTGCACTCATCTTAATCTATTTCTATAACCTTTTATAATAGTATTAAATGTATTAAAAATATTGAATAATAAGTTCAATGTTGGGGCTACATGTATGCCTACGCTTGCTCCAAAACATCCCATTGCCTTCCGATTTGAAATGCTTCCAATCTGAAATGTACTATATCTTAAAAGGACATGAAATGTGTATTTTTTCTTCCTGGGTTAAAATGGTGATTATTGTCTAAAAGAAATTAGAATATCTATTTTCAGCTGTTTGCATTATTATTTTCTGCAAGATTTCCCCCCAATAATTCATTATTTCATCCCATTATTTAGCTCAGCTAAATTCATGCCTTGATCATATGAAAGAAGTTCTTGGAAATACAGTGCCAGAAAAATTGCTGGTGGAAGCAGTACTCAGCAGTAACTTTGATATACAGCAAGCTTTGGACTCCATCCTTGCACAAGACAATAAGCAAAATGGGAAGACCAAGAATGAGGATAATGTAATTGTAGGAAAACCAACTAAAGGTACGTTCATTTGCAGAATTAACAGGTAAAGTTTTAAAAGGGCACTTTTTATGTGTGGGACTCAGTCTTGGACTCAGTTTTGACTGCTGGTCATTTACATGAGCAAGTTCATGCAGTTTTCTTGGCAACATTTTCAAAAGCACTTTGCTGTTACTGTCTTCCTAGCGCTAAGAAGAAGTGCCTGGCTCCAGGTCACTTAATTGGCTTTGTGCCTAAAGCCAGGCTTGAACTCACCATCTCCTAAGTTCTTTAGTTAGGACCCCAAACTTTCTACGAAAAAGCACTTTTCTTTCTATAAATTGAGTAGCTAAATAATACATATAAATGTAACACAAAAGTGCTACTTGGCATACAATTTAAACTTAGTCTCACAAAGATAAATAGTGCATCCTGTAAATATTTTAATAGCAATATTAATTAAATTGAACATATGTGAAGTTGAATTCATGAACGTATAATGTATTACTCTAAATACAGTTTCAATAATGTTTGTTAATTAAATGCCTTTCATGTTTTTTTTCCTTGATTTTGCTGCTGCCTTTCCTGCTTGCAAATTGAAACTATCTACTGTGATCTTGCATCTATCTTGGAATTGTTGGCTGTTGTAAGGTAAGGCTTATTTTGTTCAGAAATATTTTCTAATATTAATCACTTGACTAATTTGGTTGAAAACATTTCTGATTCCACTGGTTTCTCCTTTACTTTTAATGGTCCAGTTGTCAATGCTGAATCCACTTATAATACTTCAGTTCCAAATGATAAAATTCTCTTCAGATCCAAATGTTGGAAAACTCCCGCTAAAAAGAAAACTATCACATCTTCATGCAAATCCTTGGAAATTATTCCTTTATCATTAAGTGATGGCAATGAACAATCCAAGTGTGACACCCTCCCACAAGCTGAGAGCAATAGCACTACAGCTGGTGAATCTTGCATTGAATATAACACTTGCTTTAATTCGGGGACTGAATTGCTTAAAAAAAACCTATCAGAAAAAACTTCTTGGAATTGGTCTGAGTTTAAAGACCTTAAAGACTTAAAAGATATACTTCGTGAAACAGGTGATTCATCAGATGCACAAGCTGGTTCATTAATCATGCCACAGAAAAAAAATAATTGTGGACTCAAAAGCTGCTTGAATAATTACTTTGATAATTTAAAACTAGATAATGTAAATACTACATCTAATAAAATGACTGAATCTTTTGAAAGCAAAAACAAGTGTTGCTTTCAAGGATGCAATAGCAATTCTTCAAAGGTTAGCAACCGAGCATTTTCAATGTCTGAAAGTCCATCACTGGCTGATCTCCTGCAGGAGCACCAAGGAAACAATTCAAGCAAGCCTTGCTCATTGCATAATCTTTGCAATTTACCCTCAGCAGACCTTACGGATATGGAATTAGAACATTCAGCGTTGTCTCAGCTTGCCAATCATCTTCCAGTATCATGTGGCATGACAGAACTCTCAGGATCCTTATCTTCCTTGACACATTCTAAGTCATCTCCAGTAAAAGAACTTGAGAGTTTATCACTTTCAGATTTAATTGCAAAATCTATTGCAGTAGACAGCCCTGAAATAATAAACAGCCATTCAGAATTTCATTTAGCTAAAAAGGTACAACCTTCAGTCGTAAATTCAGATATTGATCTAAGTGTACTTATTAGAAAATCAACATTATCACCAGAGCCCGAAGAAATACAATTAAATACAATGGTTCCAGAAACTGAAGCCTTATTTTCAAAGCAGGGGCAGCGAATGTTTTTAACTAAAGTAAGCAAGAAAAGCAAAAAAAAAGTGAGGTCACCTATTTTAAAAGGCACAGTTTCATGGGCAAAAGCTTTGTGTGCAAAGCCCTCCACTTTTGCTATAACTTTATGTCTTCATTACCCTTCAAAGAGATGTAAACATCAAAATGTAAATATTCATAAGGCTTTTTTGTATAGCAGGCAAATACAAGAAGCAAAAGTTAATGAAATTGGACCCTTAATGGCAATCACTCCATTTGATTTCAAATCACCATCTCCTGATGATATTGTAAAATCAGGTCAAAAGAAGGCATTCACTAGGTAGTGCAATGAACCAATGTTACTTTGATTATTTCTGGATTTTAAACTGTTTTATACAAGATTATTTTGGATTCCAAATTGGAATAGATTTTGTAAAAGCAAAATAAATTTCAGGTTATATTGGGTAGCTCAATTTTTAGTAAACATTTAAAAGGATACACTGGATTCTAGTCTTGTTATTGTTTTATCACTTATTGAATTATTTTGGTAGTTTGGAGAAATATTGTACAGTACTAAAAAGGAACAATATTAACTATGATTTCAGATTTACAAATTACATTGTGGAACAAATTCTTGAAAAAATATATTACTACAAGTAATTCACCATTAAGTAATTTTTTTTAACATTTGATATGCCACTTAAATACTTCGAAACATATATCTTTCTTTTCCTAATTTTTACCTATTAATTCATAAATCTGAGTTGCAATATGGTTTATTTATTTTGATTTTAGAATGAAATGCAAATCTGTCCACTGCAGTTTGTCATTTTTCAGGGATCTGTGCATAAGAAAATGAAAAACAGATCATATATGAATCAGCCTTTTCCTCCATCTTTTTGTCATACATCTTGAAAAATAAGTAACAAAGACTCTGTAATAGTGTACAAACACTGTTGGGTATCGTAGTAAACAATTTATAAACTTCAATGGAAGAAGTTTTACTTATTTGAAAGCCACCCTGGCTTTTAGATAAGTTCTACAAGACAGTATGTAAATTCCTTTTTTCACATAGAATATTGTATAGCCAATGATGTAAGAATAGATGGGAAGGTTATGTGATTAATCTACTTCCCACTGAGAATCCAATTCAGTGGGGCCAATTGAAGATTATTGATACAAGTTTTATGAGGATTATAGAAGAAAGGTGGACTTGCCTGAACATGATTGGAGAAATATTGCAGTATTTGTATGAAGTGACCCAATCTGAAAATTCTCTTATTCCATAAGATAACGCTTATAGTATATGATAGGTCACACAGCCATTTTTGGTGGGGAACGAGAGCCTTGAGGGAAGGGCAGAAAAAAACAGATCCATGATACCAACTTGCTGGTTGAATATGCATCATTGGGCATTACAGTTTTTTTAAAAAAATATTTTTGTTTATTTTTTCAGTTAATGAAGTAACTTTTTTTTGCCCAAATAGGTATACATGATAGGGAACTGTTGCCAATCTTTTTTTTTTCTGGACTGTATTTCTAACCTGTATATATGCATATATTGAAATATATTAAAGATGCATGCTAAAACATTTTAGATGCATTGTTAAAAATAACATATATAAAGTGGTTCTTTAAAAAGTTTTGAAACTAATAAAACACTATTTCTATATTGATTAATAAAGGTATTTATTCTCCATGTAGTAAAACTTAGTAAATGACTAAATATCTAATTTTGCTTAATATGACCATATTTGGACACTTTAATCTTGATAGGATAATAATTTTTAAAAAAACTTATGGGTGCACACAGCTCCTTCATTTCTCCCTGTGCAGTGGGCAAAAAAATTATAGAACTTCTACCCATAATTCCCCATGTCATTTTAACAAATGAAACTCACATCATCAGCTTTATTAGATCAATTGGGATTCTTCAGAAGAGGTGGTAGAATGTGGTAGAAAGACAGGAGGGGAAATACATTTTTGTTCAAAGTTTTCTTACCTGACATCAATACAAAATATATATTTCTTTATATTTAGTAGATACCTTAGCAGAATAATAGTGCATTAATATAACTGGGAATTGTGTGTGTGTGTGTGTGTGTGTGTGTGTAAGTGCATAATACATATGAGAGATAGGATGTAATATATACTTTTTACGCATGTAAAAATACAAATTTCATTCCATTGCATGGAATTATTTGTTGAAATTCAGGGAACTTGTTTATACATTTTTAAGAGAGTTAGAATAATGTCTTTTTGGTAATTTTCTGCTCCATGAAATTTTTTTTTTCTTTTTTCATTTTTGATAAATATTCTTACAATTCTGCCATGTATTCTTACAAAGTTCAGGTCTCCCAATCTTTGTAAATGTAGGGTTTTTCTCTATTTCCCATAGAGAAATTCAATAGATGAGAAAGCAAGGAAGAGGTCTTTATGAGAGATGTTGTTAGGCAGCTGTACACAATTATTAATTCAAATGAGGGAGAAACACTGTAATCATTTTAATGTTGTGTATTTATCAAAATATAGAACATCTATATTGTATATATCAACAAAATATTGTGATACATTTTTAAATATGGTATTTATGTATATATTTAGATTAAAAACAAATCTGTCCAAAGATGACATTTTATTTTTTTAATCTTATGATCATTATTTGTTTCCTAGACTGTTTTAATCTACATTTAGTTTTGAAAATGTTTCTGATGTTAAATATTTTTATGTTCTGAGTATAATCTTTTTGTGGAGATCATTGCTTTTTAATAAATTTTCTTTCTCCTGCCCAACATTCAGGATACAGAAACTTAGTATATACACTGGCCATGAGTTTACTGTGACATATCTCTGTTAAATGAGCTATTTATCCACTTATTCTCCAGTACTTAAACCTGCAATTTAAAGGTAGCCCAGAGGTATACTGATTTATAGAGCAGCAATCTATAGGACTGAAGGCTAGGTAGATTGTTATAAGTATGATGGATACTGGCCTATATATTGTAGATAATGATCAAGCTGCAAATTGTGTTTAAAAAGTGAGGGATAAAGTTGCATTTCTGGAGGAATCAAATGTGGATTTTGCATTCACATTTTATTAATGTTTTAAAGCTATAATCTTTATGTGGATAAATGTAGTACAATTTTACTTGTGTGTATTTTTGAAGAGTAAGATTGTTTAAATAATCCTTTAACCAATTTTTTTATGCTTACTTGGGGAATATAAAATGCACTAAATATTCAGAGTTTTCTGAAGCCAGCATCACAGTTGTTTTATGCATTCAGTGTTTTAAAATAAAATTGGCTTGTAATTTTCTTCATGAATTATATTCATAATAAAATTAAGGTTTAATCAGTTGGCTCACATTATTATTTTGTGTATTTTGGGGGCATCCAGAGTAACTGTTTGATTGAACTTCCATTAAGTAATGCAGTTTATTATATGTAATCAATGCTGGGAATGAGCTAGCATCCTGTCTTTTTTAGGAGGAGGATTCTTAGGAGTGAGCATGGTAGAATGGGAAATAGTTGATATCTTTGGAAGGTATTTAGTACATACTTGATATTTTGTCTCATATATTCTATGTTACGTTTAATTTTTTTATTTAGTTGGGGACAAAGGACAGTCTGATTACTATGTTTTTTGAGGAGGAAAAGTATATAGGATTTGAATGTACAAAAAGCAGAAAAAGACAGATGAATTACAAAGATATTCATGACGTTCTACACTCAGAAAAGAAGAAACCTCTAAAGTGACGTTTTTCTTTCTGTGTATAGTATATATATATATATATATATATATATATATATATATATATATATATATATTCACTATGTTTTCCTTTGAATCAGGGATAATGGCGGGAAATCACAATATTTAATTCTGAATAACATTTTACATTCCCTTCTTTTACAAAGTTAAATAATATACCTTTAGGCCTAACATGCCTAAAAGTTTAATGGAAATTTGAATGTTATATATGAAAGTGTATTTTTAATCCTAAACTATCATGCCCATGTGCCTTTAATAGTTTTATTCACAATATTTAACATATATTTCTTGGCCCACCTTTTAAGCTCCCGTTATTTATGTGGTTAAATGTAGAGAAAAACCTCTGTACAAGCTACATCTCATTGCAGATTTCCAGGGAACCTGTATAGTTTATATATATAAATATAAATATGCGTGTGTGTGTGTGTTATTTAGCTTTGTTCGGATATTTTCCCACGTCATTATAGTAGTGCTTTTAAAGTTGTAGCAATGTTTCAGCAGAATCTCATCTGCCATCATCAGGCTTCTGTATTGTGTTCGTCAGACGATGGCAGATGAGATTCTGCCGAAACGTTGCTACAACTTTAAAAGCACAACTATAATGACGTGGGAAAATACCCGAACAAAGCTGAATAACAGACATGCAAGTACCCTTGAAAACTTAAGATATATATTTATATTTATTTTCAGGTATATTCTGTTTTTATTGTTTTTATGCTTTTATTATTGTTATTCATCATCCTTGGATTGTGTTACATAAGATGGACAGACATATAAGTCTTATATTATGTTCATATACAGTTATGAACATTCTGCTTACAACTGTATATGCCCTACGTTTCTTGCCAAACTAACTAATGAGTACAACAATATGCTTGAAAAAGTGCACAAAATCTATTGAAACTGTAGGAATTGAAAATATGAATGTTAACTTTAGATTTCTGAGATCTACACTAATATGACTAGCATACCCTGACTATGCAAAATAATAATAATTCCGAGTAAGCGAAGTTATGTAAATCTGTATGTAACTTTTTGGATGAAGAATTTGGATTGCCTTGCAGTAGATTATTTTATTCCTTATTAGTGTAGGGTTAAGAGAAAATACAGCTCTACTTAGCATGAACAAGTGGTGTTAACATCTTAGTACTCAGAAATCTTTTTTTCTGTCTTATGGATCACAAAAATACAACACGAATAAGAAGACCTCATTCAAAATAATGTAATTAAAAACATGTAAATATTGAAATAACTTATTTATTTTTTCATTATTCAGAACAATAAAATGCGGGGTATTAAACAATGTCTGTGTAAAAGTGTCTCTTGGGACATTTGCAAGTCACAGAATCTGTCTGATACAGCTGTGTGTGGGCTTCTGAAAGGAAGTGGCTTATGTCAGAAGCAGTGAGAAACATTTAAAAAAAAATTAAATTCAGTTTATATACACCTACACTGGAAAAAATGACACTCCAAGATCTTTTCCCTAAGATGTTGGTTTGCAATGTTAAAGCCAGCATACGGTGTTTTGGAAGAATATTGCTTAGAAAAGTGATAGTGGATTTCTTTGATATATATATATCAACCAATAATTTACATTAAAAAAAACCAGTAGGTTCAAGGTAAGATAATTTAACTGAAACAAAATTTATTTTTTGATGGTTATTCCATCTAAGGCTTGTTTTAGTATTTAGAAGTCCCATTGCAGAAAAATATCTATCTGATAAGGGAATTCACAAACACATATAATAACAATCTTGTGAGTTATAACTCACATTTTCATAATAAGGTTAGCTAGAAAACTTAATTTTATAAGGTTTTATATCCATCCTAGATTATTACCTTTTCACTTCAGGCAAGCATTGATAGCTTTCTATATTTCTTTTAATAGCTCTGGAAACAGCTTTGCAATTTGTCATATGTAACATTTTTTTTTTAAAAAAAAAGCCAAAATATTCAGAATATTTACTAATGTAGGTGTTTACTTACTGAAGTTCATATGCTGCTCCAAGCCGAGTCTAAGCAGTTTATATTTCCTTGTTAAAGATTAAAAATGTAAAAGCATATAACAAAAGAACAATGATCAGAAACAAATAAAATCCCAAGGAATACTATGATAACCAAATATTAATAAACAAATGCAGCCCATGATGAAGGTTCCAACTTATATTAGTTTGTTTCCCTCCCTTCTTTTTAAAAGCCGAGGTTTTATGGCTTTCCTAAAACAACTGTGTTGAGGTTAGTGTGAAGTTTAGAGGTAAATTGTTCTAAAGAGGAGGTCTGCAAAAAGAAAAAAACAAACCCTCAACTCCTTGGTCTATGTGGATGCCAGTCTCTTAGAGAATGGATTTGGAGCAGTTGTTGAACATACAAACATCACTAGGGACAGGTGTTCTGAAGATGCCCAGGTCCTGAGCCATTAAGAGCTTTAAGAACAATAACTAGTACCTTGAATTGCACACAGATGCTGATTGACAAAATACGCAACGTTCAAAGCTGGATATTAAATGGAAGGATTTTGGAACCCCATTACTTTAGCATCTTAATTCTGTATAGTTGAAGGTTCTGGATGATCTTCAAAGATAAACCTTCAAAGATATACCAGTTAGAATGAAGTATAATGAGTCCTCACAGCTACACAATCTTAAAATCATAGAATACTAGGTTGAAAGACACCTTGAAGGTCTTCTAGTGTCCAACCTCCTACCCAAGGCAGAAGTCCTTATAATATCTAGGACAAATGGTTTCTTATCTTTTCTTGAAACCCTCAAGCAATGGAGCACCCATCATTTCAAGAGGCAGGTGGTTCCACTGTTTAATAGTTCTCACTGACAGGAATATTTCCTCCATGTTTCCAAGTTAAATCTTCCTCTGATGAGTTTCTTGTCCTACCCCCAGGTGCTATGGAGAATAAATCAACACGCTCTTCGCTGTGGCAACCCTTTAAGTAGTAGAAGACCGCTATTATGTCTCCTTTCAGTCTTTTCTTTCTTAAGGCAAACATATCTACAGGTAGTCCTCAACTTACAACCACAATTGAGCCAAACATTTCTGTTGCTAAGTGAGACATTTGTTAAGTGAATTCTGCTCCATTTACAACCTTTCTTGCCACAGTTGTTAAGTGAATCCCTGCAGTTGTTAAGTTATTAACACAGTTGTTAAGTGAATCTTGCTTTCCCATTGACTTCGTTCATCAAAAAGTTGCAAAATATTGCTATTACCCCTCTGTTCATGTAGCCTAGGACTGCACTGTTTTTTTTTTAGTAGTGCAGCAGACTGCTGACTCATACTTGAGTGATGGTCCACCAGGACATCTATATTCCTCTCAAAGCACTGCTGTTGGGCTCTGTAGTGCCTATCCTGTATCTGGTTTTCCTGCCTAAATGCAGGACGTTATTTTTCTTGATGCTAAACTGCATCCTGTTGGATAGAACGCAATACTCAAGTATGTCAAGATCCTTCTGAATCTTGAGCCTATCTTCTGAAGTGCTAGGAATTCATCCTAGTTTTGTGTCATCCACAATTTTTATGAGTTCCCCTTCTATCACCTCATCTAGGTCATTTATGAAGATACGAATAGCACTTGGCCCAAGACAGAACCTTAAATAAGTCCACTGCATACTTTCTTCCTTATAGATGCAATTCCATTAACTACCACCCACTGAGTTCAGTTGGTCAACCAACTGCAAATCCATCTTAGTAGAGGTACTGTTTATCCTCCATTGTTCTATTTTTCCCAGAAGTAGGCTATGGTCTACTTTATTAAATGTTTTACTGCCATCTAAATATACTATATTCAGAGCATTTTCTTGGTCCATTAAAGTCACTTTAGTAGAGAAGGCAATAATATTTGTTTGGCATGAGCTGTTCTTAATGAACACATGCCTGCTTCTACTAATCACCTAGTTCGTTTCGATATGTTGCTTGATTGTCTTTTCCAGGATTTTTTGGGGGTAATATGATTATCCTTGATTGAATTATGGTGAATCCTTGTATAATATGGTTACTCCCTCCCAACATTCCTATAACCTCCTGTTAGTATCAAGTCCAGTATAGCTGACCATCTATTTCCCTCTTCCACCTGTCAGGAACCTCAGCTCTTTAAGCAAGACCTGTGAATCCAAAAGCATTCCAAGTTTATGAACCGCTTCTACATGAAAAGTGTAGTCCCATTCATAACAAAGATGGAATATCCCCGTAATTAGGTTTCTGCACCAAAGCTACTCTGTTTTGCTGGAATTAAGTCTGTGCTTGTACTTTTCCATCTAGACTCTTAACAGCCTCCAGGCACCAGGATAGGACTTCTCACAAATTGCTTGTTCATCTTGGGTCAAAATATATAGCTGGTTGTCTGCATATTCTGCTGGTGAATGAACTCTCCCAATAGCAATATTGTTAAATAACAGGAGGAAAAGCAACGAAAGCTGATACCAGAAGAACAAAGAACATGACTGCTCCCCCCTCTTATTGATTGGAATCTCCCCTTCAGGAAGGACAAGAACCATTGTCAAAGAAGGCTTGCCTGCCATACCTAGAGCTAAGAGGGTTGATGCTCCCCCACCCCCCGCCAAAAATTAGATTTATGTCAGTGTTCACAATTTCGGATTTAGAGTTCAAGTGTTGGAATATGGAATAAGTTATTCAGTTTTTTTTAAATGTTCTATTAACTTGGCACTATTACTGGCATTATGACATACAAATAAAAATCAAACCAGCATGCCTTTGTACATGAAATCATGAATCAAAACTAGCTTTCCCAAACTGGTATTGTGTCCTTAACATTAGTACTGCATGCTGCATGTAGCATGGCTAAAACTAAGTGTTATATGAATGTTTTAACCTGAAAAACCTGAAAGCAAAAAAGATCAACATCTATGGCACAACTGATAATGATCATAGTACATGGAAAATTAGAAGTAGAGCATGAATTAATTTATCACATGAAATCAAAGAAGAACACAGAGCATTTGCAAAGCTAAGTGAAGGGAAAATTATAATAAATCTGAAAGATGGTGGTTTGATCTACAGTGAAATTATGCTTGGAAATGAATGTTTATGTTCAATTATGATGACAGAGATAAGGTATGAATAAATTGGTATCATCTATATTGCTGAATAGTTAATAGGCATAGATTGGTCATCGTTGCGGTTGTGCTCCATTGAAGAACAATTATGCATGGGGGGAATGAATAATGTCCTGAATGAAAGCAATCTGATAATTTGATTTAGTCAATTTATTGATATATTAACTCTAGAGACACTTAGCATTTTAGGTGGCATGAATGGATGAACCAGACAATACAGAAAGTGTACAGAAGTGAATACAGAAAAAAGCTTTGAGCCAAGAATAAATGAGACAGCTGAGTCTTAGTAATTTTTCTGAAAAAATGCCATAAAAGTGGGCAGGTTTTAAAGTTTTTCTTTATTATTATAATGCAACAAAAGAACAAAACATACAAAGTAAAATAATAAAAAAACTGTAATAGCCACATAAATGCACCAAACACTTAATATATCATTAAAAACAATACAACTCAATTGAACAACAAATTAAAACTGTCCAGATATAATCATATTGTCTTGTTCTTCCATTGCATCAATAGACTCAGATTGAGTAACTTAAAAAGAAAAATGATAACATGCTTTGCAATGAAACTAAAGTGAGTGAATGATGGAAGAACTATTTCAAAGATTTATATGTTTATGGCAGCAAAGATAAATTTAGCATAAAACTGAGAAAGAGATCAGTTATCGAAGATAATGACAATTTAAACTTGGAGAATATTCAGTACTTAATGGCATACATTCACAAAAATAACATTTGAGCAAGAATGGCTTCTTTACATGTTACACAACAAGGCAAATTTAAATATCTAGAGTTTAAAATTTAAATGACCTTTAAGTGCAAAAGAAACAAAGTTGAAATCAAACATTTTTGTTGTTGTTTATAATAACCACAGTGGGCATACTACTTTTGAAATCTTGCCAAAAACATCTTCAGGGTTTTAAATAGGTAGTCTACAAATAGTTCTTGTCAATAGCTGGTTGCTTATTGGATGTTTGAGGTTATGATAGACTTCCCCAGAACTACTTATGACCATTTTTGAAGTTATGATGGTGGCACCACCATACCCAGGCAGTCACCTGTGTTTTAGTTGCTTGGCAACTGGCTACAATATACAGTCATTTGCAATATCTCAGTGTCATGTGACTGCAATTTTTGGCATGTTTTGCCAGTTTTTGACTTCTGGTTTTTAGAAAAAAAAATGCCCATTTGGTGAAAATGGACATGCTTAACGACAGTGTTTACTTAATTTTTTAATATTAATAACATGTCAAAAGAAAAGGAAATTATGTTGAATCATATTGTTGAAAATAATATGATAGCAAAGGCATACAGTGTAACTGGAGAAAAATTGGATGATTTTTATTTATGGAGTAGCTTTGTAACTTGTTTAACATCTGTGTGAGAACAGTATTAGTGCCCAACAGTTGGAAGATGCTGTTAAATAGAGGAAAATGTAACCAAGTTGATTGCAAAAACCATGTAGAATTTAGTTTTTTAAGTGTATTTGGAATTTTTTTTCAATTTCTGTGAAAGTGTATGAGTGTGGCACTAATGATCAAAATTTGAGAAGTGTATGAATGTATGAAAAGTTGATGTCTTTCATTTGAATTAGGAAAATATATAAGAAAATGAAAAAGCTTGAATTTTTGAACATTTTAAATGTTGAATTGAATGTTTTGCAATACATGGACTTGAAGATTGATTGTTGAGCATGCTGAGTGGATGGATGTCCAGTCAATGGAAACAACTAGAATGTTTAGCAAATGTTTCAACACCTAATAACAAATGATACAACGATGTGTGATGTTTCTTTGGCTGTTATATATATTCATGCAAACATATAATAAACAACTGTACGACATTAGAAATATGTTCATTTGAGATGTGAATTCATTTGTATGCAAGTGCTGCTCTGTTGGCTGAGATTTTAAATCATTTGTAGCAAATATTAGATTATATGATGTAACAGTTTAGATCTGATAATGCTTTAAAAGATCAAGGTAACCCTGGTTGAAAAAGAAAGTGAGTGAATATTATTATACTTGCATTGCAAAAATCTGGAACAGATACATGAGTTATATTTGCTAGAATATTTTCTAAAGATGTGAACATGGAGTAAGAAATTTTTGGATTAATAAATGTTGCTAAATGGTTGGATGGTAGTATGTTGTCATTTGCAAAGAGTGTGTTTTGGGGAGAAGCAAAAATCACTTAGATCATGCTACTACCCCACTTTGTTTTATGAAGTGACAGATGAGTATGTTAGGAAAAATCAAAATGAATGCAGTGGAAATGAATTATTTTAATAATTAGTGCAGTAAAGCAACAGATAGAGCCAGAAATAAATAATGCACGAATATGGCTTGAATTAATGAAATTAGTGTCAATATAATAAAAACATGTTGGAATGATTTGATTGTAGAAAAGGAATACATTTGTGACTACAAAATGAATATTACAGAATGAATAGGCTGAAAGGAGAAGATGAAGAAATTTGTGGCTGGATGGAATTTTTTGAGATTCTCAAAAATAGGACTACCAAATCTGGGGTGCAATAATCCAGACAACTGATAAATGGCAATCAAGAATTAGTGTCTACTTGATCTCTTTTCTGTCGCTCAATGGTAATTGTTATTTTGACAACCAAGTCTAATAGTCCTGCTTGCATGGTTGTATTGGAAGCAAGGACAGAAATGATATACTAAAGAAAGTGATATATTGAATAATATTTATTTAAATTACACTTAGTTAGATTTCCTTTTCTTTCATAATTAAAGGTGGAAAACTTTTAATTTCTGGATTACTACAACTTATGTTTTTCTGTATACGTTACATAATGTTGATTAGTCTAAAGCAATGGTCTTCAAACTTGGCAAGTTTAAGACTTGTGGACTTCAACTCCCAGAATTCCTGAGCTAACATGACTGGAGGAGGAATTCTGGGAGTTGAAGTCCACAAGTCTCAAAGCTGGCAAGTTTGAAGACCTCTGGTCTTAAGTACTTCTGAGATATGTATATGTGTTTGTATGTGTTTATTGATCTTGATAAAAGTTATCACTTGTGTTATGTTTAGGTATAAGAAAGGATTATGAAGTTTCATACCCATAATATATTTGCCAAAATGGAAATATTACCTTCTAGGTTATAGTACTACTGAAAGTATTTTCTTATTTGAACATTTCAAACACTGACTCATTTCTTCAATCCCAACTACAGTAATGCATGCCCCACAATGGATGGTCTTTTACTAAATAATTATTTTGTTATTTTATATTTCAGTTGGTACAGTAGATAGTGATCATCCGTTTGTATACCTCTAAGATGTGTGTATTCTGAGTAAATTTTATTTTAAACCGGTTTGTCTAAACCATTTAACTACAGTATTCATTTCTATGTATTGACAAGTCATGTGCAGTATAATAGTATAAGATTAGTATTTATTTATTAAAACTTACTATCAAATACCTAAAGTCTAGTTTTACAAAGTACTAAATAATATATAGTTGTTATGTTAGAACTTTACAATTTACTTGTAAGATAATGAAACTTAAAACAATAGCACCATCCTCTGGTATCATAATATTAGATTTAGTGCTGGATAATATGTCATTTCTGGAAACATGAATAAATTGTAGTAAAAGTATCTGTTCGTTATATCTTATACTTTCAGTTTTACATACTCATAATGAACCAGATGTTCAACAGAAATTCTACTGAAGAACATCAACGTGGACAATATAAGCTGTCAGTTTAGGTGTTTACTTGTTAGAGAAATATTAGATCCACCCAGTATTTAGTACCGGTATTCATTATAATATGTATTTATGGTCACAAACCTGTACATATTATTCCAGAATATTTTCTGTAATTGCTAAAGAAACATTACAGTCATTTAGCAAAATTTGGTGTGTAAGAAGACTTCATAGACACTTGAGGTTATTTTTGGGAGGAGAGCTCTATATACTATGGAAGTGTACAGAACAAATACATTTGGTGCACAAATAATTGCTTTTAAAAATACTTAAATTAATAAAGTTTGTTTAAAAAAAATACTTAAATTAACTTGAACAGAACCTGTTTTACATAGTACAAAGCTTTAATTCTTCTTAAGACATTTTGTAAATTCCTGTAATGCTTTCTTTTCCCTAGGAATCTTCATATTAATCAACAGGTGATAAATATTTAGCTATTTACTTTCTTGTCCATTTTAATTTGATTTTTGATTTATTACTTGTTAATTTGATTAGTAAAGTATACATTTAAGAAAAAGAAAAATCTCATAAACTAGATCAGAAAACCCTTGATTTTAGCTATATGCAATAGCAATAGCACTTAGACTTATATACCGCTTTACAGTGCTTTACAGCCCTCTCTAAGCAGTTTAGAGAGTCAGCATTTTGCCCCCAACAATCTGGGTCTTCATTTTACCCACCTTGGAAGAATGGAAGGCTGAGTCAACCTTGGATTGGTTGGATTTGAACTGCCAAATTGCAGTCAGCTGGCAGTCAGCAGAAGTAGCCTGCAGTACTGCACTCTAACCTCTGCGTTACAGTGGCTCAGGCAACAATAAAGCTTGTGACAGATTCCACAAGACTGGAGGAAAGCATGTTCCTTTCTTCAAAAAAGGAAGTAGGAGGACCCAGAAAATTACAGAATATTATCTTATTTACTGAGCAAATTTCTGAACACGTTATTGAACTGAATTATTTGTGTGGATACTTGGATAAAATGCATCAACTAACAAAAACCGTCATAGTTTTCCACAAACAAGTTATGCCACGCTAACTTTATCTCCTTTTTGACAGAGAGAGACAAGGAATGATGGAATTCCATAGAATTCCATGCAGGACCCTGTGCTCTTCAACATTTTATTAATTAATAAAAGGGTTGAGGGGATGATTCTGAATTTGACAGGTGATGCACAAGTAGGATAAGTGGCTGATATTTTAGAAGAGAAGAAAAATATTCAGAAAGATCTAAACAGATCTAAAAAAAGTGGTCTTAAGTAGAATAAAAATTAATGGAGAAATGTAGACTTATATATTTAGGTACAAAAAATTTAAGTGATAGATATTGGGCAGGAAAGAAATAATTTGGCAGTACTATATATGAAAATGATTTGAATGCTCTTGTTGAACAAAAGTTAAATATGAAGCATTTCATATTACGCAATTGTTAAAAAGGCAGTGCTACTTTGGGATGTATTAAAAGGAGCATAGTGTACAGGTCACAAGGAATATTTCTCCCAGTTGGAATTATACTGTGTCCAGATTTGGGCACCACATTGATAAACTGACATTAGTTCAGGGAAGGCTGTTAATATGGTGAGAGGACTGGAAATATGAGGGTTGATGAAAGGAACTTGTTTATTCTGTAGAAGAGAAGATGGGGGTGGGGATGGAGATATGATACCAATCTTTAGATATCTAAGAGTTATTACATAGGGGATGAGGTACTAATTCTCTGTTGTGCTGCTGCACATGACAAAGTCTAATACTTGAAACTGCTGGGAAATAGATTCTACTGTATGATGAATTTCCTGATGGTAAGAGCAATTAACCAGTAGAGTAATTTGCCTCAAGTAGTGGTATTTTTCACTGCATTGGAGATCTTCAAACAAGATGTTAAATAGACCTCTATCCAAAATACTTTTAACAGTGGTTTATATTTGATCAGACTAGTTCTCCCTCTGTGATTCTATGAACATGCCATTTTAGGTCATTCCTGTTCCTCTTTTTTTCCTGTGAGCAGGACAGTGTTGTCTCTTCTAACTATGTTTTGTAGTAAGTGCTTTTTCATATCTTTTAAGGAGTGTTTTATTTCCAGTTAGTACATTTACTGACAAAATGGAAACATCTAAAGTAATTATTTCTAGAATATTTTGTATTCTTGGGCGTGCTCCATGGAATATTTCCTGTTAAGATGCTTTTCTTGATGTTTATGCTAAACTGGAACATCAATTCTATTTTAAATCATTTTAAAATATTTTTAATTCTTGCTGTTTAGAGCCCATATAAAATATAAATATGTCCTCTTGTCTGTTATCAGTCCCAGAGGATTTTTAGTCTTTTTAGCCGTTAATTGCTGCCAGGTGAGTGCTTGGATACTTACTATAGAGTTGTAAATGTTTAGGGCTCTGAACAGCTCATTTTAAACAAACAATATAGAACAGTATATGAGCTTTGTAAAGAAACAGTAATTGAAAGCAAATAGGGCTTTTACTTGGAAACCCCCTTTCTGTTTAGGAAATAACCTTTTTCTAAATAACTCATTGTTCTTGCTTGGAAAGTTATTTAGAAATGATTTGCAAAGAGCTGAACATTTTTGAGTGGTTAGTATAATGCTGACTGAGTCTTTTCATTGATTCTGAGCTCAGTTCACTGTCAGCAAACATAATTTAGAAGGGAGTAGAGGTAAATAGGTGGGAAGGATCCCTCTTGCTGATGCATCTTGTGCAATGCTAAATCTTTTGTAGTTCTGCAATATGGTATAATGTATATCTGCAGAAGTTAAATAGGAAAATGAAACAAAGTGAATGAATGGATGATAATATTTTAAAAACATTCTTAGAATTAGAATCATAGGGCTGGGAGGGACCTTGGAGGTTTTCTAGTCCAACCCACTGCTCAAAGTAGGAGTCCTTATACTATCCCAGAGATATAGTTGTCCAATCTTTTCTTGAAAACCTCCAGTGATGGAACACCCACAACTCATGGAGATGACTAATTGAATTGACTAATTGTTATGACTGTCAGGAAATTCCTCATTTCCATGCCGAATCGAGCTTCTCCTCATTGCTTCTTGTCCTGCCCTCAGCTTCTATGGAGAATAAATTAACCCATTCTTCCCTTCAAGTATTGGAAGACAGCTATCATGTCACCCTAAAGCCTTCTGGTTCCCTTAGCTATTCATGGTATGAATTAACCTGCAGACCCCTTATCATTTTTATTGCTCTCCTCTGCACTCTTTCTAGGACCTCAGCATCTTTTTTATATTTGGTGACCAGAACTGGACATGGTATTCCAAGTGCAGTATAGAGTGGTACATCACTTTCCATGATCTTGATTCTATCCCTCTGTCCATGCAGCCTAGAACTGTGTTAAATTTTTGGCAGCTGTCGCCCACTGCATACTTGAGTGATGGTCCAGCAGGACAGTTAAATTCACAGACGCTATTGTTGAACCAGGTACTGCCTGTAGTACTGTACCTGTGCATTTAGATTTTCCTGTGTGTATCCAGATCCCTACTTTTCTCACCCTGAACTGCATCCTGTTGCACAGAGCCTAATGCCAGAGTCTGTCAAGATCCTTATGAATCTTGAGTCTATCTTCTAAAATGTTATCAGTCCCCCTGGCTTGGGTCATCTGCAAGAGTATCCCTTCAATCCTCTCATCTAAGTCTTTTATAAAGATGTGGAAGAACACTGAGCCCAAGGCAGATCCTTGAAGTACCCCACTGCAAGCTTCCCTCCATGTAGATGTAATTGTAATGGCAAACACAAATTGACTTAAGGAGAGCCACATTCTGCCTAGAATAAATTTCACAAATTTATTAACTGAACATTTGTTTTGAACATTATTTCCAAAACCTCAGAATTTAGGGATTTGTTTTTTAAACTGGAAAAATATATAGGCTGAAATAATATGGAAATTGAACGGAACTGCATTCCCATTCTGAGCTAACTATTTAACTTCAGCATATTCCCACTAGAAAATATACTTCAGTACATTCCCACTACAAATCGCCCATTTCCAATTGACTTTAACAAGATGGTTCTTTCCCTTATAATAATACCTATCATGGTATTTGCATTTCAAAAATTATAATCAAAACCAGAATAAAGGTCAACATGATCAATAGTAGGCACCTAAGATGTAGTTTATTACAAAGGAAATAAACAGAACCAAGTCTGCAAAAAAGCTAATTCAATATTAATATGATCTAAACGATCTATTTTGGACAATATTGAAATATAATTTGGAATTGAGGATGAGACATCTTTTGTAAGAATATTTCAAATTTTAATATACAATTTAACAAATTTTAAGTTAAAAATAAAAAAAATGGGATTTTTCTTGGGAAAACCGGATATTTCATGATATATATATATATTTTAAATGACAACATTTTTTATATCTAATTCCTGTTGATGGATCAGATCCTCCAAGCCAAATCTGTATAAGAATTGGTAGAAAGAGTTGTAGAATAAGGAGAGAAAGAGAAAAGTCACAGTGGAGACAGATTAGCATGATAATTGATTTCACCGTTGCATACCAAATTTCATACAAGACCTGGGATTCTGCAGGTCTTTGCCAGAACTCAAATTAGAAAGCATCTACTCAGAAAGCATCCACTCTAATTTTTCATATTTTTCTTGTTCTAAATTTTTAAGAAGCTATTTCGTATTATCTGTTGTCAACCTATTGTGCAGGCCAATCTAGATATATACTCAGTTTGCTCTATTGTTATGGTTTTATTTTTTTCTCATTCTGCTAGGAAAAGTGAGAGATTCTCAAGCTATCAGAACAGATTCTGACATTGGGCCAAAAGTTACCAAAATGACCATATCTGGAAAGAAACAAGCTACTGGCTTTGAAGTCCCATGGTAAGCCCTTACTCCTTCATCTCAAAATACATTTTTGCTACCTCTTCTTTCCAAATAGTGAACCTCTATTGACTTTTGTTTTGTTCTGCTTTTTGATAAAGATTTAATATTATATGTGCCATTGCGTATATATAAATAGCATGGCTTCTTGTTTCACTTGTTTAAGCTTACATAAAAGGCATTTTGCATTTGTGATTTTTTTTAAGAAAAAAACTTTCACTCTGCATATTGTAGGTAGAACCACAATGTCGTTTTAAACTATCTTTCTGTAGATTGCCAGATTATTCTGAAGTGAATTCAGATTAAAGAGTTGTAAATTAAATTCTTGGCCAGATAATTTATGTGAAATGCAATCAATTCAGAAAAGAGAAGGAAGACATTTGGGTCATTCTTAAGATGCCCATGTTCTATACCGCATTGTATAACGTATGTTCTCTGTATGCCTTCCAACTGACTGATCATGGACCAGTATCTACTACATCTTATTTAATATGTTCTATTTTCTTGTAGAAATGATATTCCATCTACATGCAGTATGTTGTTTAAGAATTTGATAAATAACCTGTGCATTCTGAGTCTCTAGTGGTGGTGTGTTTACAAATGGAGAAAATGTGTATTGTTCTTGGCATGGGAGAAACATCTTGTGGCTTGAAGTTCAGCTGAACAGTTTCAGGCAAGGTTGTAGTGTAGTTGAAAAGAATCCTGGAACATTTTGGCTGTTCCAAATGTTAGTTAAAATGAACATGAAAGAGTCTAATAGAATAAGTAAGGCAGGACTGGTGCACCTCACCCCTTTCTTCTCTGTGTGCACGTGCTTTTCTGATCTTTTTTCTTCTTTCTCCCCCTTCCTTCCATTTAGTTTCTTGCTGCCATTGCTGCCTGTTCTATTGAGTTCTGTTCTGCACATAATCCAGTCTTTGCTATTTGGATAGTAAAATAGAGAGTTACATATAATAGTTAAATGTAACTTTAAATTAAAGGTCATCATGAAAGAAAGACAAAATGTTTAGTGAAGAGAAAGTTCTAATACACCAACAAAAGTCTCCTTGTATTCAATACCAGCAGGTAGTATAGAAGGAAGGAAAACTGAGTATACTTTAAAGGCCTCATTGACAGAAACAATTGGGTAGAAAAATGAATTTCTGCCAGAATAAAAAGAAAAAAGAAAATAAAGGAAAAAAGCTCTAGGATTTCTTAATGTATCATATGTGAAAAAAATGCCATCGATTGCTAATTCCTACTATAGGTCTGAAGGTCATTGGGTTCCTGCTTCACGAAAATTATCACCATTTCATATTTAGACTAGTTAATTGAAGATATGTTGCACATTTTTCTCTGCTGGAAACTTGCTTTCTCTATTGGTTCCCTATACCAGAATACAAGACTAAATGAAGCTTAGTTATTCTATAGGTATTTGAAATTCACATTCTTAAATCAGAATATATAACCAGACTAATTTAACACAGAAAATGTGTGCCCCAGAGGTTCAAATTAAGAGATCCTGAATATGTGTTCTTGTTTCCTAAATTTAAAACCTGGATTAAGATATTTTCATGATAATGTAAGACAAAAGTAAACCAATTCCTAATGAGGCAGATTTTTAGCTTTTAAGCATGATATGAGATTTTTATATTTCTATCCATAATTGGTATTCACAATAAGTGTGTGCTGCCTTATTATTATGATTCCACTATAGCACACATATTTTCTAAAGTGTCCCACCATATATACTGAAATGACATACATTGTCATTTCAAGTTTGAAACAACAATACATTTTAGAATTGCCTCTTGCCCCATACCTTGGAATAAGAAATATCTGGTTGAGATGAACGAGGACTCCCTGTGAGCTGTCCCCACAAGGCTTGTCCCTTTAGAAGCAGCTCTTTATAACTTGTTACAGCAGCATAATTAATGCATGGCATGCTGTTTATCTTTCCTAAGACTGCATCTCAAGGCAAGAAACTTAGTAGGGTAAATGGAGGAAGAGGGCTGTCAAATAATAATTTAGCATGGTTAGAATTATTTTGTATGCTATCTGAATGTTTTTTGTAGCGGCAAGAGGAAAACGCCCACATAATTCTGCATCTTATTTGAAGCTTAGTAAAGTAATAATTAATATACTTTTTCACCATAAATCTATATATAGAAGAGGCATTTTTTCTTCCATTTGAGATTGTAAATACATATATAGATAATTTTATTTTGATCTGTAGTCTTTTGAAATGTGCATTTTCACATTCATTCTCTGCTTTTTGTAGTGCAACTGTAGAAGAGAATGGACATAATACCTTTATGCCACAAAAAGGATTCTCTGCTGGAGATACCATTGCAAATATGGGAATAGCTGAGATATTACCTAAATCAACTTTTCCCTCTCAGACCATTCAAGCATCAGAAGACTCATCAGTGGTACAAACTTCTATGAAAAAGTCTGGAAAATCCAAACAACAATTAGATATAAAAGCTGAGTTGGAGAAGAGACAAGGAGGAAAACATTTGCTTAACCTTGTAGTAATAGGTATATTTATTTTGGTGCAAAAATGAAAAATATGTATAGTTCCTCTTTTTAGTTACGGGCATAGAATGTCTTCTAAAATAAATTAATCAGTGATAATGTGGTGTTTCTTTTTAGGACATGTTGATGCAGGAAAAAGTACTTTAATGGGTCATTTGTTATATCTTCTGGGTAATGTGAACAAGCGAACAATGCACAAATACGAGCAAGAGTCAAAGAAAGCTGGAAAAGCATCATTTGCTTATGCATGGGTTTTAGATGAAACAGGGGAAGAGAGAGAAAGGTGAGAAAACTACCCTTTTACATGAAAATTGGCTGTGGTAAAAGCAAAGTTGTTTTTGAGGTTTCTGTGTACCGTGTACTCAGAACATATATATAATCATATGTGATTATACTATCTAATTCTGATATAAAGCTATGGTTTTTACAAGAAACTCACTACACATAATTTTAGAGTAGTATTTCTGCCTCCAGGAAATTTTATTTCACTGAGAGACCCCAAAGATGGTTCCAAATACAATTAGAAAATATATTATTATTCGGCTATTTGTACCAGATTACTTCTGGAATTATTTGAATCTCCATTGCAGAATTAGAAATGAATTGTAGGAAGTGATAGATGGGTTAAAACTCCCTTGGGTGGTGGTAAACTTGTTCATATAATGTAACATGTAGACTAAAATGGCAGATCAATGCATATTTATTCATATCACAATTATAATTGTTTTTTTGATATAATATGCTCTTACCCCTAACCACGATCACTTATTGCACCAACTTTCCGAACTTACAATACAGAAGCCTGATATGGCAGATGAGATTCTGCCAAAATGTTGCTACAACTTTAAAAGCACAACAATGACGGAAAATACCTGAACAAAGCTGAATGACACACACACACACACACACACACACACACACACATATATATATATATATATATATATATATATATATATATATATATATATATATATATTATGTATATTATGATATATATGTATGTATGTATGTATGTATGTATATATATATATATATATATATATATATATATATATATATATATATAAATAAATAAAATATTACTCTCCTGTTTTAACTCTCACATTCTGTGGGATATTTTTGACACTAGTTGATCAAGAAGATGTGAATATATGAAAGACTAGAAACCTCTTATGGACTTTTTTTGCTGAAAATGAGAAAAAATGAACTGGTGATTTATAGATTTAAAAGGGCTGAATATGGGAAGCAGTATGTTGATGTGTAACTGTAAAGAAGGACGCGAGATACCAAGATTAAAATTTGCTTCTTTATATTTTATTTCTTTGCTTTCTGTATTACTTTTCATATTTTTCCTATTTTTTTCCTTCTTTAAATCTTTATATCATTTCATTTTATTTCTGTGAAAATCTATAATAAAAATTATATATAGAAAAAGGAGATAGGATATACAGATTGATTTTGAATATTATTATAAATGATCCATTGTTTACCTGTTCATTATTTGTAGGGGAGTGACAATGGATGTAGGTATGACCAAATTTGAGACAAAAACAAAAATTATTACACTCATGGATGCTCCTGGCCATAAAGACTTCATTCCAAATATGATCACAGGAGCTGCCCAGGTAATGCCTTTCCTAGTATACATAAGGCACTTTTAGATTTAATTGGAGTATTCACTGGCAGTTTGACTTCCCCATATTATATATATTACATCATGGATGCAAATTATATTGTGACAATCAGTGGAAAGAAATTATTCTTAAAACATTATTACTTTACTGGGGACAGTTTAAAATGTTATTTTTGCACATTATAATTCTATCAACAAAATGAGAAATGTTGTGGTGTTTCATTTGAAGTGATTTAAGGAAGCCTTCAGTATCTTTATGATAAGACAACAATAAGAAAAAGGGAAAAGCATTTTAGATGTATCTAGTCTTTGTAAGATTAACCTTTACCCAAGAAATACAACTAATCAAGTGGTTTTCCTTAGGCTGATGTGGCTGTATTAGTGGTGGATGCCAGCAGAGGGGAATTTGAAGCTGGTTTTGAGACTGGTGGACAGACACGAGAACATGGTCTTTTAGTTCGATCATTGGGAGTAACACAGCTAGCAGTTGCAGTCAATAAAATGGATCAGGTATTGCCTTGATATATTTTTTTTGAAAACATCTTTTATAAATATAAATAAGCTTATTTTATCAATATGCATGAAGATAACAGAGAGAGGAAGAGAAAGATTTTAGATAATATTCACTTTGAAGTTAATCTCTAGTATATTTTGAATAAAAGATAGCTAAAACCTAAAATAGAAGAAAACGGTGTAAGCAGCATATATTAATAAAGTTTTTGCTTGCGTTTCCTGTTAAATGATAGATTAGCCACACTGATGCTAGCCTGTTAATTTCTTCAGTATGCCTAGTTTTTTGCTTCATTATATTATTATTAATCCAATACTTTAAAATTAAGAATTAAAATTTAATTCTTAAATTTTGTTTTGTTACGAGACATTGCCTGATATAATTAACCTCGTAGGATATTGTAATCATTCCTTAAAAAATGTTAAGTCCACTTCACATGCATTTTTAATTGAACTGGCATTTGAATACATTTTAAAATGTTAACAGATCACATTTTCTACTACATTGCCATCTTAACCTGATAAAGGAAAGCAGCAAGGAGTACAATGATAGTGATATTTCTTGGTTGATAAAATATAATTTTCATTTGTACTGGAGTAGTGTCCAAATATGTTACTATTCCTCAGCAAAGTATTATGTTTATATTATAGGTCAATTGGCAACAGGAACGATTTCAGGAAATTGTGAATAAACTTGGACAATTCCTTAAGCAAGCTGGCTTTAAGGTAAACAAAAGGTTATAAAATAAAAAAATAAAAATAAACGCTTTCAGTAAAACACGGAGTACAAAAAATAAAAATGTAAATACATGCAATATCATTTAAGAATTCTTAGCTAACAGTTATGGAACCTGATAAAAAAGTGTCAGTTTGATCTAGTGGTTAAGACATCAAGGCTAGAAATGTAGAGACTATGAGTTCTAATCCTGCCTTAGGCATGAAAGCCAACTGGATGACTTTGGGCCACTCACTCTCTCCCAGCCCAAACCACCTCACAGAGTTGTTGCTGTGAGGGAAATAGAGAGGAAGGTATGTTCACTGCCTTGAATTATTTTTAAAAATAATAAAGGTGGGGTACAAATATAAACAAACAAACAAATGCCCAGGGAGGTTCTTAATGGGAGAAGTGTCCCCTTAGATAGATAAGTCTGATTCATCAGGTCTTTAAAGGTCAGTACCAGCACCTTAGATTGTGTCTGATAAGCAAGTGGAGGAATCACAATCCTGGTATTTTGTAGTAGGTAGCAGTAACTGTTACATTTTGTATGATTTGAGGCATGTATCCCTTTCAAGGGTGCAAAATGTCTTGTAGTCAAAATGGGATATATAGCCAAGGCATGGATTGGATAACCAAATCAGGAATGGTTGTAGTTGCTTCCCTGGCTATAATTGTTAAAAATTACTTCTCACTACAGCAAGCACTTGGGAATTTAATGACTGTTGAGGATTTAATTTATTAATTAACATAGCCACTCATCTCACCTATGTGACTCTAGGCAGAGTACAATAAACAGTCAGATAAAACAGTGGTACAACAAGAATATAACACAATAGTTAAAATTTAGAACAGCTTAAAACCCAGATATAAGTAAGACTGTGGAAGAATGGATCAGCATCCTACATCTGACTTGTGGGCTCGCTAATTCCTGAGATCCCCAAGTTAGTTGAAACAACCAAGGTCTGAGGGATTTCCTAAATGCCAAGAGGGTTGATGCTAACCACATCTCAGGGAGATGTTCCATAGGATCAAGGAACACGCTTAAACTACTGACTTCCTTTTCTAGAATGAATACAAGCTCATCGAAAACAGATTTAATTGTACTACTTACCAAGAGTACTACCTGTATTATCTGGATTTAATTTCATCCCATTCTTTCCCTTCTGGCCTCTAAAGTGACTTAAACCATTTCAAGAGTATTGATTACTTCATTGGGGTTTGATAGCAAGGAGCAGTAGAATTATGTATCACCACTGTATTAACCTCTCCCAGTGGTTTTGTGTAGATAATAAATAGTTGGTGGGGCAAGATGAAGCCTAGGGGCACTGTGGGACAACAAAGGATTGGTATTCCCAGATCACCTTCTGGACATGTCCTAATATGAAAGATCAGAGCAACTACAAATCAGTGCCTTCAAAATCAGATAGTTGTAAAAGGTATAATGACTGAGTGTACTGAAAGTTGCCATGATGCCTTTGAGAACAGGGTGGACTATACTCCTAATTCATTTCCCAGCATGGATTGTGCCTTATGTTTATAATCTATGGTGGCTGCATGATCCAAAGAAAAGTTGTATTAGCTTTCAAAAATTGCCTCAAATCACCTTTCACAAACTGAATCAGTCAGGACAAAAATGCCTTTGGTACAAGTACACAAATGATAATGCTTGAACTTTAATATGACCCTATTAACAATGCCAGGGACGGTGATTTGAATGATTTCTACAGCTCTATTGCTTTTTAAAATGGTCTTAGTTGTGTCTGAATTTTAAACTTTATCAGGTAACTTTATTATATGAAGTTTTAAAAAAACTTTCCCAGAAAAACAATTATTCTTAATTTGAATTTCAGAGGCTTGCATTTAATAATATAGAGTTAATTATTGAATTTGCATTGCAAAATAAACATTTAATTCCACCAGGAATCAGATGTAGCTTACATCCCTACCAGTGGACTTGGAGGTGAAAATCTTGTCACAAAAAGTCAAACAAGTGAATTGGCAAAATGGTACACAGGAAAATGCTTGCTGGAACAAATTGGTAAGTCTATACATCTTTGAAGATTGGAAAGTGTTGCAAACATAATACCAATAAGCCATATTACACTCCAAGTAAAATATATGTCTGTTAACACAATATATATTGATTTATTGATTTATTTACAGATTCTTTCAAGCCACCTCAAAGATCAGTTGATAAACCATTCAGATTATGTGTATCAGATGTTTTTAAAGGTATGTAGTAAAGTCTTCCCAAATGGATTTACAAAAGAAGTTTATTAAAGTTTGGATAAATCTTGTATGAAGGGACAAAAAAGAATGAAAAAACAAGTTGTATATTACTTGAACGGACTAAAATTGTAGAAGTAAAAGGAAGGAATATAAAATTGGTTTATTTGATCAAGGTTAAAATAGATATGTTAGTTGTGGTAACCCTTAATGGACTTTGGCTAACACCTGAATTGCAATGGAACTTATGGATTTCTTTATAGATAAGAGGAGGTGAAATATTATCAAAATTCTTTATTCTTTATACTTTAATATATTTCCTTCCTTCCTTCCTTCCTTCCTTCCTTCCTTCCTTCCTTCCTTCCTTCCTTCCTTCCTTCCTTCCTTCCTTCCTTCCTATATTTCAATTTGTATTATGTTTTACTATTGCAATTATAATCTTTAATAAAAATATTTTTAAAAGTCTCACCAAATGTATTTTTGTAAACAATTTACTGGAGTTATGTAAAGTATCTGAAATAAATGTTTCACAAAAAGCATGTTAGAAAGTGCTTCTCTTTAAACATTTAAGCAATAACATTTTTTGCAAGATTTGTGCAGGTATTTCAAAATCTGTCTGTGATTATCTGTTCATGGAAGCACAGAGTGTTCCCTGGAATGTTCTACTCATACAGAGATATATTTTATACATTCCTAGAGACATCTGAGGATAACTTTCAAATCAGCTGTCACACTTTACAAAGGACATATTTTTTCTAATTCTGGGCTGATCGTTTAACCAGCAGGCATGCAACCCAGCTCTCTTTATAAAACTCAAGTTTTTCTTTTTGAATAGCTAATCCCTAAAACTTTCTAAGAACAATAAGTGGGGTAGTTGTTTTGGTGTTTGTGATAGCAGCACAACGTTATTTGCACACTATAAAAATGCCATGTACCTATTAGCAATTTTTGGGAATGATACTACAAAGTATTCTTTCTGTGCATGAGAGAGTTGATGGACAAATGAAAGAGCAGGTGAACTAAAATACATTCCTGTCTTATTCCTGTTCTTGCTACTGTTTAAGGTCAAAGGAAGATTCATGTGAAGCTAATTATAGCACCTTTTCATATTCTAAAATCTCATTATGTTTTATGTATACTGTTAGTGCTTATAAGTATGAAACAATTTTTGTATGGTACACCTTTGAATTTTTTTTCCTCAAACAATTTCACTATGCATAGAAAACAAACATATGTAACAGTAATTTGGATCTTGTGTTAATTCAACAAGATTATTTCAGAGAGCTTTGGGTTGTGATGGCAGACGAGACCAGAATCTCTGTTGCCAAATGATGCAATTCCAAAGTGCAGCATCACATCAGCTAGCAACAGCATCAGCTAGCAACAGCAATTCCAGCAGTCCTCATTGCTGTTGTAACCTGAGGACTCTGTGTCCTCATTTAAGTGAGGATCTCATGTGATCATGATTTCCTGCAGGTTTCTCCATTTACTTTGTGTGTGGGAAGCCTGCAGGAAAATCCTAATCATGGACTGGATGATGATCATGTGACTGCAGGGAGCTGTGATGGCTGGAACTCTGAGAAATGGTCATAAGTACCGTTCGTTCCGCACCATCGTAACTTTGAGTGGTTGCTAAACAAATGGTCATAACCCAGGAAGTGCTTCTATGAACATGATAAACCAGACTTGAAGAAATGAATAGCACTGTGAGTAGACTGGAAGCAGAAATTCCAGCATAGTAACTTTATTTTAAATTTGTTTACAATGTGTCAAATTGTTTATGAATTGTTAAAGAAAATTTGTGATCCTGGCTGAAAGTAAATAATTTAGGTGTGTAGTATTGGGGACCAAAGAGTCAGCATTAACTTCTGTGAGTAACACAGGCCCTTGCATTTTTCTTGGCAAGATTTTGGCAATGGTTTGCCATTGCCTGCTTTTCATTCCTGAAAGAGAATGACTGGCCCAAGGTTACCCAGCTGACTTCGTGCCTAAGGTGGAATTAGAACTCCCAATCTCTTGTTTATATCTAGCCTGAATGATGCATTAACCACTGCATCAAATTGGTTCTCAGAAGGCAAAGGGAAAGTTTTATTATTTTATTTTTTATTATTGAAAGTTTGAGATAAAATAAAACAGAACAGAACAACCTACAATGAATCTCATCCTCTTCAGAGCCAGTAAACATAAATTGAAACAATGGAAGGAGGAGGGGGAGAGAAACACATACAGCTAAGAACACGGAAAAGATTTCTGTAATCGGTGTTCAGTTTTCATTATAAAGCCAGTCTAATTAATTTTGCAGTTTTATTCTTTTGAAAACTAGACCTTTACTGGTCTGAGTTTAAATCAATAGTGTTACTTTATCTTCAGTTAATTTTCTCAAACAAATATTTTTTGTCCTAGATCAAGGATCAGGATTCTGTGTGACAGGTAAAATTGAAGCAGGATATGTCCAAGTTGGGGAACGACTCCTTGTCATGCCTCCTAATGAAACTTGCACTGTGAAAGGTATGGATATGGATTGAAGATTTTTTTTCCCTTGGATCACACAATAAACAGTTTCAGAAATTGGCAACTAAAATTATGAAAAGCAAAACCTTATAAATAATTGACTGATGGCTACAATTGGAATTTGAATTTCTGTCACTAAGCGGTGTGGTCATAAAGCAAGACATCATGTGACTACATCACTTAGTGACAACAATCCTGGCAGTCCCAGTTGCTATCATTAACAGAGAACTGAGGGTTGTTAAGTGAATATGCACCCCAAGCCATCCTGAGCTTGGTCCCTCCAGCTCTGCACTCTTCCTTGTTGGGTGGCGGGAAGCTCCAGAGTCATATGGCACTGGGGCTGCTTGTCATCCCTCACTCTCCTGCACTTGGAGACCCCCGCTGCCCTGTGCTTCACTGTCCCATATGGCCTTTTCTGTGTTTTTGCTCCTGTTGCTGTTGATGCACGATTGGTCTAATATTTAAACTCTTCTTAGATGGGTCTAGAAATTTTATAATGACATATAAAGGAAATAAATATTTTTATGGTTATATGTATTCAAAGTATAAATCATGCTCGCTAATCCTTTGGTTTGGTTTCCATGTTGTTTTTTCCCTCTGAGATACATAGGTTCTGCATTTGTATTTTTTGTATTTTTTACATTATAAACTTAGTGTTCTAATTATTGGACAGAAATGTTTTGGATAGGAATGTTTAAATGATACACATGATACTAGAATGAAGCATAACATGTTATAATTCAGTTATCCATTAATAAATGTGCAAGAGGAAAAACAGAGGTTTGTATACTGAATTACTGGTATGCATAAAATAAATTAATTTAAATTCAGAAGACATTGAGTTAGATCTGCTTGATTTTTGGTGTCATATCCAAAGTTTATTCAGAAAGAAAGAAAAAGAAAGAAAAAATGATCTAAATATTTCTATATGAGTTTTCATATTTGCGTTTGATTATCTGTATATCACAGAAATTCATGATTCTTTTAAAATAATGTAGGGGGTTTTAGAATACAGTTTTGTGGCCTGCATTATACACACGTACATGTGAAAAGACACACAGGCATGTTTTCACTTATTTGTGGAAAAATGAAAGCAGATAACTCAGTCTAAAAAGCCGGGACAGGACACTTGTTGTATAGTTATCTCTGTGTTGCGTGACACCAATAAAAAACCTAGTGCTGTGACTTGCAGAAAACCATGAATAAACAAAATATTTATAGATAATAGAGGTACCTGAAAATAAAATGTTTCTCTGATTTTAGTCAACAGGCTTTACTATCACTGCATTCATACTGAAAACTGAGGAATAGCAGTTGATGCAGCAGAATTGCAGAAACAGTTCTTTGTAGCTGTTAAACCAAAGTAGTTCACTATTTAGTACTGGTTTTACTCATTTCTAGGAATTGCTCTACATGAGCAGCCAGTGGATTGGGCTGCAGCTGGAGATCACATTAGTCTCACTTTGACTGGCATGGATATCATCAAAATCAAGTGAGTGCACAAGGGAGTTTGACTAAGCAACCGTTTATATTTAACATAACCTCTTATAACCGTTGTGCCTGATCATGAATGATTTACCAGATGCAGAAGAAGTATGTGGGAAGTTTACCTGCTTCTTTCCACTCATAATGGTGCAGATTCACTAACTCCTGCAAAATGCAGTTTGAACTTGGCAGTGTTCTAATTAGATTCTGCCAGTTGTTTGACTAAAAAAAGAAATGAGAGATACTTCACAATTCCCTACAGTATTCATCTTAATCTGCAGGCAACGGTATTTAAAGTACTCAAAAATACTTACGTAAAACTGGTGTTTAAATTCTTTGCTGCTGAATAACAGTTAATTGGAAATTACAGGCAGACTTAATTTGATAAGGAATAGAAACATGACACTGCTATTGACTGAAATAAGAGAAGGAGAACTGTGTATGTCTGTGATGAGGCATTTCAACAAAATTTTGAGTGAAACACTCCCTCAGAGGTGCTTTGTAATGCAGCAGGGCCACCTCGCTTCGAAGAAATAGAGAACAAGCCGTGGAAGACCCGCTACATTTTGGCAAACTTTGTAGAAGAGGTCACTCTTTCAAAACATTGGACAGGTGCAGGAGCTGATATCCTACTCTGATTCCTGCAGACCTCTTGTCAAAAAGTTTGGGAGACTGGTCTGGATGAGGTGAGCTGCTTTGACAAAGTGGTATGGGGTGTGTGCTGAGCTCCATATCTGGTACAGCTTGAATTGTGGTAAACCATGATAGAGAATGTTTCTCTGCATGCCATACCGTGTCCTCATGTCATGCAGTCACCTGGTAGGAAAGAGTCAGGGGCTTTAAGATAATGCAAAATGCTCGAAGTTTCTACTTTGCTTCAACAGATTCTCATTGTTTCTGCAGTGGGAATCTCTTCATCAAAATTTAATCCACGGCATGTTTTAAAGAGTTCAATGGTGTTTTTGCATTCTAGTATAGGCAATGTGGTTTGCGATCCATTTTTGTAAGTAAAACACATTTTGTGCAGCTGCACATTTTCATTCTTATCTGCATTCTCTCTCTTGGTTAATGTGTTTTTTTCTGTAATAATTATGAACTTAAGGGCACCCTTTGGTTCAGTGTGGTAGACTTCAGAGGAAACTACTACCACATCAATTGATGTGATCATGTGACCTCCTCATTAGCCTGGTGTCATGGCATCACCACTCAAATACAGGTAGTCCTTGCTTATTGACCTCCTCATTTAGCAAATATTCAAAATTACAATAGTTTGTTGTAGTTGTCATTTTCTGTTTGTATGGAAATTAATCAAGGAGAGAAGCAACCTAGAATTAAGGAGAGATTTCCTGAAGTTACAACCATTAATCAGTGGAACAACTTGTCTCCAGAAGCTGTGAATGCTCCAACACTGGAAGTTTTTAAGAAGGAATGGGACAAACATTTGTCTAAGCTCTTTTCCTGAGCAGTGGGACAGCAGGTTTCCTGATCAGGGAGTTGAACTAGAAGACCTCAAAGGTCCCTTCCAATTCTGTTATTCTGAAGTACAGTATATATGTTTAGTGATCATGGCACTTAGCAGCAGAGTTGAATGTCCCAATTGTGGTTACCACATAAGAACTACCTGTAAAGTGCAATTGCAAAGGCAAAATAACTGAACTTACCCTTTTCCAAAAGAGTAAAACGAGAATACATTCTTGCCCCACTATTTAATTTATATATTAATGATTGACAATTTTGCTAAGACAAAATTTCATCCCCCCTTTCTTGCTCAACACTTTATCCCTGTTCTTCTGTAAGCTGATCATGTGGCCATTCTGTATATAACACATGTGCCAATGTCTTTAAACCTTGTTATATTATTGCTTCAGGGAGCACTTTGAAATTAATTATTCTAAAGCAAATGTTAATGTTGACAGAGGGCAGTAGGAAGGGAAGATTCTTCCAACCTTGTTTTTTGTCATGGCCCATAAACCTGGTCTAGCTGATTTATGTTATGGCATGTCATGGTATCATTAAAAATACACAGAGAGTCATTATCAGTATATATTTCATGTGTTACTCTGTTGTCTCTTGCAGTGTTGGTTGTATATTTTGCTGTCCCAAGGAGCCAATTAAAACCTGCACACGCTTCAGAGCTCGTGTTCTTATCTTTAATATTGAAATACCCATCACCAAAGGATTTCCTGTAAGTGTAGCATTTTTAAGGAATTTCATTTATATTTTTAAGTATTATTTTCCTCAGCCTTTTTAAATAGACTCACGGGGCCAAAAGAATTTTACAGGCCGATGGTTTCTTGCCATTCTCAGCAAAGTAGAGAGATTATAGCATTCTAGGTAAAGATGGGTATACAACTAATCCTCGACTTACAGCAGCAGTTGTAACTGGCTTTTCCATCATTAAGTGATGCAGTCAAAAAGCACAGTGCTTAGCCCTTAGCAAGTCCTGGAGACCTGGTTACTGTCACTAACCAAATCTTACTGTTGTTAGGTGAAACAACTTTCTTCAGGGGGTGTTTGAGGTTGTGAGGGGGGGGGGCTTGTAGAGGTTTCGTGTGAGGGAGGCACAATGAGAGTCAGGGTGAGGGAGGGAGGGGAGTGGGTGTGAGCATGAGAGTGAAGTGCAACGGGGTTGGGAGGATGTGGAGGCCAGGTAAGGCAGGTGGGAAGGCATCAGGGAGAATGTGCAGGGGTGCATGAGGCTAGGAAGGAGGTACAAAGGTGCAAGGGGATGCATGAAAGTGTGAGTGTGGTGAAGCAAGACCCAGGGAGGTTACAAGAATGCCCAAGAGTATGAGGGAGATTTGAGGCTCAGGAAGTGGGTGTGAGAGGCACAATGAGGCTTGGGCAGAGTACACAAGGGGGCATGGGTATGCAAGCAAGGCACAGTGAAGCTCAGAGATACACACAGGTACACAAATAGTGGGGTAGCCATGGCGAGGCTCAGGGTGGATGTGCAGAGATGCACAAGTGAATGGTGTGACATGAGGCTAGAATGGCTGGGGGAGGATGGATAGATGGGGAGCCTTACCTCAGTGACTTGCGACAGTCACGGCCAGCTTCCTCATTGTCTTTCAGAGATAGCTTGCAGGGAAGGTCACAAATGGCGATCACGTGACGGCAGGGTGCTGCAACTGGTCGTAAATGCAAGCTGGTTGCCAAGGGCTCAGATAGCAATCATGTGGCCACAGGGCTGCTGGGATTGCCAGAACTTTAAGGACTGGTCATAACTATCATTTGTTCAGTGCCAACTTAAGTTTATTTGCAGATGGAATGGTTGTAATAATTCAGAGGAGTTTCAAAGTACTGATAAGAGAGAAAATAGGAAAGTGTAACACAGTGGTTCCCAAACTTTTTCGGTCCACCGCCCCCTTGGTGCTACAAACCCATCCTCGGTGCCCCCCACCCAGGGGTGGGATTCAAATTTCTGTGGGCGTGGTCTAATTTGAGGGTGTGGTTTGCTGGTCACATGAATGGGTGGGCATGGCTTGCTGGTCATGTGACTGGGTGGGTGTGGCCAGGTGACTGGCAAACCAAATACAAGTGGGACTCACTTAATGACCGGTTGTTTAGCAAGTGTTCTAATTTATGACTGTCCTCCCCAGAACTACTTAACCAGTTTTTGGAGTTTTGACAGCTTTAGATCAGGGGTCTAAATCCCACCCCTGCCTGTGTGTGTGAGAGAGAGGGAGAGAGAGAGGTTGGATCAGATCTCTCTCTCTCCCACCAACGCCAGACCATCAGTCAAAATTCATATTAGTGGTCTCCAGGATTTAAAATTATGAGTTTGGTAGTCCCTGAGGTCCAAAGGTTTGACGACCCCTGATCCAAAGGGATGAGCCTGAGAGAGGGAAAGAGAGAGAGAAAAGAAAGAGAGAAAGAGAGGAAGAAAATAAAGAGAAAAGGGAAAGAAAGAAAAAGGGACAAAGAAAGAGGGGGGTGGATGGAAGGAAGGGACAGAAAGAAAAAGAAATAAAGAAGGAGGGAGGGAGGGAGGAGAAAGATAATGAGATATTTATTCTAGTCCAATCACCTGCTCCAGCAGGGTTAGAAGGGAGTGTGTGTGTGTGTGTGTGTGTGTGTTCGTGTGTTCTTGTAATTTACCAGCACATTTTGGTTTTGCCTTCTTCAGAATTGGCACTGTAATACATTGGGGAAAAGTAATTATTAGGGTGGAGATCTGGTCCAATGGATCCTGTTTAAAGCCTCAAAAAACTGTGAGAGCTTCCTGATAGTCTTGACCATGTTTCGTCCACAAAACCTTTAATAGAAGCCAAAGAGGTTTCAATGTGCTGGCAAAGATGTTTCAGTGTAGAAAAGGGCCTCAAACTAGGCCTCATTCAATCTGATGCATCAGGTCTCTCTCTCTCTCTCTCTCTCTCTCTCTCTCTCTCTCTCTCTCCCCCTCCCTCCCTCCCTCTCCCCCCCTTCCCTCCCTCCCTCCCTCTCAGACTGGCTTTGCTCTACTTTCCCGATGTGCCTGCGGGGCCGGTGCTTCAAACATGGATGGATGGATGGATGGATAGAGAGAGAGAGACAGACAGACAGGCAGGCAGGTAGGCAGGCAGGCAGGCAGGCAGGCAAACAGACAGACCTTTTGGCTGGATGGACGGACGGACAGACAGACAGAATGCGACAGCGGCGGCACTTTGGGAAAGCGGTGGCAGCGGCTTTTCCCAACGTGCTGCCACATTCGAGGCACCGGTTCTGGAGCATTACTACAGTGAACGGGTGAACCTGCAGGGCTGGCACCTCGAATGCCCCCCTGCCGCCTCTTAGTGTCCCCAAAGGGGCCAGCAGAGGGGGGCTAAGAGGTAGGCCAGCCCTGCAGTTTCACCCATTGACTAGCACTGCTCCGGAGCCGGTGCCTCCAATGCAGAAGCAGTGGCATGTTACATGCCGCCATGGCCACTTTTGACGTGTCACCCCCCTGCCGCCTCTTAGCGCCCTTCTGCTGGCCCCCTTGGGGACGCTAAGAGGTGGCAGGGGGCGTTCGAGCGCCCGGCCCTGCAGGTTCACCCATTGACTATAGCACCGCTCCGGAGCCGGAGCCTCAATGGGTGAACGTGCAGGGCCGGCTGGTGCCTTGAACGCCCCCTGCCGCCTTTTAGCGCCCCTCTGCCAGCCCCCTTGGGGACACTAAGAGGTGGCAGAGGGACGGTGCATTGAACCCTGCCGCAGCGGCACATAACTTGCAACTGCTTCCGCGTTGGAGGCACCGGCTCCGGAGCGGTGCTACAGTCAATGGGTGAACCTGCAGGACCGGCGCCTTGAATGCCCCCCTGCTGCCTCTTAGCGTCCCCAAGGGGGCCAGAGGGGCACTAAGAGGCAGCAGGGGGGCGGCGCATTGAACACGGCCGTGGCAGCACGTAACGTGCCACTGCTTCCTCACTGGAGGTGCCGGCTCTAGAGCAGTGCTAGTCAATGGGTGAACCTGCAGGGCTGGCACCTCAAATGGCCCCCTGCTGCCTCTTATTGCCCCCCTGCCAACCCCCTTGCCTCTTAGCGCCCCCCTAAGGCATCCCACCGCCCACTTTGGGAACCACTGGTATAACATATTGTACAATAAAATGAAAATGTAGAATTGATCAAAGTCTCTCTGTCTTTTTATGTTGTATTCAGAAAACAATTTTTTTCAGGTAAACTTGTATTTTGTCTATTGCAGACAATGATTAAAAATGTCAATTAAAATAAAATTTTCTTTTAGGTGCTCTTACATTTTCAAACTGTAAGTGAACCTGCTACTATTAGAAAATTACTAAGTGTGCTTCATAAAAGTACTGGTGAAGTTGCCAAGAAAAAACCTAAGTAAGTATGTTAAGATAATTTGTTAATATACAAATATCAATGTAATTATTGTAGTTTAAAATCTTTTGAAAATTGAAATCATGAATTGATTAAAACTGGTAGAAATTGAATGTAGGATCAGTGACCATGATATATTTTAAATAATTGCTGTTAACATTAGTGCCTACAGAGTGTTTGATTTATATTGATAGGTGAATGCTGTAGTATAAGTTATATTGGCAGACTGCCTTTTCTGAATTATTGAAAGGGTGTTGCTATATTAATTGTAAATTGTACATTATCATAGATTCTGATTTCAAAGTGAGATGTGATTTGATAAGATTTAAAGATGGTATATTATGATTATCCTTGGGTTGCTTCCAGCTTATAAATTTTCTGGTGTGTGTGGATTTCTGGGAAAAATAAACTTGAAATGAGAGAATCATCAAAATATCATCAGATTAGGCAATTCTTGCTGTTTAGGAAAGGGAAACTATGTTCTTTGCCCAGTTTTAGGTGGAAACTCTACTAAATCTTTTGTTCTGTATATCTGAAAACAAGCATACACAATTGGATGGCCTTTCATAGTAATATAATTTTTAACAAGTACTAATAAGTTTTCCTTTCCTTGTAGGTGTCTGACAAAAGGGCAGAATGCTTTAATAGAACTTCAGACCCAAAGGCCTATTGCCTTGGAGCTTTATAAAGACTTTAAAGAACTTGGGAGATTTATGTTGCGCTATGGAGGATCCACTATAGCAGCAGGTGTAGTTGTGGAGGTATGTTTTTATGAATGCTTTTTATATGCTAGAGGTGTGCTATGTTCCTTCTTGCTTCAGATGCTTTACCATCATCCCAGTGCCAAAGAAGCCCTCCATCAGGGAACTGAATGATACAGACCAGTTGCTCTAACATTTGTAGTTATGAAAGCCTTTGAAAGGCTAGTGCTGTCTCACCTGAAAAACATCACGGATCCACTGTTAGATCCCATACAATTTGCATACCGAGCAAATAGATTGACAGATGATGCTGTTAATATGGCATTACATCCTACAACACCTTGAATCTCCAAATACCTACGCAAGGGTCCTCTTTGTAGACTTTAGTTCAGCATTCAATACCATCATTCCGGACATTCTTCTAACTACCTTAAATCAGCTAGTGGTACCGGACACACTTGTAAGTAGATCATAACCTTCCTAATAGACAGGAACCATCAGGTGAAGCTAGGCAGAACCACATCTGATACCTGTACAATTAGCACAGGGGTCCCCCAAGGCTGTGTGCTTTCTCCACTTCTCTTCTCCCTTTATACCAATGACTGCATCTCAAATGATCCATCTGTTAAAATACTGAATTTTGCAGATGATACAACAGTGATTGGTCTCATTAAGACAATGACGAATCCACAAACAGACGGGAGGTTGTACAACTTGCCTTGCAGTGTGACCGGAAGAAACTGGAACTGAACACACTCAAAACTATCGTCAAGAGTCAAGAATCATAAGGTACAATACTTCATAATAGTCATAGGGTTTAATAAGCAATCAATCATACTAGGAAACAGTCAAGCAACAAGGTTACAGTCATACAGTCATAAGTGGAAGGACAGTGGGGAAGGAAGGATGGGAGAACTATAGAAATGGTGGTAGACTTTAGGAGAAACCCTCCCATACTACCACCTCTTACAATACTAGAAAACACAGTATCAACAGTAGAGACCTTCAAATTTCTAGGTTCTATCATATCAAATGACCTAAGTGGACACCTAACATCAAAAACGTCATTGAGAAAGCACAACAAAGAATGTTCTTTCTGTACCAATTCAGAAAGCTCAAACTGCCCAAGGAGCTGCTGATACAGTTCTATAGAGGAATTATTAAGTCTCATCTGCACCTCTATAACTGTCTGGTTTGGTATTGAAACCCAACAGGACAGACACAGACTTCAGAGGATAATTAGGACTGCAGAAAAAACAATTACTACCCACCTACCTTCAATCGAGGACCTGTATACTGCAAGAGTCAAAAAGAGGGCTGTGAAAATATTTACAGACCCCTCACATCCCGGACATAAACTGTTTTAACTCCTACCCTAAAAATGACGCTATAGAGCACTGCACACCACAACAACTAGACACAAGGACACTTTTCCCCCGAAAGTCATCACTCTGCTAAACAAATAATTCCCTCAACACTATCAAACTATTTACTAAGTCTGCATTACTATTAGTATTACTATTAATCCTCCCATCCTTCCTTTCACCCATGTCCTCCCACTTATGACTGTATGACTGTAACCTTGTTGCTTGTATCCTAACAATTTTTATTGACTGTTTCCTAGTATGATTGATTGCTTATTATACCCTATGACTATTATGAAGTATTGTACCTTATGATTCTTGACTAATGTGTCTTTTCTTTTATGTACACTGGGAGCATATGCACCAAGACAAATTCCTTGTGTGTCCCATCACACTTGGCCAATAAAGAATTCTATAAATGCTAATTATGAAATCATAGGCTATGCCTCTTATTAACCATTTTTTAAATAAACAAACATATATGCACTATTAACATTTGAATAACCAGATCTGACAATGCTAATATAGTTAGTGAAAATATTTTGTTAAACATTTTTAATGAAATATGCATTTCTTTTTAATAAAATATAAACAGTATAGAAATAGTTAGGTTCTTTTCTGTTTTGTCATCTTCCTTTTTTTCTCAAGGCTGGTATTTGCCTAAACTGCTTTATAACCAGGGATTGGTTACCCAGCAGTGTATCTGCTTTTTGCAAGATTTTAAACTATAGATTAGGCTGAATCAATCCACCTTCCTTTAGCTATGTACCTGTTTGCAACTGGGTTGTCTATCTCAGGATGCAAAGGCATGATTAGATATATCTTATGCTTCACTGTTGCCATTTTTAAATTTACTTCAGTGTGTAAGTACACAAGGCTCAGGACCACTTTATGTAGAGAGAGGAACGTAAACTCTTCCTAGAAAAATGCACGCAATGGGTATACATTCCTAATCTTGATCTTTCATTATACTTACCCAAGGAAAATACATCATTTAACTTGATTGTCATTCTGGACTGGGACCTATGGGTATATATGCATTGATATTGAATTTTAAAATATTGAACTTTAATTGATAAGCTTGTTGAGACAAAACTTGAATCCAAGAAGTTGAATATTGCATTTCTATATGCCTGACCAGCTGTAATGATCAGTGGTCTTTGCACTTAATACAACATTAAAGATCCACACTGCATACTTTTATATATATATTTTTGAGGAGTATAACAGAGGTCTTTTTAGAAAAAATGTTCAATTATATTTCTGTTTTATTTTAGATTAAGGAGTGATTTTGTGCCAGGACATCTGCAATCCAGCCAAATGAAATCATACGCTCAAATATACTTCTCTGAGGAATCCATTTGTATCTGTTGAAGGAACAAAGACAATTATGTATTGGCAATTATGTATTGGGTACTCTGCAAACATTTCAAGGTCACTGTTGCTGTAGAACAATTTGCCAGCAAGGAAATACTCATTGCACTTTCTCACTGCACAATTTTCAGCATATTCCCAAACTAAAATGTCATCTCATCAATAGTTCTAGTGGATCGTTTTCCAAAACTGATTGGATGATGTATTAAACAATGTGATTCATCATGCAAAAAAAAAAAGTTACTTCCAGCCTTAAAGTTTGTTTACAATTTATAGGGAGAGCTGATACTTTGCTGCATGGTATTTTATAAATTACACATCAATTGAGCTAAAATATTCGAAGTTTTATACAACTATGTTTTCAAAGAATCCTGTTTCCTTCTGTTTCCAAAAACATTATGTAAAGCTGTACCTACAACTTAATTTCTTTCCATCCTAATTTTATTTAAAAATTGAGTAGATATAGCTTGTCCAATAATGATTAATTTTATTTTTAAAATTGTAGAAGTATAATAAAGTAGTCATCTGAGCATAATAATTTTGGCTTTTTCCATGGTCTTTTATAAATTAAAATCCTGACAAAAAGAATTGCTTGTGATGGAACAAAACATACCATCTACGTGAGTTATCTGATTGTTGTATTTAAAAATAAAGCTGCTATTGCAACTTCCCAAACCTGGTAAAAACAAATAACTTTATAAGGTATAATTTTATATGAGTATGAGAATTGAAGTATGTAATCTTTCTACATAAAAATATATTCGTTGTTACTTAAAGCTTTCTTCATTTCAGTAGAATAGAATAGAATTCTTTATTGGCCAAGTATGACTGGACACACAAGGAATTTGTCTTGGTGCATATGCTGTCAGTGTACATAAAAGAAAAGATACATTTATCAGGAGTCAAGAATCATAAGGTACAACACTTAATGATAGTCATAAGGTACAATAAGCAATCAAATCATAATAGGAAACAGTCAATATAAATCGTAAGGATACAAGTGACAAAGTTACAGTCATACAGTCACAGGTGGGAGGTGATGGGTAATGAGTGATGAGAAGATTAATAGAAATGGTAGTGCAGACTTTGTGAATAGTTTGATAGTGTTGAGGGAATTATTTGTTTAGCAGAGTGATGGCATTCAGGAAAAAACTGTCCTTGTGTCTAGTTGTTCTGGTGTGAAGTGCTCTACATTTAGAGGGAAGGAGTTGAAACAGTTTATGTCCGGGATGTGAGGGGTCTGTAAATATTTTCACAGCCCTCTTTTTGACTCGTGCAGTGTTGTCGAGTTGTGTTGTCGAGGCAGTCGTGTGTTGTCGAGGCAGTCGAGTTGTTTGATCATGAACAACTGAATCATGATGATCTTTATTGGAGTCTAGTCTTGCATTTATACACATTTTTAATTATCCTCCATCGGTTAACTTTGGTTACTGCTTAACTTTACTGTTTTGTACAGTAATCCATACAATTAATTATCTCTAGTTAAAGTCTAACATATGTTTACTTCCTCTCTCTAATCCTCCTTTAGATTAGTGACTTTGTTTACCTGAGTTGTATTTTCTTGGAAACATTCTTTATCTGAGGTTTGCCATCCGAGAACATTCCTGCAATTACAACTTTACATATCCTCATTTTTTATTTTAAATGGAGGATTCAAAGATTTATGAATGTATCACAATTGTAGAGGATTAAGAGAGGGGGAAACAGGACGAAACAATGCGAATAAATTTGGAATACATTGAATAAAACAACAGATTGCAATTAGTACAATAATAATAATTATAGCATAAAAGAAAAACTGTCTGAGCCAAGACCAATCAGGGAGCCAATTGGTTAGCCACTCAAAAGGCGAGTAATGAGCATGGATATTATTTTGAATGTATGATTGTAAACTGGCAAGCTCATCCTCAATAGTTTTATTCAAAGAATGAAAATGTACAGCACATCCACGGCGTCCAACTAACGTACAGAACCCTCCCTGACGGGCTAAAAGATAGTCTATGGCAAAACGCTGCTGTAAGACATCTTGATTTAAGTCTTCTATTTCATGCTGCAAATCACGAATAATAGCAGCGGTAGCATTGATGGATTTTTCAAGTCAGCAGGTGAGACCAAGAATAGATCGTCTGTTTTCTTGAGCAATTATGCCAGGATAAGAGCCTAGAGTAAGGACTCCTGTAACGGCCCCTGCCAATGCACGGCCAAATTTAGAACCAGAAGACAATTGTGTGTCAATAATGACTTCATCCTTACATGTAGGCCCCAGAGAGGAACGCTGCTGTCGAGTTGATGGGAGCGTACCTATTTGAACAGGTAGAGTAAAATAACCTATAGTTGCACATTGATAATTCTGAGTTTGAACATTAGTAGCATATTTATCAAAAAAGAACCACATATTAGGATCCTTAAGCTGCCAACCAGCGCATATCGATCCTGTATTAGATTGATCAGGGGCATTAAAAATAGGAAAATTGTCAGGATACATATCAGGAGCTATATTAATTCCATGCAAAGAAGAATTAAATGTACCTGACAACCAATAGTAGTCAGAATGGTAACTATAATTCCCTAGCTTTTTTAATATGTGCTGAGCAGCATCATAATCAGACCAATTATGAAGCCAAGTGTGTTTAGTGTGACAACAGAAACACAGATCCCTTGTAAATTGACTAACTTTCAAGTAACGCCAATGGACAGGATTCAATTGCATAGGGGGTGTAGAAAATAGCCAGGAGTGTGAAATAGATTGTAGTTGTGAGACAATAAATGTAGAAGACATGATCAAGTTAGGGGTAAAAGAAATTTGACCAAATGCCATTGGGGGCTCATAGTATAAAGTAATATTTGTGCCATGGGTCATAAACATGTATCGGGCATGAAGAACCCACAAATTAGGGTTAAGACGAACCACAGAAGTGTCATTTTGAGCAGAAACACCATTAACCATAAACAAGAAAATACAAAGTCAAATGGTAACAGAGTTAGCAGTAATAATAGCAAAAACAGCAACAAGATTTTCAGGAGTCTGAGGTAATGAGGTCTGTTGCAGTTGTTGAGCTTGATATGTAGTAGATTTAACCTGGCCCCAAGCGATGAGTTGCGGTCGTGTCAACCTTGGAAGACAGACTTCCGTGTTCAGATGAAGATTGAAATCCGGAATCGGGTTGTGAAGGCCCTGATGCCATGCCATGATACGGACGAACACAGCGCGCTGGAAACCACACTGCTTGTCGAGTAGAAGGATCTTCCATAGCGGCGTAACCGTGACCCCAGGTGATCAGCGGTGTAGGGCCTTTCCAGGTTGGATCTGGAGCTTGGCAATACTTTACCAAAGGCCTTGCTAAAGATTCAGTAGTTTGAAAATGCAAATTAACAGGTGAGTCTGCAAGAGAATCTAAAAAGGCTAAATAATTCCAAGTATATAATGCTACAGCAATGAGATTTTGAATCTTTCGCAGATGGTAAAGGCCAGACTCATTTTGTAATTGTTTCTGAAGCAATGCCTTAAAAATACAATGAGCTCACTCAACTATAGCTTGACCCTGAGAGTTGTAAGGAATTCCGTGCACTAAAGTAATATTCCATTTCTGACAAAAGGTTTGAAATTCCTTACTAATATAAGTGGGGCAATTGTCAGTTTTAAAATGAGAAGGCCGACCCATTATAGCAAAAGAGGATAGGCAATGAGAAATAACATCTGAAGTACGTTCATGTTTTGAAGCAGTAACCCAAAGGAAGTGTGAATGAGTGTCAATAGATGTATGAAGATAACAGTATGGCTTAAAGGTTGAAAATTGAGTTACATCCATTTGCCAAATTTGATTAGCTTGGGTTCCTCATGGCTTGACACCTACTGGAAAGGGAACTGCCAGTTGCTGACTATCTGGACAAGCACGGACAATATCCCGGGCTTGAGATAATGAAATTTTAAATAGCTTTGCAAGCAATTTGGCATTTTGATGAAAATAAGAATGACTGGCAACAGGAGCAGCAAACAAAGACGCAACATCCTTTAAGAATTCATCTGCCTTCCGATTTCCTTCAGTCAAGGCATTAGTAAAGGGTGTATGACTTCGAATGTGTTCTACATACAAAGAACGCAAGCGAGTTTCCAAACTATTCTTTAAAGATAAAAACAAGGATAACAAATTCTTATCCAAAGAGAGAGCACAATAAGACAAGGGAAGAGATTGCATAGCTAAATACACATATTGAGTATCAACGATCAAGTTAATAGGTTGATCATTGAACAATCGTAAGGCCAAAATCACAGCAGCCAGCTCAGCACATTGAGCTGAAGTCTGTGTGGCAGTAAATTTAGAATACCATTGTTGTTGAATCTGCCAGACAACCACACCCCTTGTAGGTGATCCATCAGTAAAGACTGTAAGAGCTTTAGAAATAGGATTTCGCACAAAAATGGAAGAAAAGGCTGGATTTAAAGTAGTAGTAAGCACTATTCTAGGATCCTTGGGTAAAGAATACAACAAGTTTCCCACATATTGAGAAAAGGCTATCTGATATGATTCTGAAATCATATAACAAAAACGGGAGTATTCCAAAGACTAGTAGAAGGTTCTATATGATCAGCAGCCAATTGTTCTTGAACCAATTGCAGTGAGTTTTTCCTTTGATAATGGCCATTGTTCCACCCAAACCAGCGTACAACAGAGCCATTTAAGAGGAAGAGCCATCATCAAGAATCAAATGGGCATTAAGAAGAGAAAGGATATCACGGCCCCAAATATTAGTATGAATATCTAGAATGTATGGTTGTAGGAAAAAGGACTTACCAGGAGATGTTGTAACATTAATTTCTTTAACACTCTGCCAAGCGGCTGTAGAACCTCCTATTCCCCACAATGAAGAAACTGTCGTTTTTGGCCACTGTACCGGCCACTGTAAAGAGGAGATGACAGTAACATCCGCTCCAGTATCCAATAACCCTTGAAATGGTTGTTTATTAAGGAAGAGTGTTAACAAAGGACGAGAGGAGTTCAGTTGATGAAGTAAGCCTACAGATAAAGAAGCTGATCCAAAACCTGCAGCCCCACTATTACCTATACCAGGAGATGGAATTTCATGTGGAAGTAGAAGCAATTGAACAACAGAAGAATTACAAGGAAGAACTTGAGGAAGATTCACCCAAATCTGAATCATGAGGTTACCAGTGTAATCTGAATCTATTACCCCAGGCACAACAAAACAGCCCTTTTTGTGTGCAGAAGAATGCAAAATTAAGCCAACTAATCCTGAAGGAAAAGGACCTTTAAACTGAGATGGAACTATTTTAACTTCCATGGGAAATTTAAACCTCTTGAGTGATTAAATCAATCCCAGCGCTACCGGCTGTGGCTGGGGAGGAGTGAGAGAGACTGCTGGAGGAGTCAGAGTGAAGGGAAAGGCACGCTTTGGATTCTGGGTGGGTGCCACACCCATTGGCAAGTTTCCCGACAGAAACCGACATTGACTGGCCCAATGAAATCCCTTTTTACAAATAGGGCACTTCTTAGAAGGACGATTCTGAGGCATAGAAGGTGTAGAATGACAGTCCTTCTGAAAGTGGCCAGGCTTCTTACACTTAAAACAGTTACCAATTGGTCGCTGTCCTTTCTGAATAGCAGCTGCTAACATATGCATTTTATAAGTTTGTGATCCAATATCCTGGCAGACTCGCAGCATATTTGCCAGAGTGTAATGAGCAGTAGCATTTAATGGCTGTAAAGCTCTTTTACAATCTGCATTAGCATTTTCAATAGCTAATTGGCAAAGAAGTTCACCAGCAGCTTCCTGATGATCGAACTGCTGTCTAATTGCTTTGGACAGATGCTCAACAAAGTCAGCATAAAGCTCATTGGCATTCTGTTGAATGTTTGAAAAATTTGCTCTAGGTTCTCCAGCTTGGGGTACCTTAAGAAAAGCATGAAAGGCACATTCAGAAACAATAGTTAATGTAGCTGGAGGAAGAACAACTTGAGTAGGAATTGTACCAAATGGTCCAGAACCAAATAGCTGCTCAACTGTATATGCTCCTCCCTCTCCTAAAGCAGCAGCTTGAGCATGTCTCATATATTCACTCTCCCAAACCACTTATTGCATGGGTGTTAAAATCATGCGAAATATTTGCTTCCAATCTTCAGGGATCATTGTATAACCATTTTTTATTCCTTCTACAAGTCCTCTTGTAAAATTACCACTAATCCCATAGTCTGTAACTGCATTTTTTAACTCTCTTAAGATCTGATAAGTCAGACCCTCCCATTCTGCTACTTGCAGTCCAAGCTGTGGCCCCTGACCAGGACGATATTGTACTGGACAAACAGACAGTAATTCTGCAAGTTCTGTTCCTGAGACAGAGGCATCCCTTTTACAAGTCTCTACCATTTTCTGAAAAGAAGACTGAACAATAGAGTCAGGAGGCTTTTGCCCTGTATCTGCAGGAGCTGAGGGAATTGAAGACATATATTCAGGTGAAGAAGGGGGACAAATGACAGCATTAGTATAACGTGAAGGTATTAAAAGAAAGTTCATTGTGACCAAATTTTTCAATTGCATGCCTACATAAATGCCACACATGCAAAACTTCTATTTTTGCTCGAGGTTCAGTATGCAATGTTTTCCCTATACATTCCCAATCAGTTAATTTTAAAGACCCCTTTTCTGGGTACCATAGGCACTGAGCTGCAATCTCCTGGACCAGCCTTAAGAAATTTTTCTGTGGTACCTCAGTATTATTTTTCTTCAACAAATAGCCTAATTCATCTACATGCTTCCTTTGTTCCTCAGAAAGCGAAGGCCCCATACTTACAGAAACCAAAAGGTTGAAGAAACCACAAAGGGTTGAAGGTGAACCAAATCCTTGCCGGACGAAGTAAGAGGGTCCCTGTTCATGCGCCACTTGTTGTAATGACGAGGCAGTCAAGTTGTTTGATCATGAACAACTGAATCATGATGATCTTTATTGGAGTCTAGTCTTGCATTTATACACATTTTTAAGTATCCTCCATCATTGGTTAACTTTGGTTAGTGCTTAATTTTCATTACTGTTTTGCACAGTAATCCATACAATTAATTATCTCTAGTTAAAGTCTAACATATGTTTACTTCCTCTCGCTAATCCTCCTTTAGATTAGTGACTTTGTTTACTGAGTTGTATTTGCTTGGAAACATTCTTTATCTGAGGTTTGCCATCCGAGATTGGAACGTTCCTGCAATTACAACTCTACAGTGCAGTATACAGGTCCTCGATTGAAGGCAGGTTGGTAGTAATTGTTTTTTCTGCAATCTGTGTCTGTCCTGTTGGGTTTCAGTACCAAACCAGACAGTTATAGAGGTGCAGATGGCAGACTTAATAATTCCTCTGTAGAACTATATCAGCAGCTCCTTGGGCAGTTTGAGCTTTCTGAATTGGTGCAGAAAGAACATTCTTTGTTGTGGTTTTTTGATGACGTTTTTGATGTTAAGTGTTCATTTTAGGTCATGTGATATGATAGAACCTAGAAATTTGAAGGTCTCTACTGTTGATACTGCGTTGTCTAGTATTGTAAGAGGGGGTAGAATGAGATGGTTTCTTCTAAAGACTACCACCATTTCTACAATTTCGAGTGTGTTCAGTTCCAGATTGTTCCAGTTACACCACGAGGCAAGTTGTATAACCTCCCGTCTGTTTGTGGATTCGTCGTTGTCTTAATGAGACCAATCACTGTTGTATCATCTGCAAAATTCAGCATTTTAACAGATGGATCATTTGAGATGCAGTCATTGGTATAAAGGGGGAAGAGAAGTGGAGAAAGCACACAGCCTTGTGGGGGCCCTGTGCTAATTGTACAGGTATCAGATGTGATTCTGCCTAGCTTCACCTGATGGTTCCTGTCTGTTAGGAAGGTTATGATCTACTTACAAGTGTGTTCAGGTATTACTAGTTGGTTTAATTTAGTTAGAAGAATGTCTGGAATGATGGTACTGAATGCTGAACTAAAGTCTACAAAGAGGACCCTTGCATAGGTATTTGGAGATTCAAGGTATTGTAGGGTGTAATGCAGAGCCACATTAACAGCATCATCTGTCAATCTATTTGCTTGGCATGCAAATTGCATAGAATCTAACAGCGGATCCATTATATTTTTCAAGTGGGAAAGCACTAGCCTTTCAAAGATTTTCATAACTACAGATGTTAGAGCAACTGGTCTATAGTCATTCAGTTCCTTGATGAAAGGCTTCTTTGGCACTGGGATGATAGTAGAGCATTTGAAGCAAGAAGGAACATAGCACACCTCTAGTGATCTATTGAAGATTTGGGTGAAGATGGGGGTCAATTGGTCAGCACAGACTTTTAAGCAAGGAGTTATCTTGTCTGGCCCTGGTGTTTTCCTGGCTTTTGTCTATGAAATAGATCTTGCACTTCTTTTTCTGTGATCACCAGAGGTTGTGAACCCAACTGGTTGGGTTGTAGGAGGCTGTTGTTGGTGTGTTTGAGATGGGGTTTGTGGATATAGGTGGCTGTAGTTTCCTTTCAAACTTGCAGTAAAACACATTCAGGTCATCTGCTAGTTGTTGATTTCCCTCTGCCTGGGAAAGAGGTTTGCTGTAGTCAGTGCTGTTTTCCACATGTTTGCTGGTTTATTTGTTGAGAACTGATTCCCTAACTTTTCAGAGTAGCTTCTTTGTGCTGCTCTGATCTTTCTTGTTAATATGTTTCTGGCCTGATTGTATAACATTCTGTCACCTTTTCTGTAGGCTTCCTCTTTGGAACAACCTAGCTGCTTAAGTTTAGCTATGAACCAAGGTTTATTGTTACTATATATTTGCAGGTTCCTTGTTGGTACACATAAGTCTTCACAGAAGCCGACATGATGTTACAGTATCTGTGAGCTCATCTAGGTCTGCAGAGGTATCTTCAAAACCATTCCAATCAGTGCAATCAAGGCAAGCCTGGAGCTTCAGCTTTGCCTCATCAGACCAAGTACTCACTGATTTAATTATTGGTTTCATGATTTTAAGTCTTTGTTTGTAGGAAGGTACAAGGTGAATAATGCAGTGATCAGAGTGTCCCACAGCTGCTTGTGGTAAAGACCTATAAGCATTTTTTACTGTTGTATAGCAATGGTCTAAAGTATTTTTGCCTCTGGTGGGACAATTTACACGCTGGGAATATTTTGGGAGCTCTTTCCTTAGTAGTGCGTATATGTACACCTGTGAGTATGTATGAAGGAGGGAGAAAGCAGGAATAATTAAATAAATATTGGAAATTGGAAATCATTCTGTATCTACTGTAATCAAAGCTTCTAAGTATACTTTATGTCTGCCTTGAACTATAGTAGGTTGCCATTGACACTTCACTTTTATTTTATTTTTCACACTTCATTGATAAATTGCATTATGTCCTAGAAATGCTTGGAAGGAATTAAACAACAACAATAATCTTATCCATTTTTCCTGGGTACAGTTTAGTTTTACCCACACCACATCATGTGTTACAGTGCAATAAACAAGCATAGTAAAAATGAAATAAATCCTCAAAATTACTGCCAGCATTAAGGTTGAAGTGGAATCCTCCCAGAACATTACAAAATGTGACAATGAATTCAAAGTGATTATATTTATAATGTCATTTTTATGAAGCAAATAATACTATATTGATGAAATTATTTCTGCAATGTTTTCATCATAGTACATTTGGCTTAGACTATGGACGAGAGTCAGTTTTTGATCAGCCAAGGAATTGTTGCCACAAGGGGAGGAGTTGAAGCCGGCAAATAAAGAAGTATGCTCTACAAAACCACAAACTTAGAAACAGGGCTTGGAGAGTGCAAACTGAGTTGCAATGACCCCTTCACAGACTCACTTGATTTTGGAGAACTATATCGGAGGCCAGTTTGTGCCATGTTCCTCATATCTAGATTCTTATGATCCATCAATTGGTGAAGTATATTGCAAAGTACCCGATAGCGGCAGGGAAGAGGTGAGTTCCTACAGCAATTTATATTCAACTTTTTCATGGTTTTGTAAAGTTGTACAAAAAGATTGCATGAGGTGTTTGTAATAATTGTGAACATAAATTATCCTGAAATATTGGCAGGTTTTAATGTTATATTGAATTATATATTTTTTGCCTATGGGAGATGGTAAGGCTGTATTTCAGCATAATAACACAGTGTCGTATCAGCGGCTATAGCCCTAGATCAGCAGCTCAAAGTTCAATGCCATTTCCTTTGAAATATATCTCTTATGTGGCAGAGTGGGAATTGTGTCAAACTTCAAGGCAAAATGAAAAGAAAAAAAATATTTATAGCTTTCCTTATTGGCTGCTTAATTCCTTCAAGAGGCCCAATCAAAATAATAATTGTATGATCTAATGACTGAGGTTGGAAATAAAATACTATCTACACTTTTACAACTTTAACTTTGACCTTTAGCATTCAATTCCAGTCAATCAAATGTTTGCTTAAGTATAGAAAAATAGTGGTTGAAGTATAACTAGCATTTCTCCCCAAACTTACACTGTGGAGCTTTGTCCTCTTATAACTTATTTTCCTATGCAAACAGAAAATGGACTGTATATTAGATACATAGAAAAAATCATTTAAAGAATAATCTTGATTACTCATTTAATATTGTAGTCAGCAGGACAAGAAAGCGGGCAATTTGATTTTAGGCTTCTTGGGGTATCTGATACATTTCACCCCAGCACTGTATTTAAACTGTATTTAAACTTTGAATCAAATATCAAAGGCAAGATGAGGACAAAGAAAGCAAGACCAGGTCAAGCATAAAATTTGAATTAATTGGAATCCAGTTAAATAATTAAATTGATGTATTATAATTAAATTCATGGTATTGTAAGATAGGGAGGGAGAGATCAGCTTTGGGAAAGGACATGTGCTAGGCATGAATGCAAGCAGGTGTAGCACATTGAATGCTACCATAACCTGCACAGAGAATTTCAGTTACTGATTAGTTTAAAAATGTAAGTCTGTAATAGGGCCTTACTTAAAATGAAAGACATTGTGACAATTTTGCAGAATTCTGCAGGAGCAATAGCTCAACAGTGCTGCCTAGTGGCTGTAGTACTGAATGTTAAATTGGAAAGTAAACAAGGAAAAAATACCAAACGAGAACAAACATTCTCCTTTGGATAATAAAAAAACACAAATACATGTATCTATATGAGTCTATATCTCATTTGGTATGCCTTACCTTCTAATTCAAATACAATTGGCATAACCTGAACAGAGCTGTTCAGTTTCTACCTTTTAACCATCATACATTTAGATCAGTGATGGCAAACCTATGACTTATGTCAAAGGTGACGACGGATCACCACACTTTGGCTGACACACCAGTGTTAACCAACACCCAACAACTATTCTTGACAGCATACCCCACTATCAGTTTTGGAGATTGTGGAGGCCACATGGAATGGGGTGTCTCTCATGGCCTCCTGATCCTCTGAAAGTTATGTGAGAGAGCTATGCTTTTGTGTGGCCTTTAGAGTCTCCAAAAATCATGTGAAAATAGGCCATTCTTTAGTGTGGTTTTTGGAGGCTTCTGAGGCTATGGAAGAGCATTCTCCAAAGCTGCTTCAAGACTAAAGGCCTTATGTGGCCTAGAGCAACCTCAGGTAGGTGGTAGGGACCTGTCAACAAAAAGGAAGCACTGCCTGAAGGTAGGGAATGCACGGTGGCACTGGGCTGTGGAGGTAATCACGCCTTGGGGAACAGAGCGACAGCTTTGTTGAATGGCAGCAGCGGCACTAGGTCTAAAGTTGAAGCTGAGGCCTTTAGGCTCAGTCATCGTACTGTCACTGAGCGTTGCTGTTCAGTGTGGCTTAAATGGGGGGTGGGGGGAGATACAGAATTGTTTCTCTTGTTTGGAGAGGAGCGGGCAATGCCATTAGGGTCCCCTTAGGTATCTTCCAAATTTTTGACATGCCAAGCCCAAAAAGTTCACCATCACTGGTCTAGATCAAGCTTGCCCAGGAGATGGACATTATTCTGTACTGCAATTGATCAGAATGACAAAAATTCTTTCAGCTTATTAATAAGGATTGTTACTGATTTTTACCTAACCCAGGATGACATAGCAGTGAATCTGAATTCTGTTCTCTAAGAAAGCGGCATTTGTTTTCTGCTTTCTCTTCATTTCTGTTAACATCTAGCATCAAACAGGCTTTTGCTCATGCAAACATGTGTTTACCGATTGCATTTTTAAGGTGGAAGCTGCTGTCAAAGCTGCCCAAAATGCTTTCCCAGGATGGTCTGCGAAAAGTCCACAGGAAAGGTCAAAAATAATGAGCAAGCTAGCAGACCTTATTGAGGAAAACCTGGAGTCATTTGCGCAAGCAGAATCAAAAGATCAAGGTAAAGGAGAAAACCTGTTGACTTCTGCTCCTAGCGATAACTGGTTAAGAACATAATAGCAGCTCTCAGCACCAATATCTAATAGGATCAAGAATCCCTTAAACTGAGGCACACCCCAAATTAAATCCATATTTTAAGACAAAGGCAATGCTTTAAGAATTAAGGATATATTTCTTGATAGTGACATAAACCCAACCACCAGTGCTGTCTATAAAGTTACAGCCATTTTATTCAATTGTTTTTTTTCTGTAAGAATATAACCAAAATTCTTAACTGACTTTGTAAATAAGACGGAAATTGGTTTTGCTTTTATTTTTAAACGCGAATGTGAGAAAAAGTCAAATTCCAGTTGGTCTATTTAAACAAGGAATAGGCTAGTTGATTGTGTTGTTCATTTAGGGTCAATGAAAATTAGATGCAGTTCAAATCTAGGTAGTCACATGTTACCCATCCCAGATTTACAAAGAACCCTTTAAGATATGTGACCATTTAGATCTGTTGGATTCCATCTAGTTTCCATTGACCCTAGATGAATTACACAAACAACTTGTCTATTCCTTGTCTGAATGGACAAACTGGAATTTCGCTTTCTCACATTCACATTTAAAGATAAAAACAAAACTACTTTCCTTTTTTATTGATTTATCTGGGTTTGAATCATTGTGTCTTTAGCTATGCATTCGGGTGCTGAATTACAACTGTCATTTCTTTTTGATGAGCTCCTTATATTTAATGTAACTGCAGACAGATACAACATGCTGGGAATAATAAAAATTTCTGCATAGACAAAGGTTATTTTAGGGATGTATCTCCTTGTCTGTATTGATGCAGAATTTTTGTTTGTCTTCTATGTGATAGCAGAGAAACTTAAAATCTAAAGATATATTCTCATGGTCAGAGAGACTTACATGGATTTGCCCATAATACTTTAATATCCTCTTGCTTTTCTTATGTTTTTGAAGTTTTACCTTTGAACATTTAGATTGTCTTCACCCCTCCTTAACAACTAGACACCTTTCATTCTTTGCTTAAAAAAAGTTCTTACAAAAACTATTTAGAACCTGAAACCTGTTGAAGCGATTGGTACATTTCAAAAACATTGCAGCAACATCAGCAAGTGGTATAAAACTATTTGGTAAATATCCTTCTGTTCCAGGAAAAACCATTTCTTTTGCCAGAACAGTGGACATACCCCGAGCAGTATACAATTTTCGCTTTTTTTCATCATCTTTCCTTCATAAGACAACAGAATGTACACAGATGGATCACATGGGCTGCATGCACTATACAGAAAGGTCACCAGTAGGAATTGGTAAGTCTTTGTCAAAGAGGTGCAGGTGGTTTTTCAAAAAAAGAAAAATAATCTTTTTAGGACTAGGATAAAGCTAGTAAATTTAGCTTGAGCCTTATTTTATATACAATTGTTGGGATTAGAATATTTTTCTTGTTGCTTTGAACTATATAGCAGAGATACTCAGTTGCATTTGGCCCACAAAATACAGATATCATTGATACCAAAGTATTATTTTTACTATGATAAAAGGGGAAAAATATTAAATATACGATTGGTGCATAACCTTTATTATCTTAAATGAATGAAATGAAATTAGGTTTCATTCTAGCTTTATATACTAGTTTGAGGAATGTAGTCCTTGGCATGCCATTGAAAGGCTTATGTAATCCGTAGTGAGGACCTCATGTGATTGCAATTCCACTTTCCTGCTGGCTTCCCCACTGACTTTGCTTGTGGGAAGCCAGCCGGGAATATGGAAAATTGCAATCATGTGACAGCATCTCGTTCCAATGTTGTAATCATGAGCCAGGTGCCCAAGTATCCAGGTCATGATTATTTTATTTTATTTATTTATTTGATTTGTCAATCACTTACAAGATAATAGGTATAAGTATAAACATGAGTAAGAATACAGGAAATAGGTACGAATAAATGGGGACAATAGGACAGGGATGGTAGGCATGATGGTGCACTTATGCACGCCCCTTACAGACCTCTTAGGAATGGGATGAGGTCAATAGTTTGAGGTTAAAGGAGTGCGGGTTAGAGGATGTAACAACAGAGTCAAGTAGTGCATTCCAGGCATTGACCACTCTGTTGCTGAAGTTGTACTTTCTGCAATCAAGTTTGGAGTGGTTAAGATTGAGTTCGTATCTGTTGTGTGCTCTGGTATTGTTGCGGTTGAAGCTGAAGTACTCATTGACTTGTAGAACATTGTAGCAGATAATTTTGTGTACTATGCTTAAGTCCAACCATAGGCAGCATAGTTCAAGGTTGTCAAAGCCCAAAATCTCAAGCCTGGTGATATAGGGTCTTCTGTTGCAACCAGAGGAGTGTAGTACTCTTCTCGTGAAATACTTCTAGATTCGCTCAATTGTATTAATGTCCCATATACAGGGCAGATTCCAGACTGATGAGCTGTATTCAAGTATTGGTCTAGCAAAAAATTTGTATGCTCTAATTAGCCATTCAATATTTCTGGAGGAGAAGCTTCGTAAGATTAGATTTATAACTCTTAATGCCTTTTTGGCAGTGCTGTTACAGTGAGTTTTGGCGCTTAGGTCATTTGATATGAGTACACCAAGGTCCTTGACAGAGTGAGGAACGTCAACAAGGTAATATCTGCATAACTTGTATTTGGTGTACTGATTTTTTTTACCAATGTGTAGCACAGAGCATTTGTTGGTCGAGATTTGGAGTTCCCATTTGTTTGACCATTCAGACACATAATTAAGGTCGCTTTGAAGGACAATAGCATTTTTGGTGGTGTTGAATAGTTTTACATCATCCGCAAAGAGGATGCAGTTGCTTATAAGGTGATCGCAAAGGTCATTTATATAGAGTATAAAGAGTGTGGGTCCTAGAACGCTGCCTTGGGGGATACCGCTGTTAACTGGAGCAAGATTTGATATAGCGCTCCCTATTTTTACTATTTGTTGCCTGTTTGACAGGAACGCAGTAATCCACTTATGAAGAGATCCGGAAATGCTGTAAGAGTTTAGTTTTAACAGTAGTTTGTCATGTACCACTGAATGAAAGGCTTTGCAGAAGTCTGTGTGAATTGCATCTATAGCTTTACTCTGGTCAAGTAGAGTAGTCCATGTGTTTTTGCAGTGTAGCAGTTGAAGATTGCAGGACATTTTTTTCCTAAAACCAAATTGTTTTTTGGAGAGTAGGTTGTTTTGACTCTAAGTGGAAGGTGATGAATTGGTTAATGATTGATTCCATGACTTTGCACATGACACAACACAGTGAGATTGGTCTGTAGTTTTCAACCTGGCTGGGATCACCTTTTTTGAAGATAGGGATAACCGTAGCTAAGGACCATAGGTTCAGTAAAGAGCTGGTTTTGAATGATATCTCATATATAATGCTTAGGGGTTCTGCAATGGCAGAGGAGAGCTTTTTTAAGAAGTATGCACATAATGCATCAGGGCCAATAGATAGGGATGGTTTTAAGTTACGTTGTGCCTTTTCTACGTTATCTTCTGTAAAGTCAATATGTAGGAGATCATTAAAGTTAGCTGTGGTACGACTAGGAAATGTGGAGCATGAGCCATTGCTGTTTACAAATACAAAGACTGAACCGAAGAATGTGTTGAAGAGGTTGGCCTTCATGGTTTCATCATTGCAGTCTTTTCCATTTGGTCCTTTTAGGAGTGGGGTAGTTCTTGAGTCTTTAAGCTTGGTGTTTACAACATTGTAGAAGGCGCGGGTGGATTTTGTATGTAGGAGGTTTTCCTCCTGCTTGCAGTAATAATTTGTGCATTCTGCCTTTATCTGTCGACATATGGTGTTGTATTGTTTTTAAAGCCTGCTACCTAGCTAGTTTTGTTTTTACGCCGTAGTGGATTTTTTGATTGAAGTTTCCTTATTGTTATTATTGTTATAATAATTGTTATTATTATGTGACTGTAGAGATGCTGCAATGGCCAGAACTCCAAGGTACTGTTGTAAATCCCTTGTCCAACATGGTCTAACTTTGAATGGTCATTGACTAATGGTCATAACCCTAGACTACGTGTAAGTGGTTCTGAGCTGCAAGTATCCAGATGACCACTAGATGTCATCACTCACTTTTCAGTGTCTTTTTTTTCCTGCGGTTTAGTGATCTTCTGGACTTTTATAGCTCAAATCTGGTAGTTCTCTTCTACTATAAAGCACAGCTTGAAAATTTCCATGCCTTTCTCTAACATAGGCAAGTCCATTATAATTAGCTCACTCATTGGAATATAATTAATTGGCAAGGTGCTAATTCTTTTAATAATGAGCCAAACCTGGTATTGGGGGATAGCCTGCTTTGCTCTGTTAGTTATTATTCAACATTTCCAATTACCCATTTCCTTTGCAGACAGTTTGGTACATAGAATGGGTGCTAAAGCAAGAAAATTCTGCAGCTTATATAGAGCTGTCATGCTCTGTTATCTAACTGGTTATCAAAAGAAGGCCATAGATTTCCTATGTATCAAACTTCTTGTTTAAACAGAATTGTTTCTTTTTCCTATCTTTTTGAAAGCTGGATTAATTAGTCCTTGGAATTTGCCACTTTATTTACTGACCTGGAAAATTGCCCCTGCAGTCATGTGTGGAAATACTGTAATTGCCAAACCGAGTGAAATGACATCTGTCACAGCCTGGATGATGTGCAAACTTCTGAATAAAGCAGGTATGCCAGAAAAGTAGCACCAGTGAAATAATTACAGCACTACAATATTAGTGATTCAGGATACAAGTAGGTAACACTTTGATTTCCCAAAAAGCCTATATATCAAATATGTGATCAATGTAATTGATCAATTCATAGCATGATTTAGAACCTGATTGTAATGAAATATGACAATACATTGAAAAGATATCATATCACAGGCAAGGAAGCTCCATCATATATAACCCTTGTGTACTCAGCCTAAAAATAGTTAGGAACATAGTCATCATTTTCTTCTTTTAATGACACGATAATCCCTCGCAGGGTGGAGTCTGGGCAACAGAATGGAGCTAGCAGAGTGTTTTAATGGCCGGATGCCCTTCCTGTCCCCATTGCAGAGTTTTGTTCAGCAGATATATTCACAGTGTGCCCAAAGAGAGAAACTTCTCCCTCTACCTAGGATTGAACTCCCAGCCTCCTGATTAGGAGGCGAGAGTTCCACCTCTAGGCCACTGCATCACTCTAGTTAGGATCCTAGTATTGTATTAAAATACATATGTTTCTGAGTTGCCACTTAAATGGAATGTACTACATAAGCATAGTGTTTGGTCTGTTTATGTGATTTTCCTCCTCTGCTGCCTACGAGGTTTTCCTCCGGGTGTGATAAATGTCGTGTTCGGAAGTGGGTCCAAAGCTGGAGATGCTCTCGTTTCCCATCCGGTGGTATCTCTGATTTCCTTCACTGGGAGTACACTCACTGGCCAGCAAATCATCCAAAGGTCTGCTTTGTACTGTAAGAAGCTTTCCTTGGAGCTAGGAGGCAAAAACCCGGCAATCGTTTTTGAGGATGCCAACTTGGATCAATGCATTCCAGCCACTGTAAAATCCAGTTTTGCTAACCAGGTATAAACAGATAGTCGCTTGCTCATCCCTCCGCTTACGCAAGCTATGCTTCTGGAGTTTGAGAAACTCTGGGAACTCATGACAGATTTTAATATAAAGATCGAGTATAATATTCTGATTCAGGTGATTCATTGTTTTTTACTTATTGAAATTGGGCAACTAATAAATTCCAATAAATGAGGATGACATTTTAAAAGAAAAAAAACCTGACTTAACGTGGCATCTTCTCTCAGTGAATGTTGTTTATTTATTTAGCATGTGACAAGTGAATGTTGTGATAATCCTTTATAATAATGGATGAGTGAGGTCCATTTTCCTATCAGAATTTGTTTTGGAATAACTCTTTCTTGTTCATATCCTCACTGTTTGCCACTCCAAAGAGACTCCCTGCTGCTATTCTATACAGGACACCCCAAAAGATTCAGCATATCAGATCCAGTATAAGAGAATTCACTCACTTACTTTCCTTGTATGGGTTGCCCGTGTCTTTTGTTACTGTTTCTTGGGACTCCTCATATCCTGGACTGGGTACTAGGAGGGGAAGACAGCTAGTTTTTCTGTAGCCTGCCCACTCTTCCTTGGAAATACCAAGATAAAATATGATTTCTCCTCTTGCCTGTTGGGTATGAAAGAAGTAGTCTTAGAAGGAATAAAACGTCCTACTCAACAGTAGTTCCTCTCCACCCAAATGCTCCTTGTTATTTGGTAAAGAGGGATAGGGATGCGAACAACAAACTATATAAGAGTTTGTTTGGCATAATTGTAAGTCTAAAGGGTTATCAATGTACTGTTCTTACTGAAATCTAAAAAACAAATTCTTCTTTCGGTGAACTAAACAGAGTTTCTGATAATAATATATCTTGTAAAGAACTTAAAAAACTATGCTTCAGTGAAATAATGACTCCTTATTGAATTTCTCTCTCATATTTGTTCGATCTTGCCAGGGTGAAATATGCTTATGTACCAGCAGAATATTTGTTCAGAAGAATATTTCTAAAGAATTTTTGAAAAGGTTTGTGGAAGCTGTTAGAAAATGGAAAGTTGGAAATCCTTCAGATCCCACAACTGATATGGGAGCATTGATAAGTAAAGATCATTTAGCAAAGGTAAACAATTTTGAAAATATTTTTAAATTTACTAAATTAGCGGCAAATATGTGTTCTTCCTCATTTGAGAAAGCATCACAATATATGATGATAGAGATTTTCTTATATCTTGGTAATGATTTTTAGATAAAGAACACATCTTGTTTTAAACACTTGTTAAAACACTTGCTTTAAGTTGTTTCAGGCTCAGGGTATTTCCTAAAGCTTCCCCATCAAAATTATTTAACCATTAAGTAATTTTGCCAGTTGTCAAGTTTCCTTATTTTTTTATTGTGCGCACTTAATAAGTAACAATATGACTCACTAAAACATCTCCTTAGTTATGTCAGATTCACTGTTGGGTGCACACAGTTGGAAACAATCTGATATTTCCTCTTACCAACTCATTTCTCAAATATATTGTCAGCAGAATTGAAGAAGACATTTCAGATTCTTCTTCTCTAGCTTCAAATGTGTCTTAAGATTTTTCTATCTTTCTGAATATAATACAGTATTTAAATAACAATGGTACAACAATCACACAATATTCCAATGATAAAACTGCATCGATATTTTCTTGGTATAAGATGGAATATGTGTTTAAATAAATGAATTAAAGTAAACCAACCTTTAAATGATGAATGTTATTTAAAATAGCATGTAAAACCCAAGAACTTAACTAATACATAATGATCTAAGTTTCATATAGTAAATATGTAGGTGTGAGAGAGTGTATTCATATATTTATTTTATTTTATTTATTTGATTTGTCAATTGCTTACAAGATAATAGATATAAGTATAAACATGAGTAAGAATACAGGAAATAGGTACGAATAAATGGGGACAATAGGACAGGGATGGTAGGCATGATGGTGCACTTATGCATGTCCCTTACAGACCTTTTAGGAATGGGGTGAGGTCAATAGTGGTTAATTTGAGGTTAAAGGAGTGGGGGTTAGAGGATGTAACAACAGAGTCAGGTAGTGCATTCCAGGCATTGACCATTCTGTTGCTGAAGTCGTACTTTCTGCAATCCAGTTTGAAGTGGTTTACATTGAGTTTGTATCTGTTGTGTGCTCCTGTATTGTTGTGGTTGAAGCTGAAGTAGTCATTGACTGGTAGGACATTGTAGCAGATAATTTTGTGTGCTACACTTAAGTCTAACCGTAGGTGGCATAGTTCAAGATTGTCCAAACCCAAAATCTCAAGCCTGGTGATATAGGGCATATATATTGGTCTTTCATTTCCTTATTGTTATTAACAATTAGAAATGACTGTTGTCTTTAAATATGCTTCTTGTTTTGTTGTTTTGCTCCTATTAGGTAAAGAAATATATCCAGCAGGCTCGGGCAGAAGGGGCCAAGATCCTTTGTGGAGAGGGAATAGACTCATTGGATCTTCCTCCAAGAAACCAAAAAGGCTATTTCTTGCCTCCCACAGTTATCACAGAAATTGATGATGATTCTTGCTGCATTCAGGATGAGATCTTTGGTCCGGTAGCTTGTGTAATGGTGTTTGACACAGAAGAGGAAGTGATTAGGAGAGCCAATGGAGTCAAATATGGCCTGGCAGCCACGGTCTGGTCAAACAATGTGGGCCGGATTCATCGTGTTGCTAAAAGTCTCCAGTCTGGATTGGTGTGGACCAATTGTTGGCTTATCAGAGATCTGAATTTGCCCTTTGGGGGAATGAAAGCCTCTGGGATAGGTAGAGAGGGAGCTAAGGATTCGTATGAATTTTTCACTGAGGTGAAAACAGTTACCATAAAATATACTGATGTGAACTGATAGGAAGTAATTCATGCCATAAGTCTGTGTGTGTTGCTTTGTCTCTCTTGATATATTGAAAAAAATGATGGTCATGGTTTATACCTGTATGTCTGCTAAGTGTACTAGAGAAAGGGTCATATGAAAATAATTATATGAGACTTTACAGCTGGAAAATATATGGTAGTCTGTCTTAGCTTTGTTCTAAGTTCAAAAGAGCAGATGAGTTTTATCTGGCTTAGCATGCTGTTTCCACAACAACCAACTAGATACTGATGGGAACTTAAGCAAGACATCCCCCTTCTCACTTGTATTCTTCAATAACTGTTTTGAGAACCATGCTGTCTTTGAAAATAAAGTTAAAATATGGTGCCATAAACAGAATTGTTGACCATGTTTAAATTCAGTGGTGGGATTCAAATTTTTTTACTACCTTCTGTGGTGTGGCTTGGTGGGAGTGGCGTGGCTTGGTGGGCATGGTGTGGCTTGGTGGGCGTGGCAGGGGAAGGATAGCACAAAATCCCATTCCCTCCCTACCACACTAACCTGCTTTCCAGCTCCGTTCTCCTGTACAGGGTGACAAAAGAAGACTCAGCCGATTAGCTGGGACTCAAGAAGCAGAGAATAGATGGGGGCGGAGCCAATCAGAGGTGGTATTTGCTGGTTCCCCGAACTATTCAAAATTTCCTCTACTGGTTCCCCAGAACTGGTCAGAACCTGCTGAGCACCACCTCTGCTTAAACTGAATATTCGTCTTCACTGCATAATTCAAACTATACTATCCAGCTTTCCCCACAATCTGTCCTACCTTATTTAACTTGGATAATTTTAGTAGACCTTTCCAGAGTCTATTCTAGAGTCACAGATGATCACATGATCCCTGGGAAACCACAACCATCATAAATATGAATCAGTTGCCAAGTATCCAAATTTTAATCACGTGACCACGGGGATGCTGCAATGATTCTGAGTGTGCAAAACTGTCATAAGTCCCTTTTTTTCAATGCTGTTGTAACTGTGAACGGTCACTAAACAAACTATTGTAAACCGAGAGCAGACTGCATAACATTTTCTACAGCAGCCACCCACAGGAATGAAATGAAATTTTCACAGGGCTGTCTTATACAGTCTTGAGATCTCTCTTCTAACCTGTAAGGAAAAACCCTTTTTAGGGCCATTTGTAGGGAAGATAAGGGATGAGTGAAGAAAGAGGGAATGGAAGCATGTTGAAAGAGAAAAGACCCTTAATGAATATAGTGTCAATTGAACATGCCCTCTACGTCCATTAAGAGCAGCAAAATGCATTAATGACATATGCACAGGCACACATAGATTTGGTTAAAGCAACCTTCTGTTTTGAGAAGATAAAAGTAAATTTGCTTTAGGGTTGGGGAAACCTTACAACTTAATCATGGAGGGTAAAGAGATTCATTACAACAGACAGTTTAATAATAGCAAAATCTAGAATTTTTAACAGCTTTTTCAACAACTGTCTTATCCAACAAAATTGCATAACCATCACGAGGTTTAATAGTTTTATGTCAAGCTGATGAGTCAATTCATCTCTTAATTCCTACAGATGGAAATTAATGCCAGTCTGATTATTCAGTTATTGCCAGTTGATTCCCAGTGTCCTGATTCTTGACATGTACACATTCATACAAAGATTTCAACTCAATGTATCTAGGTCTTTGCTCAAAACAATGCCAGTATTTTTAATACTCATGTTTTGGTTTAAATTCGTTGTTTTCAGAAGTGAAATTGATTTAAACAAGATAATCTTTAAATGAAATATATGGGAAACTGGTGAAGTTAAGCAATTACATCCAGTAAATTATTGGTATGCACATGAGGAGAAATTAAAAGAATGAAATTTCCTACAAAATTCCTACAGACTAAGGGACTGCATTTTAATACAAACTAATGTATACTTCCTGAGGTAAGACATGAATTAGAACTGACATTGCCAATTGCATATTTTGAAATGTTTACACATAATTCACATACTGAGTAAACTGGTTGCCCAATACTATATTATTTGAACTAATAAACATAACTTTAAAAAGAATTATAGAAGGCAAAATGGATATGTTATCTGTATTTCAAACTAGTATCATCCAGTCTGGATCCATCCAGGGAATGGAAGTTTCTCTTTTCATAGCATCATAGGGTTGGATGGACTTCCAAAGATCATTTACCACATCTAGAGATAACTAAGAGTCACTTTGTGGTGAGTTGGGGGCAAACCAATTTAATAAATTTAATATTATTAGTAAAAAACTATTCATAAGAGTACGTGGGGTGCAAAAAAAGATCTAGACCGCTAGAGGGCACCTGTTTCTATTTCCTACCATCCGGTGACTGAAGAGTTTTGCGAGCTATGACTCAGTTTTCCCTCAATTTTCCTGACAGAGTGCTAGCTAGGTTCTACTTAATTCTCTCTAAATTTGTCTCATCAATGATAATGCAGAAAGAATGATCTTTATAGTTGAACTTTTCTTTAGAGGGAGGTTTTAGTCAACTATATAGAGTTGACTAAATGTACTATATGGAGACATTGATAAATTAATTTCATTGGAAATGTCACATCTCTATTACTGGCTATCCAGATAGGATTGGGGGTGGGTGAAGATTCTTTCATGGAAAATGTTGACCTAAAGTTGTGATATCACCTAGCCACGGGTTGAGGATTGCAGAGTTTTCTGATCATGTGTCTTTTGTGTAATTTTTTTTAAAAAAATCATTGGAGATTGTTCCTTACAGAGAAGGTTGCTATTTTTACTTATTGTTTTATTCTTTTGATCTTGCTTTTTTGATTTGCAAGTTGTTTTGCAGTAACATTATCAGGCCAGGAAAATAAGTTATGTTCCTTTTTATTTATGTTGTCAGGAGAAGCTGTCTCATCTTGTGCCCTCTCTGGCCCCTCTTTCCCAGAACAGTCTCACCGAGCTAAACATCAATTGTGTTTTTGTGGCAGCTGTCAGATAAGAAGAGCTGCACCCTTTCCTGAGGATGTGTCCCCTTTCCCTCCTGTCATTCCCACTCTAGAAAGACCAGTTCAGGTTCATGGTCTTGCTGAGGCATTTGGAAAAATAAAGACCTTCCCTGCTTTATTTTTATTGCCCTTTTTAATAAATCCTATGAGCCTGAGCAATTGTTCTTAAAATAAAAGAACCTTCCAATTGTCCGTGAACGCTATCATTCCAGTGGAAATGATGTGTGAGGGTTGTTTTTTTTTTTTTTTAATGGTCTTGGCTCTTGGCAGCCTTTTCCTCCTAACTTGTGTTGCGCTCCACTGAACTGCAGTTGCCAGGAAAAAGTGATCCGAGATGGGGTGGAGAGTGAAATCAGCCGTGTGATATAGTGAGAAAGGAAATACAGTTCAAATGATGGACATTTATGGGAATGATTCACAGTTAGTGCTGAAGACATTTTGGAAGCAGGTATGTGTCCCTTGAAAATGTTGTTAAGGCCGTTGGTTTTAAAGTGAATTTGTTTTGGGGGAAAGTACAGGTAGTCCTCGACTTATGACTACTTATCGAGCCCAACATTGCTGTTGCTAAGTAAGACAATTGTTAAGTGAGTTTTGCTCACCTTTTTTGGCAGAACTGTTTTAACTTTGAACAGTCACCAAACAAGTTGTAAGATAAGGACTGCCTATGTATGCATAATTTTTAAAATGAGAAGTGGATATGTTACTCTTCAACTACTTGGTTAGGCCCAGACCTGCAAATCCACACCAATGAAGCTGGAATGGCTCCACAATTAAAAAAGAACTCTTGAGCTTCAAGCAACAATGCGTTTGTGTTTATCAATTCTAGATGTCCTCAGTCGCTGTCAGGATTCCAGCAATTGCCCTAATTAAATCATGATTCTCGAGCCAAACTTCAACCAACTTCAAAGGATTTATTAGAGGCGACATACTGGCACTGCCCTGTATGAAGCCAACTCTGGCATGCATAATTTACACTCACCTGTGACCCTGTTTCCCTCCTCCCCCTGGGTGTCTCATAAGTCAGATTCTCCAATTGAGCATGTTAATGGACTGGATGTCATCATTCACGTTCTCCAATTAAATATATTCACGGGCCAAAGCTCTGGCAGTTTAGTTACAATCTTTTAAAGATAAGTGTTGGAATGTACGTTTGATTTCAAACTGCTGCACTGCTCTTCCGGATTTCCCCCCCCCTCCCCCCCGGTTTTATGGCAACTACTAAAACAGGCATAGTCTCTCAAGGATATTTGAATTTTCACAAGCCACATATTTTTTTTTTGCTGAGAAAATGAGATGAATTCCCCAGCCAACATTATGATTGCAATGCTGTCTCTGGAATGTAATTCTCAGAGTGCCATGGTTATCTCTAGGAAAGTGGCATGATGACCCTAGAGAAACTATAAATATCTCCTCAAATTAGAGTCCATCCACAGAACAGCTTTGTCCTGTTGAGAAGATACATGACTTACTATTTACCAAGGAGATGTCCTCTCTATGTTGCCTCTATATCTTTCTCAACCCATTGCTAAGACAGTTCCCGATGTTCTGATGTGGAAATAATGGCTTTCTATGTTATGCTGGCATAAGGTATTTCACATGCACATTTAAGCAATTGATCCAGGTGATCTGTGTCCCACAGCAGAAAAAAATATTTGAAACCACTTTCTTCTGTCTGGTCATCAGTTTCCGTGCCTGTTCTGCAGCATGGTTTGGCAGTGAGGAACTTTTTGGTTCTTTTTTATGGGTCAATTGACCAACTGATTTAAAACTGGTCATTGTCTCAGCTGACAGACCATGTAATATAAAGTATCTGACAAATGGATACTCCCATACCACCCCTGCTCTTGAATAACATAGAATCATAGAATTATTAAATCATAGGGATGGAAGGGACCTGAACATTTTCTATTCTAACCCCTGCCTAAGTTTGGAGTCCCTACATTTGTCCCAACCTGACAAATGGTTGTCTAATCTTTTCTTGAAAACCTCCAGTGATGGAGCAACCCAGCACATGTGCACACATGCCGACTGCCTATTATGGAAGTCGAGCTGTGTTGTGCAACTTGTACTTGACTCACGGCTTGTGCGGCCAGGTTGTGAATAGGCCATGGTCCAGGAGTGGGCCATGGACTGAGGATTGGGGACCTTTGCTCTAGAACACATTCTGTGCAGCAAATTAGTGCTTTGATATTGTGGAATACAGCTGCTGTGTAGGATCAGCAGCATAGAATAATCCCACCTCCCAAATGTGCCTCGAGGGAAGGTAAGATGTGCATCAAAGTTTAGGATTGCTCTGATATGAAGGAAATTGCAAAAAACAGTGGGTGGATGAGTCCTCAATTTACTCATTGCTAAATGGTTCTAAAATTTACTGTTGAGTGAATATATAAATTATTTGAAAATACTGTTTCCAATAGGAGAGAATATACATAGTTCTCAGTTGAATTTGGAAGTCAGAACAAGAATGACTCAAGTAAAGATGACTTCCCAGGGAAAATTAGCTGCTCTCAAATACAACAGATCTTTGCTTCCCCCATTTTTAACAACCGGATGTGGAATTGTATTGTACAACTGGAGGATTATTTATATCCTCCTCTGAATAGCACATTTGTTTCCTTAAAAATTATCAGGTGTGAAATTGGCTATTTTAGGAATTCTTTATGAGGTTCTAAATATAGCACTTCAAAAGGGTGGCTTAAATTTCACTGATGATAGATCAGTAAAGGGCAAAGACAAGCTGTGGAATTTCATGTCCATCCTTTGCTTTATAATAAATAGTAGTGCACACAGCACAGTATTTTTTTTTAATTGCTTCCCTTTTTCACCACTCTAGTTATAACTCTTTAACTTCCATTATTGGAATTTTTGCATAGCACATAAAAAGAGTTGACTGAAGGAGAACAAAATGTTAAAGTTCAGAGTGTTCCAGTGCAAAGATTTGCCAGTCAATCCCTAGTTCAAATTATTCCATTCCATTGTCATCCTACAATTGATTTTCTTATCCCCACAAGCACCTGATGACTTTCTGTCAGATTTCTCATAAAATGGCTGCCATGGAAAGGACCATTTGTCCACCAGTCACAAAACATCCATTTATCAAAAGGCAAGCAATGAGAATAAGTCTCATTGACCGTCAATAAGGTGTAGGAGGTTAGACTTAGCAGCTAGTGGTGTGTACAAATTCAACAAGCCAGGCTGAGAATACCTACTGTGGAAGAACATTTTCACAAGTACCATTCAACATGAACAGCCACTTCCCAGCGAAGAACTTAAATTTCCGTTGGCATGGCTAGGACCACGATCTAGTTACATGGTGAAACACATTTACACAGGGATACTTAATGACCCAGGCACTGCTCTAAAACGAGCATAGAATGCTTTGGACCAGAAATATGGTAAGGACACATTGATGGAATACTCACTCCTAGAATGACTTAACAGTTTCCTGTGTATTGCCATCCATGAAACCCAAAGACTGGAGGAATTCTCCAACATCCTTACGGAGCTGCGAACAGCCAAAGAATGTTCTAACTTACCAGGACTGGCTTGCCTTGATTTCTTCATAACTCAAGAAGCAATCATCAGCAAACTCCCAAAAGAAATATTGGAATGATGGATTGTTTTGTCTGATGCCTTTCTGGCCACAAACCGCAAAAAAGAACCACCCTTTGCCCTTCTCCAAGAATGTATTCTCCGGCAAACTGAGTCCTGCAACAGCTTTAGAAACCGTCGCCTCAGATATAGATTTTACCCAACTAACAAAGAACACAACCAAAACACTGTATCTCTCCAGAGTCTACTGCACATCACTACAGATCATCACCATGCAACCTCCTCCATAAACAGTTCGGGAGAGGACTCATCAGACACAACCCAATTTAGATCTCCAACTACAAAGAGAGTTGACCTTTGTCCTTTGCACAACACTCGACACTCACTGAACAGGTGCCAGGGGTTTGCAGCAAAATCCCTGACCCAAAGGAAAGAGTTGTTATAGGATTCAGATTCTGCTACAAGTGTTGCTAATCTTTTAAACATGCACCCAAGGCTGCACAGCCAGGGTTCAATGCGATTTATGCAACAGTAATGAGCACCCAACCGCTCTGCATCCAGACTCTGAGCCACTGCAGCAGACAACTCCTAACCCTCCTTTGAACAAGGAGCCTCAGTGTGCTGCGAAAGCAAACTAGGCACCTCAGCCTGCCACGAAAGCACAATTGGAGCCAGTGGTGAGTGTCAACTGCACATTAGTGTGCGATAACACACCAGCTCCTCGCTCGTGTCATCAGATCTGCTTAGCCAAAGTCTACCCCAATGGATGCCCAGAAGAAGCGGTGATATATGGAATCCTAGATCCTCAGAGCAATCGCTCACTAGCCAGGTCTGCATTCTTCGACCTCTTTGATGTTCAGAAGGAAGAAGTGCACTTCACGATATCTATGTGCACTGCACCAAGACACACGATGGGCAGGAGAGCTACTGGACGCTGTATAGAGTCATTAGATGGAACTTCCCAGTTCCTACTGCCGCCCATGTTGGAATGGGACAGGATACCAGATGACCGCAGCCACATTTCAACACCAGAGGTAGCTACCAACATACCTCACCTGAAGCATATAGCCCATCACTTTCCTGCCCTAGATCCTGAAGCCAAGGTTTTGCTCTTGCTGGGAATAGATAGTCTTGTACAAAGCAGATAAATAAACTCCACAAAGCATCCATACAAAGTCTTTTTTATTGGTTCATCAGGCATCCTCATTAACTCACAGTTATGATGAGATTCTTCTTAATTTCCAATCCTTTGCATATCTGTCTTTATAGGTAAAAAGATGGTTATCTCTTTCATCCCATATCGTAGAAGCAGGGGGTAGAGATGCTACGATGAAGCTCTGTTCAGGCAAGAACGAAGAAACCTCCTCCAACCCACCAAGGGTCAATTCAGTGACCAATCAGGGTTACAGATGTGGCCACATGACATGAACTACATTTCCCAGGATACCTTAAGTACATTTACTATGATGCATTCTCTTAAGGGGACAGCACTCAATTCCTAACTAACTACCACAAATCCCATTAACTCTAAACTGTCTGGACAGCACAAGACTGCTCCCTGACTTTCTTTCCTTTACCCCTGTCCCCTTCCCAGTTGCTTACTACATTAGAGCCATGATGGTGCAGGCTCAAAGTTGGCTCAGCCTTCCATACTTCTGAGATCAGTAAAACGAGTGCCCAGATTGTTGGGGGCAATATGCTGATTCTGTAAACTGTTTAGAGAGGGCTATGAAGCACTGTGAAGCAGTATATAAGTCTAAGTGCTTATATATTGTTATTAGCTCACTTTGGAAGTTTGGATGGGTTGGGAAGGCATAACCAAACAAAGCAATCATACTGCAATTATTCAAATTATTATATTTCTTACACATGCAGTGGAGTTGATATAGAACCTAAAGCTATTGAGTAAATAGATATAAGCCTAGCAGTCTGTTTTGTAGTATAGTTGTTTCCCAGAGTTATTACCTCTCACACATGAAACAAGATGTCAAGTCCACTCAGAAGCTGCAAAGCTGAATTGGTATTTGAACTCAGATCCCTTAATTCAGTCCTCGGGCTTCAAGCTTGTTTCCCAGTAATTAAATGAACAACAATATACTTCAGTTTCACATACTTTGTTAAGTCATACTATAGTTTACTAACACTACAGGGGCAAGGAAAATGGAGGAGCATGTACTAAAGCATTCTTTATTTTTATTTATTTTATTTATTTTATTTTGTCAAGTGATTATTAGATAACAGGTATAAGAATAAACATGGTTATGAATACATGGATTGGATAAGAAAAAAAGAAAGAAACAATAGGACAGGGATGGTAGGCATGCTTATGCATGCCCCCTACAGACCTCTTAGGAAAGGGTGAGGTCAATAGTAGACAGTCTAAGGTTAAAGATTTTGGGGTTTGGGGAAGAAACCACAGAGTCAGGTTGAGTATTTCAGACATTGACCACTCTGTCGTATTTCCTGCAATCAAGTTTGGTGCGGTTTACCTTGAGTTTGTATCTATTGTGTGCTCTTGTATTGTTGTGGTTGACGCTGAAGTATTCATTGACAGGTAGGACATTGCAGTATATAATTTTATGTACTATACTTAGATCAAACTGAAGGCGGTGTAGTTCTAGGTTGTCTAGGTCTAAAATTTCAAGTCTGGTGGCATAAGGTATTCTGCAACGAGTAGAGGAGTGGAGAACTCTTCTTGTGAGATATTTCTGGACTTTCTCAACTGTGTTGATAGCAGATATGTAATGTGGGTTTCAGACTGATGAGCTGTATTCAGGTATTACACATTGGAAATAAGGCAGAATCACATCCTTCTTATCACATTGCGATGGGAGGTGGAGGGAGGTATACCTGTAACAGTGAGCTTCTTTCCCCCTTAGATTTCTGCTTCCTTGCTGTCATATCATGGACAATGGGAGACTCAAACAGGGGTGGGATGCTACCAGTTCTGCCCGGTTCCATAGAACCAGTAGCTCTGAAGAGCAGCAGACACCAAACCGGTTCCGTGTTTGCTGCTGTTTGGCCCACCCGCCTGCCTGGGCTCTTACCTTTATTTCCTGCTTTTTCAACCGCAGCTGCTTTGCGTGGCACAGCTGAGGTTGAAAAAGCAAGGGAAAAAAGGCTTTTCAAACACCGTTTGAAAAGCTGCGTGCAGCGCTTTCCAGCTGTCCAGGCGGCACAGCTTAAGGTTTTTTGCACGTGCGCAAAAAACAAAACGTAATCACCGAATCGGTAGTAGTACTGGTTGAATCCCACCCCTGGACTCAAGATAACCCCCTGGACTCAAGATAACCTCCTAAATGGGAAGACACAATTTTGTGTGTGTGGGGGGGTGGGGCTGAGGACTCATTTCACCTTTGCATCTTGTGCTGTGGGCCACCCTTTCCAATCTTCTCACACAAAAAATGATACCTTGATAGCAACATGTAGACCGTGGGTTGCATCTAAGACTTTTGAAGGGCAACTGCAACTTTGGGACCTCATGCACTTGTTTGGCTTCCTATATAATCTCTGAATAGAAATATTTAGGTAGAAGATATTGTCTTCAGCCGCTTGCTTTGCATCACATGTGAGCATTTCTGTATGTGGTGAGAGGGGTGGCAAACAAATTTATAAATAAAAATAAAATAAATAAAAGTTTCCACTGCCATTACTGTAACATTTTTTTGAGTCACAAGTAGATTGTAATTTAACAGATATTTATACTTTAACATTCTTTATGTACAGTATACAAGATATTAGGAGTAAAAATATATCTTATATTGTTAGGCACATGGTTTTTCCCAAATATGGTAGCACTAAAAAGAATGTTATTAAACCAGGATGGAATTTCTGCTACATCTGCCAAGGGTGGGAGGGTTCAAAAGTAGGACTGTATTCTGTTCTTGCCCTTTAGCCAAAGGTGTCTGCAGGATTTGATCAAATGGCAGCCATGACAGTACGATTAAAACCCCACTTTTTATGTGTATTGCGTGTTCTCTATTCTACTATCTAATATCGGACAGGAAAAATCAGATCTAATGTACAAAATGGATTATTATCTCAATGATTTATTCATTCATTCATTAATTCATTCATTCATTTATTTAGTCAAGCGATTATTAGATAACAGGTATAAGTATAAACATGGTTATGAATACATGAAATGGATACCAATAAGAAAAAATAAAAGAAACAATAGGACAAGGACGGTAGGCACGTTGGTGCACTTATGCACACTCCCGACAGACTTCTTAGGAAAGGGGTGAGGTCAACAGTAGACAGTCTAAGGTTAAAGTTTTGGGGGTTTGGGGAAGAAACCAGACATATTCCAGACATTGACCACTCTGTTGTATTTCCTGCAATCAAGTTTGGTGCGGTTTACCTTGAGTTTGTATCTATTGTGTGCTCTTGTATTGTTGTGGTTGAAGCTGAAGTATTCATTGACAGGTAGGACATTGTAATATATAATTTTAAGTACTATACTTAGATCGAACTGAAGGCAGCATAGTTCTAGGTTTTCTAGGTCTAGAATTTCGAGCCTGGTGGCTTAAGATATTCTGCAACAAGTAGAGGAGTGGAGAACTCTTCTTGTGAAATGTTTCTGGACTTTCTCAATTGTATTAATATCAGATAAGTAATGCGGGTTGCAGACTGATGAGCTGTATTCAAGTATTGGTCTAGCAAATGTTTTGTATGCTCTAGTTGGTAGAGTGATATTACTGGAGAAAAAGCTACGCAGGATTAGGTTTATACCTCTTAATGCCTTTTTGGCTATGTAGTTACAGTGGGCTCTAGCACTTAGATCATTTGAGATGAGTACTCCAAGGTCCTTTTCTTGTTTTCCAAGTGGCTGTGAATCATAATCAAAAAGCGTGATCTTTGATGTTGATTAATAAGTTGAATCATTTAGTTGGAGGAAGAGGAATGATAAATAATATAACCTGCAACCTGTTTCGTTCAGAAGAATTAGATCATCTCCAACTGATGGCTATCCAATGTCTGACTGGCTTCAAGTACTCTAGTAAAAAGGCTGATCCACCTAATTTTTATGTTCAATTCTGGCACTTCCAATAATTTAGGAAAGAACACTGTGTAATCAGAAAGACAATATCTGTGTATGATTACTATAATTAACACATTTCAGCAAGAGGTTTGGGAATTTTTAAGCATCATTGCTAAAGTGTAATTGCTGTCTAATTGCTGTAAAAGTGTAATTGCTGTCTAGTTGCTGTAAAAAGTCACTAGATGGCTCTGTAGTATTAGAGAGCCTGCAACTCCTTTTTTTAATGGACTAATTGCAGGTTGGACATTGAAAAGCTATCAGAAAAGAGACCACTGTCTGAACTGGAATGACAGAAGCATTGGGCCTGTTTGTTTTGATCTGCAATACACTTCCAAATAAAGTGTAATAGATTAACCATATTTCTCAATTGTTGAAAGATTTAGTCAGGAGACAAGTAACCAAACATGCAATGTCATTTATACATCCATCTATTCAAATAACTAGGCACACATTAATGTTAACTAAATCTTTAATGTTATTCCATATCAGCCAGAGAAATACAGACCATGTTATTTTTTTTTTTGTTACCCCTGGATGTTATCTATGGTCTTGGTTATTTTGTCCTATTTTTCAGGGTAGGTGGGTACACATCCAAACAAAGCATTTGAATACATTTATACCCTCATTTTTTTATTTTCTAAGAACACTTAGAAAATAAACACTTTAGACCTTGGTTTAGCTTTGAAACATTCCTGTAAATAAAAATGATATTACTTTTGGGTTCTTTGCTTTACAGTGTTATCAGCCTTCCACTTTTATTTTTAATTAAAGAAATGTTACAAAAAAATAAAAACCTTTAATTGTGGGAGCTTATGCTAGCAGATTCCATGCTAGATATAGAAAGGGGCTGACTTTTTGTTAATTTAATCCAAACACATTTTTTGTATAAATTTGAGTTTATTTTGACCAGTTTTAGGCATTTTTTTTTGTTATATCCCAAACTCAAGTCTTGCTATTTGGCTTCATTATAATGCAGCCCTAAACACAGTTGCTCTAAAATAAGATTTGCTTAAGGTTTGCTTAAGACCACATGTTTCTACTGACTATACAGTATACTACCATATACTACACAGTAAAGCTATATAAAAGCTGGAGTACGTTAGTTATACTGCCTTTGAGAACTTCAAAAATTTTACTGTTCCTTACTTTTAGTCATGTTTGTAATAAAAAAAATTGAAGTGAAAATTTTTGGAAGTGAAATCAATAGGCTTTATTCCTTTAATAGATAACCTTGGCATTAAGGAAGTCCCAAAGTACAGCGTGTCTTTACAGATTAAATTTCCTGAATAGCTAAGATGCTTATAAAATGTTATGTAATGCATATTTTTTCATAATATCTCTTGGCAGCAGCAGTGGCAGGAAATCCTAAAAGCATATTTTTGACAATTTTAGGCATCTCGTTTTACTTCAAGGAAAGAAAGTGAAGCAAGATGAAAGGAACTGAAAAGCAGAGATCCAGATTTCTTGGGAATCTTATTAAACCGTACTAAATTGTCTCACTTGCTTCTAATTTTCCTGTTATAAGTCTGCTTATCATATAACATGTTGGCTTGATTGAACATCAGAAGAAATATTAGGGCTGGGAACCAATTCCACAAATTGTCTTAAGCCAGTTCAATGGCCCTGACCCAATATTTTCCATAATGAAATACTTAGCATTTGTGATAGATGTATATCACAATGTGATGTGACAGGTATATTTTTATAGATGAGCTTTTGCTCATTGAACCGTGTTGTCAACTCAGTAAAATGACATAAGAGTTCAGAAATGCCTGTAATGAATGAATGGATGGACGAATGAAGGTTGGACTAGATAGTTATTAAATAAGGAAAGGCGGAGAGAATCTATGCAATTAGCCCATCTTTTACACCAGTGGCAAACAATCTTTTGAATTCTGGATGCCATAATCAACAACACTTCTCAGGAGTCAAGGATTGCCAGAAATGGAATTGTGGATTTTTATTTATTTCTGCCAGAGATTTAAAGAGTACCTTAGATTTTCTACCTTTCTGAGATCAACTTACATCTTAACACCATTCAGATATTTCATGATTCAGAATATTAGTAATCCATACAATCTAAATTTTACACGTGTGGTTAGAGGCCTATGAAGGCCCAAAAAGAAAACCTGAAGCTGTATAGAGGCTTGGGTCTTATAGTCCACCCAAGCATTATGTCAAACTATGCATTCATGAAAGAACTCAAATAACTTAATGGTAAACTATATACAAATACTTAGTACTACTTCTTCCCCATTCTCCAATTCACAAGCTTTCAAGATAGTCATTTGCGGGCAGGTATTGAAATGGAGTGCATGAAGGGGACATGAAAATCATTTGGCATATTTCAGGAAAGAGGCTCTTTATGAGAGATGACTTTCTATTTTCCTTTAAGTTTTGGAAAACAGCCAGAGGCTTTGGCAGTGACAGTAGTGCTCTTGACTATGCTAATGTCCTTTCCAGAAGAGCTGGAATGAGTAGGAGAAATGTTGTAGAATTTACAAAAGAAACAACACTTGAAAAGATTCCCTTTTCCTCTATACACCACATCCTCCTTCTGAACTGCAGTATTTTGTTTCTGCTTCCCATTAGTGGTATTAGAATGTATTCCTCTCCTTGCTTCAGAGCTGTAGTAGCGGGTAGAAATGTTTATAAGTATAAGAAGAGCACTTGGCTGTGCAAAGTAGTTTCATTTCACTATCAGAGCATGCAGGAGGATGGGATATTGTATGTGGCGGGAAAGGCAGCTATGAAGTTTGAAAGTTTTTTCTCTTAAGAAGTGCTCAGATTGCTATCTTTGGCAGCTGCATGAACTTAATGTGAACTAAAATGTAGATGGAGAACCACTACCAATTCATTTTATTTATGTTTTGTATGGAGCAGAGGTAAGGTGGTTTTTGTTGCTTCGGGATTTGCAGCAATTTAGTGGGCGCAAGAGTAATTGGGCGGCATTTCCTCCTGTTACAGCTTTGTGCACATTAATTGGCTTATCATATTCCTTGCATGGTTTTTTTTTTTTTTAGCATTCTGAGACTTGGAGAATTTGACATTTCTTTTTTTAGAAAATTTATACTGACACTTACTCGCAATGAATGCAAATCAACTTCAAACTGCATTGTGGGGATTGGAGATGGGTGATGTTGGCATGAAAATGCCCCTTGATTATTGTGAAAAGGAGCATAGTTAGCTGGTTGGCTGAAAATATCAAAAGGAGTACATTCCAGTTCATACTGGAAATTTGGCCTACGTGGTCTACTTGTTCTTTTCTAAAGTTACATCTTTACGCTGATTGTTTTGGAGAGTTACGCTGACTTCATAACTATGAGTTCCTTTTTCTTCCTTTCTTTCAGAGAAATCTCTGCCCCTAGCCTGCAGCAAACAAAGACTATGTTTAGCTTCCTCGAACTCGCAGAACTCCCTCAACTCTATCACCCCTACTATGCTTATTCTATTAGATGTTGTTTAGGTTGTCTCCATTCAAATACACTGTCAGTGTAGGCAATGTGAAGCCCCTTAGTGCAAGCCATTATGGTCCGTAGCCTCGGTGTTTCAGAATTTTCAGTCTAATTTGCATTAAACTAGAAACTCAAATTCAAATTGATTTTGGATTTTAACAAAGTGATACTATTGGCCTTGGATCGAGTGGTGGTAGCATTACCTTTAAGTGCATTGACCTGGTTTGCTGAACTGCCATTGTTTGCAGTTATCATAATAGAACCTTGGCCTCATATTAGCTTGGTCATGTCCTTCGGTTTTATCAGCAACCTTCCACATTAGATTGGCTTATGCCCAGTACACCCCTTGTAACTCCCACTGGTTGCATGATGAAGAAGAGTTGGATAAAACTCTTAACAGAGCTCTTAACAGTAGCCTGGCACCAGGCCTGCTTAGGTTCATGACTATGATGAGAGACTCTTTTCCATGCACCTTTTTCTGATCAGTTTGCCAAGAATGGGGCCAGCGGTAAATCAAAGTGAACATATGCCATAGCAGAATACAAATCCAGAGTGAGATCCACTTGCCGTCTTTTTTCTCTAGTTTAAAGATATTGACCCCTGATTATTCATCCCATTTCTCAGTTATCATCCAGCAGGATTTAATCAGACAGTGATGATAAAGACTATCATCACAAAGGCTGGCATATGCATTAACAGTCTTAAATTACATGAGGGTAGATTTCAGATAGATACTAAGAAGTATATGGTATAGTAACATGTAGTATAGTCACAAATAAGAGTAATTTGATAATGGAACTGATTACTTGGGGAGCTGGTAGGTTTCCCCTCACTGGGACATTTGATTTGGATTTTTGGATGGTGTTAGAAGTTAAAACCCACCCCTCTCCTAGGAAAATGAAATATTTGGGGATATACTAAAAAGGCAGAATATTTCCCCTAAAAGAGAAGTAGAAATTCAGAAGCAGCAACTCACCTCAGAAGCAGAAGTTCACCCCACCCTTGTTAATGGGCAGGCCATTAAGGCCTGGGATAGAGTATTCTACATAACAAAACCCTCTACTCATCTCACCACATGGCCTGGGAAGATCAACCAGCACTCAGGTGAAGCCATGTGGTCCAGACAAAGCCTAGAAAGTTAGCTAAGACCCCTGACCCTGAGAGTCTGACAGCCAATGGGATACATTTTTTGCACAGGAACAGAAAACACTGAGGTGGGGCCCAGCAAAAGGTATATAAAGGAGTCTCAGCATCTTAGCCCTCCCTTCTTTTCCTTCACCCAACATCTTGAAGCATGTGATTGTCCTTTTCACTTTGGAGCTCCAAGCCATGTGGTCCTATCCACCATTAAACCATCTTTCCAAACAGCCTCCATATTTCCAGTGTCTTTTCCCCAACTTGGAACTGAACCCAGAAGGATATTTCTTCCAACAGTGGAAAAGCAGGTTAGAATCAAGGGCCTGAACTAGCCCTTCCAAAATTTCTGTGAATCTCTAACTTGCATAGAGACCCTTCCATAAAAAAGAAGCAAGGCTTTGATCAGCCAATCATGACACCATTTTGATTTTTTGGGGATTTACTTATAGATGGCCTGAGTGGTCTTGCATACAGTTAAATAATAAAAAGGAGGAGAGTGGCTGCATTTGTTTCATATATATCATAATTTAAGCCTTGGTGGAGAAGACCAAAAGTTCACCTTGACATACTTGTAGGATTTTTTTTTCCTGACAATGAAAGCACAGGAAGAAAAAACTATCTGCTAGAAAGTATATAAAATGTAATTTTTAATTTAAATAATGGTATTGATTGTAGGCAGTAAGATTTCTTCATCTAAGTGAGAGGAAATGATGCTGTTGAGAAAAGAATTCATGAGGTACTTAATCTTTATTATTTTTTATTGTAAATTCTAGAACTGGATCTTTGCAATAGAAAAATCTTAAGGTCTTGCTGAGATGGCATTCCAAAGATAATTGCAAGCTTGTTTTGAACAGACCAAGGAAAGGAACAAATTGCTGCAGGTCATTTAAACCTTTGCCAGCAACATATTGTCCTGCCCTGATGAATTTGGAACAACCACAGATAAGTTTATTTGGTAGTCCAGCTGTGGTAATCCCCAGAGCTGGCAGACTTTCAGTTTTCAGATGCTTTTTTCCCCTCCACATGTCATCTGTTCAGAGATTAGCTCTTGCAAGGCAAATAATCTTCATGAGTTTGCATTATTGTGTAAGGTGATTGCAAATAGGGGTATTGGCAGTCATTCAGTATGAATGGCTGAAGCCCAGATCAAATGAAGCATTTTTGCAACTTCATTCTTTGATTAGAGAATATTTATTTACACTTGTTTTTCATCTTTGGGCTGCTGAATTGTGGGCATAAAAATACCTAGCCTGAGTTTCTATTAGTTACAATACCCCTGGAGGAAATTGAATGAGGTGCACATAAATGGTCGGTGTTCTATTAATTGTTGTTAAAGGGTCAGGGAATATTACTAGCAGGAACAAAATCAAAAACTCAAATCAGATGTAATTTTTGTATGTTCATTTTTAGTTTGTATGTTTTGAACTAGTTAAAACATGTCTGAACATTTAACTAAGAAAATGAGTCATAGGCACCTTCAATATTTAGCTTCAGAAAATATAAGCTGTCAGTCCAGAGACTAGCAGAATCCACACCACTGTTATACAAAATGAGCCAACTTTTTTCAACGGCATTTTTTTCCTAGCATGATCGAGAGATATATTTCCCTACAGTGGAGGATAAAGATATACATTCTAGGCAGTCTCAGCTACACTCCTTTATTGCTCACCCTCTTCAGATGCAGCAGAGAATGCTGCTTCATTGCCAGCATCAAAATATTAAAGTTCTATCAGGAGTTTTACTGTTTCTGTAAATGACACTGGGTAGTTTAATATTAGTTGAAGTGTGCCATAGTTACCTTTGTTTTGAAGCAGTGTTGATCTCTATTACCTTTGGTGTCTGGACTTAGCATGGCTGGCTGGGAATTTTGAGTGTTGAAATTCACACATCTTAAAGTTGCCAAGATTGAGAAACACCGCAGTAGACATTGGTCAAGAATAAAGGAAGGTATAATAACCTAGCCATTTCTGGAAGACTACGCTGTTGTAAAGATATGGTCTCTGATTTGTTAGCTATCATATACAGGCATAAAATCCTTCCAGTTGGGTTGCTTGCATCTTTATATAACTCAGATAAGAGATTGACATGCGAAGTATATTAATGCCCTAGGAGGGTTCCGCAAAGAAAATGCTATATATGAAAACGCTATATATATTTTCTCTTTATCTTGATTTGTCATAATTTAAAGGGAAGGGTGGACTCAGGACTGCTTTGTGTTTGGATCAGAAAATTCTGTCCACGCAGGAGATACAAGGCTTTATGTTAGCTCCAGAGAGAATGAATAGTTATTGCTTGTCTGTATACTATGTACCCTTCAAGACATTTCAGTGTAGGAAGGAAATAAAGGACTGCGGAGCAAGCTAGTTGATAGAATATATTTATTGCTATTTTTCCTTATCTAGCCAGAAGCAGTACAACCTGTACTGGGTTTTCTAGTGAACTGTGAGAAGGTTGCCATTTTATTTTTGACAACAGGAATGATATCTCCGTTACCTGAAGGAAATACTAAAAAATATGTCCTATCAGTTGGTGCTGCATTAATGCACCTGCCTGGTTTTTAAAAGAAATATGCTGAAAAGAGTGATAGAGTGTTATGAAGCTTTTCTTGCAGCTCCTACAGTAGTGGCACAAGGAAAATTAATTTCCCCTCTCCTCAATAACTGAAAAGAGGCAGCTGTGTAATACGACAGGTTTAAATTCAATTTGCTGTAATTACTGCAGGCTAAAACTGCAAGGAATCAACGTCTTCCTTTTCTAGAGTTCAGGAGGTAAGAGGAAAACAAAGGACTGACGAAATACAGCATCATTAGAAACTGTTGGAAAACTGAAGATGGCTGTGCTGGTATTACATTTTCTGCCTGTAGGAGGCAGCTTCCTCAGGAAAGAAAGTCTGTAAAAAAAGGAAGGGCAGTCATGGTGGGTTTGGCAAGGCTGCCTGTTTTTCTCCGTTGAGTCTAGTTTATTTTTATTTTTTATTTATTTTTATTTGTCAATTGCTTACAAGATAATAGGTATAAGTAAAAACATGGTTATGAATACATGGATACATAAAGAAAAATAAAAGAAACAATAGGACAGGGATGGTAGGCATGTTGGTGCGCTTATGCACGCCCCCTACAGGCCTCTTAGGAAGGGGGTGAAGTCAATAATAGACAGTCTAAGGTTAAAGTTTTTGGGGTTTGGGGAAGAAACCATAGAGTCAGGTAGAGTATTCCAGGCATTGATCACTCTGTTGCTGAAGTCCTATTTCCTGCTGTAAAGCTTGCTGTTATTCAATAAATAATTCTAGCTGTGCTCCCAAAATATCTGGACAGCCTCCAGCTGGGAGAAGGCTACTCATGCTTGGTTCAGTTCCCCCCAAAACCACAATGAGTCAAAAATGACTCAAAGTGAGAAGGAGAGCCTCCCCTCAAAAGGAGAAGACTCAGGAAGTACCAATGTGTAAGGAAGGTTGCAAAGCTGCACAATCTATAGGATTGCAAAAATGTTTGTGCATCAGATCAAAAGCATGTGGGGCAGTATAACTCAAAGTGTCAAATCAATATTTATAAGCTATCGACTCTTTTTTAAAAAAAATCTTCCAAAATAAGAGGTAGCAGAAATAGCACGTGAAGTTATGAAAACTGAAATAGTATTGTAACTATTTGCCCCAATAAATTAAGGAAAAATTAGCCGATAGAGAAGTGTGGATTATTTGCCTTGTGTGTTTTCCAATAAAATGGAATTCTGATGGCTGGATGGAGAGATTAAAAATTCAGTCCTATATATATCTGGCAACAAGGCAGCTGTCAGCTTTGGAATCCTTATTCACATAGCTTGCCACATAGCTTGAGAAAGTGGGAGCGGAGTGATTTTTATTGAGTAGCTCTAAGTAGACAAAATAGATTTCTTTTGTTAGTTCAAGGTCATGGAGTGTGGCACAGGAACAAAAAGGAATTTTCTTTGGGATTGGTTCATGTGATGTGATGATGAGAGAAAAGGGGATGGTTTGTAGTTTGGGACATTGTGGGAAGTCCGGGAAACTTTTAGTTTTGAAATTCCACAGTTGTGCCAGGTGCTATTCTAATAAAGGTACTTTTGAGATTATGCTTGTTTCGGAGTTACTAATTGGAATGGAGGTTCCCTGGAACGCTGACAATTGACCCCCGGTGCTGGTCTCCATCCTACCTTTATTTTTACAGTTTTGGTTTACTATCGATCGATTGTGTTGTGATTGTCCTTCTGCCAAGATGTGATAAATTGTCTAATTTGGTTCTCTTCCTGTCTCTGAACATCCATAGCTAGAAGGAATCATCTACTAGTCACAGGATTACAACATGTAAGGAGTGGGGTTTGACATTTGAAGTCCGGTATTTTGTGGTGCAGCTTTCCACTTGATAGGTGAAGGTTTGCCCCATCAAGAAGAGATCTGAATGGGACTAAATGGAATCCTGAGGGAAGTTGAGTCACCGAACCATATATAATAATGCCCTAAGGTTGACTTCCCCTAGTTCTGAAAGGCATGTTCTCTTGTTTTACCTTACCAAAGGATAAAATTCTAGCCTTCTTCTAAAGGTTGCCACTACAGCAAGCCTGAACAGCTGCTTAGAAGGCCTATACAGAATTAGTCAAATCTCAAAGGGTAGATATGCCATCTCCTGTTTAGCAGAATGAGTATTTACAGTTGTCCCCAAAACTCTGCTTTGTTTAATACACTTGCACATGTGAAATCGGGACGAGATTTCTTGTAGCAGAGGAAGACTAGGGTCTATTCAAGCATAATTGCTCAGTAAGTACTTTGACAAAAAGAGAAGGAGGAAGGGAGGGAGAGATACTCCCTTTGACTCAGTTGGACAAACAGCCTTTATGTTATCACCATTAGAGGATGAATAATACAGATAACCATTTCCAGTCAATAATCCTGCAATATGATATTATATCTTTACTGGTGTTAGCATTATGACATATGTTTTAAAGTACTAAATGACTAACTTCTCAGAACAGCTTATCCTTCAGACTGGCTGCTGCTGCTTTTTTGGCAAAACAAATTTTACATGTGTGTGGGGGGACAATTATTTCCAGACTTTAGTTAACAAAGTAAAAAAATAACAGGGTATGTGCTGGTCCATCTTAAGCAGCACTTGAATCACTTGCTCCTGAGTGGAATGAGAGAAAAACAGGTTACACTGTTAACAAAGTACCATTTCTATGAAATTGCTTCTGAGTCAGCCACTCTTCAAAGAAAAACTTAATTCTGGGAAGTAACTCACCTTGTTCACCAAGACAAACAAGCTGAAATGAAATGAACAAAATTCATGCAATGTTAAAATTCAGTTAGGTAAGCATCACTCTAGAATGAAATCAGAAAGCTACTTTAACTCTCATGTGGGGCCTTATTAAAATCAAACCATGTGACAACTTGGCTATCAGTACAAGTGTTTGTTCCATCCCTTTGCATCATCCAGTCAGAATTAAGCATTTTCCCCCATAATTTAAGTAGATGAGATTTCAGTGTGTTTTGAATATAAATGAATGCTCCTTATTTTCTCTCTCACACACACATATATTTAAACTGTCAGTCTAAGTCTCAAATTTGCTAGTTGCAATTAAAAGCTTAATGTCTATCAAATCTATATTTAGAGAAAAGAAATCCCTCTTTTATCTCAGCAATTTTTAAGAAAATGTGAAAACTGAACAGCACATGTAAAGCAGAGCAGGGAAAATTATAATTTCTGATCAATGTGATATAAAGAATAATGGAAACAAGTCATTTAAAATCACAAGGACATTTCTGTAGAATATTTACATGTCTTGTCCTTTCTTTGCTAATATATAACTGGTCTCTATTGATTTTTTCACTATTGCTATTAAAAAAACTAGCTTCCAGCAATTCACAACTGGCATGAAAGTGGAGGAAAGTGATATTTTATAAAATCAGTATTTTGTGAGAATCTGCTACAATCATTCAGCTGGTTTGAATAATATAGTTATTAATCTCTATATATTATTTTATTTTGCAATAAATTTATTTTATTTTAATTTAGTTCCCTATATTATTTCCTTCTTTTGCATTTAAATCTTTTTTGCCATTTCGTTACACTTGTGATAGTTTCCTATTTTTTATGTTGCCTTTTTCTTCCTCAACCACTTTCACATTATGAAAGAAAGCTCATTGTTTTAGAAACATTGAACAAATGGCTCAAATCTTATCCTGCAAACAAAAATCAAGTGTGCCTTTTCATCCACTTGTTTGATTAGTGATGATGCCATCCTTCCCCAATCTGCTGTCTTCCAGATAGTCAACCAGTAAAGGAGAATATTTGGGTTTGAAATGAAGGATCCTTGGTGCACTCTGAACTTGGTTGTTTTATTGCAGGTGTTTCATTATCCAAACTAGGTAACATCATCAGTGCTGTGATGGTGTTGCTTAGTTTGGGTAATGAAATGTCTGCAAGAAAACAATCAAGGTCAGAGTGCACCAAGGACCCCTCATAGTAAATGAGTTGCTAAATCAGAGGACCCCCAGACTGAAGAAGATGAAAGTAACTAGTGTGGCCAATGAGAACCCCTACTCCTAGCTTAATTTTTGAAGTTCATTTTTATTAGAATTATTGGACTAGCAGGATTCAACATGGTTGTATCAAGCATGAACAGTTTTTTTCCTGAAAGCCATCACTTTGCTAAACAAATAATTCCATCAACACTGTTCAACTATTACAAAGTCTGCACTATTATTACTGTTAATCTTCTCATCACTCCTTATCACCCATCCCCTCCCACTTGTGATTGTAGGACTGTAACTTTGTCGCTTGTATCCTTACGATTTATATTGACTGTTTCCTAGTATGATTTGATTGCTGATTGTATCCCATGACTATCATTAAGTGTTGTACGTTATGATTCTTGATTCTTAACAAATGTATCTTTTCTTTTATGTATACTGAGTGTATTTACACCAGGACAAATTCCTTGTGTGTCCAATCACACTTGGCCAATAAAGAATTCTATTCTATTCTATTCTATTCTATTCTATTCTATTCTATTCTATTCTATTCTATTCTATTCTATATGAACATATAATATGGGAGGGGCAACGCATGTGAAGAATTTCAATTTGCAACTCTGGATTTACCACAGTAGTCTCTCCTACACCCAGTGGGTATTTATTTGTTTGTTTGTTTGTTTGTATCCCGTCTTTATTATTTTTGCAAGTAACTCAAGGCAATGAACATATCCAACACAACTTCCTCCTCCTATTTTCCCCACAACAACAATCCTGTGAAGTGGATTGGGCTGAGATAGCATGACTGGCCTAAGTTATCCAGCTGGCTTTCATGGCAAAGATCGGATTTGAACTCATGGTCTCCTATTTTCTAGCCTGGTGCCTTAACCATTAGATAAAACTGGCCTTAAATTTCACTGGAATAGCTGATAATCAATTGTAGGTGAGATGGGTCCATTTTATTGCAGCTTTAAAACACGACAGTTTTCCCCATCCTGTGGAATCTCTCTAGGTTGGATCTCCTCTTGTAATGATCACGTGGGCTCAGAATTAGCTACAGATTGGCCATTCAAGATTTAATTGCAAACAATTTGAATGCAGCCTGACTACTGCAAACCATTTTGTTTTTTCTTGTTTAAGAGGTAGATGGTGTATTATTTCATAAATGACTCAGGAAAGACACTCTACATTGAATAGCAAGTATATCATAGTCTACCTATTATTGGTAGATCTGCAAAATACACTGCTCAAAAAAATAAAGGGAACACTTAAACAACACAATGTACCTCCAAGTCAATCACACTTCTATGAAATCAAACTGTCCACTTAGATAGCGACACTGATTGACAATCAATTTAACATGCTTTTCTGCAAATGGAATAGACAACAGGTGGAAAGCATAGGCAGTTAGCAAGACATCCCCAATAAAGGAGTGGTTCTGCAGGTGGTGACCACAGACCACTTCTCAGTTCCTATGCTTTCTGGCTGATGGTTTGGTCACTTATGAATGCTGGTGGTGCTGTCACTCTAGTGGTAGCATGAGATGGAGTCTACAACCCACACAAGTGGCTCAGGTAGTGCAGCTCATCTAGGAGGGCACATCAATGCGAGCTGTGGCAAGAAGGTTTGCTGTGTCTGTCAGCATAGTGTCCAGAGCATGGAAGTGCAACCAGGAGACAGGCCAGTACATCAGGAGATGTGGAGGAGGCCGTAGGAGGGCAACAACACAGCATCAGGACCGCTATCTCTGCCTTTGTGCAAGGAGGGACAGGAGGACCACTGCCAGAGCCCTGCAAAATGACCTCCAGCGGGCCACAAATGTGCATGTGGCTGCTCAAGCGGTCAGAAACATCCCAACATCCACAGGTGGGGGTTGTACTTACAGCCCAACACCGTGCAGGACGTTTGGCATTTGCCAGAGAACACCAAGATTGGCAAATTCGCCACTGGTGCCCTGTGCTCTTCACAGATGAAAGCATATTCACACTGAGCACATGGGACAGATGTGACAGGGTTTGGAGACGCCCTGGAGAACGTTCTGCTGCCTGCAACATCCTCCAGCATGACCGGTTTGGCAGTGGGTCAGTAATGGCGTGGGGTGGCATTTCTTTAGGGGGCTGCCCAGTCCTCCATGTGCTCGCCAGAGATAGCCTGACTGCCATTAGGTACCGAGATGAGATCCTTAGACCCCTTGTGAGACCATATGCTGGTGCGGTTGGCCCTGGGTTCTTCCTAATGCAAGACAATGCTAGACCTCATGTGGCTGGAGTGTGTCAGCAGTTCCTGCAAGACGAAGGCATTGATGCTATGGACTGGTCCGCCTGTTCCCCAGACCTGAATCCAATTGAGCACATCTGGGACATCATGTCTCGCTCCATCCACCAATGCCACATTGCACCTCAGACTGTCCAGGAGTTGGGGGATGCTCTAGTCCAGGTGTGGGAGGAGATCCGTCAGGAGACTATCCGCCACCTCACCAGGAGCATGCCCAGGCATTGTAGGGAGGTCATACAGGCACATGGAGGCCACACACACTACTGAGCCTCATTTTGACTTGTTTTAAGGACATTACATCAAAGTTGGATCAGCCTGTAGTGTTTTTTTCCACTTTCATTTTGAGTGTAACTCCAAATCCAGACCTCCATGGGTTGCTAAATTTGATTTCCATTGATAATTTTTGTGTGATTTTGTTGTCAGCACATTCAACTATGTAATGAACAAAGTATTTAATAAGAATATTTCATTCATTCAGATCTAGGATGTCTTATTTTTGTGTTCCCTTTATTTTTTTGAGCAGTGTAGTATGTTGCCTCAATGGCACAAATTAGTCATTCTCAGAGTGACTTTTTCTAAGTTGACATGGGGCTTCAGTAAGCTTATTTATAGTATCTGCGAAAGTGAAACAATTCATGTCTGTGAGCCAGTTTACTCATGATATGGCTTAGGGCCCATACACCTTTGTTCCATTCTCTATTCCCCTTCTCTCTCCCCCCCGCCCCCAAGCCCGAATTGTTGTATCCCAGTTTCAGCTACGATGGCAACCTTTTATCTCATGTTCTCTTTATTCTTGGCATCCTCATCCTTGGGGGATTTGACCTGCTGCACAGATACCATATCTTCTTCCTTAGCTTCTTGATGAAGAAGAATTGATTAGGTTAGATTAACAGAGTTGGAAGGGACCTTGTAGATCATCTAGTCCACTCCCCCCCTCCTGCCCAAGCAAGAGACCCTACATCTTTTCTGACAAATGGCAGTCCACTCTCTTCTTGAAAGCCTCCAGTGATGAAACACCCACAATTTCTGAAGGCAAGCAATTCCATTAATTGATTGATCTCACTGTCAGAAAAATTCTCCTTATTTCTAGGTTCTCTCCATGATCAGTTTCCATCCATTATTACTTGTCTGGCCTACAGGTACCAGATTTGGAGTCAGCTCTTAATATTCTGTCCTGGACATATTTTAAAAAGAGTTTGGAAAGTATGTTTATTTCAATCCCAAATGGAATAGAAGAAGCCATCCAATACTTGAGCCTTACTGCAAACTCTTCTCCTTTAGCAAGGCACACAAGATTCAATTCATCATATGCTAAGTTCATAAAACAATTCTTATTGGGTTTTTAAAAAAATTAGTATTAGAATTGAATTATTTTGCTGGCCATTTTGTTAGCATTGGAACATGTTTAATTATTGGTGTTGCTTTAATGACTATACTTTTTCTTAGATTGCTATATGATGTAAATGTTATACTGTAAAGATTTGTTCTTATTGTTTAATTGACTGCCTTCAAATTGATTATTATGCAACTATTAAAAAGTGATTCATTATCCCTGTAAGCGGCACTTATGAATTTATGGAACACAGCTGAATTAATTTATTATTGGAACATTCTTTTTGTTGCCAGCCTAAAATAGAAACTTTTATTAAGTGATGCTCCTCCTTGCTCTCCAAAAACTCGTCATTCTTTGTCATAAACAGCTTTCAGATGTACTTGCAGCCAAAGAAAGAAGAAAATATGAGGGAGAAATGTCATACACAATGTTCTTTCCACTATTATTCTGAGCGTGATGGAGCTGGATTGTAGTCTGTTAACATTTATACCGTAAGTAAATAGTTGGCATTATGGTGCCACAAGACCAGGGGTGGGATCTGACGGGTGTAACTACCGGTTCGGTGATTTACGATTCGCGCACGTGTTTGAATCGTTGTCAGCTTGCTGACTGGACAGCTGAACAGCGCTGCGTGAGGGTGCGCAGCAGTTGAAAAAGCACTTTTTTCCTGCTTTTTCAACCTCAGCTGTGACGCGCAAAGCAGCTGAGATTGAAAAACCAGGAAATAAAGGTCAGGTAAGAGCCTGGGTGGGCGGGTGGGCCAAAACAGCAGCAGACATAGAACTGGTTCTATGTATGCTCTTTGTCTGCTGCTCTTCAGAGCTACCAGTTCTACAGAGCCGGACAGAACCAGTAAAATCCCACCTCTGCACAAGACCCATTTATAGAACATGATGGTGGTGTCTGCCTGAGCACCAACAGGAGTCACAATCTGTAATAGGGAAATATGAATGCGCTCATAACATCATCTTGCAAATACTGTCACTTGCATATTTTGTTAAATTGAGGCCTGGGTGATATTTGCATGATGATGTCATTGTGTACATATTGTCATTTCAGCTTCATTGCCATTTTTTTGCAAATGTCCCCTGAGTATAGAAGAGAATAAGTTACAGAATAGAGAAGTATTCTGAGATTTGAAAATAATAGGCTATATATGGAGAGCTTGATCACGTGTATTTCTCAAGGCGTCTTCTTCCCTCAACAAATAGTCCAACTCATGTTTTTTAATTGACAATGTTACATGTTGCATGCGTTGATGCTTTTGGCTAGGGTTGTCATTTTGTTCCCTGTTTATCTTTATTGTACTTTTTTTATCTTATTTGGTTTTCTTCTGAGCCATCCAGAGTCTGCTATTGAGTCACGCAATGCCTGAATTGTGTGGAATTGAATACTTATAGGTTGATTTTTGCACCTCCATGAGATGCAATATCTTAGGTCAAATTAGTCATTGTGAATTTATTGTTGAATTAACCCTGTGTAAATTCAGGGGTTTGTTTTTGGAGAACAAGAGAACTATTTATGTTTCTATATTTATGTTTCTGAGAGTGGAAATATAGCCCGGACAAGGATTAGTCAACAGGTTTAAACTTAAAACTTTAACGTAAAGGTTTTTTTTTAAAGGAGATACATGGAAGAAATAGCAAATGCAGATCTAACTAGCTACATCTTATCATAAGATGAATCAGCAAGCAACAAGCCCATGCTTATTGTACAAAGACAGAAAGTAGACATTACGATTAGCAGTCTCATGGACAAACAGGGTAATGGTCAGTCCTCAGACTGATAAGGATTCAGGACACAGTTTTATAAATAGATAACCACTTGCAAGTGCCTTCCTTATCAATAAAGAGACCTGCCAGTTCCTCAGCTCACAGAAAAGCAATTAAAAAAAAAGAGAAAAACCTCTAACCTTATGTACTTTGATATACATTAGTTATAGATGGGAAACGAGTCCATTGCTTGAATTCTGATAACCCCACTTTTTTCTTCTTCGTAAATCTTGCTAAAGAAACTCTGGGAGAATCATGCTTGGAAAATAATTACTTCTGGTTTTAAGCAGATGCTAAGGAGCTTGTGAAAGAGTAAGTAGATTGGAAAACGAAGAGGGGACACGGAGTAAATATCTCATTCTCTTTCTACACTCTTGTTGCCAGTAGACTGTAGAATTGTGGTATTAAAGTCACACTTCCACAGCAGTTTTAAGGCTATCATGGAGAAAGTGGACCCAGATTAGATCTAGTGTGCAAGTTGATGGCTGTATTTACAGATCATTTAACTCCATGAACTAACTGCATGGCATAATAATTCTTATATGTATTGTACTGTTGGAAGAAATATCCTGGGTTCAGTTCCAAGTTGGGAAAAAAACACTGGGAACATGGAGGCTGTTTGGAAAGATGGTTTAATGGTGGAAAGGACCACATGGCTTGGAGCTCCAAAGTGAAAAGAACAATCACATGCTTCAAGATGTTTGATGAAGGAAAAGAAAGGGCAAGATGCTGAGAGACCCTTAGTTATATACCCTCTGTTGGGCCCCACCTTAGTGTTTCCCTTTGTAAGAAATGTATCCCATTGGCTGTCAGACACCAGAAGTGGGGATCTTAGCTAACTTTGTAGGCTTTGTCTGGACCACATGGCTTTACCTGAGTGTTGGCTGATGCAATCTTCCCAGGCCAGGTGGTGAGATGGTAGAGGGTTTTGTTATGTAGAATACTCTGTCCCAGGCCTCAATGGCCAGCCAATTAACAACAGTGTGCATAGGGGTGAGCTTCTGCCTTTCTGAGTTTCTACTTCCCTTTTAGGGGAAATATTCTCCCTTTTTAATATTTCATAGGAGATTTCATTTTTCTAGTAGAGGGGTGGGGTGGTAACTTCCTACAATACCACATAATATAGGAGTTGCTTAAGATTGTCCACATAGTAAATGGCAAAACACTTTTAGTCAGTGGAACAGTTCAGCAACATTACATTTTGGGTTTATAGCGAGGGGTTCCTCAGAAAATGTGAGTTCATTTTTCTAGCCTTCTTAGGTTTGATGAATCACCCATTCATTCAGTGAGTTAGGCCCTGGATCTCTGCCCTGATGACATCATTGCTTTCAGGGCAGATACCATAATAAGAAAATGTGCTTTAGACTTCTGGTTGGTGGCTGAACTCACTTTGAATTTCCAAAACATGGTATGACATTTACTGAAAAATATGAGAGCTTTTCACATACAGCCCAAGGCATGGGCATACATCATGTAAACTGATACTGAAAACAAAATTAGTAGCCTGATTTGACAGGGTTGGAAAGGAAAGGAAGACGTTTCTTCCAAGTCCATCTGCTGTACAACACTGTTGTTAGCACTAGAAACCTTCAGCCTGCACGCTTCACTCTGAATTCTTGAGCAAAGAGATTAGATGTAGTGTCCTTAATGACTTCTTCTGTGTTTCTATGGATGTAAGCTTATTTTAGATACTTTGGTAAACACTTGTAAATATTAGGTTCCTTTTCAGTTTTGCAAAATGCACCTATACTTCTAAGAATCTTGGGAAATGTCGTTTAGAACAATCCCCTTAGATATTCTTAACCTCAATCACCCTGGTGTTCATTTGGGGTGTTACTTGTTAAGCCTCTTTCAGACTACAGCATAGAAAAGCCTGAATTGTACCTATTTTATACTTTTATTCCCAAATTGTATAGATTTGGGGCTAATCACAAAATGATAAGACTTCCAAGAGAAATGCCAGGCTCCCTAATAAGATATGAAAGTCTGGGTCTCAAAAAATAACAGTTGATGTTACGAGGTATGCTGTAATTATGAGATGGGTCTGGAAAGGAAATCTGCATATAAACCATTATCTGTTTTTCCAGTTATCATGCCATATTAAAGAAAGCACCTTAAAAATGATTTTTCCTATATGATTTACTTGGCCTACAGTTGAAGAGTTCTGGGTCAAATGTTTCATTTTCTGAAATCACACATTGGATGGTTCCTTTGGTAGAGTTTTATTATTTCTCTCTGTCATTAAAGAAGTTTAACGTATTTCCATAATAATGAAGTTTTTTTATTGGTAGTACAAAGTTGGAGAGAGTGAGAAACTGGAAACTGTCCAACACTCATATTTCAAAAATGGATAGATATGGAATGAGCTTCTGTACAAGTAGAAAAATTGGCATGTAGATGACAAAATACAAATAACCAAAAGGCAAATCAATACAGGTTTATTTGTAAACATGAAGTTTCATTTTATTACTTTCGATTGTAAAGCTAATTCTCACACTAATCTTGAGCTCAGCTTCTAGAGTGTAGGAAAAAAACCCCATAGATGTTCTTTCAGACAAATAAAGGCTGAAATCAGTGACAGAACACTGATGGTTTTGTAATCATGTCTTTTTTTCCTAATTTCCAATGATATTTTTAATTTCATTTTATTAAAATAAATCATTTAAAAATAAATCAAAATATTTTTTTAAAAAATTAGGTTTGCTACATTTTTGGTGCAATGTTTGAAAATATGCCCAGAAAGAAGGCAAAGAAAAGACAGGGTAAGATAGAGATAATATCATCAATTTTCTTTTTAGCAAATGAGAATTTTATTACTGATCCACCTACCATAGAAATTTTTTTTGTGAATGAGCAAACTGTCTTATGATGGCCATTTATATATTACGCCCTTAAAATTCCAAAATAACTTTTTGGGGGGTCTAAAAGTTACCTATTCTTGTCAAAGTTAACCTAAAGACGGCTGAGAACACATAACTTAACAGGTCTCTAAAATATAGAAAATTTGATGTAAGTGGGGTTTGGCAACTACAGTGGAAGTTCGTGTCACAAATGCATCTGACCACGACCAAATCGGGTGCCGACCAAAAAAATCCACAAAATATTTGACTCTGGTTGCTAACACATCCTCGGGTGGAGATCAAACAGCTGCAGTGATTTCCCCTGCCACACCATTTTATTTTCTGTACCCGCATGCACAGTCAGTCTCACTTCCGGTCACGACCAAATTGGGTTGCGACCAAAGTTCTGGAATGGATTTGGTCGTGACCGGAGGTTCCACTGTACTGTAAGAAAAGCTCTCCCCAGATTGGCAGAATAATGGAAGTTCAGTACACACCACTAAACAGTTTGTGATTCTTCTACCTTTCATCAATATTGCTGATAGCAGGTTTGCTTCCTTCTTCAGCCTATTTTGTGTCATATTTTTTGACAGCCTACTCCTCTCCAAGTGGGCAGAGCCAATGCATGTAGGGAAGTTGGAAGTTGCGTGATGAAAATACTGGACATAAAGTGAAAAAAAAACCCCTCTACTTCAGAGGGGAAGTTTACATGACATAGACATAGGAGCAATTGCTCAGCGATGTGCCTGGCCTGTACCATATCTGAAAAATGGATCTCTCCAGCTCAGGGGTGTTAAGCTCAATTTCATTGAGGCCTGCATCAGGGTTGCATTTGATCTTGGGTGTGTGTGTGTGAGTGAGTGGACGTGGCCAGGGTGGGCGTGGCCAGCTTGACATCCTACAGCCCTCTGCCAGTGAAAACAGAGCTCGGGAGAGCTGTGTGCAGCCCTCTCAGGCTCCATTTTCAATTGTGATAGCCTCCTGCAGCCCTCTGCCAGCGAAAATGGAGCCTGGCAGGGCTGTGTGTGGCCTTTCCAAGCTCTTTTCAGTGGCAGAGGCACCATGGGCTGGTCCTTTGCTGCTTCCAGGGCAGCCTTGTATGCCAGATTAAGGACACTGCGGCCCGCATCCAGCCCGTGGGCCTTGAGTTTGAAACGCCTGCTCTAGCCCTTCACCCTGAAGCTATGAGGTGGGCTTATTGAATCAAATGATCAATGACTCAAATTTGGCTGCTGTCAAATTATATGATTTGTATTTGCGTTTTATTAGAGTTGTGGAAAATGTCATCCATAGGATGTAACTTTCTTGCAGTTAAGACTAAACTTTTTAAAAAAAAATCTCCTTGGAGGAGGGAGATGTAGCTAGTGATGCTATGATATCATTAGTATAGGTGAGACTAATATTCATTATGTGGGAAATATTTCAGAGAACCAAGGCACCCTTAGATTGCTGGATAAGAAACATTGGTCTAGCCTGAGGGACAGAAGGTTTTAAAGGATGAAATGGATGCCTTAAGGCTCTGCAACATATAAGGCACTCATTTCTCTCCACTCTACCTCTTCATTCTTATACTGCAAGACAGGTATGGGGCTGCTTTGAGGGAGGCTTCAAAAGTTGGGGGCCCTGCAGGCTTTGCATCTGTGAAGTGTAAGAAGTGTTCTGACCAAGGCTTCTGAGACAGTAATTATGCACATGCTTATTTTAAAAACAAGTCTTGTTTTATTGCAATGATGGGAATTATTTTTATTCCCAGCCGGTAATGAATCTCAAACAGTCCCTCGGGATAAGCACCCACCTTGCTTTCCTGTGAAGTGCTGCCAATAACAGAAGTGTCAAATGAACTAGAAAGAAAACCAACTGAAGTATAAAGAGCTTCAAGAATGAGTCTGAACTGGACGAACGACTGCTTCCCGCAAAGGTTTCATCATCATCATAATACTTTATTTGTGGTCGCAGACCAAAACACAAGTATAACAAAGGAAGAACATGGGAAAATAAATCATGAACAACTGGTCACCAAAAACTTGACTAAGGGGAATTACAGCGTTCTCCTCTGATGGTTACAGCTCTTAAAAAAAATTTGGAAACCTGAGAAGTGATGCATGAGGAGCCATCCCCAGACAATATAAGAACAAATTACTAACATTGGGTCTAGAAGGGTCTGTTTCAAGGAGAGACAGCAACTTAGATCTGCCTGCTTTTACATAGGGCAATATAAAAGGACATGCTCCACAGTTTCAACCTCAACTATGTCACAGGGGCATAGCCGCTCATTAATCGGGAGCCTCTTAAATCGCCCATCCAGTAGTGTTGAGGGCAAGACATTAAAGTGAGCTAGGGAGAAAGCTCTTCTATACTTGGGAATGGTTAGAGTGTAAAAATAGGAAGCCATCCTTAGTCCGTAATTATTAAATTGGCTGAAGATCAGAGGGGAGCAAGTTTTGTTAGCTCTGGATTGTAGATATTGCAAGTCCGTGTCCACAAGCCATTGGACTACCCTAAATTGGGCGTCCTTAAGGCCATAATCTCCCAGGGCACCCCCCGTAAAACCTAGCAGGTGTAATTTCTTCATCAGCTCCCTCTCCCAATGAGAAATATGAGAGTCAGCAAATGCCAGGGAGAGGTAGCTACCAGGAACTGCCAGAAAGAGCACCCGAAACCACAATTTAAAGGTGTTAATCCACGCCATACATTCGACTGATCGAGTGCCCAGTTCCAGGTACATCGGAGCAAAACTAACACAAGGAGGAAGACCCAGAAGTTTCATCATTTTTTTATATTGTACGGGAGGGGCAATCACCTCCCAGCCTTACTCCTGAGTCGCCCCTTTTGTTTCAGCTGCTCTCGCCTTCTAGCAGCTCTGCACACATGTGCACTGGGAACAGGCTCCCCTGGGTCCTCCGCCTTACTGCTGCCAGACTCCAAAGGCTCCAGAGGCAGCACCCCACTCCCAGATGGTCCTGGCCCCATCTCTGCATCATATGAAGAACCCTCATCCTAATCCTCTTCAGACTCCCAGACTGGTCCCTGTTCTTCCCCACTGTCCGGCTCTACTGCTGTCTGCACAGGTTGCCAGCGAACCACAACAAGAAGTAATAAGACCTTGACAGTCTTTCATGTATGTAAGCCACTCAGAACCTCTTGGAACAGCGAGATGGGTGGCATATAAATTTAATAAATAAATAAATAAGAAAGATAAATACAAGTAGCTCTCTGTCCTGACATTTATAGGTTTCTTTAAGAGATAAAAGAATAGAACTATATTGTTGTAGATTGAGCAATGAGAGGCTAGACCAGGGCATGGATGCAACAAGACTTTATTAAAGACTGAACGTGTTAGCCCTGCCTGGAGCAGGCTCACAGCGAACAGCGGCTGGCCGAACCCTGCAGCTGGCTTTTATAGCCGGCTGTCGAGGGAGGCCAGCCAATGAGGGGCCTGCAGCATGAACGGACCTGGGTGGGGACTTTGGCAAGTTCCAGGGACATAACATATATTATAGCATATTTATTTATTTACTTTCTATAGCTGTCTATCTCAAACAAGTGACTCTGGGTAGTGAACAGCCACAAAATTAACTAAAATGATTACAATATAATACAAAAATAAATATTAAAGCAGCTGAGAAAAATGGTCATCACAGATGTCAATATAGCCAGGAAACGGGGCCCTTCACACACAGAGACACATTTTTATTCAGCAAGGTAGAAAGCTGGCACAAGGCATGTTGTTTCTAATAAGGACAGCTTCAGCTAGCATATTTTTGCTACACTTCAAATAAGGATGTGCCTGCCATTTTGTTTTATGCTCTATGGTAGCTGATGGTTTTGATTTCCTCCTGAATTTTGAGACCAAGCTGTCTAAATCGTTTACTTAATCCCTGGTAGACTTCACCTACTCTTTTGTGGTTTCTTCCCCTCCAAGAGGAACACATGAACCTCACTTCTATAAAAGGAAGTAGGGGAAGAAGCACAGCTATTTTAGCTCTCCCTATTCAATTCAAGGTACCATGTCGGAGTTAACTTGAAACCAAATATGGATGACTATGCCATCAGCCATTTCACATTCTTCTGTAGAGCTGTTCATGTGGGCAGGCTACCAATTGGCAGAAAGGAAATGCAGACAAGTGAGCAAATAGGGATCTGATCTAATATGGATTATAAGTCATCCTCATTTAATTGCATCTGGAAATATGTTATGTGGGCGAGTACATTTTTTTGGTTTCCAGCATATGCCCTGGAAAGGATATGCAATATCATCCTTAAAAATAATCTGGACTGCTTGGTAACCGTAAATGTTTGTCCAAATATTACTAAGTATTAAAGTGGAAAACTGTATGCCTTCTAATGAATAACACTGAAACCAAGTGGAAAACTGAAGGAAACAAAAGTCACTTCAAAAAACAAAAGAAAAAGAACACTTCTACATTATTCAGCACATTTTAAAACAGCTGCTGATGTTTATTTTCCATTGTCCTTATCCCACTTTTATCCACAGCATAAACAAGGCAAATTTGTAATGTTTGTTAAGTAAAATAATTTTAAAAAACATTTCAGGATGAATTATTAAATTTAATTAGAACCAAAGTTTCATCCTTCACCATTTTCCATTCATCTGTTTAGAATAAACTCCTTTGGAGTGTTATGAGCACAGCCACACATTTAAAATTGCCATATTCATTGGCTACATGCAGCTCTCGTTAAAACAGTGAGGTTCTATGTTTAGCATTTTTATTGGGTTATAAAATAAAATAAGATACAAAATATGAAAGTAAATAGGAAAAGGGGAGGAAGAGGGGGAAGAGAAGTGTGGGAGGATAAGAAAAAAATAAAAATAAAAATTGACTTCTGATTCTCTATGTTGCAATAGAATAAGGCATTCACATCAAATCATAACTTTTTGTTTTTTCATAATAATATGAACAAGTTATTTCTATAAAAATCTATCAATCTAATCAGTAAAACCCAAAATCAAAGTTTTATTTTTTTTCCACTTCAAGCACAAAGTGAAGGAGCAGTCTTCATGGAGAAATAAAAGTACTTATATTCTTTTCTTTAATCAAAAGTCAATTTTGCCATTTTAGCCAACTCCATCAACTTCTGCAACCATTCGTCCATCTTAGCAATTGAAGTGTCCTTCCATTTTTGTGCATACAGTAGTCTTGCTGCTATCAACATATATAGTAATAAAGTTCCAAATTTTTTCTCCAAGTCTTTTCCATTAGACCCAAAAGAAAGATGATATTAGATGGCATTTAACACCAGATATGCTATTTAAGATATATAAAGATATGTCAAATGAATGCTGGAAGTATAAAAGTAAAGAAGGGATTTTTTATCATCTATGTTGGATATGTGATAAAGCAAAAAAAGGGAATATGATTCATATTTTAATACAGAAAATTTTGAAAATGGAGATAAACCAGAATTCTTCCTTTCAAAACAGTGAGGTTCTAGTCTACAGTAATATCCAACAGATATCAAACAATCTAATATTTGGTTCACTGCATAATCCATTATTCCCTGTACCGTCTGCATCTTCATTTACTAACTAAATTTGAGGGTAATAATTTTGTAAGGAATGGCTATTGGCTCATTTGGGATGCAGAGAACATGTTGTCTATGCGCTTGTGCAATGATTGACAAGGGCTCAATCATTTACATAATGGTTACTAGGAGGGAATTAGAAATAATGTCTCTCCTGGTATATTTATGCCCCTTTGTCCCCACTGAAGGCTCTATGCTAACCATGCTTATAGCTGTCCTTTTCATGGGTAGGTTAGAACACTTTGAAGCAGTCCTCTGATACCCATATTTGATTTTCTAAAAAAGCATATGGGGCCTATTTGGGGCTTAGAGACATCCATAGCAATACAGTTGATGCTGGGGATGGAACTTTGCTTTGCAACATGACTAACATTTTCTCATTATTAAAAGATGAAATATTTTTAATGAAATCAAACAGGCCATGATGTCTGCTGGGCACCAAAGACGGAAGCCAAAAGCACACTGGCATACCCATATGTAACATTTGGAGTGTCAATTACAAGACAAAATGTAGCTCTAAATGTTGGCAGTCTCTTATAACTCATTACTTTGATTCATTACAGAGTTTGTAATAAGTCAGGTGATGTCCACAATTTTTCTCAGGCAGCCAGGGTTTTTGGGGGGTGGGGGTGGGGGGAAGAGCAGAGATTGTGATTGGTAGTATTTAGCACAACAAAATACTGTTATGGAACTGCTAAGACAGAAAAGAACTTGCTTCGTTCCTAATTTTTTTCAGAGCTATGGCACAGATTTTGATTCTTCTTACTCCGGTTCCTTACCCATTGCCTACAGATGTATTCCATTGTCTGTGAATTTTCCTGGTTTCCTACATATGTAGGAACTTCATTCTAAATTTTTACAGTGATAGGTGGTCCAACTCCTTTGGATTCCCAAAACATTTGTGTCCCTCCTCCAATTCAAATTAGCTTTCAAATTAGGCAGCTTCAAACAAATCACTGAGCTGAAGCTACCCACTGTCACAAAAAAATCCCTGGGGACCTAGAGGTGCTCTTGAAAAGACAGAAGGCACTAGAGGCAGATATTCAGCTTTCTAATAGCACATCTTCTTTCCATTTCATTATTTTTTAATGAAAGAAATTAAAGTCAAGGGGAGAAAGTAGCCTGATGTTCACCAAGGGAAGTAGAATGTCTATGGCTATTTTCAGTCATCCAGGTTGTGGTTATCCCAAAGGTGCTTTTTCTGGAGGCAACTGGACTTTCTGGTTTTTCTTTGAAGACATTTCGCTTCTCATCCAAGAAGCTTCTTCAGCTCTGACTGGATGGTGGGGAATGGAAGGATTTATACTCCTTGCAGACAGCTGGTCATTTGCATTGTTTTAGCAAGCCGTTTAGGCCACCTGGGGGCTTATCTATCATGTGAGTGGTACAAATGAGTGTGGAGCCTTCTTGGAACTGTTGAAAGGACTGTTGTCAGGTTTCCAAGTGATGAAATCCATTTAAAAAGAAAAGTACAAAGTCCATCTTTTAAAAAGATTTCTTTTATTTAAGAAAGCATCAAAGTCCATGGTAATTCCAGATCTGACCCAACCTGGAATTACCCCACAATATTAGAAGTTAGAAACAACCCCCAAAAGTCACATTCTCCAATAGAAGTAATTCAACGTTGCCCGATGTCATAAATCTCCACCTCCAGAGGCCCAAGCACGGACAGCTCGTTTCCCACGGGAAAGAAAATCACCTCGCCAAAACACTCTCTTTTCTCCACTCCTCCCCGCTTAGGAATGTATCAAGCCCAAAACCCTTCCCCTCATAACTGCCACAGAGAAAGTAAGAAAAAGAATATATACTAAGACAAACTAAAATGGCTACACTTACGTCAGTTTGGGGCTTGACAACTGTGTGGTAGACTGGGGATAGATGATGTTGTGAGAAGCGAAACATTTTCAAAGCAAAACCAGAAAGTCCAGTTGCTTCTTGAAAAAGCACCTTTGGGACAAGGGAAGTAGAGAGAACAGACTCACCATACCTTCTAGGACAGAACAGGATAGATGAATGAAAGCAATGGGGAATATTTATTTGGAGTCCCTACAAAAGCTTATTACCATTTAAGCTCTTAGTTTGGAAATGTACCGTAGTACTGGATGTTTGAGAGAAGAACATTTATTTTTCTTTATTTGGATTTTTATTCCTCCTTTACCTTACAGGTAAACCAAGGTGGGAAACATACATGGGGAGGATGATCCTGTATGTGCTTGTTTTATGAATTCAGGAAACAAGCGATGTTGTCTGTAACTGACTGTGCTTTTCTCAGAATGACAAAAAGCAGCATTGGGGTGTTGTGTTGCAAATTCTGAACCCTTTTATGCATGCATTTGACATCACAGCACATGACCAAGAAGGGGGAGGCATGTGTTATGATGCTACAATGCTATTGTCATCATTCTATCCACCTCACCTCTCTTTCCTCCCGCTGAAGCTGCTGGGTGCAACGGAGGTGGAGTCATGAATATAGAATCAGGTTGTCTGTGAGCTCTAAGTGTCCTTTACTGCTACCTTAGAGATAAAAAAATATCCAAGATGGTTTTGTATTCCAGCTTCCTTTTCTGGAAGGTTAAGCCATGCAAACGCACTTTATGCAAGACACCTTTTCCTAAGCTGTCCCCAGGTCTATTACTGGATTTATATAAACTAAGCCTTCTCATTCATTCGATGGAGCAAGTAGATTTACTGAATGAAAAGAAGTGGGTCAGTGGAAAAACACCACCAACACCGGGAGGGGCAAACGGGCAAAGGAGCTTTAGATAGAGAACATTCTTACGCAACTGATCCACTTGGAGCAGATTTCAGAATTATTGATTTCAACCTTATCTCTCAGCCTAGAGTCTTGCAAAGAGGTTCAAAAGAAGCGACGTGGATCGGGCATTTGGTAAAAACTAAATTTTCAACACCCAATTCTTCCTACGGCATATTCTCTTACACACATTATAGTACATACAATCCAGCAGCCTTACTGATGCTGTTTGATATCAAGCACATCCTGTGCAGGATATTGCACTGTGAAGACGTATATGAAATAATAAATAGAATTGCCTCTATAGGAATGCTACAGAATCCCGATGCAATTCTTCTCTCTCTCTCTCTCTCTCTCACACACACACACACACACACACACACACACACACACACACACACACACACAGACACAGACACAGAGGCAGGCAGGCAGAGAAACTCACCCTCTTCTAATGAGCATTAAAACTTTTCATATACTTTTGTCAACCCCAAGCAAACAGATTGTTTCAATTGTCTTTGTAGAGATAAAGTTGCTGATAGATAGTTGGTTGCTAAGGTTAGGATAATCATGAAAGAAAAACATATGCAATGATTATCAGAACTGTTTTCAAACATAGTGATTATCCTAATCATTTCAAAAATAAAGCGGAGAAGGTGGAAATTTCAAAATTTAAAAACAAATGGGCACACCAATATTGCTCACGATTTTCTTTTGCCAAGTTTACTTTCCTTCAACCTTCTTCTCCAAACATTTTGAATTCAGACATAAAAATATTGGAATCACAGTAATAGAAAAGATCTCTAGGAGAAAAGCAATGGGAAAGAACCACACTGGAAAGGGAGAAAATGTGTTCTCCCTATTTTCATTAGCTTCCACAATCTATTTAACCAGGTATAGTATATTAAGCTGGAGGTTTAATGGGAGAAAGAAAGAAAGAAAGAAAGAAAGAAAGAAAGAAAGAAAGAAAGAAAGAAAGAAAGGACCTTGAAGTCTCTGAAAAAAAACCCTGTAGTCTGTACACAGTCTATGATGGACTCCAAATAGCTTTGGGGAAATTGTCATTCTAAAGCTTGTTTCCTTTGAACAATGAATGCTGTAATTTAAATTATTTTCCAGCTGTATGTGTTGTATGCTTATTGAAAATAAATGAATAGAGGCATTCTGTAAGATTTCAGCTGTGAGTCTTCCCTTGAATTAGAGCTGCCCGAACTATTACCAATAGTTTTGTTGTTATTTTAAAAGCCTTCTTTACGATAGCAATGAAGCAAATTGTTTTGGAATCCTCACTATGCTTAGTCTTTTTATTTCTAATAAAAAGTGGGAAGAAGCCACGTTAAAGAAGGAGAGAGGTCTTGTGCTTTCAGATATAGAAGAGAGCACAAGGCAAACCCGTTCAAAAGCTCTATCTATCTCTTTGTAGAGAAGCTTCACTTCCAAGGAGGACGAACAGGGTTGAATGAGTTTGTGGACCTAACCAACCTTCCTTTTCCTTTTCCTGTTTCTCTTTTCCTTTGTCTGCAGAGGAGAATTCTTTCCATGGAGATTCTAGAATCTTGATATTGCTCTACTATATGTAATGGACAGTAATGAATGATAAGGGAAAAGAACTGAGCTGGCATCACAATTCCCTCTACGTTTGCTTTGGTGGCAAAGTGGTTAGAATGCAGTATTGCAGGCTAACTCTGCTGATTGCCAGAAGTTCGATCCTGACTGGCTCAAGGGTGGCTCAAACTTCCATCCTTCAGAGGTCGGTAAAATGAGGAGCCAGATTGTTGGGTGCAATGTGCTGACTTTGTAAACTGATTAGAGAGGGCTATAAAACATTGTGAACTGGCATATAAGTCTAAGTGCTATTGGTATTGCTACATTTGTGTAGAATGGCATAGGGCTCCAATGACTACGGGGATAGGGTGAAGATCTAAAATGCTGAAAAGGCTATTGCCTCTTGGTACATATAAGAATTGAACTTCCAATGCTTATTCTTTCTTGTCAGAAAGCTGCCAATTCTGCTCTCTAGCATGCAGTTTTGATTAGCTTTTGAAAATGTCATAAGATCTGGACAAACAAATGGGTATCCTTTCTGTCATAAGTAGGGCGACCATTTCTGGCTTGCAAAAATCTGAACAACCATTAGATGGCAATAAAGGAATCTGCTACTCAGATGGAGTTCTGTGGCTCAGATCTGATAACCCTTGGCTAAATGTAGTTAAAAGCTAACCATTTCTAAGAAAGGAAGCTACTGTGTCATCTGTGAATGACTATACAGAAAGGTAGGGTTTTTCTCTTCTTCTCTCTCACAGAACTCTCATAAAAGAAGTTTCTCATATAACATAACCTTTGAGAAGTAATTTGCTAGAAACTTCTGTATTTCTCACAGAACATAACTGTTATGTCCCTGGAACTTAAAGAAGTTCCCACCCAGGTCCGTCCGTGCTGCGGGGGCGGTTGCCCTCTCTCTCATTGGTTGGTTCACCCCAGCAGCCAGCTATAAAAGCAGGCTGCGGGGTCCAACCAGTCGCTGATCGCTGCGAGCCAGTTCCAGGCTTGGCAAGCACGTTCAGTCCTTTATTATTCTAATAAAGTATTTGTTGCATCCATGCCCTGGTTCAGCCTCTCATTACCCGAACCTAACACTGGCGACGAAGGTGGGATGGCTACCAGAGGCACAATGCAACCGCTGAATCACTAGCCACTGATCCGTAGCCAGAGAGAACGATCAGCAAGCGATAAGAGCAAACGCTGATCCGCAGCCAGAGAGAGCGGTCAGCAGGCAACGAGAGCGAACGCTGATCCGCAGCCAGAGAAAGCGGTCAGCAAGCAGCGAGAGTGAGAAGCGTCTGTAGCCGCTAGTTAGCCAAGCTACAGGGAAAGTGAAGCGCTGCGAGCCGCAGCCGCTCGTTTCTTTAGGCGCGAAATTCAAACGGCTGTCATTTGAATTTCCGCCCTAGAAGTACAGCGCGGTGCTGTATTACAAAGTCACTGACGCCCACGCAGGCGCGAATTTCAAAACGCTGCCAACGACCGTTGCAGCCTAACCTCGTGTTAACCCAGAGAGAGAGAGAGAGTTGTGAAAAGCCTCTCCAGAGCTGAAGTCACTTGCCTGCCACAGGCACAAAAAACCTTCCTGCTGCTGCCCCAGAGAGATTTTTTTTCAACAGATTATCCAACCTGATTTTTCTGTCATCATGAACTCCAACCCAGTTTTCCCAGCGTTCAAGCCGGATGAGGAGAAGTGGGAGTCATACAAGAATCGCTTTAACCATTACATCGACGCAATTGGGTTGGCTGATGCAGGGGAGCACCGGAAAAATCATATTTCCTGATCTACTGTGGAGCCATCGTCTTTGATACTGCCACAGCACTCGTGGCTCCACGTGAGTTAAAAAACGTTCCCTGGACAGAACTGTTAGAAATCCTTACTAACCACTATTCTCCTAGACCCTCACAGATTGCCAGGCGGTTCACTTTCCGAATGAGGAAGCAATCAGACAAAGAGACCATCAACCAGTACATGGCTGCCCTCAGGACTGCAGCTCTCCATTGTGGGTTTGGGACCTACCTGGAGGACATGCTCCTCGACCAGCTAGTCTGCGGAGTCAAGGACCTTCACCTCCAAAGGCGCCTACTCGCTAAGAAGGACCTCAACCTCGCGCAAGCCGTCGAGGAAGCCCTGGCAGCAGAGCTGGCAGCACACTCAGCCACCGAAATCCAAGGTCCTGCTTCCAAGCAAAGTGCAGTTTCGGTCCACTCTGAAGAGGTGGTCATCGAAGAGGACCCCAGCGATGCAGCCGACATCCACCGCCTCGCCCACGCCAGACACCCGCAGGTAGGAGCCAAGCAAGAAAGCGTCAGTCCACCCAAGCACATCACCTTGTGCCTATCCTGTGGTGGATCTCACCTGAGGACCACCTGCAAATTCAAGGGAGCCACTTGCAACATTTGCCACAAAAAGGGGCACATCGCTAGAGTCTGCCAGGCCGCTCACAACTCGGCACAAAGGCACCCCTCCTTTTCACATTCTGGACCCCAAAGACAAGTATTGAACTGTCGCACTCGCCACCATGCTAAGCACGCTTGCCATGCCATTAGTAAAATCTCTCTCTCCGTTTTGTTAGAAGGTAGACCATGTCGCATGGAGGTTGACATGGGGTCAGTGCTCTCAATTATCTCTTGGAGCACCATCAAGAGACTACAGCCCAATCTATCCAGAAACCGGCTCCAGAAGTGCCAGTTTAGCCTGAAGGACTACCAGGGGAAGGACATTCCTGTAATCGGCAGAGGTAAGTTTCTTGTCAATTTTAAAACTTTCAAAGGCCACCTACCTCTAGTGGTAGTTAACGGCAACCTCCCCACACTCTTGGGGCTCGATTGGTTCCCCCATCTCGGCCTAGGGTTAACAGGAGTCCATGCTGTCTCAACCTCAGACACTGACTCCTTATTCGCTGACTACTCAGACGTATTCAGCGATGAACTGGGGTGTTATAACGGTACCCCTATCTCATTCTCAGTCGACCCCCAAGCAGTCCCAATCAGGCTAAAACCTCGTAGAGTCCCATTCGCTATTCGGCCTAAATTAGATTCGAACTGGATAAATTATTAAAACAAGGGGTCATTGAGCCAACAGATTTCGCCAAATGGGAGACGCCCATTGTCACACCCTCAAAAAAGACGGTAGCCTGAGAATTTGCTCGGACTACAAAACCACAATTAATAAGTTTTTACAAGTTAGCGCTTATCCAGTGCCCGTCATTCAGCATTTATTACACACTTTTGAACCTGGCAGCATTTTTGCCAAATTGGACATGTCTCAAGCGTATCAACAGTTCCCTGTTGACAACCAAACAGTGAAACTCCAGACCATCATCACCCACAGGGGTGCTTTCCGGTGCAAGCGTCTCCAATTTGGCGTAAGTGTTGCCCCTGGCATTTTTCAATCCCTCATGGAGCGGATTTTGCAGGGCCTCCCTGGTGTAGTACCCTACTTCGATGACATCTTAGTCTCGGCCAGGGACAGACCCCAACTCTTCCAGAGAGTTCGAGCAGTGTTAGAGAGGTTCAGACAGCATGGCCTCAAATTAAAAAAAGAAAAATGTGCCATTGCCACTAGACAGGTGGACTTTCTGGGTTATAAAATTGATGCCTCAGGCATTCACCCCCTGGAGTCCAAGGTTAAGGCAATTCATGAGGCACCCACTCCAACCTCCAAAGCGGAACTACAGGCCTTCTTGGGGCTATTGAATTTTTACGCGTCGTTCCTGCCCCATAAAGCATCTGTGGCGGAACCCCTGCACAGACTTTTGGATAAAAAATTGGCTTGGCATTGGGGTCACAACGAAGACTCCGCTTTCCGCGCAGTCAAATCACTACTCACGTCGGAGGCGGTCCTTATTCAGTTTGACCCCAACCTTCCATTAGTGCTAGCAGCGGACGTATCCCCTTTTGGAATTGGGGCAGTGTTAAGCCACAGGCTCCCCAATGGCTCCGAGGCCCCCATCGCTTTTTTTCCAGGACGCTCTCTGCAACAGAGCGCAACTATAGCCAAATCGATAAGGAAGCTTTAGCAGCTGTCGCAGCTGTGAAGAAATTCCATGAATTTCTTTTGGCCACTTTTTCGAGCTGGTCACGGATCATAAGCCTCTCCTGGGCCTACTAGCAGGTGACAAACAGACCCCTCAAGTCCTGTCTCCTAGAATGACGAGGTGGACTCTTTCCTAGCGGCATACTCGTATAGACTCATACACCGTCCAGGTAAAACATTGTCTCACGCAGACGCCTCAGCCGCTGCCCCTGCCTGCTCCAGCTGAGGATTCTGCCCCGGTCCATGCTATCTTTGAGGTCACCCAACTGGACCTCCCCATCACTGCCCTTGACATTGCCGCCAAATCCAAGGCAGACAAAACGATCACCCAGGTACTGGACTGGGTGAGGAGGGGGTGGCCGGGCAGTGATGTTGAAACCAAATTCACGCCTTTTAAGACCCGCCTACAGGAGTTATCCAGTTTGCAGGGCTGTTTGCTGTGGGGCACACGAGTGGTCATCCCGACCTCACTGCGTACCCGAGTTTTGGAGGCGTTGCATGAGGGCCACCCTGGCATCGTCAGAATGAAGGCATTAGCACGCAGCTACGTATGGTGGCCCAGTCTCGACGATGACATCAGCAGATGGGTAAGCTCCTGCCATCCCTGCCAGGAATCCCGTCCATCCCCTCCAATTGCCACCCCCACCAAGTGGGAAAGCGCCAGCGCACCCTGGTCCAGGATTCACATCGACCTAGCGGGACCAACGCACGGCAAAATGTTCCTGGTGGTCGTGGACTCTTACTCTAAATGGATTGTCGTGGCACAACTGTCCACAACCACCACGCAAGCGGTCACCAAGGTATTAACTCGCCTATTCGTAACGCACGGGCTACCAGACTCAATTGTTTCCGACAATGGCCCCCAGTTCGCATCAGCTGAGTTCAGTCGCTTCACTGCCAATCTGGGCATCCGCCACATCTTCACGGCTCCCTTTCATCCTGCCAGTAACGGGTTGGCAGAAAGAGCCGTTAGGACCACTAAAGAAGCTCTGGCTAGGTTCAGCAAGGAAGACTGGCACCACAAACTCTCCCGTTTCTTGCTGAGCCAGCACTCAACCCCGTGCACAGTCACTAATAAGTCCCCGGCGGAACTCCTGATGGGTAGACGCCTGCGGACTGTATTGGACAGGCTGCACCCACATTACTGCCCTGACTCTCCCCTCGCTTCCACATCGGGGGTTAGGCATTTTGTCTTACAGGAACCCGTGTTCGCGAGGAACTTCGCTGGAGACCCTCTATGGATCCCGGGCGAGGTCGTGGCGATCACCGGACCGAGGTCGTATCGAGTCAGACTGGAGGATGGCCGGATCTGGAGAAGGCACCTGGATCAGCTGCGGAAGCGCCTAGACACTCACGTTAGCAGTGACTTATGGTTGCAGACCGGTGCAGGGCTACAACATCAACCCCACATCAGCACCAATTCCAGGGACCAGTTCACGCCTGCAGCCGAGTCGGGGCCCCCGAACACGACCCGTGATCACCTGATGGCTGACCAGTCCGAACCAGTCGACGGAAACACATCCCCAGTGACCAGCCCTACGAGTCCCGATCCGGCACTGACCGAGGAACGCGTTCGTGACACCCCACCAGTCCAACCTTCAGTTGCAGACTCTGATCTACCAGACAATTCCCCAGAGTTGCGCTGTTCTGGGCGCCAGCACAAGCCTCCCGCGTACCTTAAAGACTATGCGTGTTCGCATCTGGGGGGAAGGGGTGTTATGTCCCTGGAACTTAAAGACGTTCCCACCCAGGTCCGTCCGTGCTGCGGGGGAGGTTGCCCTCTCTCTCATTGGTTGGTTCACCCCAGCAGCCAGCTATAAAAGCAGGCTGCGGGGTCCAACCAGTCGCTGATCGCTGAGAGCCAGTTCCAGGCTTGGCAAGGACGTTCAGTCCTTTATTATTCTAATAAAGTATTTGTTGCATCCATGCCCTGGTTCAGCCTCTCATTACCCGAACCTAACAATAACTTTTCCCAGAAAACCGCAGTGTGTGTGTGTGTGTGTGGGTGGGTGGGTGTGGGTGTGGGTGTGATATCCACATGGGCCTTGGGTCTTGGCTGTATCATTTTCACCCAGGCTGTATCATTCGTAACTTTTCAGGAGATAGAAGACTCTATCTTCTATAAAAGAAGACCTTCAACAAGGCCAATTATATTTCGGTTATTCATTCTCTACAAAAATGACTATTTCTATCCATGATCTTTCTTGGATCTCCCACCCTTGAAGTCTGGGACCTTATGGACAAAGGCAGATATACATGTCCCAGGATAATGTTGCAGGATCCAATCTGGGTTGGTCACTAGGACCAAGTGGCTTTTTAGATGTTGATTGGGGTGTGTTGATGGCCGGTTTTTAAGTCATTAGCTGTCATTTGCTTGTGCTACCCAGCCCTTGCCTTCTAAGTACTTGGTAGGCTGGTGATAAATCAGCACTCCTGTTGACTGAAGAGGGGCCTGTCCCAGGCTTCAATCACTTCCCTGACTGTGTTTTTGTGCCTGCTCATCCAACAATCTTAGTGGCTGCAAAATTGAATGTCTGCCCTTTTTCATTGCAGTGTGAGTGTTAAGTCTCCTCATCTGACTGCTTATCTGACTTTAACACAAAGAGCTAGACACAAAACCAACATGGGTGACAAAATAGCCTTTGATCCCCTCCATGTCACCTGTAGAACCCCCCAATTACAGTTTTTTAAAGATTAAAATCATACGAAGTGAACATAATGAAACCTCCTGACATTTCAGCAAAGTTGGCACTGTGGAACCTGAAATTTCCTTGTCTTTGGCTCAGCCCAATACCTTTAATCGTTATCTCCCAATGTATTGTAGTCACATTTCCCCCACCTCCTGTTACAGCTCTGTTTTGTGTGGAGAAAGTTGCCCGAAGAGAAAGGGCAGCCTTCATTTCCCCCCCCCCACCCCTCCCCACTCCTTAAGTTACTGTGTAAGAAGCCACAGAGTTGAATAGCAAAACAGCAGCAGTGCATTCTGAGGGCAAGCCCACATGTAGTGCTAGTACTTTAATTAAATCTAAACATAACAAAGATGTGGATCAGTTTTCTGTTTAAAAACCATATGGCACAAGTTAATTACTCTTTGGAAAATATGGGAGGTGCAGAAACTTTGTACCAGGGAAAAACACTTGTTTACCGTTGCTGAAAAGAAATTGAACTTAGAATGGAAACAGGCTATGTTTTCATCAAGGGTTATGGGGTGTGGGAAAGGTGAGGACTATAATTTGGGAAAGTGGGTGCCACTTCTGCATTTAGAACTTTAGAGCTTGTTCTTTTTATCTGTGACATGCCTATAGTATTTTAGAATTTTCCTTTGCTTCCTGTTTTAAAATGGTGGGAAAACATGTCTTCAGTTTTTAGGAATTGTGGTTCCTAAAGGATTCTAAAGGCTGCAAAAAGGGAATGATGGATGAATGTGCCTGAATGATATTCATCGTTTTCTTCTCTCCAGTTGTCTCCAAGACTGGAATTATCTTTTCCCACTAGGAAGATGAGGGGCTGGAAATATTTGCTACGCTATCTACTATATTCTTCCTACTTACCTATGTTATATTCTATACTCTAATTCAATTCTATTCCACTACATTAATTCAGGCTGACCTATATACTAACAAGTGGCTTGTGTAGCTTTAATGTTTATTTTGCTTTTACACAATGCATGACCTGAAAATGCATTCAAGGTATGTTCCTACATTTTCTTCACTGTCTGAAAGCAAAGAACAATATTGGTTGTTTGCATCAGTAGCACATTTGGAAGAGAAATGTATATTTTTGGGAACACTTGAGAATAGCTTCTGGCTTTTCCTCAATTTCCCAGAACATGTTAGAAAGCTGCAGAAGAGTTTTTTGTTAGATAATTTTCCTTCCTTCCTTCCTTCCTTCCTTCCTTCCTTCCTTCCTTCCTTCCTTCCTTCCTTCCTTCCTTCCTTCCTTCTTTCTTTCTTTCTTTCTTTCTTTCTTTCTTTCTTTCTTTCTTTCTTTCTTTCTTTCTTTCTTTCTTTCTTTCTTTCTTTCTTCTTGAAATGATCATGGAATAAGCAGAGTAAAAAACACTTCCTTTTTTAGCACATCCCAAATGTGTAGAACCAGACATTCCAATCCAGGAATGTACCACCTAATCTTAAACTACTGAATACCTTTGGTGATAAAACAACACGATCCAACACTAGGCACAATCTAGCAAGTTTTATGCATGATGAGATCTCTTGAACTCTGAGGAAATAATATTGAAATGTGTGCTTCATTTCAAAAGTTTTCAAAAGCTGTGCATTGTCTGGTACTTTCCTGGATTCCATCTGTCTCCTCTGAAGTCCCCTATTTAATCTTTCTGGTACATACTTGGAAGATTTTAGTCTATTCCATGAAAGACTTTGACTGTTTTGTTTTTTAAAAAGAGAGAGATGTTGCCAATGTACTTCAGACTCTTTCATTAAAGCTCAACCTGTGGCTCTTAGAACTATTTCAAAAAGTGTGCTGTAATGTTTAACATGGTAGAAGTAGAGATAACATCGTCCTCAAAGGAGTTAAACTCCTGGTGACTTAATGGACACCTTCAGGCACAGACATTGTTTATCACCAGCTTCTCCTAAAAAAGAACTTCTCAGTCTTCAATACCTCAGAGTGATAGCCCTGAGGTTTCCTGAAAGTCTCTCATCTAACCGCTAAGCTAAACTGCTTAATTTTCCTATATCAACCAATGCTAGTTAGATGCTGCCACTCACTAATGTGAAAGAAGGGTAGTATTAACAGAATTTTCATTTATGGAATTTTTATAATGTATATAACATGGAATGACATTCTGTTTTGGTCCTGATTTCTCCCATTTCGCTCATCTTCCTCAGGTTTAAAAAGTAGCCCTCAGAACACAAATAGAGTTTTCTACAACAAGCCTCAGTGGTATAAAATGATGATATGGGCATCAAGATTTCATGGCACAAAGGGCTTAATTATGTAATTGTGCCATGTGATCTGATTGCACGTATGTCTTTTCTATCATCTGGGTGAAGATGCCACAGTGTGGTTACTTCCTTCTCTTTTTGCCCTTTGGGATCAGTATTTATATAAGGTCCTCCAAAGGGTGAGTATTTCCCTTTGGGGGACCTATATGAATGGGCTATTCATGTGAACCCATAACCAAGCCAATGGCTCCCACCATCATACCTAGGTGCTGATAATTTATACTTCTGTTTGTTGTTCCTAGATATGCAGGTTCTTTACTTTTCTGTTTTCTGATAGTAGTTACATTAATTTATTCCTGGATTTTACTAGCAATTGAAGAAGATTACAACCCAGCTGCAAAGGAAGAGGTCACCAGAAATTGCTGCTATTGATCTTCCTCCATCTGCTTCTCAAAAGGGGGTTGCTATACATTATTATGTGGAGCAGCTCCCAAGCAAATTCCAACATTTGAATGACACTGTTATCATTAGGCTGAACAATTGGTTCTGTAGTTGCTTACAGATTATCTTCCATCACTCTGTTCAGTTAATATTCTAACTATGTAAACAGGTTTATTGAAAACCAACTGCAGTATTCCACTATTCTGTCATGAGGAAAGCACGTATCATATCATATCATATCATATCATATCATATCATATCATATCATATCATATCATATCATATCATATCTATCTATCTATCTATCTATCTATCTATCAATCATCTATCTAATCTATCATCTATCTCATCCATTCATCCATCTATATTACAGTATATTTATACATCTCCCATTATGGCTCAACTTAACATAGACTTGATTGGATTTTTGCTTTCAATTTCATTTCACAGCATTCTTTAAAATGTACTTTCCCTGCTGGAAATGAGATCTTCCCCGCTAAGAAGTGACAGAAATGTAAAATGTAAATATGACTCTATTAAATTAAATGAGGGTAGATAGTGACCCTTGCTTTCAGGTTTCTTCCTGGGAACCAGAGGTAATATAAGCTTATAAAATAAAATATAAATGCACAGGGCGAGATGGGACATGCTTCTATGTTTGTTGTACTTTTAAATTGCAAGTGTACAGTATGTTCCTACATATGCATAAATGAATGGATGGAAGTATGAGAGATATACGATAGATGTGAGTGATGCAATTTATATTTACACCATACTGATTATCCTATGTAAATACTGTACCCTGCTGTTTTCACCTAGTTGTAGTAATTTGTATTCTTAGAGCCCAACTGTGGGAAAAAAAACATTGCAAATGACAGAGAAGGGGGAAGCCTTTAGATTCCTCCCATTCACTTAATATTCTGTAAACAAACTTATTGTCCCTGTGTGAATGCCATAAGACAAACACACAATGCCTTGTCAGATTAAGAGCTGCCCCACAGTTACCTAGGCCTCATTTCAATGAATGCATTCAAACAGTGGCTGGGTAGCCATTTGTCAGGGGAGCAGTGGTTAGGCACTGCTGTACTATGGGTTTGTATTTCCAATGTCCTGTCTCAACATCAGAGCTAGTATGATGGATATTGAACCACACTGCACAGTTACAGACTCACGAGTCTTAAAGGAAGCCTTCCTTCTCTCTGTATCCAATGGGCTCTAGGTAATCCCTAACCCCTAAAGCAAATTTGAGATAAAGTTGCATAGGAATGGGGGAAATCAATGCTCGTATGGTTTCCATTACGTTGCCAGTCTAATAGCCATGAATAAAATCTATAGAGTTAAAATTAGGACAAAGGGCTGTCATGTGTGGGTGGCATATAGTTTGACATATTTAGAAAGAAGGTAAATAAGAATTTTAAGAAAGGACTTAGAAAGTAAAGAAATGGCATTTTGGAGATGATAAATCTCAGAAAGGAGAAGCTCCCAATCATTAATAAATGCACAATATTTCACTTTACCCCTCACTTTTAATTATCTTTGCTTTCAGCCATTAAATCAAAGTGGACAATGTGAGCTTGCAATTTGCATATGGCTCTGTCAGCCCTTCAAGATAGAAACTAATGCTACATAGGAACAGTATTGCTTTTATTGTAAAGTAATAGCAACAAAATCTTGCAAGATTTATAACTATTTCTCTTCCCCCCCTGTATCTTTATGTGAACAGGGGGGGTCTCTGATGTTTTCCCAGGTTATTTTCTTAGCCTGCAATCAGGATCCTTGTAGCTTACTGTTCCCTTGGCAGTGGCTTTTCCTCCTGTCCCTCAAGGCCATTCTCTCATCCCTCCATAAGCTCCCAGGACTTCATTTGTCGGTAGATGTATATGCCTCTGTTCTCCAAAACTCCAAGTGGTATCTGCAGCACACCCTCCTCCATTTTTTGCCACAACTACAAACCTGTGGAAAAGGTTGGCCTGAAAGTGAGTGACTGCCCAAAGTCACCCAGTGAGAAGAAGTCACCCAGGCTGAAGAAGACTTGAACCTCGATTTCTCCAGTCTATAATCCAATGCCTTACTTCTGCAAAACATCTCTGGTCCCCAAGTTCACACTCACCCCATCTTGTTAGACAAGGCCAGCATTTTTCAAATGTTTCAGAGACACTGAGGAAATTTTAAGGGGAGATGTGCACATTGTCTTTAGATTTGCAAAACCTCCCCCTGCTCAATTCTACCCCTTAAGTTCCCAAAACTATATCTTAAGTGGCCTTCTGGCAGAAAACCATCACTGTGTGGTCTCTAAGTTGAGAAATCTTCTCTTGCATTAAAACATTGGCAGCTTGACTTAAGATAGGAAAGATATTTGCTTAAATTGAATGTCAAATTCTGAATCATCTGCTAAATTCTGTTCAAGAGACACTTCCTCATGCACAGATTTTAATTCAAACTGCAGTCCCAAGCATATCAATCTAGAGTTTGCTCCAGAAAGAACTAGGAGATTTATTTCTGAATAAGCAAGTACCGGTGTTGTGTTTACCCTGTTTTTTCATGAAATTTTGGTTTGATGTTCCATTCCTTCACAGGTTGGTTACATGAGACCAGCAAAGAACTGGGTGACCTGAGAATTGGAACTCAGAAGTTTTAAAGAAAACAGAATGAAAAGGAAAATGAGAGAGGTTATAATTTTTCATGGTAATTATCTGTGTAGAGTCTGGTAAAGGATTGGAAATTTGAGCAGGCTTTCTCATATTTCATCATATTTTGCCCTCTCTCACATTTATTCTTATCTGCATCTCTTCTGAAGCTTGGCTGTCATTCAATAATCTTTGGAGATTGGCCTTTCTCAAGATCATATAATTGGAACCCCACTAAATATGCATGATACTTAAGTCATATTTGTTTCACATTTCTTGCTGGCTTCAGTAGTGTCTGAAGGCAAAGGGTGACTATGGTAGTTTACTACAGTACTATCAGGGAATTCTAGCAGAGATTTTAATATAACAAGATGTCCCTGATGGAGCCAATAATTAGTCCAATCTAGGTCATGTTTTTGTCTGGGCTTCACATGACAGTGGTATTCCGGAGTCTAAGGCTCAGAGGCATATAGCTATCAGTTTCTTTTTTAAATTTCCAGCAATTGAACTAAAATCAGCCTGCATGAGAAAATATGCCTTGGTTGTTAATCAGTTATGGACCCTCCCTTCATAGTCAATGTGAGATGAACACAACCATCAATATCAGTGACCTTTTGTAGCCACCTTCTTCTGTGTCTCATTGTTTGTTCCTTATTCACACCACAGCCTTTTCTGTCATCTTTCGATTTTTTATTTGCTTTGGATTGTTACGAAAGCTAGGCTGCTAGAACACTTCCTTCCAAAACGCAGCCAAATCAAATAGGAACACGATTATTTATTTGCTAAACAGCACTAGAGTCTCACATGCAACTGTGCTGAAGTTGATACCAAATGAGATGTCTCTGATGCAATTCCCATGTGTTACCCCACACGAGTAGGGAGAATTAAACTACATTTAATCAGAAATAATTATCCATGGTTCCCTCCCCCCTCATTTAAATGAGTGATGAAGGAAATAGTAAATGTGGTCGTAAGAGAGGACAATGTTCAGTTTCTTAGGATGAAGCTCTCACTGAAATGCTTGCTTATCTTGCTTTAGGACATTTTATGGCAGAAAGGTGATGAACTGCTTTATTATCTAAGCTGTTGCATGTGCCAGTTAGTCTTCTAGCAAATAGCCATAAATTGTTTCCCAAATGTACTGATCTGGTTTCCTGATTATATGTCCTGATGAGAGATACATAAGATGGAGATTTACTGCTACAAATCACCGTACAACCTTTTTCTGGCCAGTTGGTTCCAGTGTCTAAGCCCAGCTGAACTAAATGTTATGCCAAGGAACAGACTGTTGAAAAGTAAGCCATGAGTAAGAAAGGAGATGTTAACATTGCTGCATATACCTTCCTTTCATTCTTGGATGCGTTTGCTTTTAAAATGATTTGGTCAGTGGCAAGCACAATTTTAAGATATGGACCAGTAACTATAATGTCAAGATGTTGCTTAGGAATAGGAAAACTATGGATCGCCTTAGGGAAGTGGCCCGCAATCATGCCAGGGACTGGTTTCACAGAGGGCGCCTTTTTTTGCGGACTGGGTGGGGGCATGGTTTAGTGCCCTGCCTGCATCCCGCATCTGCATGGATGGTGCTATGCTTGCTTATACAACCCAGTTCCTGGTGGGCCTCAGATCAGTGCCAGTTCATGGCCCAGGGGTTGAGGACCCTTGCCTTAGGATGTTCAACAGATGTTTTCCAGATTCCTTATAACAGCTGCTGGTCACTATGGCTGAGCAACACCTTGAAAGATCACAAGCTCCCAACTCCTGACCAGACTTCCCTGCACTCAGATTCTAAGTGTTGTTAGATTTTAATTTCCATCATCCCATAAATAATTATTTCACTTACAGGGAAGTTGGGATCTAAGTATGTTTCACAATAGAGATTCATAGACATCATATCATAAGTTAATGTAAAAATTTTGGAACATTTTATAGGCTCACATCTCAAACCAATGCCACCATTCTAGGCTGAGATTCTTCACATGATGGGCTAGTAACAGCAGGTGCTAGTCAATTTCAGCATCTTTCTCATAACTACATTGGTATAAATCTCTTGCAATAATGAATCAGGCTGAAGTCTTAAAGGATAGTATTGTTTAGACCTCTGAAAATAAAGTGATGGTACAAAGTAGGCTCTGTTTCTTTTTCTCTGGCTTCCACAGTCCCAAATATAGAATATCTAAGCTTTGGCTGAATCATTTTCAGAGGTTTAGAATGTTAGACAAAAATAGAATTCCATGTCACTTTTTTAAAAATAGAATTCCATGTCAATTCCATGGATCTGTGTCACATTGACAATTGTTATGATGGCAACCAGAGCAACAATGATTTTATTTTCATTACCCACAGGTAATCGGCATTTTTTTTATAGATTTTGAATTTTTAAAAATTATTTTACATATTAACATACACAATTAACACAAGCTTTAAACTTATAGAATTTTTTTAAAAAACCTAATACAAATTTTAAAAAAACCAAAATAAAAAAAAAAACAGCGTCAAAGATTTAAAAAAGGGAAAATGTATATGTCAAAAGCCATCAATTTATGAATATACGCTATTATAATCAATACAAAATGTTATTGTAAAATATAATAAAATCTCTGTCCTGTAATCTGCAAAGCGCCAAATAAGCTTTCAGTAGCAAGACAAAGTTGCAGGAAATAAAGCATATATAAATCAAAACTGAGCTCTTTGATTCATAAGATCAAACTAAGATGGAACAAAGAAACAACGAAGTAGTATATTAGAGACCAACTATCAGTTAGATCTGAAAGGGAAGGTTGCAGAAAAACAGGAACATACTATCAGATTAATAAAAAACTACAGAGGAATGTCAAATATCATGTGAGCTTTGGCTTAGGAAGATCTGGTTCTTTCTAGATCACTAGATATAAGCTGCAAAAAAGCCTGACTAACTGTTTATTAAGTAAAAGCCATAGGTGTGCTTGAAAATCAGCTCCAGTTCCATAATTACTCCAATTCATTTCACTTTATCACATTAAAGACAAGTAGTTGAGGAGTTACTATGAGACAGATAATACTTAGACAGGGGGACATAGCTAATGCAATGCTTATTTACATGTCATTAAAATTGAATATGTGGAGTTTGTTTGGAAGGCTTTTATCAACATTGGTAAGATTAGTTGAAACTGTTTATTCAAACTAGACAGAACTAACTCCGTAAAGTTTATAGCTTTGCTCAACTCAAAGATTCCTGTTATTTCTGAAGTAATCAGTATCCTGAAAGATATGTATATGATAGATAAGTATAGAAAAAATAGTAAGCCTGAATAATCTAATTTGAAAATATAAGTTGTGGCTTTAAAAAAAATCCTTCTGCAATATGACATATTTCTTGATGGGTCAGATCTGCTGGGTTCACAATTCTTATAGCATAACACAATTTATTGTCTTGAATGTGCCACAAGACACTGAGCTGGGTTTGAGAACAAGGGAATCGTGTTGTTTACGCCACATTTGTTTAGCATCGGTTATATGGTTAAAAAGGGGGAAATGTATTGTTGGTAGCAGAGATCAGGTAATATTTCCTTGCAACACTCATATAAATGCAGAATCAAAATCATTTTTGATACTTTGCTTACATATAGATCTGACATATAAACTTTAGCTTTGGATTCTTTGGAATTAATAATTGACCATAATCCACAAATACGGCAAAAGGCATTTTTTCCATAACATTTTACTCTCCAGATGTTCAAGAGCATTACTTTATTAGCATCTATCTTGCTACTCAATAACTAGTTAATTGAACTAAGAAATTATCCAAATTATTTTAGCTCATTTGGAAGAAAATTCCTGGGATTGCAATCTTGACTAGGAATATTGAAGAAGTTACTTGGAAAAACAGTGAAAGTTTCAAACTGAAAGGAAAGAGGTCCAGTTGCAATGATTCAATTTCCAGACTATCTTGACTATTGGCATATATTTTGGATGGGGCTGCCTTTAGTACACTGGTGGGATTCAAATTTTTTTACTACTGGTTCTGTGGGCATAGCTTGGTGGACATGGTGTGGCTTGGTGGGGAAGGTTACTGCAAAATCGCATTCCCTCCCCGCCCCACTAACCTGCTTTCCAGTTCCATCCTCCTGTCAACAAAAGAAGACCCAGCCAATCAGCTGGGACTTGAGAGGCAGAGCATAGATGGGTACGGAGCCAGTCAGAGGTGGCATTTGCCAGTTCTTCGAACTACTCAAAATTTCCACTACTGGTTCTCCAGAACTGGTCAGAACCTGCTGAATACCACCTCTGCTTTGGCACAGAACTCAAAAAGTAGATTAGGCTCTTTCAGAAAGCAAGGAAACCCCAAATTACTTGTGTTAAAAACATTGCAAAGCTGTTTCTAGGCAAAATACCAAAAGACCTATAGTAGTGCTTTCTACATTGGCTCCTCTTCCCTGATTCATGGAGTTCTTTTGAGATTTGTCCACAATGACCACAAACTTATCTAGTGGCAACTCAGAATTCAGCTATCTCACTGGCTGCTCATATCTTTGACATGCACTTACTACCAAGATGAAGAGGGCTAACCTCTTGGTTCATCTTCTACAACAGGGGCATCAAACTTGTGGCATCACATTGTTGTCACATGACATATTGTGACTTTCCCCCCATTCACTAAACAGGGGGTGGGGGTGGCCAGCGTGTGATGCATTCAACCCATGGCCCGCGAGTTTGGCACCCCTGTTCTACAAGATCCTCAAAAGCACACCTTTCCGAACATTAAACTGTTGGTTTCAGCTGCTTTTAATATTACTGGTCTTAATATTAGTTTTAGGTAGCCCTTCTTTAATGATTGGCCAGTTTAGTAACCTTTTAAAGTTACAACAGCTAACACAATAACTTTATGACTTGGCAACTATTGCAGCATCCCACAGTCATTTGATTGCCATTTTGCTCACTTCACAGCTGGCTTCTAACAAACAGAGTCAATGGAGAAGCTGGCAGTAAAATCCCAAGTCATGTGATGTCTTCCTTAATCACCACATCACTTAGCAATGGAGTTGGTAATCCCAACTATGGTTGTTAAATTAGGTAAATGAACTGTAAACTGCTAAGAAACCTCATTGGACAGTGAAATATGACTAAGCAATAAAATATTTTGCTTGCCTTATTTATCCAAATATCTACCCAATTATCTACCCAATCTTCTATCCTTTCTTCCTTTCTCAAAATGAACTCAGCTGAGAAATTCACTTTTTGAAATTGCAGGATGATGCCACAAAAAAAAAAGACCATCCTAAGTTATCTGAAGGAAGAGTCAGACTCTTTACAAGACTTGTATTTTCAATTGCACAATATTGTTAAGTCACAGAAAATGTCAACCTGTTGGAGGACTGATGTAATTCTTATGTAACTCTGTTTACATCAACATCTTTTCCTCTTTGCTCAGCCTGAAGGTCTCCTGCTGTGGCAATCCTTTTGACCCTCTAATGATTTCAGCACAAGTATTTTGTTGCACTTGCTGGCTCTGATTCTCACCAGCTGGGACTTAGTGGGACACTATGAAAATATTTCCATAACATCAGCATAAACCCAGTTTGGAAAGGTCCAGTTTTTCTCCTTAACTGTATTATAACATTACATATTACTGCTGATAATGACATTCTGGAAAAGACTGGAGGCTCTTTAAGTTTGGGTAAGCCAACATGCAATTTGTGTATGGTTCCGGTGGCCCAAAACTCCACTAAAGAGTCTTTGATTGTAGAGTCTGCTGAATATTCCAGATCTGCCACCCAGGGAAAGGGATACGACAGGGTTAACTACCGGTTTGGGATTTACGAGCTTCCCTGCTCGCTGTGAGCCGCGCGCCTGTAAATCGTCATTAGCACGCTGTGTGCCCAGAACCAGCCTTTGAAACAGCCCTCTTTTCTTGCTTTTCTAACTGCAGCTGTGCCTTGTTCGGCAGCTGAAGTTGAAAATCAGGAAATAAAGATCAGGTAAGAGCCTGGGTGGGCAAAAACATCAGCAGACATAGAACCAGTTCTATGTCTGCTGCTCTTCAGAGCTACCGGTTCTATAGAGGTGGACAGAACCGGTAGAAACCCACCCCTGCTGCCACCCCTACTACCATAGGTAGACCAGACTAGGAAATCAGATCCATTAGAAGGCTGGAAGTTCTTTTGTTGAGATTAGCTATAATAACAGAATCTTGCAAATCTGGTTGTAATGTTCTTCTCCTTCCTTCTCCTTCTAAATAATTGAATAAGGGAGATACCTGCCTCAGCTGCTTCAGCCCACTTTGCTGTGGTAGTGGTTCTTGCATATCTTCCTCAAGATCATCTTCATTAATCTTTATAGGCTTAAAATACAAATCTTAACACTTTACATAAATGAAGCTTTGTCCTATAGGCAAGCTACATTAGATCCATGCTTGCTGGTAGTTTTTAGACTTGGACAAAAATAGTGTATGTTTAGCTGCCTTTTGCACAACATATTTCACCCATTTAGTTTTGAAATTTCACAAGGATGTTATATACATGAGGAAAAAAAATACTGAGGAATTAAGTATTACAAATATATATGTGTATATGTACCCTGTTTCTCCAACTATATGGCCTCCCCCAATAGGAAGTCCCAGCATGTTTTATAGGCATGAAATGAAATTAAGCTCCTCCCCCCCAAATTAAGCCTATATTAAAATATGCGAAATGGCAGGAATGGTGGGGGGGCTTGCCGTTAGGAAGTACTTTTGTTGCACACCCGGATATCGTGCTGCCTGCGTTGACCCCGATACGAAGTGCCCCACCAACGCTGAGGTCAACATCCAAGCCATCGCCGCCTGCCCGAAGATGCAAGGGGGGGGAATTAAGTCACCCCCCGAAAAGATGGCCTAGCCATTTTTCGGGGCTCAAAAAAAATAAGACCCGGCCTTATTATATGAGAAACACGGTATATGTAAACACACACACGCAATGGGGGCTCAAGAAAGAAGAAAGAGTTGGTTGAAAACCTCTCTCTCTCTCTCTCTCTCTCTCTCTCTCCCTCCCTCCCTCCCTCCCTCTCTCCCTCTCTCCATCTTCAACCATCTCTTTCATCTTTCTGGAGTCCCCATTGCATTGGCTTCTTGAGATTTCTCTTCCATCTATGGTCCCTTCCATGGCCGTCCCATGTGTTTAATATGTGTAATGGGAGCATACTCAGAAGTACATTTGTGTCTACAATAATGCATACTACTATTATTAGCACCTGGTCATATGAATTGCAGCCAGGGTGGCTTACAGGCATCCCTATTAGTCATCTTTATATACACCAACAGTGTTTCATGAGGACAGTAGCTGATGTGTCAAAAGCTTTATTAAAAGCTGGTCTCCAAGTGCATATACCGGAGGAGACCTTGTCACTGTCATGTGTCTTTCTATGATTTAATTTGCTTTTTATAGGCAAAATATGTGATATTAATCAACTCAAAATGCCATTTCTTGAATATTCTAAACATTTTACAAATATAATAACATGTTTTAATAGTAGGGGCTTGGGGGTGCTTTTACAGCTTTCAATGCTGAAGAACATGTGCTAATGAGAGGCATGGATAATTTAGGGCACATGAAACAGATACCTTAACTACCATAGTTTTCTTTCTTTCTTATGCAGTATGACGTTTTTTTTAAAAAAAGATATACATGGTGTTTTAATGAATAATGTGGCCAGTTGATGATTACTGTCTAAATAACTTTCTATACCACCAAAGATTGTGATGGAAGAATTTCTACATAGCTGTGTTTTACCCATCAGGCAGCACTTGTTTTGATTTATGTAGTATTGACAGACAAGCTTTCAAAATGGATGCACAGAATAGATTCTCTGTGCACCATTAGGCTTCCTGACCATTGAGAGAAAGTCTGTGGCTCAGTATGCAGGATCTCAGGTTCAGTGACTGGTATCTTCAGGTGGAATTGGCAAAGACTTTCCAAGATTTCACACACCTGCAACTTTGGGAAGTTCTTATCGGTTAGAACAGATAATGCTGAACTCAATAAGGAAGAAATCCTTTTTGATTTAATGCAATTTCCTGTGTGCCTCTTGGGCCTTTTGAGAGAATCTGAAAACCCCATGACAGAGTGAGTCAATAACGTATTCAAGCAAAGAGTGGACTGACACTCTTCCCCCTCCTCTCCCTCCCTCTCCCCCCTCCTCCTCCTTCTCCCAACCAAAAACCTAACAGTGCTAATGAAACCAGAAAATAAAATGTGAACGTGGAACTACCTCAGTCCTTTAACACATTATTAAATTTAGCTATACAGACCATCTATTGCTCCATCTTCTTTCACTTCTGTGAAACCAAGAGCAGGGAACAAATAATCGGAAAACATTTAAACGTTTTTATGAAGAACTTGTACAGGACTATTTCTTTAGCTGAGTGGTTTTCACATGTGTGCAAACTATTTAATAAACAGTACTCAGCGGAAAGAAAATGTTTAAATGGGAACCATGTCATAAATAGAGATGTCCTTCTTTCATGTGTTGGATTAAGAGTTTTTTGTTTAACAAAGGTAGCAAATGTGGCAATAAAATGCGAGGCATGTATTTTGGCTCAGATGGTACATTCTATGCATTGTAGTCCGAGAACAAGGAAATGCTTAAAAGATCACCATACAATGTTCTTGCCACTACTATGATTTACCGGATTAATAATTTACTCATTATCTGAACTCTTTAGAAGGAGTTTACAGAATCTTTAGGTGAAACTGAAAACAACAACAAGGTACAGACCTGTGACATCATTAAACATACATCGTAATATGACTTTTAAAAATCAATTCAAAGTAGAGCACAGTGACTTCTTTTTTTTTTTATAGCCTGGTCTAATTTGGGAATGTGATGGAAAACATTTTCAGATTCATTTTATATGAATGTGAATTCAGACCTGCAGAAGGCTAAAATGTTTTGACTTTATCCATAAATGTGGTACAGTGGTTAAGGTATTGGACTAAATACCCACGTAGTCCCATGTGACCATAAATGTCATTGAGTGAATTTAAGTTGATTCTCAGCCCAACCTTCCTCCTTATGTCTGCCATGCCCCTGCTCTGTGAGCTTGCTGAGGAGAAGGCAGGCAGGCAGGCAGGCTGGCTAAAGGCTATTCATTCAACATTCCCATAAAATACATTCTATTAAACTGCCTTGGTCCTGATAACTAAAGTTCCTTTCAGCTAAATCTTTAGGTGAAGAAGACTCACTGTGAGCAAGAATGAGTGAGTTTATTTGCCAAAGTGATCATCCATCATTCTATTGATTCCCTTCTATCAAGTACTCATATATTCAGATTGTAAACATTGGCTAGTTTGGAGAAAATAACTTTATATGAACTCTGAAGGTTCATTTTTTAATAATTGTTTTCTTTTAAAAAGTCCACAATTTGGCAGACAAAGTTTGAGTACTAAGATGAATGGATGGGGAAATTTTGGGGATATTTCAGATGCTGATTTAAAATCTTCCTACAAAAACACTGGGAAATCATGGTCTGTTTTTCACTGATCTATCACCTAAGTTAGCTGACATGATTTATGGGACTCTGAAAAAAAAAACATTAAAGGAAATTTCGTACCCCTTGGGCTGCAAGTTGCTATTCTCTGTTTGGTAATAATAGAGATTGCACATAGCAAATTGAGAAGCCGAGTAAGTCAGTTGGAGAGAATTCAGTGTGAGGTGTGGCATATAGCATGCTAACAAGTTTCAGTTGCCATGAATATTAAGAAAAGCACCAAGAAATCCATACCAGTCCCTGTGACATACATGGATATTTATTGACTTTATCATTCATGGAAGGCTAATGTACAGTTAGGTGGCATACGATGTGCTGGGTGGTGGAGGATGGAAATTTTTCCTGGATGAACAAAGAAACAATTTCCTCAACAGACATAGATCGGGAAGTTGTCATCACTGATTATAGTCACATAGAAACTGCCTCTGAGGTGAAGACTTCCAATCAAAATTCAGCAATAGGAGACTGAGGAACTTTGAATCAGCATGTAAAAGAGAGGCCTTTAAAGGGCCATAAATGAAATCTTATTTGATTTCCTCAACAAGTATCAGGAAATAGCATATCTGACAGATGACTGGCTATTAAGGTATTGACCTTCTGTGTTATATTCTCCTAGCTCATAAACAGCAACTGGAAATAATTTTTCTCCCTGTATCCAAATGCATTACTGCATATCTTATTCCTTTCATCTACTATATTTGATGGGTTTTTTTTGTTCTGAATACACATATTGCTCGATCCACATTCATTTCTCTGGGACTAGTCCTCATTTAAGTGCTTTGGGAGAGAAACGGTTATTCAAACAAAATTGAATCAAACCGACTCAGACGTTCAATGGTTTTGTGATGCCCCCTTCTATTTCTCTGCAGTGTTCTACTGATTCTTCAGGATGTTCATTTGGAGTATGTCCCACTGAAAATGAAGCTTATTTCTGATAAGGCTAGCAAAGGATTTGATCATATCTAACAATTTCTATTTATCTTTCTCTCTAAAAAGGCGAGTCTGCTGTTGATAAAATATTTGATTTTGTATTGGCTTCTAAAAGATGCTGCAACATATATCAGACACAGCAAAAGTCATTTCATGTGGGTTTCAAATAAAATTGAATAGCATGAGGAAAGATAATTTTAATGCCTTTCTTTGAAAGGGCATTTAATTATATTCTACTTTTATAATAAAATGAACAATAGGAAGATCTGTATACTGTTTTTTTGGAGATATTTGCCTTCTGTCTAGGGTGGGGCTTAAGTGGGGAGCAATTGTTTTAGATAAAAGGGATTCACAAACCACTACAAAAGAGTGCTTACAAAAAAAACCAACCAACCAACCAACAAATAAAACAAACAAATTCAAAGTAAAGGCTATTGCTTTTTTTTTTTGAACCTTAAGAATTTCATTTTACTCTTGATGTCCAACCAATATGAAATAGCCAGTTTTGTAGTGGAAAAAATAACTGACCCTTTTAGTTAAAGACTAATGAATGAATCTGTTCATTTCAGCGGTGAAATGTGTCCATCATTTTTGATACATCATATTACAGGCATTTTGGTCTGATTCCATATATTTCTATTCCCATTGATTCAAAAAGCCCTTCATCTAATTGATTGGCATCTTTCTTCACACCCACATTCTTGCATACTTAGTCCCTTTAAAAAACAAACACCTCTAGTCATGACCAGTCATTTCCTCTGAAGCAGTAGCTCCATTGGTAGTCTTCTGGATTTCTGAGTTCATAAATGCAAATCTAATTGCAGATACGAATTATACTCTCTTCACTTGATCATGTTTTATTCATAATCCTGTGACACTATAAATTTTTGAGGAATGTTTGCTTTTGACTTTTTGTGTGAACATTTGCTCTATGTCATCTATTTAGGAAAATTTCTGTCACCTTGAAATTAAATTTAATACTAATGCACTGGGTGAGGTTTGTTTATGCCCCAATCTTTTTTTTTTTTGCTATCTATTCCTTATTGCTTGATATCATAAACTGCAGCTGTTGTGGGACTTAACCAATTATAGGTAGTCCTTGTTTGCTGACTGCCTCATTTAGCAACAGTTACAACTGTGATCAAAAAAGTAACTTTACAACTAATCCTTGTATATACAACCTTTGAAGGTCTGTAAAACAAAGGAAAGCTGAAGCACAATGATAAGGACCGTTGTGGTTTCACTTAGCAACCACTTCACTTAACCACTTGCCAGTCACAATTGTGGTTGCTAAATGAGTCTACTTGTATGTTTCTGACAATATTGTGAAGGAATAAAACAACTTTGCATAGATTAAATCGTGCTGAATTCAGCCTTTGTGCCTACCCCTCATTTGCTTGAATTAAAGGCAAAGATAAATCCATTGGGTTGAATCTGATTTGGAAGATGTGAATTGTATCTTGGAGTTGATTTAAAATGAATGCAGTGAGAGAGCAGAGCAAGGTATGTTGGTTAGATCAAAACCAGTCAAGACAAAACTATAAATACAAGAAAAAAAGTTGAGTTTAAACTCACCAAGAAGAAAAAAAAAGCCAGTATTAACAAACAAATACATCAATAAATCAAACTGTATTTTCTTCAATTTGTCAAGTTTTTCTTAACAAATTGCAAGATAGGGTTTTCAGCTTTGACTTCTGAGCTGGCTTTATGTCATGAAATTATCACCTTCATGTAATGACCTTATAACATATAAGAAGTAAATTATCCTATTTATTTGTATCCTGCCTTTATTATTTTTACAAGTACCTTAAGGCAGCAAACATATCTAACACACCTTCTGCCTCCTATTTTCCCCCACAACAACAACAACACTATGAAGTGGGTTGGGCTGAGAAAGACTGATGAGTTGGCATTCATGGCTAAGGCAGGACTTGAATTCTATATCACCACAGGCAATTTCTTAAAGCTCTCTGTGCCATACTTTTCACATTTCTTAAGTGCGGCACTTAATTTATAGAAATTAAGCTAAATAATGCTCTTTTTCAGTCCAAGCAAAATGAAATACTTGCATTTTAAAATTGCCTGGCACATCTTCAGAAGATGCTCCTTTGTCTTGCAAATATCTATTTCATTTGCTCCAGCAAACAGAAGCATTATTCCATGTGATTTATACCACACAGTATTAAGTAATTTCAATTTGTACATTAGTGTTCTGGTAGCTAATTGAAAGTGATACTAGATTTAATCCATTTGGAAGTTAAGCATTTTTATGTCTTATTAATATTAGGGTGGAAATAAATTAACGCTCTACTTCACTTTCCAGCTGAAATTAATGGGGTTTTAAAGTCTTTAACATTGGTTGGATCATCCCCATCATTGTTAATACCATAAATCATAGGATAGGTTGATAAATGATACTTGTTCTAATCTAAAGATTTTTAGATTAGTGATATCTTTATGTAGCCATATATTTCATCCTTAGGGGGCACTCTTACACCACTTTCTATTACCAATAATGTTTGCACCTAATCTGGAACTAACTTCATTATAATTGTCACCTGTGCTCAAATTTCCATCATAAAAGAAATCAGTGGCATAAAATATTGGAGGCACAAGTTTTGACAAACTAAAATAGGGCAGTGAATTGAACTTTGCACTGGGATTATATAGGAATATACAGTTATTTAAAAATAGAACCACAATTTGCCATAAGTCTTGCTCATATTTGCAAACCCAATTTAAGATGCAATTAATATTTTTATAACAATGCATGTTAAATTAAAAAAGTGATTGCTAGAAGAAATAACTGTTATTATTCATATATTTTCCTAGTTTACTGGAAAGCTACAGAAAATCTAACAAAGATTTATATTAACCAGCCCTAGGATGTCATGTGAATATAGTTGTTTGGTACTTTACCACCTGGTTAAGCAGGTTATAAAATACATATTATCACTGAGTGATACAAAGGAGTTGTAGTTTCTGTTTTGGTCAGTACTTGACTATAGGATTGGGAAGTTAGTCTGTTTCATTAGTCCATGGAAGAAAAAACACACATTAAGTTCACCAATAGATGCTGTAAAGACAATAGCAATCAGCCAATGTTATTCTAGTTAACAAACTTGGTGGTCTTTTTATCAGCATCATGGTTTCTGGTGCAATCTTCCCTGTACATAGCAAAATTGAATTCAAGAACAGAAGGTAAAAGGTATGTGGCACAACTATAATACTTTTCTTCAAGCTGGTATTCAAGATATGTGCAAATGTACCACTGGTTGTGGATATTGGTAGCTGTACTTGAATAATTCTGGAGTTTCAGAAACACATCCATGCTGAGCAACATATCGAATCAAATATAATGGTTTGGAATATTTATAATGTTCATATTTTTTTTAATCCTTGAGGATGCATCGCATTGCATTACACAAACAAGAGATTGGAGTTATAAAATATTGTATATATTTTATAATATATTTTAATCTTTATAATGCTTATAATTGTTGTTTTATTTTTTAAAACTCTGGTTTGACATCCAGAACCACTTGCTGAAATTGGCAGCCATATAAACTAACTAATTAACTAACTAACTAACCAACCAACCAACCAACCAATTAACTAACTTTTTTCCCTCATGTCATGGCCATGAGATTAGAATGTGTGCCTATGAGTGTGAGTCATATGAATTCCTGATATACAATGGCTGAACAGCTTCTGTTGGCCCACAACATAGCAGGGCAAGAAACCTCTTCTTCTTCTCCTCCCAAGAGATCCAGCTCCAAAAGAGGCAGATCATCCAGCCAGGATGAAAAAATTAAATCCAAGGCTATCTACTCTAGAAAACCATCGAGGGCTGACGAGAAGGATGCCAACAGGAGACAGGAAGCCCTGGAGAGGCAGTTTTCCAGAGTGCAAAAGAAAGCTCAGCAGGAAAGCATCACTTCTCTTGCCTTGACTGAAACCATTATTCCCCTCCTGCCCCCCACCCAGCCAGCTTTGCAGACTAGTGTTGCAGTTCCTATAAGCTGGTCACCAGAGTCATATGAATTCCTGATATACAATCTGAATTTAACTGGTTTGTTTAAGTGGTAGCCAAGATATAACGAATGACAATTTATAGAGCTCAATACCTTATTGCCTGACTTCTCCAAATTAATTGGAAACAGCAAGACAGCAGCTAAGAGTGCTGCAGCTGGCAGAGAAAGGTGTTTTTCCCCCCTGGCTTGTAACTTTCTGTGTGGCATTCCAGTGTGAGCCACATGTGGCATACTGAATATATTACACCAAGGAAAAGAATCCTGCTGACTCCAATGGGAGAACTATGTTCAATGGGAGAACTATGTTAATTGCACAGAATGCATGCAGAATAGCATCCTCCCTGTTGCACATTTAACAGAGAATAAAGATGGAAATGCTTTGTACTTTGCAAGAAGTCCCACCCAGCTCTGACAGATTCTAGGATTGCAATCATTCTAAAACGGGAGAAAAAGTAGTTTTATTGGATGCCATCTTGCACATCAATCTGCAAGGGAGGACCCAGTGTTTACCTTTATTTGGGGAATACTTCTGGACAAGGTGCATTGACTATGGAGTCTTTGCATGAATCCCATATTCCATATATTGAAGTAAGTTTTTTTTAGGTTGAATATACAAAGTGCACATGATTCTTATATACTACTTACTACCGGTAACAGATCACTTTTTGCAAGACATAATTACCCATGTAACAATGTTAGGTCTTTCAAATAATAGAATTGGAAAGGATCTTGGTGGTCTTTTAATCCAACCCTCTGCTCAAGCAGAAGAACCTATACCAGGGGTCCCCAAACTTGGCAACTTTAAGACTTGTGGACTTCAACTCCCAGAATTCTGGAAGTTGAAGTCCAGAAGTTTTAAAGTTCCAAGTTTGGAGACCTCTGCCCTATACCATTCCAGAAAAGTGGCTGTCCAATCTCTTCTTAAAAGCCTCCAATGATGGAGCACCCATGACTTCTGAAGGCAAGCCATTCCACTGATTACTTTTCACACCCCCACATTTACACTTCTGGGGGAATTTCTTTTACTAAATAATACTTTTTTGTGCAAATTTCCAATCTAAACACATAGATATTAGCAGCTGCACCACACCATTCACAGAGACATCTGTAGCACAGTCCTTCTACATGCCCAATTGCCTAACAGTATTCAGATTATGCTCTGAATGGTTTGAATTACATGGTTTAGCATGGAAATAGTTGAAACTCTAGTGTGCAAACAAACCTCTGCCTTATAATAATAATAATAATAATAAAACAGTGGAGGAGAGCTGAGTATTATAAGGTGAGGAGAAGAGTTAGACGTTTCCATATACCCCCCTGCAGGGTGGAAATACTCAAGGAAAAACATTTGGTCCAATTCCTCTCTTTGTTGTTATTATCATGCTGTAGATAAAGACATGAAGCAGATCTCTTGGGTGGACTTTAGGTTTTACAATAGAATTCTATATTGGCCAAGTGTGATTGGACACACAAGGAATTTGTCCTGGTGCAAATGTTCTCAGTATACATAAAAGAAAAGATACATTCGTCAAGCGTCAAGAATCATAAGGTACAGACATTTAATGATAGTCATAGGGTACAATAAGCAATCAAATCATACTAGGAAACAGTCAGTATAGATAGTAAGGATACAAGAGACAAAGTTACAGTCACAAGTGGGAGGGGATGGGTGATAAGGAGTGATGAGACGGTTAATAGTAATAGTAGTGCAGACTTTGTAAGTAGTTGGACAATGTCGAAAGAATTATTTTAGACTTTTCCTTTAAAATAGTCCAATTGATTTTACTATTATTTAGTATGCTTTCCCTAATGGTTATGTATTTACTTCCCTGATTGCAAGCCAAGGTTAATTTTTTTTCACATTTCATTGATTGAAGTGAGAGGTTTACAGACTAAAACCAATGGACCCAGGAAGTCCTGTTGCATGTGTCAGCTTCTCTTACAATTTCTTTTTATTTTTGCAGTTGTAGCCATGGTCTTTTCTAGAATCACAATACAGTATACAAATGTGGATAAATAGATGATACTTAACAGTTTAACGATCTAGGATTCCACAAATCAGATCACCTTCAGGCCTAGTTGATTCTTTGCCTGCTGGTCTCAATTTGGTATTTTTCAGGGAGTGATAGCCCAATAAATCTAGAAAATATTAGTTGCGGGGGAGGGAAGCTTAGTATAATGGAACTTGCTACTAATCCACTCCCCTATCCCAATTTCAGACTCCAAGGCTCTGCATTTCAACCCAGTGAATAACCATTACAGCTAATCACATACTGGGCTGATGGTAGTCATAACAATTTGGAAGTACATCCCATTGTGCTGACTCCAGTTTACAAATAGTTTGGTTTCTTTTCCCTCTTTCTGATAGATGTTAGCAATTTTCAAACAAATCAGTTAGGAATAAAATTGAAGCAAACAACTTAATTAAACAAATACTGTTCATGTTTGGTGGTACACATCCAGATTCCATCAGAATGGAGTCCTGAGTGCTCTGTGCTCAGAAAGATATTCTGGTTAGCTGCTCAAATAATAGACCAGCCACATACAATGTTTGCAATAGGAAGCCATCCTGTGTTTTAGAACAAAGCCAAGCAAAGAGAATTCTAATGCTTTGGAAATGATCAGCAGGAGGGAGGATGAAGGCTGGGCTCCAAAAAGGCTGCTCGGGTTAATGTTGTGCATCCTGGATGCTGTGTGTGTGGCAACTTGCTCAGGCCCCCCAAGTGACCTATAATAAACAGGATGAAGGAAGAACAGTCGCTGAATGGCGAGATGGCGAGTGGCGCTGGCCTGCCAGGCAAACACATTGAAAATAAAATAAAATAAATAAAAGGAGGAAATTCTCCATCCAGAGATCTCAGATTCCAGAAGACAAATGATGACCTTTGGTGGCTATAAAGAGATACATGGATTCCTTTTGTTATCATCAATTGACTGAGAGAAAGTGCACATGGGTGTACAATTTATACCCATAAATCATTTGTTGGGGGTCACCACATTTAAACTTTGAGCAGAAACAACTGGTTTTTATTTGATTGCTGTAATAAAGCCCACCACAACTAACAGCAAAAATAATGTAAGATAAATCAGTTTAGGTGGAAGCAAATTAGGCAATTCCTGAATTATTGTCATATATTAGTATCCATATAAATAATACATATGTACTAGAAAGATGGAATAGAAATCATTCAATAAAAAGATTAATGTTTCAAATTAATACAGATAGTTCTCGACTTACAACCATTTGTTTAGCAACTGTTCAAAGTTACAACAGCATTGACAATGTGATTTATGACTGGTCCTCCCACTGACAACTGTCTCAGAATATTTACAGTCATGTGATAAAAATAACAGATAACAGATAATCAGAGTTGGAAGGGACCTTTTAGGTCATCTAGTCCAACCCCCTGCCTAGGCAGGAGACTCCACACCATTTCTGACAAATGGCAGTCCAATCTCTTCTTGAAAGTCTCAAGTGATGATGGTCCCACAACTTCCGAGGGCAAGCTGTTCCATTGGTTGATTGTTCTCACTGTCAGAAAGTTTCTCCTTATTTCTCCAGGTTAAATCTCTCCTTGTTCAGTTTCCATCCATTACTCCTTGTCTGGCCTTCAGGTGCTTTAGAAAATAGCTTGAAATTTTTGGCACTTGTCAACTAGCATGTATTTACTATAGATGTAGTGTCCTCTGGCCCTCTGATCACCATTTGTAACTTTCCTAGCTGGATCCCGGCAAACAAAGTTGATGGGAGGAGCTGAATTCACTTAATGACTGCAGTGGTTCACTTAATTATGGCAAAAAAGGAAAGTAGGTGTGATTCTTACAAATATGTTACGTATCAATGGAAATTCTGGTCCAAATTGGGCAATGTTAAGGACTATATTTCACCTGGATTTCAATAGCTGGCCAAAAATCCACTGGCATGTTTTTCTAACCACAAGATTTCCCCAACATATGAACTTTAAAAAATAATAGTGGTATTTTTAGAAACGTGCCAAAACATTTATTTAAAATCAGGATAGAAACTTTAACTTATTATGAAAACAATAGATCAGATATGTTGAAAACAATAAGTCAGAAATGATTATCTAAAGCAAAGACAAGTCATGTTCTTTATTACTCTCTTAATTAACAAAATATTTTTCTTCAGTATTTAATTCTTGGGACTTATTTCTGGCTTTCATTGCTAACTGATTTTTCTTTGCACATTCTTTTCTTTTTATCATTATGCTAACCCATGGTTTAACATGTGGCATTGCATAAATCACAGTTGGATTTGTGAGATGTGATAAATGTAATAAATTCTAATAAAAGGATAATATATTCCTATGTATTGGGGAAGTATTAAACAGCCAAGATACAATTTTAGTTGAAGATTCAAGATCTGGAAACGACAAGAGATTTGCAATCTAATTTCAGTATAATTTCAATTATGGGCTTTCAATGCAAGAACATCTGAACACGTGAGGTTGCTTTTTTAAAGTAGAGAAAATAGCAGGATGATAAACCCTTTAAAGAACATTCATTCCACAAAGTCATAGCTAAATAGCCTCTGAGCTTTAATACAGCACATTTTTTTAAACATGACTTCTTTCATAACAGAGATAACAGGTATGTGGAAAGAACAGAGTAAAAGTATTCAAACTGTAGCAAATAATCTATATTAAAGTTGTTCACAGTTACAATAGGGTGCTCTGCTTCTTTTATACACTTAATTTTCATATATTGGTCAAATATACCTGTTGGCCTAGGTATAGAGCATGTAGTCTAATTCATTTTTTTGTTAGCAGTATGGTGCCATTTGCATGTCTGAAATTGTTAATGTTCCTACTACTAAGTTTTATTCCAATTCATGACAAATAAAGATTCTCAAAACTATTGGAATTATTAACTAGACATAAGTTGAACTGGGACAGAAACACAAGAAAATCGGTGACTATTCACTATGCATTACCTCCCCATAGTGATATTGATAGCATGTACCTGACCTGCAGAAATGGAGGCAGAGGTTTACTTCAAGTCAAACCAAATGTGGAAGAAGAAAATTATGCATTGCTGATAATAATAATTAAAAAACCCCAGCCAAGAACAAGCACTGATGCAAGTTTTAAAAAAAGAACTTATTGAATGTACAGAACAAAAAAAAAATCAGAATAATATAATAAAAACCCAAACAGAATTCTAGCAATGAAAAGAATTGCATGATCAATTTCCACAAAAAATTGAGGGGAAGAGGATAAAGGCAACAGCTTATAGCTGGAACATTAAACAAAGAAACTGAAGGCTTGATTTTGACTGCACAAGAACAAAGCTAGAATTGAAAAATCATTAATGATTCAAAGTGCAGACTGTACAAAGAGACAGAAGAAATAGTAGATCAATTATTTTAAGAAGACTGCAAAAACTGATTAAAAAACAACATAACACAGCTGCCAAAATGATTCACTGACATTTGTAAAAATTATCATGTACCAATAAAGAAATGTTGGTGGGAACAAAGAGTTGAAAAAGTAGCTGAAAATGAAAAGGTGTAAATGTTGTGGGTTTTCTAAATTTTTGTTGTTGTTCAGTCACTAAGTTGTGTCTAACTCTTCGCGACAGCATAGACCATAGCACACCTCCACTGTCTCCCAGAATTTGCCCAAATTCATGTTGAATTTCTAAATGCAGAGAGATAAAATCTTGACTCATAATACACCAGATATAACCGGTTTGGAAAGAATAAATTGTAGATTCTTGATACTTTATGTGGCAATATGACGGGATGGCAGAAAGGCAAAGAAGATAAAGAATTGAAGAAGATAACAAAGGATCAAGATCTGAAAATTGACATTGAAAGATTATGCCATAAACCAGCTAAATTGGACCCAATGGTTATTCATACACCGGATGCCATGCCAACAAATGTTGGAGGCACTTAGGAAATCTGCCCACTGATAAAATTTCTACCTGTCAGCTGCAAAAGGCCACACCGCTTGGATCTGTACAATACATGCCAATGCATTGTGACATCCTAGATCATGGGTGTCAAACTTGCCATGTCACATTGCCGTCATATGACGTTTTGTGATGTCTTCCCCATTCACAGAGCTGGGGTGGGTATAGCCTGTGCGTGATGCATCCAGCCCGCAGGCTGCCAGTTTGACATCCTTGTCCTAGATTCTTGGGAAAAACTTGATGCATATGAAGGCTAACACCAGCTAAAGAAGTGGCAGCTGTGGCTTTATATTGTTCTGAGCAGATAGTAATAATAACAGCAGCTTGCAGTAATCACCCCATTTACTCTGTCAAACACAACTTGGTCTTTGGTACATTCATTTTTATTGTATTATATAATGTATTTAAATGTCCTGCAGATCATTTGGGCACTTAGCATGGCATAACCTGCAGATACATTGGTTTAGAGCATCCTTGAATACTTTGAAACATTTATTGTTACCCCTGAAAACTGCCAAGCCAGGTGTCCCTTTGGCTCCCATGGTCTGGAGGAGGAAGAGAACATTCTATTCCTAAATTACCAAACTTCACACTTTCAAAGTTGTTAAATACACACACATGCACACACACAAACAATTTGATTGATAGAGATTAAGGCATATGGAGGGATGCAGTGTGTCACCATCAGCAGCATTACTTCATGTACCCGAGCTATTATGAACAATTTGATAGAAAATAAGAGTCCTGCTACTTTAATTAATTGCATTGTTATGGGGATTTATCATCCAGTATCGATCCAGACTAACCACAGCTAAATGTGGACCCCAAAATAATACCTTTCAACCAGGTTATAGGAGAATTGCTTGCCATTATGAACAACCCAATAAACAGAAAAGCATATTCAGAGGAGTGGGATTTTTACTTACATAAATTGTATTGATTTTATTATACTCACTTTAAGCATAATTGAATCCAATCCATTATCTGTACTCTTGGTGAGGAGATGGTGGATTCTTCTGTATTTTTGTTAGCAGCATAAATCAGTAACCACTGAGTGGTATAATTCACTTGAAAATCATTATGATTGGAGTTGAGTGTGGTTAATCAAGATAAAATGAGAAATATTTTCATTGGAAAATTTTTGTGGCAAACAGTTTCAGGAAACAGATCCCTGACCTTTCTTTCACGATGACAGATAGCTTTTGCATAATGAAATGGACATTAGGATGGCTCAGTACTCTTAGATGTGTCTCATTTCTTTCATGATGGTCAGATAATTTCTTTCTGAGTAGAATGATAAAAAGATTTGAAGTTCAGGTTCCCCCTCTCCCCCCCAAAATAGACTTAGACTTATATACTGCTCCATAGTGCTTTACAGCACACTCTGAGTGCTTTACAAACATCAGGCTATTGCCCCCAACAATCTGGATACTCATTTTACCAATCTCAGAAGGATGGAAGGCTGAGTCAACCTTGAGCCAGTCAGGATCAAACTCCTGGCTGTGGGCAGAGTTAGTCTGCAGTATTGTATTCTAACCATTGCATCACCATGGCTCTAATTAAGTAAACATAATCAATCCAGGCATTCTCCAGTTGTGGATGATTGCATTGCTTTCAGTTTTATTGCTTTATATTTTAATTTCAAAATAACTCCTGCATTGTTTTCAGTGCACAAAAATAAGTGCTTTATTCTCTCTCTTTCTTTTTTTTCGTCAGTTAAAAGTTTTCAGGAATGGCCTGCCTTTCTTTACAGTGAAGCACTGTATACCTGTGTTTTTCAATCTTGGCAACTTTAAAATGTGTGGGCTCCCAGAGTTCTCCAGCTATGACAGGTGAAATCCACACATCTTAAAAGTTGTCAAGGTTGAGAAACACTGATGTATATCAGAATAGAAACTTACTGGATTTTCTGGGACTTACTTCAATCAAATGGTTAGAGCTGGCATTTGTGTAACTTTTCCTGGGTAGAATCATGTTTGAATACGTTTTGCATAGACAACTATAAACTTAGAATTGCACTTTAATATAAGTGGAAAAAAAACCAGCTGAAAAATGGTAAGCTAACCCAACTCTCCCTTTGCATATAAAAAAAGAGGTGCAACTTTGTTGTGGCTGCCATTTTGAATTTTTACCATGACATACAAACATCCATGCCTGAAATGGAGAGCACAAAATAATGAATAAATTGTCTTAAGCCTGGTTTGTATTTCAAATTCTTTAGCTTTAATCCGTTGACTCTTCTTAGCTAGGTTATTTGCAAGATTTTTGTTCTAACCCTGCTGTTGATTTTATTTATTTATTTTTTCTTTTTTCCTTCTCACTCCCATTCTCTTATAAATCCAAACTTTAGAAATCATTGTGCCTGATGTTTCTAGAAAGACAAACTGGTGCAGTGTCCTGAAACAAATCCCACAGATTAGGCAGATTTCACTTAGAAACATACTCAGAGATTCACCCCCCCAAAAAATAAGTAAAAGTAAAGCAGTTTGCTTATGTTTGGCTCAAGCAACTGGGAACTGGCCAACTTGCACATGCAGTAACTTTTCTCATCACCCTCCAGGAAGGAGAAATATTTTTTTTAAGAACTGGTTAGGCAAAAAGACTGCAGGGCTGTTTACAGCCTCCCAGTATTGCAGATGGTATACACCATCTGTGCATTGTGATTGTGAATCGCCATCTGTGATTGTGGAAAGATTCTTTATGTCCATAATATATGAGGAATGTAACAAGGCATTCTACAGTCTTATACTTCATTAAGGCAGTTGGTTACATATAATTGCAAAATCTCAGTTCGGAAAAAAAGAAAGAAACACAGTCCTATGGACATATTCCTGAAAATAAACACCTGTGTGATGTAGTAATTGGAAAGGTATGGTGCCAGTCTCCTTCCCTCGTGCTGTAATAGTGATCACAGATGTAGATATGGGAGGTAATTTGGAACAAGTTCTGAGGTTCCCTCTAATAGTAGAGAACTCCAGCTCCTCTCATCTGATAAGGAACTCTTCCGTCAGGTACCAACTAAGGAAGAATGCTTATCCAATAAATATCAGACATAACAGAAGTGTGCTTTGAGTAGAGAGTGGCCCACCCTGCTTATTCATAGTGATTAGGAACATCTTTCCTGCATGACCTACAACTTATCATAGGTTGTAGGGCATCCAGCAATTGTTTTGATGGTAATTCTACAGCAAGGGTCTTCAAACTTGGCAAGTTTAAGACTTGTGGACTTCAACTCCCAAAATTCTTGAGCTAACATGACTGGAGGAGGAATTCTTTGTGAACATAATTTCTGTCATTACCCACAGCTGCTATTCTATTAAGATCCATTTCAGTTGATTCATAGACCAGTGTTCTCCAACTTGGCAACTTTAAGACTAAGCTTTGCTGACTGGCAAATTCTGGGAGTTGAAGTACACAAGTCTTAAAGTTGCCAAGGTTGGAGATCCCTGTCATAGACAATTCAGATCAATATGGCACCCATTTTTTTCCTTCTTCACCAAAAATCCACATTTTTCTTGTCTTTCTCTGAGTTACTTTCACAGATGTTACAGTTGGCATCATGTGGTGAGCACGGCCCCAGTGTGCTTGAATAAATGGCACATTAAAACAGATACTGGAGGTCAGAGCTTCAAACTGCACACAGAAGAGTTTTGAAAGTTCAGGAAAACGAGCCACTGATATTTTTGAAAGTAGAATTCCAATAACTGTTTGACCTTCACTTCCTTGATTCTGTAGGGGATGATGGGCTCCCTGAGATTAAGGGAGCAAAAATGGATAACAAATGACTCCGAGTATCAGTGCTCAGGAAGCAAATGACATGTTAAATTGCTGTGCAGATTGAATGCATCATTCAGAGATTTCCTGTGGTGGGAATGTGCCAGTACAGCCATGTTGTCTTTTTTGGCAATTGGAGGCTTTGGGGCCTGTTGTCTCCAGCAGTCTCTCTTTTGCTTCCTGTCATAGGAAAACCTGTTTCCTGAAAGCAGAATTCCTGATTGGTGTCTGTACTATTTTAGTCCAACAGGTTGCTTCTTGGCATTTTATAATGATTTGTAGTATGTGGAGCTAATTTTTAACAATTCTATGACATGTGAGTTTTTTGGGGGGTGGAAATCTGAAAAACAACATAGATATTATGGACACTTTTGCATATGATTCTGGATGCACAATCTCAACAGAGTTCTGCTCTTTGAATGCAGTTGTTACACATGAGTATCTTGGAACAACAGATATTAGATATAAAATTTTAAACCGGAAGAACTAGGAGGAATCTCAGATATTATCTAGTCCAATCTGTGGCTGATGGAGGAAATTCTTTTTGAGGTTTAGCAGTAATTTAAAAATGACTAATAAAAACAAAATCCACTCCCATTTAATGAGCAGACAATTACTTTATCAGGCCTTTCACATTTTCATTTTTTGTATTTTTGAATCTCTTGGAGAAAGCCATACCTTCTGGAACAATATAAATGTATTTATTGGGAGTGGGGTTAGTGACATTTCCTTATCCTGAAGAAGCTTCTTCTTGGGTGAAAAGCTAAACATCTTCAAGAAAAACGAAGCCCAATTGCCTTTTGAAAAAGCACCTTTGGGACAATTATGACCTGGATGATTGAGAATCTAAATAGACAGACATGATGATCAGTGTAGTATTGCTTCTGAATTGCTCTTCCTGATTTAACATAGTATTTGTTTCACATTGTTTGCTAAAATGCAATTCCTTGATAGCTACATAAAATCTCTTCCTGATTTAACATAGTATTTGTTTCACATTGTTTGCTAAAATGCAATTCCTTGATAGCTACATAAAATCTCTTCCTGATTTAACATAGTATTTGTTTCACATTGTTTGCTAAAATGCAATTCCTTGATAGCTACATAAAATCTCAATATCCGTAGATTATATATATTTTGATAACCTGAGCCAGTTTTCTGCCTTCCTTCTAAAATTCCAGGGATATTACAGTAACACAATCCAGATAGGTCGTTTTTACTTTAGCAACTCCAAAGAGATAACAAGTGTACATTTTCTTTAGCAATAACCCCCATCTTACTTCCAACCAGCTGTCTAGATAAGTATATATGATGTACATTAATAATTTGTGAATGCATATGATAACCTCCTAATTTGCCTCTATTTAGATTTGGCTTCTATTGTTTGTTATCTGTTATCTCTCTGTTAATGGTATGGCCCTGACCGGCTGTATTATTTGTAAGATAATGTGCAAAGGTACAGTAGGGCAGACGTGAATGGAATCAAGCACCAGAGCAAATCAGCAGGATTAATATGTAGCTATCCATAGAACCTGCGGTTGCCTAACAAGTTCCTAATGTCAAACTAATTCATCCTTAATGTTACCAGCCTTTCAATGGTGGTAACCTGAATGAGGTTCAGTGAACAGCTTCTCCAGTCTTGCTTGCTGTAATCGATGGTGCTATCAGAGGCCTGTGGGGAAAAGGTCCATTGTCCCATTCCACAGAAGGAGCAGGGTGACCCAAGCACAGTAGATTTAGTTTATCACAACTTAAAGATAGTAAAGTAAAATATAAACAAAGAAAATATGCTTCTGAGACAAAGGGGAGATTTAAATTTTAGAAGCTGGCTAAAAAAAAAAAAAAAAAACAGTCCACATGTCATGTTCTCAAATCAGGCTGAACTACTTAAAAACAAAGCGAACTTAAAAACTCCCTGGAATTGAAATTCAGTTCTGATGACTATAGAAGTAGCTCATTATTGTCTTTATTGGAAATATTTATTCACTTAGAAACTCCTGCCTTGAGCAGGAGGTTGGACTAAGAGTTCTGGGGTCCCTTCCAGACCACTATCCCTTGGGCAGGGGGTTGGGCGCCAGATGACCTACACGGTCCCTTCCAACTCTGGTTATCTGTAATCTGTAATCTGTGTTCTGTGTTTCCCAATCTAGCCTATAACGCTAAGATTCCTTCATGATTTCATCCAAGATCAGACAAAGTCCATCAGATGCTGCCACCTCTGCAAACAGGTGTCTGCCTGTCAATTTTTGTTTTGTTTTGTGGTGGGAGTGAAAGTTCTTTATAAATGTGTTACAAGTTCTCATTCTAACATGCTTCCGCAGCAGGATATACATTTATCTAAGACTTTTTGATATTTTTATAACACACACGCACGCACACACACACACACACACACAGACACAGAGTTTTCTTACTGTAAATTGTGTCTTCTACTGCTGTGATGTAGAGAACTTTTCTAAAAAAACGAATAAATAACCTGCTAGGAGTTCTTGTCAATTGGAATCAGAACAGATGGATTCCTGGCAGGGGTGGGCTTCAAAAATTTTAGCAACAGGTTCTCTGCCCAGTTGCTGGGTGGGCATGGCCATGGTGGGCATGGCCTAGTTGGCCTCCTGCAGCATTGAGGGGGCTTTTTGCCCTCCTCGGGCTCTATAGGCTTTCCTCAAGCCTCTGGGAAGGAGAAAAACGGCCTCCCCGGGCACCGAAGGATCTCTGGAAGTGGGAAATGGGCCTATTTCTGGCCTTCCTGAACTTCTGGGAGGCCCATTTTTCACCCTCCTCAAGCCTTTGTGCGCACCCTGCACTTACCTGCATCCAAAACGGACTGGGAGGGGTGGGATGGGCAGGGCAGGGCCAGGAGTGGGATTTGGGGGTTCTCCGAACTGCACATCTTAGCTAGGGGCTCACCCGAACCCCTACGAACCCCCAGGAGCCCAACCCTGGTTCCTAGACTTGATCCCTTTTGGTACAATTCCAGATATGTTTTATTTTGCCACCAATAAGTTTCCACTTGTCTTCTCCTGAACAGCAGTAGGCACCTTTAATTGAGCCACTGTAAAAGCTATTCTGCCTTACAATAAATGTCAGATTCAGAATATGTGAAAAAAAGGGACCAGGAATGTAATCATTATGGAAAAAAAAAATGAATCCAAGTCAGATCATGACATTTAAGTCAGTCTTAAATTATTACTGAGTTTGGCTACAAATACCTGCCAGGTTCACATGAGATGCCAAGCTACTTTTTTCTTAACTAGGGTTTATTGAAATCAATAGTGATTTCACAAAATCTACTAAGCTATAAACAATATTTTCATATCATGGTAGCTTGATTTCCTTTTTTCATTAAAACTATTTATTTATCTTAATACAATTTACTGAAAGAAACAGAAAGAGAATACAAAATAGAAAAATCAGAAAAAAAATGACAAACTATAAAAATATAAATATCCATGTTAATAGCAACAAGACAGAAAAAGGGGGAAAATCTATCAATACAGATAATGAATTAATAAAATATCACACAAACACCTTCTACTGAGGATTTTTGGTGAGGTTTCATAGTGAACCAAACAAACATCTCCAAGGTAGCGAAGATGGGATTGTGGTAAGATCAGAAGTCAGATATGGTATGTTTTCTGGCTGGCTGAGCTTCTCTGGATAAAGGAGAGATTGTAAGATCATCCACTTGCACTCTGTTTATTGTGAACAATCTACAGCAACTGAAATTTTTGCACCTGGCTGCAATGCCAAAGCAGATTGTTGGAAATAAGGCTTCGGAAAAAGGAAACACGGGCCTATCGACCTTCATTCACTTTTGCTTAGTGTATGTTAGCATGAGCAGGCCTGCTAGTCTGCAATCAGCTATGGCTCATTAAGTTTTGTGCTATAGTTGAAAAAACACTGCTCTTTTCCCTAGAACAAACTTTGTCTTTATAGAAATAACCCAACATCACAAGACTTTGAAAGAAGGTTCCCTTCCCAATAATCTCTCGGATTTTATATCTGGGGGAAATTGAAGCAAGATCTTACAACTTCAAGTAGCCTCTGAATTGAAGAGAGGATTTAAAGCACTGGTTGAGGATCAATTGCGGTACTTTAGTAACATTCTTCTGTAATGTTGATCTGGCTGGAATATTGGTGTCCATCATGAAAGCATGCTGCCACTGATTCTGTTGTATTGTCTTTCCCCTCTTTCATAAAAGGTGTACTCCTTCAACAAAAGTTCCATACTGATGAAGACTCTTCTAAATCACAATAAAAGAATTGGGGGAAAAAATGGGTATGGTATATGGGAAGAAGAGAGATAAATGCTTTTCCCTGTTGCAGCTTCGTCTCTTCCCCAAACAGACAGGATAGAAATCCCTACGGAGAGCAAGGAGGATGCGCTTATGGGATATTTTATAGCCCTGGAAGAGAGCTATAGATCCTGATTTAAAGACAACAGCCTCGTGATTCGGAATAGCAATGGAAAGGAAAAGGCTGTACAGTCTCATGCAGCAGAGCCAGGAAAATAGGGGATCAAAGAGGTGACAGTTGGTAAAGAGAGAAATCTGGCTTCCTTCCCAGTGGGTGTTTGTTGGCAAGAGCAGCAGGAGGTTTTTTGCACAGTAAGGTATAACAGTGTTCCTGCTAAACGGTCATACATTGGGTCCTATGACTATCAGATCATACAAATGGGTAAACATAATGCAGCAAATGTTCTTTCACGTAATGAGATTTTGTAAAATATTTAAAAAGAACAAAGAGACACATTTATGAATAAGCAGCAGAGAGATCAGCCTCTTAGGGAATTAAAATGAGATCCTTTCTTGCGTGCGCTTTTTGTAAAGGGCAAGCTATGCTTTAATAAGGTTATATGACAACTGGAGGGTGAAATGTTGACTCAAGATTTCATATTGGAGGTATCACACGCATGACTTCAGAGGGTTCATCTAGCCAAGGCACAATTACACATTTCATTGGTCATCCTCATGGTTTCATGTTCCGCCTCTTCCCCTAAGTAACTACCCTAACCCAAGCTTCCCTAGATCCCTCTGACAAACAACAGGTGAATCCCAGTCTAAGGAGCACTAGATAATTACTTTTCCACCAGTTTCCAATTTTTATTTATTTATTTGATTTGTCAATCTCTTACAAGATAATAGGTATAAGTATAAACACGAGTTTATACAGGAAATACAGGAAATAGGTGTGAATAAATGGGGACAATAGGACAGGGACGGTAGGCATAATGGTGCACTTATGCACACTCCTTACAGACCTCTTAGGAATGGGGTGAGGTCAATAGTAGTTAGTTTGAGGTTAAAGGAATGGGGGTTAGAGGATGTAACAACAGAGTCAGGTAGTGCATTCCAGGCATTGACCACTCTGCTGCTGAAGTCGTACTTTCTGCAATCAAGTTTGGAGCAGTTTATATTGAGTTTGTAACTGTTGTGTGCTCTTGTATTGTTGTGGTTGAAGCTGAAGCTGAATTTCCTACCATCTTTTTCCTCACCTTTACAGCTCTATGGCTTTCCTAAACTTTTCTGATGCCACCACTATTGTTACCTTTCCCCATTTGAGGTGTTTGCTTCATTACTATTGTATGTTTCCCCCTGCACTTTTGAGATCCCCCATTGTTGTTCTCACTAGGTTAGTCAGTCTTTGCACTCTCACATATACAAGACATTGGGATTTTCCCTTCTTTTTCTCCAGCTGTTGCAAATGTTCCCTTTACTGTTTTGGAAGGTCCCCAACACTCAAGAGCAGATTTCATGCAAAGGAAAAGAGGAAAGAGGAAGAAAGGCCATTTCATTGGTGAAAGAGAAAAACATGAAAAAGACTAAAACAAGAAAAAGGAAATAAGAAAAAGACTGAAATATGAAGAATGGTTGCAGGAACTGGATACAGCTAGTCTAGCGAAAAGAAGGACCACAAAGAAGAGGAGGGGGCGGTGTCAATCTATTTTCCAAAGCATCAAAGGGCAAGAAAAAAAAAAACAACAGATGGAAACTAATCAAGGAGAGAAGCAACCTGGAATTAAGGAGAAACTTCTTAACAGTGAGGAGTCGGACAATTAACCAGTGGAACAGTTCACCTTGAGAAGTTGTGGGTGCTTTATCACTGTAGGTTTTTGAGAAGATACAGGACAGCCACTTGTCTGAAATGGTATAGGGTCTCCTGCTTGGGCCGGGGGTTTGATTAGAAGACCTCCAATGTCCCTTCCAGCTGTATTCTGATTGAGTGTTATTGAGAAGCCTTCTTGATCTCCTAATTCCTAGCCTCGAAAAGGATTGTTTGCCTATCAGATGTGCATCTTCTTAGAATTCTGATGGTGGGAGGTATACTTGTTTTGTCTTTCAAAACTCCAATGAAAGAGGTTTGTGGCTCCCTTCCCTAAAAACTTGTACTGTTTTTTTTAAAGCTAAATGTCCTTCCTGTCATGTAAAGCCACTGCCATGGCTGAGTTCACTCTGGTGGCAAAAGGCTGTCTTCTGTGCATCAGTAAGCATCAGTCATCCATTTCAAGGCCAATGGACTCTTTTTACATTAGCATTTTTTTTTCTTCAACCCTCCTGGTAATAGAGGTCAGTTTTAACTCGGTTCAGAAGCCTTGCCAAGAGGGCCTGAGTGTTATTTCAAGTGATCATTTTTAGACTTGCTGTGTCTAGTCAAGACTGAATCAAACTGGAGAGTTTAGGCAGTTGGCCCAGGAAGATTTTACAGATATTTAAGCATTCCATTTTTAGGTGCCAGTCCTGTAGTGGGGAAAGCATGACACAACTGAGATAAAATGTTTTCAGGTTCTCCTGCAGGGCAAATGATGGGCAAATAGGACTCAAAATGTGAGTGGATTTGCACAGAATTTAGGGCAGATAAAACCTCATTGAAGGCCAAGAAAACAAGTGAGCCAGGGTGATGGGTCACATTGGGCTCATGTTGTGGCCCTGATTCCCGAGCCTATGCTGTCAGAGGAAGAGGACCTGGAAGATGAGGAGGAGGAACTGGGAATGCCTTCCTCCCCAGGACCTTCCTCTCTGGCAATGCCTTCCTCCCCAGGACCTTCCTCCCTGATAATGCCTCAGGTTCCATCAGACAACCGAGAGGAACAGCCTGAGATTAATCAGGAGGAAGGCATATTGGAGCAGCCCCTGACAGGGAGTAAAGAGGAAGAGTGTTGGCTCGATCCTAAGCAGCGTCATAGGGAGAAACGTGAGCAGCAACGTAGGAGGCGTGGGAGGGTCAGAGAGTGAACTGAATCATTGAGCCACACCCCACAGGGGATAAAAGTGGGTGTGTTTTCTCCTGAAACTTTGTATGGGACAAAGTTTAACCTTACTTCAGATTTTCTTCATAAATGACTATTTTTGTGGACTGCCTTGTGATTTTCTGTGAGTAAAACTTTATCAGTTTGGACTTGGCAGGCAGGACATGTGGGAATGCCAAGAATATTATCAGTTCCAAAGAATTAACTCCGTGAAGTCCGAACCAGCTTGCCTGCCTGTGTTGGTGTGAGTTTGTACTCTTTCATATTTTGGGAAAGAGGAAAAGCGAGACAGAACAGGCCCATATGCTAAAACTTTTCAACTCTGCCTTAAAATAGGCTTGCTTCCTTGTAGAGCAAGAAGCCTGAATGTTAATGTATAGGTAGAACAAATGTGAGTTAAGCAGTTATTGCCCAAAGAGAGTGTAAAACCACAAGTTCCTGAATAGTATTAGTACTAGTATTAGTATGTATAAGACATATTACAGAAAAGTCAATTGCTCATCTGTAGATTTAGCAATCAGAGATAGGGCATCAACTCCGCAGACTTAACTTTTCTAACAAGATGTAGCAAAAATATTGTTGTGGAGAAGAGACTAAAGAAAATGTGGACTGTCCCAGATGAATAGAGATTATTAGCATATCTAGGTGTGATGACCCAGAGTATATCAGAAATATAACAAAACCCAAAATGTAACTAAAAGTCCTTTAATGCCGTCAACTTGGCTTCACTGTTTAATTGTTCACAGTGAAGGAATAAAGTATTTTCAAAATAACATTTCAAAGGAAAGAAACACAGTTCAAATTCAAAGAGATGATAATGAAGCAAAAACCAAAAACAAACCGCACTAAATAAAGTTCCATGACAGACCAGGATAGATAATTGCCAACTTCAGGAAGACAACCAGGTACAGTCCATTGGAAGAACGCCAACCAAAATAAACCTTCTTTAGGAATAAAACACTAATTTGTCTCCAGCGTTTGTTAGCACTCAGGTCCAAACTCTTATGCAAATCTCACCCAACCCATGAAGAGGATCATGGCCCTCTCCTCCCAAGTAGACCATGTTTTACCCTGATCCTCTCCTCCCTGCATGCCCTAGGATGGATAAGGGAGGGGCCTGGGTCCTGCTCAGCTGGCCTCTGCCCTTTCCCAGCCTCCTCCGCCACCTCTGGAGCCACACTTCCACTTCCTGTTGGCTGTTCCTCCTCTTCCTCAGAGTCAGTCTCCACCAGGGGCATGACACTAGGTAAGTTTTGTCTAGTGCAGTGGTTCTCAACTTGTGATCTGCAGACCCCGGAGGTGTGTGATGTCATCACAGTGGGTCCATGAAGAATTGAAGAAATGTTATGGTTTAAATCAGGGATTTCCAAACTTGGCAACTTTGAGATCAGCATGGCTGGCTGAGGAATTCTGGGAGTTGAAGTTCACAAGTCTTAAAGTTGTTTAAACTTGGTTTAAATCTTGGTTTAGATCTTGAATTAAGTCTTGGTGATTCATGGCCATGGTCCCTGATCACAAAATGTATTTAAAGGGATCCATGGTGAGGAAATGATTGAGAACCACTGGTCTAGTGATTAAGATGCTGGCCTACAAACCAGGAGACCGTGAGTTCTAGTCCTGACTTAGGTATGATAACTGGCTGGGTGATCTTGGGCCAATCATTCTCTCTCAGCCCAACTCATCTCATATGATTGTTGGGGAAAATAGGAGGAGAAAAGAAGTATAATAATAATAAGGATGGGATATCAAATAAATAATCATGAGCATATACTCTTCCACGCACTTGCACACTGACCTTCAGTTGTATCTTTTACTTTTTCTGTTTAACAGTCTGAGAGGGAAGTCATGATTGACAAACTGGACTCAGACCCATTACTTGTATTATTTTAAAATATCAATATTATGTCCATGGTTATGACTGCTGAATATAGAGTATATCACTTAAGTAAACCAGATGTGCTAAATTTGTGGAATGTACTTTTCTGATAAGGAATGTACTTGGCTGGATAAGAGCTAAGCTCTTGAATGCCAAACTGCTATTCTAGTTATTTTCTTAACTTAATTTTCTTGAGAATTAAGAGACCTTTCTTCTTTTAAAAAAGTCATGCCCAATTAATTAACTTTATATACATTTTTCTTAATTTATGTAGAAATTGCAGTATAAGCCATGCCACAGGGAGACACTACAGAAAATTACAGGAAATGAAAAATGCTTCTTAGATCTGTACTATGTTATCATAATGAAAATTCATGGGGAAATATCTTTTTGAAAAACCCTTTCCTGCAATTTCCCATGGTTGTTGGCCTACATAACATTATACTTAAAAAAAAAAGATTATACATCTTTGAGAGGTGCCTCAATGCCTAGGATTATATAGCACTTTGTAAGAAGCAGGGTGTGACTTGGTAGTTAGACTTGAATTTCTCATTCTTGAATCTTGTCTTGTATTTGCATGTTTTACTTCCTTCTCTGAATCCCAGTAGGGTCATTTACATTTTGCCACCACACCTGCCTGTTCTGATTTTGCTGTTGTTTCCTATTAAAATCCTAATTTCATCACTGGAATCCTTACCCAAACATGGGTGGAATAATGAATGTTCAGGTAATTTCCAGTTTCCACCCACCTCCGAGTCACATTTTACTATGTTTTAGATGAGAAATAGAGAGGATCTTACTCAGCAAAACAGTTCACCTTGAATAACCAGCTAAATTTTGTAAAAAGTTTTGATAGGAACATTGTTTTCTGCCAGCTCTCGCAAACACAAGCCATTGTTTGCAGTTTGAGTAAAACAATAGCCATCTAATGGTTTGCCCAAACCAGGAAGTCGTGAAAGGAATCAGAACAAAGAAAGGAGTTAAGAAGGGAGGCAAAACTCTATGGAGCACTTGGGTTTCTGGGCAAATTTCCAGAAGCCAGAGACAATGAGCTTGTCAAGGCTGCTGTTGACCTCTTGGGTAAAACTGAAAGGGCTAATGACACAATTGCTCATAAGTGTATTCTTCTGGCAGTGTGGAACCTAGGCTTGTCCTTGGTTTTCTGTGGATGCAATGAAAAAGTCAGGGAACAACTAGAGTGCAAGTAATGTAAGACGTGCCAAGAGGCCGATTGGACCTAACTCAGTGCATATAATTGCACCCACTGTGTGACAGTGAACCTTGTAAAATAGCTTGTGGCTTCCGTTGCATCCTCAAACAGCCATCCAGCAAAGCTCTTTAGAATGGTGAGGGGCTTATTACCATCTGCTTCAGAGCTCCCAATGCTGCCCATTTCAAAGTGAAAAAGAAGATAGTTATGGAATAATTCTTTACTTGCTATTCTGAATAAACCAACATGATGATCCCTGTTCATTTCAGCTTACCTGAGCTAGCCAAAGGGAGGGAGGGAATCGATCAAATAAACACAGAGAGTGATGCCACCAAACTTGAAGGGAAGTTCTACTTCATCCCTGGATCCAAAGGATTTTGTCAAATACCATCCCTTATTTTGGTTTTGAATGTACTGGAGAGGTTGTACTTGTATAACTGCAGAGCTTGGATGACATCAGTTACTCTGAGCACTTTCAATTGGGGCAGAATGAGACATGGTCATCCACCAGTTGGAAAACACAGACATTGTTGATCCTGCTTGATCTCTCAGCAGTTTCTGTTACTGTTGACTAAGGGTATTTTTGGACTGTCTCTGGGAGCTGAGAGTTAGGGACACTGTGTTGTGGTTCCACAGGCATGGCTGGTTGCCAAAACCTTCATTTTGTCCCCAGTGCTATCAAGCTTTTATATGAAACCATGAAGTTGCTTGCTCATCAGGGATTTGGGAGTGGATGTCACTTCTTCATAACATTTGAATTAGGAAAGACCATGTTGGGGTACATGAGCACAAATAAACTAAGATTAAATCCTGGGGGGGGGGGAAGAGTTTGGAGTATTGGGGAATTACCAGTTCCAAATGGTGTTATATGGCTTCAGAAAAACAGATAGATCAGGGGTATCAAACTCAAGGCTTGGGGCCCAGATCTAGATCATGGAGTGCTTAGATCTAAGATGCAGATGACACCCCTGAGCTATATGTTTTTCTGAGGCCATATAACACCATTTGGAGCTGGTAATTCCCCAATACTCCAAACTCTCCCCTGGAAATAGCGAAGGACCATCTGCGGGGCCTCTACCAGCAAAAATGGAGCACAGGAGGGCTGCACGGAGTTCCGTATTCACTGGCAGAGGTTGCAGGAGGCTGTTGCAGCTGAAAATGGGACCCGGGGGATGCACCCGGCCCACCTGAGCTCTGTTTTTGTGGGCAGAGGGCTGCAGAAAGCTGTTGTGGCTGAAAACGGAGATTGGGAGACTGTTTTCGCTGGCAGAGTACTTGGGTCACCACAGGTGGCCCGACATAAGTAACAACAAGCTGGCCACACCCACCCTGGCCACACTCACCCCGGCCCCCGAGATCAAATACAACCCTGATGCGGCCCTCAGTGAAATTGAGTTTGACACCCTTGAGGTAAATGATTTGCAGGAACTTTTAAAATCATCATTATTAGTGGAGATTGAAGTGAACTCCATAGCCGGAAATATGTATTACCACTTTCATGTGGAATATCAACTATGCCCTTTGCCGAAAAGGGACAGCTTGCCTACAGCAGCTCACAGGTTGGTAACCTTACATTTAGATTACTAGAATGTATTCCTTGAAGTCATTCTGGAAACTTTAAATAATACAGAACATTTCATCCAGGGTACTGATTAAAATTCAAAATTTGGGATGATCAGAAGACTCTAAATAACTTGGTATCAGGATAGTAGTCAGTGTATCTTCACAGTTATTAGACCTGGCTAGTCAGTGAGGTCTTTGTGGGAAGATCCTTTATAGGTCCTGAGGACTATTGAATGCCATATCATAGTTGCAAACAGGATAATTTCTTAATAACATTGTTAATACTCTGCAACAGACTTCAAGAGGCATCTGTTGAATGGTTGGTTATTTACTCAGGCCTTTCCCACACTTTTTAAATGAATGAGTTTACCTGAATATTATTTTATATAGTTGTCTTATACTGTCCAAGGATTGTTTCATTATATACTTTATTGCTGTTTTTATTGCAAATCACCTTGAGATACTTTAGCAAATGAAACTGTATATAAATACATTAAATAAGGAAGAACAATAAGTTACATTCTGATATATTGGCCTGATAACTTGAAAGTTTCACAACTACCAGACATTCAAAAACAATATTCTGCCTGAACAGCACATTATTATGGTATTTGAATCAGCCAAGCCGACTTAAATTTTATGAAGCATGTAGTCTGAGAAAAAAGCCTCATCAAATCATGCACAGCTTATTTTTAACAGCTTAGATATATGTAACTGAAAGCTTACATGATGTCACTGAAAGTCACATGATTTGTACAAAAGCACAGTATATGTTGTGGCACAAGATGTACCTGCTGTAATATCTCTTGCCATTTAGTTATCCTGGATTTTACTATAATTTATAATCACATTTTGGGGAAAAAAAGTATTACAGGTTCCCAGCAGGAAACCTTTTGGCAACAAAATGCAAGAAGATCTAGCTTGGTATTATGCTTATTGTAATTTGATTTGTTGCTAAGTGCTGTGACTAATATCATACCTTACCAACATACATGGACCTGGTAAACTATGAGAGCTTTAAATGGGTGGCTTTTGAAAAAGAATTCTGTTCCAGTTTTTCCTAATTGTTTAATTTAAGAGTATGGTGAAACAATTGTAGATGTAGAATCCTGCAATTGCTCTGAAGCTACCAGATTTTCATAATGGAAACTGATGCCATTCATCCCTCTGGTGAAATAGAGAGGGACAAGGTCTCTCAGGGATAATACAATTGATATAAGAAGACTACTATATTTAGCACTGAGGACAAGAAGAACAAGAAAAGGAAAATAAGCTACGGTAAAGCTGCTTCAAGGACAGCTAAAATTAACACATGAGAACACTACCGTATCAAATCTTATATGTATTAACTCAAGATTATTATCCTGGTGCATGTCTTTGGCCCTACAGCCCATTTTCCCCCCATAATTGCCATTTGATTTGTGTGTGGAGCTTTCTAAAGTCAATTTTGCATTTTGAATGTCAAATTTGTACCTTAGATTTTCAACACAAATAATTTAGGCTTTTTCATTATCTTTTTTTTTTTTAGTGAGAGGAATTGACTTCATATGTAAATGATATTTTATAGTCTTTTTTTCCTGTGAGAAGAACCAAAATCTGAACTTTGCTATGGGAAAATAATGGATGTAATCTGAGATTCATTTTATTTCTTTATTCATAAATAAATTATTAATTTATTTCTTTATTAAAGAGTGTCTGGTGAGGGCAGAGTGTGCACTATTGGACTGGAGCTATATATAGTAGCAAACATGCAAAGATTGTTTAGAATGAATGGAAGGAGTTTCTCCAAAGGTAAATGCTTGAAAAATACTGCAAAAGTCCTTGACTTACAACTACAATTGAGCCAAAAATTTATGTGGCTAAGTGAGATAATTGTTAAGTGAATTTTGCCCTATTTTACAACCTTTCTTGCCACAGTTGTTAAGTGAATCACTGCACTTGTTAAGTTAGTAACACGGTTGTTAAGTAGCTTTTCCATTGACTTTGCTTGTCACAAAGGTGATCACATGACCCCAGGGTACTGCATCATAAATACGTCTGAATTTTGATCACAGGACCATGGGATGCTGCAAGTGTGAAAAATGGTTATAAGTCATTTTTGTCAGTGCTGTCATAACTTCAGATACTAAATGAACTGTTGTAAGTCAAGGACTACTATATTTTACATATTTTACATATAAATTAACAGAAAAATATAAATGAAATATATGAATATATTATATCTTTTAAATATATTATAAAGAAATATGTAAATCTTTGGGCACCATTGTACGTCAACCACATTGGTTGCCACAGCTGCTAGACATTGAACTAGACATTGAACTAGAGCATCATTGAGTTTCAGAGAAAAAAGAGACAATTATTCAAAGAACATCCTCAAGTACTCATGAAATATCTTGAGCTTGCTGTATTTGACAACATTCATAAAGAGAAACGTTGAGGAGGATTACACTTACATCTAGTTTCCAGCTTAATAAGAATTAGAAACCCTTGACTGGACTAACACTGAAACATTAAACCCTGAAGAGTTGTATTGTTATGACTCTGTGTAAAACTCAACTGTTTGGTTAATTTTATATTTTACTTAATTAAATTGGTATAGAGAAAAATCATAGATAATAACCCGAAAGAAAAGAGGAGATAGAAAGAAAATAGAAGAAGATAACTATTTTCAGAAAAGATCATGGGCAGAAAGCAATTTAATTAATTGTTCCAGTTCAGAAATTATTGCATAATTGGCCAGAAGTAAATATGAAAAAAGAGCCCAAGAACTGTGCTTTGAATGCAATAATGGTGTAATGACATAAGTGAATGACTTGCTGGCCTTTAGACCATCTTTCATATTAGGTTACCATATGTCATAATTTCTGCTGCCACTGAATGAGAGGAGAAGCAATGCTTATTGTGAGTAAAGATGACAATTCCACACACTTCCATTTTCACTAGTAGATCTTCTGCATTTGCTGCATTTCCGCCGAGGCAAAAAAGCAATATAGGCAAGGAGATTCAGTAAATAAATCGCATTAAGGTATTCATCAATAAATTAGAAGCCAGATGGCTGAGATGGCTTCAACGATCCATTAGGTGAGTTGGAATATAAAAATCTGTCCAATGTCCTTGAAAAATTTCCACAAATTATAGCGTTTGGCTTTGTCAAAGCAATCAGAAAAACAAGAGATCCTTTTGGAAACTAACTTCATTTTGTTTTCCTAGAAAAGTGCAAGAAGTTGTTACAGACTTGCTTTAATTAAACAGGTAGCCTTACTGAACTGCTATTTAGCCTCCAGAAAGAAAACAGTGATTCTGGAAGGTGATCAATTTACCTATTTCTAGCTTCTGTGTATCATGGGTGTCAAACTTGCAGTGTCATGTTGCTATCATGTGACGTTTCATGATGTTTTTCCTATTCATGGAACTGGGTTGGGTGTGGCCTACTTTTGACACATCTGACCCACCAAGCTGCCAGTTTGACACCCCTAATTTAGAGGATGAAGGATTTTGAAAGGAAAATTTTTTGGAAAAAATATTCATTTATGTTTTAAAATACTGAGGAGCACATCAGTAAAATACAGACTAACATGAAGTTTTATTTAGATATATCAGAACCAAGAAGTCACCCTGGAGGCAACTGGAATGATGGATGATAAAGAATTTGAAAAGTAAAATATAATGATAAAGACATCGTCGAGAAGTAGAAGAAATTATTTGCATTTGACTTCTCAGCAGAAAACACAGCAGGCTACCCGGGACTGAATGCATTTTTTTCAGAGAAAATCTGAAGAATCAATGCATTAAGAGGCAATTAAATATTAATCATCAAGGGCAAACTGACAGCAATAGGTTGACATGGTATCAATTAGTCTAGAGCGTATTCACCCAAAAGTTCTGGAAAAGCCCCTCTTCAAATATTCAATTCATGATTGTCTAAGAAAAGTATCTAATACTGGATTCTCTACAAGAGCAATGGAAAGTGATCAGAGTAATACCAATTTTTAAATGTTACAAGAAATTATTGACTAATGTCAATTTTATGTGAATTTAAGAAATTGAACGTTACAAGAATCACAAAGCTAAAAGAAGAAATTTTATCGCAAGCCCTGTAATTAAATAGGGCTACCAGATTTGGCCTGCAAGAATTCTGATAGCCACTAGATGGCAATAAAGGGATACAGAAACTTTCAACTTTTTGCTGCCATCTAAAGGCCATCTAGATTTTGCCTGCAAGTTCTCATAACTCTATAGTTAAATTATGGAATTCCTTTCTAGAAGTTGTAATAATGGTCATTAATGTTTCTGACTTTACAGAGAGTATAACACATTCATTGTAAGGTGGTTTTTAATGGTGATTTACACAAAATAGCTGTTCTACATAGCATCAATTGGGAAACAACAACAGGCAAGCCATTGTACTCTCCTGTTCTTACATGTTTCCCATTGTCATCTAGGGGCCGCTGTAGAAACAGAACATTGGGCTAAACAAGGCCTTGGAGTTGATTCAACAGGACTTTTGTTGTGTTCCTATTCAATGAATAGCATCTGACAAAACTGCCATTCACATTTGGTCAGCTGCATTAGACAAGGCAGGTCACGAGAGTGTAGGCTCGAATGATTGAATCATGTATTGAGAGGAGATTATCACTTCCTAGCATAAAGTCATACACCCTCTAGGCATGCAAAATAGGCCAAAAAGAACATGACATGCTCACATGGTGGAAGTGGAAAGATTGTGTTTCTGTAAAAGTTTTACAAGCTATATGGTTATAATCTTATGGTTCTTGTGCTCCATTGCTGGGGAGCAGAAGCTTGCTGAGATTTAAATATGTTACATGGCCCCATGTCCAAAAAGGAAGACAAATTTGTCTCTGATTCCTTGTTATAAACAATAGCTTAAAGTAAATTGTGTTTTCTGATCATGTCTTGATCATTTCAAAAGTGTTTTGAATTAGAAGTGGCCCTGTTTCAAGCTTAGAATATTTCTTATGGCCAGAACAGCTATTTTAACCACAAAAAAGGTTGCTTTGAGCTCAGAACATTTAAAATTTGTACACTGTATACCACAGCCATGGCAGAACAGTGGTTAGAATGCACACTCTGCTCACAGCCTAGAGTTCGATCCTGACCGGCTCAAGGTTGACTCAGCCTTCCATCCTTCCAAAGTTGCTTTGGGCAATATGCTGACTCTGTAAACTACTTCAAGAGTACTATAAAGCAACAATTCCCAACCCCCGGTCCATGGTCTGGCACTGGGCTGCGATATGCTAAAAACTGGGCCACATACACCAACAAGCAAAGCCACATCCGTGGGATGCAGGTAGCATGCAAAACCACACCTCCTCCAGTCTGTGGAAAAACCTCTCTCCATGGAACTGGTCCCTGGTGCCCAAAAGCTTGGGGGGCGCTGCTATAAAGCACTATGAAGCAATATTCTTAGTGCTATTGCTATTTTTCATTTTGCACACATCTCTTTTTTTTATTATCAGTGTATTCAGTGATAAATATCTAGTACCCTGTTCATTCTCAAAACTTGCCCCTTAGATAAACTGATAAAGTACCCTTCTTCACATTTAGCAGATGAGTGAAGGTCAATAAAAACAGAGTGGTCTAAATAAAGATTTAATACAAACATGTTTTCCTACAGGCAAAAATTGTATCCTGTATAATTGTTAGGTTTATTACTATTTTACCACTAATTCTGATTTTCCCCCCATCACAGATGAAATTTTTCAATTCTTGAAATGGCAGAGAAACTTCCATATGAGGCTTTAGTTGTATAATTGTTCTACCTAAACACAGAATTTAGAGGTGCACAGGACATAATTTTTATCTTGAACATTTCCCATTTTTCTCACTCCAGCTTCTTTTTTTTCTGAAACAAACAAACAAAAAAGGTAAAGTTTCCCCTGCCAGTCATGGATGACTCTAGGGGGTGCTGCTCATCTCTATTTCTTAGTTGAGGAAGCCTGCATTGTCCAAAGATGCTTCTGTGGTCATGTGGCCAGCATGGCTATACGCTAAAGGCGCACAGAATTAGTGGTGGGATTCAAGGTTTTTTACTACTGGTTCTGTGGGCGTGGCTTGTTGGGCATGGTGTGGCTTGTTGGGCATGGCTTGGTGGGCATGGTAGGGGAAGAATACTATAAAATCTCCATTCCCACTGCACTCCAGGGAAGGATACTGCAAAATCTCCCCACCCAACTAACCTGCTTTCCAGCTCCATTCTCCCATGCAGGGCAACCAAAGAAGACCCAGCTGATCAGCTGGGGCTCGGAAGGCAGAGCATAGATGGGGGTGGGGCCAGTCAGAGGTGGTATTCTAAACTATTCAAAATTTCCATTACTGGTTCTCTAAACTACTCAAAATTTCCACTACCGGTTCTCCAGAACTGGTCAGAACCTGCTGAATACCATCTCTACACAGAATGCTGTTCCCTTCCCATTGAAGTGGTACCTATTTATCTACTTGCATTTACAAGCTTTTGAACTGCTAGGTGGGCAGGAGCTGAGGCAAGTAATGGGAGCTCACCCTGTTGCACGGAGCTCAAGCCTTGAACCTGGGCTGTTAGTTTTCCAGCTGACAAGCTCAGCCATCACTCAAAATAAAACAAAATAACACACTATCAGAGAGGTATCATTGGGCTGGGTTGAGAAGCATAATGATCTGTGGTTTTATTTTAAATCAAAAGATTCCAACGAAGGAGAATATCTTTCTGTTTTATTCTCTTTCATGGAAGATTAGAATGTTCCTTGTTCTTTTCTATTACTATCTCTAATTGGCCACAGGAAATCTCAAAAGATCTTAGGATACCTGGATATATCTCAGACAGGGACAGAAAATATGTTGCATACATGTCTCGAAAGAAAAATGATTTGTTCTGTGCTTTGATTTGCTTAATGCAGATTTTGATAAGTAATTTCTCAAACGGAAGGGCGTCAGCATATACAGTTTCATTCATTTTCCTCTCATTCAGTTTGAGAGGAGATGTGATCCCTTCATTCTTAGGTGGTGCTATTTTTTCATCTCTGTTATTTAGTAACCACATTTTATGTCACAGTAAGTTCAATGACTCCAAGACATTCCCAAGCAGAGAAGAGGAGAGGGAAAAAAGCAGACAAACCCCATGTATGCAGAGCTCTTTTGCATAATTATGCGCAGCAGGATATTCAAGTACAGTACTGTGGACAAAAGGTCAAGGACTGTAATTTTTTTTCCAAAAACAGTGCAGACAACTACAAATGAACCCTGAAGAAAATGTGACAAAGAATCCAGTCAACACAAAGGACACAGGAGAAGCAAAGGGAGGGGAGAGGTAACAGGAAAGAACTGATAGAGCCTTTCTTTGACCATTTCATTCTATAATCTGCTGGCATTTTGCTTAAAAATTGGACGAGTTAGATAATAGACAAAGAGCGTAGCTCTTTGTTTCCCTACATGGCCAGCTCATTTGAATAAAGTCTATGCAGAAAATACTGTTGAGTGATTTGACCTAGATATAGTAGCTGTTGGTTTATTTGGTTTTCTTAGGCCGTAGTCCCGTGTATACGTTCTGGAAGCCAATCCCACTTAATTCCATTGTACTTCTGAATCACTATGATTGATATACTGGCCCACAAGCCTAAGTGTATAATTTGCTTTCATCCCGCTTCCTTTCTTTCTCATTACTCTCTGGAAAGCTTGAGTTTTATAGAGATTCATACATATACATATTCATACATATAAATCAAGTATAATCCATAGTAGAGATGTAGTACAAGAGATATTTTTGTTCTACTGGCCTTCCATAAGTTTAAAAATAAATAAATCAAGGTGGGGAGCTGTACTGTGCCGAGAAAATGTATTCTTCAACACTAGGATTGACATGAGATCAGATCAATGAACTAGAGAAACTTATGGAAGTGTCAGGCCTCCGTCAAGTCTGAGAGTCTGAATTTGAGGAAGAAGATGAACAGCCATGAGGGAGTGGGGGAGTGGCTCCGTTGGCTGTGGAGGAAACTGGGGAAGGGCAAAGTCAGGCTGGGCAGAGCACGGAAGAGATAGAACAAGGGAGAGGAGGTTCAGAGGAAGGCCAAGGCACACCCCCTTTTCATCCTAGGGCACGCAAAAGAGCAATGTGGGTTGCGTGGCTTACGAGGGAGGAAAGGGCCTTGATTCCCCTTCAAAAGGCACACCTGGGAAGGAAGTTTAAAGGAGAACCAGTTGGGAAGGGCATTTGTTGGGAACAAACGTTGAGTTTATCTTGTGTTGGCTGTTGTTATGACTTTCTGGCATCCTCCCGACTAGTTTGATTTACTGCCTTGTTACTTCATCTCTGGCACTCTGTACCTTGCTCTGCCGGATTTATTACCTTATTTTGCCTTGTTGAATTTATAGTTTAAAGCAGGGGTAGTCAACCTTTTTATACCCACCGTCTACTTTTGTATCTCTGTTAGTAGTAAAATTTTCTCTAACTGCCCACCAGTTCCACAGTAATGGTGATTTATAAAGTAGGGGACAAAACCCCTATCGCCTACCATGAAAACTGGAATGCCCACTAGTGGGCGGTAGGGACCAGATTGACTAGCACTGGTTTAAAGTTTTCAATTTACAACATTTGGACTGGAATATCCTCAGCCAAAGGCTGGTGCAGGTTCGTGGGAGAGTTTTTCTCCAGACCGGAAGGTAACTGGGTCATTGGGGGAAAAGTTGGAGCTAATAAAGGGACCTCTACTTATTCTCTGGCTGTGTTGTCTTTGTGCCACTCCCCAGGTCATCACAGGAGGCATAAAGTATAACTCTGTAGATGAAGCTGAACTGGCCCCAGATCTAATCAGAAAAGATACTCTGCAGACCAGTTTCCTTGCATACATATTGTATTACTGAACTATATATTGTATAGCTGGTCCTCGACTCACATGTTCATTTAGTGACCATTCAAAGTTACAAGGGCACTGAAAAAAGTGACTTATGGCCATTTTTCACAGTTCTGACCTTTGAAGCATTCCCATGATCATGTGATCAAAATTCAGATGCTTGGCAACTGATTTGTATTTCTGACCTTCCTATGTCCCAAGGTCCTGTGATCCCCTTTTGTGACTTTCTGACAAGCAAAGTCAACGGGGAAGCCAGATTCACTTAACAACCAGGTTACTAACTTATCACCTGAAGTGATTCACTTAACAATGGTGGTAGGAAAGGTCATAAAATGGGGCAAAACTCACTTAACAGATGTCTCACTTAACAACAGAAATTTTGAGCTCAGTCTAAGATTACCTGTAGTCGAAAAAAATATCCCTCTTCTGGGCAATAGTTATAATTACTCAATCAATAAATATTATTGTTGTAAGGTCAGAATAAAATCACCCAAGCTAGCAAAAAAGCATAGAGGGAAAAGTATAGAACTTCTCTTAAATCATCAAGCAAACAGGAGCCTTGCTGCAATCTCTTAACACTACAAAAGCAAAACTGAGACAAACACCTCGGAGTTTTAACCAAAGCATGCCTCTCTCTTACTTTGATGGACAGAAGGGTAAAAATACCAGTTGGCAGCAGATGTGAACAATTGTGTGTGTCTACCAGCAAGTAAATTATGTGTTCAGCTTCTGCATTGGAAAACCTGCTAATGACCAGTCCTGATTCCTTTCTTCCATTAATTGGATAATAGAAGGTGTTGTGAAGGCCAATTTGTTTATGTTCCTCCCCCACTTGTCCTGTTCAAAGGGACAAACAGACTATTCTATAGAACTTCAAGAAACGTACCTTCCAAATACACTGGTGGGAGGGGGGAAGGATCTGAAACATAGAATAATAAATATCTTTCTGAGAGGCACATGCTAATGAGTGTGGGTAGATACTGAGAAAAGGATTTGCATTTCTTAAAGTGAAAATGCCAGGTGACAAATTGCAAGCATTGAAAAATGAGCATCACAGTTGGTTTCCTATTGTTACTTTCTACAGACCTGTTAGATTGTGCCATCCCCAGTTTAAGGCGACCGCCAGCCTAAGGCAAGAAATTCCTTTACATCACATAACATGGCATATTAGCCTGCCACTTTCCCTCCCAGTAAAGCTAGTGGCAGATTAGAATTACATGATCCTAGAGAAGCCTACCAACTTTGCCCGTGACAGCTGGACATGGGCAGAGGAGAGCAAGCCTTAGGTAGGCAGTTACAGTTTTGCATTTTCTTAAAGATACAGTTTTAAAATGTTTATCCTGGTTTATATATTTCTAACCCAAATAGCTGTTAGGTGACTCATATTCCTAACATTCTCATTTTCTTAGAAGGGATTTGCCTAAAGAAAATAAAATTAATTACACAAATAAGCAAATTTGGAGCATGGATGGCCATAGAATAAACTGTGTACAGTGGGAGAAAGGTGATCATATTTCAGTCATAGAATGTTAATTGTTTGAACTCTGTTAATATTTCATGATAAGGTTCTGTTTCTCTTTCTCTTACTTTCCCCAAGGAAGAAGTGCCAAGGTCCATAACACATTTAAATCATATTTAAACTGTTCTACAAAGCAGACTTCTTTAAAAAAACATTTATAATTTTGAATATTTCAATAAATACCAAAGCATTGAATTCCATACATGAAGCTATTAGATTGATATTGAGAAACAATTTAACCCCCCCCAAATGGTTGGAAAATTTGGTATATTCACCCTGAATTTAGTTTGATTCCTTTCCCAAAGAGGTGTCTATAGACAGTTCAGGTTCTGTATTAGGTTCTATGCATTCAAAGGTGCTGTAAAAAGGATCCCAGATCAAACAGAATACTCTGTTTTCAATTCAATTTAGAGCTTTGTTGGTGTAGTGGTTGAAGTACCAGGCTAGAAACCAGGAGACTATGAATTTTAGTCCTGCCTAAGGCACAAAACCAGCTGGTGGTCTTAGAGTACTAGTCACGCTCTCTCAAGCTCTGGGATGAAGGCAAGGCACTTCTGAAAACCTTGTTAGGAAAACTGCAGGGATCCAGGCAACCATCAGAAGCCAAAAACTGACTTGAAGCTGTGTGTGTGCGCATAGATCTCTGAAATGATGACCCATATTAGACTCTAGAGTCTAGACAATTATCTATTGTTCTCCTCCAGTTTGATAGCCTTTTGGCTCCAGAATTTCCAGTTAAAACAGCCAGCGTATCTGGAAAAGATTGTGTTATACCAAATTAAAATTCTTAGTTTGTCAGATGACTTTTCTTTAGTCATACACATGCAATAATTCATAAAAAATAATTTGTAGGGAAGTTTTCTTGTACCTTTCAATTGACTTCCATAGGTTTAATGATACAGCTTTATTACTCAGTGTTATTTTCTGTTTTCTTATCTGTTCCATTTTTTTAAGAAAAATGTTCTGAAGCCCCTTTTCATTTGCTCCATTTCAGTACTCAAAGGGGTGCCCTCCAAATTGTAAAGCATCTTGTACAAAATCCAACCAATGAGGGTGAAGTCTTAAGATGCATGATCAACAAAACAGTCATGTAATGAAAGGGTTCAGAATCAACACAAAGATGATTTATACACAAAATGATATAGTTATCCTTAGTAAGATGGATAACTTGAAATGGCTGAGCAAATACAAACGTACTTTTCAAATAGACAGCTATTTGAAGTTACAACGGCCAAAACATCTTAGGGAGATATTTACGTGAACAAAATTTGAACAGCTTGACACAATGGTCAGATAGGGGAGATTCCATTCTAAACCCTACAATGGATGTCTCTGCATTTGCGGAGAGGCAAAGGTAGAAGACCTGGCTTACGTCCGATTTGATTGTTGCCTATATAAGTGGTGAGATACAGTTACCTTGGTCTATATACCAAATTAATGACCCATTGGGATCCCCATATCAAAACAACTTACCTTATGTGTGGCCAGAATCTGAAAATAATATTTAACACAGCACAGTGCTTAAGCAAAATTCAGTTGAGATCTGCGTATGTGGGACTGATTGGGGTAGATTGTAGGGCTGATATCAAACTATTATTTTATCATAGTTTATTTATCTCTATATTAAATTATTGTATTTTATTCCAATTTCATTTTAAACTGTATTTTATCCAATTCCATTTTCAATTGTTTTTATCAAATTTTAGTAATAATCTGTGCACTTTGATATGATCCAAGGGCTAATCAATAAAGTAAAGTGAAGGTGATTGGTAGGAATTCACCAGGCAGAAATTCAACGAACATAATCCTAGGATGTTCGGCAAAGGAGAGACTCAGTGGCAATGTAATTACATTACAAAATAGGACAGAATTTGGGGACAGAAGTTTGCTAGAAATGCTAAGAGGACAATTAATGCAGGACAATTGTAGATACTTCTGAACTTTGTGTTGGAGACGATTGCCGAGAATACCGCCAAGAAAACAAGCAAATAGATCAGTGAACAAATCAACCCAGAGTTCTCACTCATGACACTAATGACTAGGGTGAAATTATCATATTTCAGACATATTATGTGAAGACGTAGCTTTTTTGGGGAAGTCTTTAGTTCTGGGAAAGATGGAAAGAAAGAAGATAAATGACCAGCATAACATGGAAAGACCGGGTTAGAGTGTCATAAAGCAAATCTATCTATGTAGTTGCCAGGAGTCACCTACAACTTGATTGCACACAATCAATCAATATATGGAACAGCATGGATTTCTTTAGCCATGGGTTAGAAAAACAGAGGGGCTAACTCAGGCTAAAACACTGTCAATTTACACTGAGAAGCTTTACAGCAAAATAATATGAAAACAATCTCTTCAATTCTCAAAGGCTTCTGCAGGAGTCAATCAATGAATATTTTAACACTGTAGCCTAATTAAGCAGGAGCAACCATGCAGCTCACTTAGCATTCTCAGAACTCAGGCTTTTGATTAAGAGCAAGACTCTCAAGAGTGATGTTAGGAGAGTTAGAGTGGGCATGTAGCACACCGCAACTACCCAGGTTAAGAGACCCTAGTTGGAAATTCTCAAAGTAATTTTTTAGTTCTTCCCTTTACTACATTTTTCACAGGAGCACTTGGAATGTCTTTATTTGCAAACTACTACTTGTATCAAAGGTGATCAAGTAATATGGCAAGCCCCAATTCCATTGCCTATCAGTAACATTGGAACAAGAGTACATATTTTCAGAGTATGTGCAATGGCAATATATTTTTTCCTCATTTAAAAACGTGATCAGAAAAAAAGAAACCCCCTCTTGCTCCCAAAGTTGCTTGCTTTCATTAAAAGATTACAGCTACCCTGAGTGGTCATATATTTCTTCTGAATGATTATTTACCATTCCTCAAGTGGTACACATATTTTATTTATTTTGTCAAGTTTATATAACCATACTTCTTACACAAAGTGATTTCATATAGTGCATGGAATGAAGAAAAAAAAAAAACTGTCACAGATCATAAATAACAACGACGTACAAATCAGTAATATCAAATTCATGTTTTTAAAAAGATATTCACATTTCTGTTAATTCTTAAAAAAAACCTGATACAAGTTCTTATTTCATTTTCAAAAAATGACATTTAAAACGTTTATGTATTCTTCTATCTTAATATCAACTCTGAACAGCTCCCAATGGATCCCTGTCTGAATAAATGGTTGTGAGCTGAGGATTGCCCTGTTAGGAGGGAATAAATCTGAGTGCAGTAAGGTAAATTTGTAATTTTGCAGAAAGGGGACAATGTGTTTGTTCCAGTGTAAAAAATAAAACACGAAGATATTAAATCCTACTAGTGGATTTAATTGGTTTAGAAACTGAAAGAAAAAAATATATCTTGAAATGAGAAGTTATTGCTTTAGGAGATACACACACACATGAGAAACAAGGAAAGTGGAAAAAATCACATGTACAAAGGATAATTATGTGGCTTGTCCACATGCACCTTTGAAGTTCAGATAGTATCATGCACCTTGTACAATAACCCCAAGTCAATGTTTATTGTTTGGAATATTTGTTCCAAAGAACTTTGACAAATGACATTAGGGGTTTAACAGTTTAACATTGAAGAACTTTCCAAATTATACCTTCCATCTCACCCAGATCAACATGTTTGTCTTTGATAACTAGACGACACTCCACCCTGAGCATATGGATATTTTCTCTGACTCTTTTAAGTCAAGAACATTTGCCAGAGAAGAGATTGGCGGTAAGGAAGGAAGTCTAACTCTTTCTATTGGGATGCATGTGCATCTTGACATTACTGTACAATACTGTGGAGAAGTCCCAGTATGTTTAACTAGAGTTAAAATAGTAGATTACAGCTTTAAAATGCAATGCTGGCAAGGTTGGGAGAAATTATAAATATAGTCAGAATTTGCGCAAAAGCCTTGTTAAAAATCTGCACCCCTTAAAGAAACCAAGATGATTAACCTTGTGTTTCATATCTGATTCCTGAAAATCAATGTTAGCAATTATGGAAAACTGGCTACAATCCTAAACCACAAATTTTTTAAATGACGCAGAGAGCTGAATTTTCCCTTACTCAGTGGCCTTGTTCTGATATATTGGCACAAATATCAAGAAGCAAAACTAACCTGTTGGTTCTAATCATATCAGAAATACCTAAGTCATAGAAAGACTAAACGTCATAGCAGGATAAAGTACAAACTGTAAAATGCATATCAATACAGAATCTGATATTGCAAAAAAAAAAAAAAGGCAGGATTGTAAATAAAATTATATTGCTGCCATGCTGATTCTTGTGAAGCATTTCAGAAAATGGCCTCTGATCTTCCAGATCCTACCACATTCAAGAATAATATCAGAATTGATGCCTTGCCATATTGTAATGCTAGCATCAATTCTTATTTTAGGTCCCAATTACAGAAGAAAAACTTTATTCTTACCTTCAATAGCAGTCCCTTTTGTGGACTGCAGAGACTTCTTGAGAGGGGTAAGGAGGCAGGCATGCTGTCTGTTTATGAAAACAAAATACAATTTAAGTAATCATAATAAAATTAAACTGAATATAATTCTGTCCCATTTGGATTAACCAAGTGCACTCAGTACAATTATTAGTAGCATAGTTGTATTCCTGTATCAACTTACCCCAACCTCATCTTTTCCAGGCAGATGGACTTAAATTCTATAACTCCCCAGTTAACAGAATCAGCAAATACAAACATCTGAAAAATGCTGAGATTGGGGAAGTCTATCCTTTAAAAATACCAAATACCAATTTTCCAAGAGTCTCACAGAGTTTCAGTTCTGCTAAGATTTAGGGTGGTTTTTGAAGTCCACATGAAAGAAAGTCTATTCAATGATCATCTTAAAGGACTACTATTCAGATATACATTTAATTATTACAGCTAATGGCTCTTAATAGTATTCTCACCTGCTGGTATGATGCTGATCTTTTAAAAGCATGCAGATTTGGAGATAAGGAATACATTCATTGCTACTGGACTTCATCAGTGTATCTTCTTATACACTTCAGCAAAATTTAAAGGGAGGAAGAAGAGAGTCTTATATGTTTATTTAATGAAATAAGTTTTATTTCAATTAAATAAGTTAACTCAAGAATGAGTTGACTAATGCTATTAACAGTTTAGCTGATAAAAGATATCATTTTAATAAGCAGTTATCAAAAATAACTTATTTATTGTTAAGACTTATATTTAAGCATACAAATCGTCAAGGAAAAGGGATATAGCCAGGATACCCAATAAATAAAATAACTTTTCTTAAATGAAGATATGTTGTGTGCTTAGTACTTAAAAAGCTGTTATCAAAAGGTGAACATCTAGTCTTTCAGATACAATATATGAAAAGGATAAACATGTACATCTGCAGAATCCATGAAGTATTAACAGTAGTAATTTTGGGGCCTTTATTAGTTTGTACTGTCTGCAAACCAAAGTATCAAGTATCAATACTTAGCATCAAGAACTAGCCCATCACAGGATTCGCTATAGTGGTATGATAAGAATTCACAAGGGCAAATTGTGGTTTACTTTACAATTGAGTACAAGTTACAGTTTATTAGGGGCACTAATTTAGCCCATCTGTTATGAGTCTGAAGTACTAGCTATACCACCAAAAGAGGAATCAAGCCATAATGTATCACATATATGTACTTATATTTATTTGCTCTTAAGACTATATTTGCAATGTCCAGTCAATGTTGAGTAGATGTTGTGCTTTTTCTTTTTCATATGAGGAATAGATTTTAAGGAAAGATCAGCAACCCCTCTCAATCCAGGGCTAGTATGTAACAAATCTGGGCCAAAGCTCAATCAGTCTTATTTCAACCTGGTCTTCTTCTGAGGAATTGGGATTCCAGATTCCTTATTTCCCAACTACATGGTCACCAGGTGGTGGCCTTTGGGGAAAATTAGAGTTGAGCAATCACCACCTCCTCAGAAGCTTTGGACTTTACCTTTCCATTTGATCTGGCCTCTTAGATTGTGACATCCAAAAGATGTGAGGAGAGGCAACCAGGTTTCTTACCCTGATCTACATTCCAGCAGCTGTTTATTAAGCAAACATTGCAGAACCCTCGGTTTGGTTTGCTGTGATTCTGATAATAGTTAAACAAGGAAACAAAACCCTTCTGAACAATAGTGGAGATTATTATATCAGTGTAGAATTGAAAGGGAATGGAAAGCAAGGCATGGTAAGAATTGGAGTCTATTCTCTTGGTGACATTTGTTGTTGAGTACAACTGCTCCCAGTGCTGAACCAGGAAAAATGACCCTGCTGCTGTTAAAAGGAGCTCTGCTAATTACACTAGACATTTCCAAGCAAGGGATCCTATTAAAAGTGGTGCCCATTCATTAATCAAAGAGACACAACACGGAGTGAACCATTTATTTAATCATTTTTTTTTCATTTTTGCTTTCCAAATTAGTGAATTAGTGTCTGCATGCTCACACATCTTCAGCCATGAAATAGCTGTTTTCCCTGATACCAGAAATTAAACACTGAGTAATGCAACTGCAGTGATAGGACTGAACCCCTGGAATCTTCTCCCCTAAATGTGCTCTCTCTTCAGCAGAAGGCAAGTCAAGGACAATTGGGTGTGATGGGTTTTTTCCCCCCAGAAAAAAAAATGCAATGAGGTTTAGTAACAGGTGAATGATTATGGATTGATGCTTATATAACATGTGGGGCTGGCACATGAAATAGAGGGACCACTGGCACAAGCATTGAGGATAGACTGGAGAGTAATGCATGCAGTGTTAGAAAAGTGATATAGCATATCAGCTGTTTTTTTTTCCTGTGATAGCCTCTGCATGCTTGATTTGCATTCTTCTTGTGGTTTTTTTCAGCTTTAACAGATGCAAATATCTGGATGGCCCCTATATGGCAGCAAAGAGATACAGAACTGAATAATGCCACTTTAATGCCACTTAGAGGTCATCTGGATGCTGGCAGTTCATATCAGGTAGTTCTAAACGTTGTAAAAGTGGCTTTTTCTTAGTAGTCCATGTTTATTTTTATTGCTCCTTTTTCAAAATGTACACAACTATATTTTCTAACCTTATTTTTAGTAAGTTTTCCAGGCCATTCAGACTTGTTCATGTTTGATTGCTGCTACAAACAATTCTGGTTTTTTTTTTATTGTGGGAAAGTTCTATTTTATTAGAACATAGCATGATTTTATTACATTGTTGGTTGATCCGCATTTGCTTGTAGGTTTGCTTTTAATTTAGTATTCATTTTGTCTGCTTGACTAAAGTGTTGTTGGTAGTGGTCTTGTGATGGTGCTGAATGAGTACCTGTGAGTTTTTACTAGTAGCATTAGCAATAGTACTTAGACTTATATACCACTTCTCTTCCGCTACTGTTTTACAGCCCTCTCTAAGTGTCAGCATACAGAGTCAGTATATTTCTCCCAACAATCTGGGTCCTCATTTTATCAACCTCAGAAGGATGGAAAGCTGAGTTAACCTTGAGCGGGTGAGACTCAAATTGTCAAAATGCTGGCAGTTGGCAGAATTAGCCTGCATTGTGCTTTCACATAAAGAGTGCTTTAAACCCAGAGTTTCCTAAGCTAACTTTGACAGGTAAGTGGTCTGAATTATTGTTTTTTTTAATAATTAGTAAAACGTAAGTCATTGCTGAAGACCACCTACTTGGATCTGCATCTGACAAACTGAATTCTGCTAAATTTTCTTTGCATTCCAATTTGATGGCAAACTTAAACTGGAATAATGAGAATCTTTGGTTATCTGAAGGTTTAAGGTTTAAGAATCAAGCTTTTAATAGCTTTTAGATAAGCTTCAGGATTTTTAATATTCTGAACACTAGTCCTCTCTTGCATCTATCTAGTCTTAGAATAAATGAATTAAAAACTGAAAGCTAAGGTGCTTAAATTGGCCTAGTGGCTGACTCAAAATCTTCTATTTGTTCATCCCTGTATATATATATATATATGGCATTGCAGGAAAGTGATCATTTAATAAACAACAAGAAAACGTATAAGGGGTTCAATTCTTTGGAGGGAGATGGGCGGTTAAGAAATATGAAATATAAACAAGCAAATAAGCTTTGCATTTCAGCTTCCAGAAACAATTATTTTTTAATCTGTATAGTTAACAACTTACTATCCAATTACACAATTAGCACATGAGTATTATTCACATGATGCTTCTTTCATCTACATTTTCTGTTTTTGCTTTTGGTAACAGGTATAACAAAACAGACAGACTTATTCACAGATTTTGCAAACACCTTCTTCCTCACCAAGCAGTTTGACACTTCCTGGGTCTCACCAAAATGACATTGTCTGAGCAATGGGACTGGAAGCATACCTACTTGGACTGAACTCCCTGGATTGGTGGAAACATATGGGGACAAGTTGCTCCTCAAGTAGTTAGGCCATATGTTCTCAGTTTTGAGCTGAGCACCCCTCTGGAATAGTTGTTAACTATTGTAACTTCCAGTCAGATTCTAACTTAAAGCAAGGTGTCTGAAACTTAAAATATTCCTCACCTAGATGTTTTTAACACCATTATAGAATGATTAGATAAGGATGCTGAGCAGTAGCAAATAGTATTCCTGAACCTTTAGGATGTAAGAGAATTAGAATTGTGTGGGAGAGAAAAAGTAACGATCAGTTTCCAAGGATAATCCAGTATAGTTTGTGATAACCAATCATTAGACTAACATGTGGAAGTCAAACCTAATACACATTTTTATTATTCACCTTATGTTATGGCTCTTGAAACATGGAACTCTCCAATGTTCTGTACATCACTGATTATATAGCACTAAAGGTTGATAAGGAAACTTGTTTAAATGCATTTCCTGACCCACGTTATAAACAAAGGTGAATGTTTTTGTCAGTGTTTATGATGGTGGATGAATCATAAAGAAAGCCTTTCACCTTTCCCTCCATTTCTCGCTTAACACTCTTCTTCAGGTTAACCTTGTAAACAGTTCAGAAGAAAATGGTATCCTGTTAGGTTATGGTTGAATCCTTTAATGAAATTTCTCAGCTCAGTTCTTTACATTCTTTCTATCTCAAATACTCCCCAAGGTTTCAATTAAGGCTAACATTCCTCCATTAATAAAACTATGTGTTATTGCTTTCTGCAATTCAACAGCAATTATTTTCCAGGCCCAAACATATCATTTTTATAAATAGCTGTACAGTATGTTTAATTCAATTAAAAGCAAGACAGAAAACATGTTTCATAACAACTAAATTCTGAAATGAGTAATGCCTTTAGGAATCCGTGCTTACGGCCGCATACACCATTATTTCTTAGATATTTATTAGCTTGTATTCTGTCTTCTTGTAGAGGCTCAAGTCATCATACACATTTTTTTCCCCCCAAATGTTCTTTGCAAAAGAAAAATATTGCAAAAGCTGCCTGGTCTTAGAGTACGAACATTAAGCTACAGCTAGCAGGGCACAAATATTGCCTCTTGGATGTTGTTTCTTTGTGGTGTTGTGCTTCATTACATTTATAGAAGGAATTGGATCATCTACTGGCTGCACTGAAGTTTGTCATGTCCTCAGTTAAGTTCACTTTCTCAGAAGGAATAGAACTTCTGTACAAATGTTTGTGTGCTTATTTCTAGATATGCATTTAAGAACTAGACTTATACATGTAATCCTTGACTTACAACAGCTTGTTTAGTGACCATTCAAAGTTACAATGGCACTGCAAAAAGTGACTTATGTCCACTTTTCATATTTCATATTTAGGACCATTCCAGCATCCCCCATGGTCAATCAAAATTTAGATGCTTCACAACAAACTCACATTTATGACAGTTACAATAATTTGAGATCACGTGATCCTCTTTTGACACCTTCTCACAAGCAAAATCAATGAGGAAACCAAATTCATTTAACAACCATGTCCCTAACTTAATGACTGTGGTGATTCACTCGCCAACTGTGGCAAGAAAAGTCATACAATGGGGCAAAAGTCACAAAACAAAAATCTCAGCAACAGAAATTTTGGGCTCAGTTGTGCTTGTAAGTTGAGGTCTACTTGTAGTAAGTCAAACCAATTGATCCACCCAGTCTAATATAGCAACTGTGACTACAGAAATTATTCTTTTTAAGAAGAATTCCTTCTATCTCTTCCTTGATATGCTGAGGAGTGAAACCGGGAGTTGCTGTATGAAACCTGAAATGTCTTCACTGACACTGCAAACATTTCCCCCCACCAAGCTTTTTACTTTGGTTTCGTTGCAGATACATTTTTAAACTAATCACGTTTCCATGCAGCCTATGAATGTTTGTATTATTTAATTTGCAAGCTGTTTCAAAACATTTGGAGGCTTTAATATTTAACTATGGGTTTGGGGTGTAACATGCCAATTTCCTCCTCCAATTTTCCCAACCCAGTTTAAAGTGCCTGGGCTTCATTTCTTTGCTCATATTGACAAGGATGGTCCTTTCAGAAGATTCAAATAACTCTCTGTAGTCCAAGCTGTCTTTTCTTTAGATGTGTGGATTGGGTTGTTTGCATTATGAATGGTTTTACTAAACCCATTCTTGTTATTCAAAACATCACTGCTGTGCTGTTTTACCCTCTTTGTTCATTGAACACACAGTGCTAAATTGTTTAGGATAAGTATAGTACAGGTAGTCCTCAACTTACAACAGTTCATTTACTGACCATTCAAAGTTACTTCAGCACTGAAAATAGTGACTTATGACTGTTTTCCACACTTACGACTGTTGAAGCATCTCCATAGTCACGTGATCAAAATTCAGATGCTTGACAATTGGTTCATATTTATGATGGTTTGGCTTGGAAGCATCTTAACCCATGAAAAGCTTTTAACTATGGCTTAAAGCCTTTAACTATGGGTTAATGTTTGTATTTTTCTTGGCATTCAACGAAGGAAAAAAAATCCATATGAACTCTGAATACACCGAAGTGTTTCTGGAATCTCTGTCACAATGAGTTCATTTTCCCAGGTTGTGGAATGCTTTGGGGATGAATATTAATTATATCTCCTGGGACTTGAAGTATCCTGCCACGGGAAAACATGTCTGGTGTAAACAGGAAGTGAAAAAAGAAAGTTGGGGAATATAAAGGCTCACAGTTTCTGTACTTCAAATAGTCTTTTCAGGACAGGGCTTTTCCCTTCCTTCTTAAGTAAGTATGATGGCTGCATATTTATAAATTGCTTGTGATGTTTTTTGCATACAGCTCTAAACCGATTAGCCTAAAACTCTGGTTGCCGGTCCATTGAAAATAGCAGCATAATCCTCAGCACCCAAATTTAGAATGATACTTGGGTTCCCTAGCTCTAATTATGGACCTTGCTATGACTCAAGAATAAACAGTGGGTTGGGACAGGACTTCATATTTCCTAGTCACAGCTTGTTAAGTATGCATGTGGGCAAATCTCTATCTAGATATCTCTCTGTGTGTAGCTATATCTGTCTATAAACTATATATATATCCATTTAATCTGCATTAAAGCCTGAATCTGAAAGAGTTCCCTCAAGAAGATTAAGAAGGGGGTTAAGAAGATTTGACAGGGCTGCTGCAGCCCTGCCATATGGATGTGAGCTTTCTTTTAAGGAATGAAGCAATTGACTTGTCTGGACAAATCAATTATGTCCCACCCGAGCCATCTCAAGGTAGATTTCACTCATCCAATCTGTTCCCAGGGAATCCCAGGCTACTGACTAAGCAGGCAGCAGCTGACCTACAAAAACCCTTTCTGGCTCTTTCATACCCTCACTGGTGTCCTTTTCTCAATGCTAAAGCATATGGAAGGACATTCAGATGGTGCAGACAGTGGATATAGATTTTAGAGTGTTAAAAAGGGTCGGAGTGCTTCAATGCAGTCAGCAGTAGGTCATTGACATAAAAAGGAGGGGGTCAATTTATTTACCAAAGCACCTGTAAGCAGGACAAGAAACAATGAATGGAAACTAAACAAGGAGAGAAGCAACCTGGTGCTAAGGGGAAACTTGCTAACAGAGAGGCCAATTAACCAGTGGAACAGTTTGCCATCAGACGTTGCAGGTGCTCCAACACTGGAGTTTTTTAAGAAGAGACTGGACAGTCACTCATCTGAAATGGTATAGAGTTTCCTGCTTGAGCAGAAGGTTGGACAAGAAGACCTCCAAGGTCCCTTCCAGCTCTGTTCTGATTGATTGATGTGGCATTCAGTGGGGCTTACTTTTGAGTTAATGTGCGTGGACAATCTATAGAGTTGTACATTTGTTTAACAGGTTATGGTCATGGATGGGAATAGCAGACTGTAATGGCATTGTGGAAAGAGTGACATATATTAGTGACATATTTGAATTCCCCTGCATATTAGGAAAGCTCATCCTAAACTTGCTTATTATTTTTCATTCCTTGTAAAAAAAAAAGTGTGTGTGACTGTATATATGTATAGGTGGGATTTTTCACACAAGTTATGGAGAGCCCTGCCATAGACTTTTGGTGCCTTCTCAGAGTTATCAAATCAAGGTCAGATCTTATGGCTAGGAAAACAAGGCCATGAAAGCTTGATGCCCAATTTCAATAAAGTCCTGAAAATTGAACATTAAGATGGAAACTCTGCATTGGCTCCAGTGCTCAGTGCTATACCTCAAGGGCCTCGCAGTATCTCTGCTGCTTGAAACGGGGGTCCCAACAGATAAAGGGAGAGAATCTTGTTTGTACATTGCTTTTTGTGTATGTTTCTCTTTATTTGTTATAATTAAACAATAAAGCTTAAAAATATCTTCGCCCATTAGTGTGTTCATTGTCTCTGGAAAAAAAGAACAATTTATCTGGCATTTGGCCATTACTTGACACTTGGCAAAACATGGATCAGAAGGATCTTCTAGATAGGGATATGGATCTATCATTGAGAAACTCAGGACAGTAAGTTTGCAGATTTCATTTTCTAATCACTTTGGGGAAATACTAACCACCTTAAAGCTTTTAGAGGCCTTTGGAATGACAAGTTTGAAAAATCATCAGAGGAGTTTTATCTTCAATTCTGAATGAAATAAAAATTGATTACAAGTTTAAGGACTTAAAGAATTTCAAATGAACAGCCAAAAGGTAAATGATATTTTGATGTACGAAAGTTATATACATTTTAAAGATTCAGACAAATTTAGAATATCAATTTTTTAAATAAGGTTTTGGATATATATAAAAATAAAACTTCTTGTGGAAAACAGAATTATTTTGCCTATCCTGGCTATTGCAAGTTGTAGCAAAAGATAAGTCATGGTTTTAGAAACTGATACAAAAGGGACTAAAGATTTTAAGAAGAAGAAAAAAGGTACAAACCCATCATTAACTTCAGTTGATACTGGGATTTAGGATTAGGACTTGCTTGCTATTGTAATTACAATTCTTAATAAAAATGACCCTCCCCACTACCAAAAAAAGTACAACACATAATCTTATGTGCTTGCTATTTCAGATCACAGCCATAGCATCTGCAACCACGGATTTTTATAAAACTGGAGGAGGAAATGAAATAATACTCCCAGATGAAACATGGAAAGGATTCTATCAAAAGTATTATTCCAGTATTTGAAATGATCTGATGGATCAATACATTTCATTCTAAGCAATACTTCTAAACAGTTAAAATACATTCCAAAAATTATTTCAGCATTTTGTGATATCTAACATACTCTCTTATACTGAACTGTTTACTTCAGTTGATTCAAAAATTGAGACATTGAATAGGATGTATTGAAAAGAAAAGGAAAGATGAGATTTAAATTAAATTAAAATTCTTCTCATCCAGGTATCTTGAAGTCCTAAGAAAACCTATCTTGAATGGATTTGAAAATCTGCAAAATGACAGTGTCTTGCTACCAGCCCACAGGGAGTCTCTGAATGCCAAGGAACTTTGCAATATAACTTCTGTTATGACAACAGTTTAACTCAAATAACGTGACACCTTTTATTTATACCCTGATTAAATTAGCCCTCAGCAATATATTTACCCTTAATTAGATTAGGTAACTCATTGGCCAGGGATATTAAATTATTAAGTTGTAATGCTACATGTTCATTCCATAGGCATGTTGATTGATGATCTGTCGTGTGGCAATAGATATTACTGACACTGTTAGATAAATCATACATCAAACTATATCTAGCATTGGTCCTTTTAAATCAATAGAATTCTAAAAAGGGAATAAGCATAATTTTTTTGAACAAAAATCTTTTTTATTTGACCATATAGGAAAGTTTCAGAAATGCCGAATCATTTTTCCTGAACTGTATAAATATTAACATTTCTTCTCACTTTTCAGTCCTCCAGTTATTAGAAAGTAGCATATATGTAATAGGCTAAAAAAAATTATATAAAACAATGTCTTATGTAGTTTTCAAACTTTTTCACATCAAACTTTCTGATTCAAAAGGCAAATAAGTTTGGCTTAAATCAGCATGGTCTATGGCTGTTTCAAACTCGATGAAATAAATAAAAAATCTCAAATACCCATACAAAACATAGCATCTTAAACAGTAAGCTGAGCTCTTATGGATACTTTGTCTTCTGTGATATGGATTATAATATCATATCATATTATAAATCATATCATATTGCTACACAGGAAGACAAGCCCTCTGTGAAAAGCAGACCTGAATGCTAATTTTTCCTATGCGTTTTCTATTACAGTACAAAAAGCAATGAAAGGAGCAAATATAATGCAGGAGCAAGCAACCTTTTAGCATTCATTCAAAGAAGTAGGTGCAAGCAGCAGCATAGAAATGAAATATTATTAATTGATTTTAATTAAATATTATTAATTTATTTTAATTAAATAATAATTATTTATCATTCTTTGGAGCCTATTTTTTAAAATAGAATAATAGAAAGGTAAAAATTTCCACTGCCCAGTCATGTCCAACTCTAGGGGGCAGTGCGCATCTCCATTTCTAGCCAAGGGAGCCAGCATTGCCAGAAGATGCTTCGTGGTCATGTGGCTGGCATGACTATACTGAGGCACACCGAATGCTATTACTTTCCTATCAAAGTGGTACCTATTTACTGACTTGCATTTGAATGTTTTTAAACGGTTAGGTAGGTGGGAGCTAGGGCAAATAGCAGGAGTTTGCCCCATTGCGCGGCATTCATAATCGAACTGCCAACCTTCTGGTGACAAGCCCAGTGTATTAATGGCTAGGCTGCTGCACCCCTAAAATAGAATAGGGTAAGAGAATAATAGAATCACCAAATTACGAAGTATGAAAGAACTTCACAATGATTATCTAGTAGAAGTATCTCAGTTGTGTGGGAAAACCTATCACACCAGCGCTGATTAATTAATTAATTAATTATAACATTCAATTTAAGGATATAATTACCAGCCAATGTTCCTCTCTAATTCATTCATAAATATAAGAATACAATGAATTTTTCGTGCTTTGCAAACAAAAATAATTACAAGGTTTTGGACATAAGGAAACATACCCGTAGTTCTCAAAATTTAGATTAAGAAATAGAGGAGATTGTATGTGTTTAGTTAGCTTGGGGTTGGTCAAATCTTTAACAAAGAAATCAGCATGAATAGAAACGACACTTCATTTTTCTTTGCCTTCTAAAAGGTATGTTTTAATTCATTGTCATGGATCTATTCCAAAATAATGAGGAATTTAACTGATATTTCTTGGAACAACAAGGGGCACCTCTAGCCAATGTAAGGAAAACATACAGAAAAGAGTTAACAATATTTAACTGCTTTTGAAGTAAAGGAACAATAAGCACTATTAGACTGTTTATGTTTCATAAAGATGTTCCCAAATGTTTTGGAATTGTGATAAACCATGGGAAAGTTCAGCCACAAACTGCCAGTACATTTTAATCTTCCTTTTGCTCCTCTTTCTACCCCCTTTGAACTTTGCTGTTTTTCCAAGTGGAAAAAGATGGCCATTGCTAGGCAGAGAGGTGTTTTAATAACCTGGCAGAAACACACTACTCTACCTTTATTCTCAGTTAATCTTCTTGTGTAAATCACTGGATTTGCTCTTTCACTGCAGAGAAGACTGAATGTTCTTGGCAGATGAATAGGTGAGTCAGGCGTGAATCAGAAGTCTAGGCAAACTTGTTAAGAGCTTGTAAGCGCCTCCTGTGTGGCAAACAGGTTATGGAAAACCCTCTTCAACCCAGTTCATACCTGAATACAAGAGTATGCATGTACCATTTGCAAAGAAACATCTCATAAAATCTAGCAATACAGTGAGAAGCCACGCTTTCTCCAATCCATCTCACTTCCTCATCCTAGTTCACAGAAACCAAATCACTGCTGTTATGTGGGAATGGAAGTGGTTTAACTTCACCTTCATAGAGCCTTCAATGTGCTTAGAATGAAATATAGGTCTCATTTGCTAGGAAGAGTAAGGATTAGATTGCTTCTCATTACTGTAGACTTATATTCATGTATTTTATCTTTACGTAAAGATACAAATATGTATTATCAAATACAATTCCTCTTTTCTATATATAGAAATATATATAAAAGGTTGCATGTCAAAGCAGTCAGCATTTGACAGCAAATGAGCAGTACTGTAGAAGGTTTTCAAACAATTGCTTGACTTGTACCTGTGAATTTTGACATGTATTGGGACATTTAGAGATGCAAGTGATAACAATGTTTGATAAGGCAGCCATCACTATTTAATAGTGTATGTCAATGAATACACAGCAGGACCAACTGGCAAGTGACTTGAAAAAAAAGTTTTGTACATTTTCACTTCATCTGTATTTTTCTTTCATGAAAGACAAATTTTAAAGTCTGTTCTCAAAAGTTTAAATTCAAGGCCAAAGCTTAAATTCAAGGAATTCAATTGAATTCAAAATTCTAATTCAAAAGTGGTAATCTACCACAGGATTTTTAAGGGTTGTAAAATTTTGTTTCACCAATTTTACAGAATTAAGGTCAGTTTTCTTGGTAACATCAATGGAGCTGAACTGATTCTGTTCCATATGCATTTCAGTGGCGTCATCCTGTTTAAATTGTATAAAATTAATGAGCTGGAAAGGACTTTAGAGGTCTTTTAAAGCATCTCTGATAGATATTAATTCAGCCTATTTGAAACTATCTAGAGAAGGAGAAATCTACTAGTGAACAGATAATACAGTATAATATAAACAGGGCTGGACCAGGGCAGAACTGAGTGGAAAAATTAATGCAAACTTGGGATGCTTTTAAGAGGGTTAATGTTCCTATGCTCCTTTTAATACATCCCAAAATATTATTTCCCTTTTAAGCAGCTGCATCATGCTACTAGCACATGTTTAACCTTCATCAACAAGGACTTCAAGATCCTTATTTCCATACCCAACAACAATTTATATAGAACTTGCTCCTGTATCTGCATATGCAGCTTTTCCTAACACATGCATTTTTGTACATAATACACACAATAAACATATTTTCTGACTTATGACCACAATTGAGCCCCAATTTTTTGTTGCTAAGTGAGATATATGTTGTGCGTTTTGGCGCATTTTATGAGTTTTCTTGCCATGGTTGTTAAGTGAATCACTGCAGGTCTTAAATTGGTAACACTGTTGTTAAATGGATCTGGCTTCCCCATTGGTTTTGCTTGCCAAAAGCAAAACTAATGTCACAAAAGGTGATCACATGACCCCTGGACATTGCAATTCTTTAAATATGAGTCAGTTGCAAAGCATCCAAATTTTGATCAGGTGACCACAAGTCACCAATAGTTGTAAGTGTGAAAAACAGTCATAATTCACTTTTTTTGGTGCTGTTGTAACTTCAAACTACTTGTATTAACATATGAAGGTTGTATTATTTAAGCAGGTTTATTTTAAAGTTCAAACTATACAATATCATTTGTAACATTTATACATACATAGAAGTTCAAAGGAGATAATCAGCAGTAAGAATACGAGCACACAGTGTATACCCATATGACAGGTGCTTCAGAATAGGAATAGAGTAGAGCCCAAAGTGTCAATTGGGTCTCTGAACAATTAGCTAAATTATCCAAATCAGATTCCTAAAGGCCAGCTGCGGGATTCTGGGAACTGAACTCCACACATCTGCTGGTCACAACTACCCTATCCACTAGACTGGGAAGGCAAGGAATGTTGGGAGTCCTATTCCTTAGAGAGATACATCTGGTGGGACCCAGAAGAAGGGCCTTCTTTGTGGTGGCTCCCACTCTCTGGAACATCATTCCCCAAGAGATTCGATTGGCCCCCACTTGAACACTCTTTCGGAAGGCAGTGAAGTCATGGTTCTGCCAGCAGGCCAGAGCAGGATGGAGCCCATTAAATGGCTGGTATGAATACGTGTTGTCACTGGGATGGGAGGGTAGGAGGCTGTTATTTTATTGTTTTCTTTTATTATTTTTATATAATGTTTTTATATTTGTGTAAGCCACCTTGAGTCACCATGTGCAAGTAGATGCACATATTATTTTAAAAATAAAATAAATAAAATAAATCTGAATGTTGTGGAGGCTGAGAATCACTGGCTCAGACTGAGAAACCAAATCTGTGATTGTCCTATCATGTTGGTTTTGCAGATTGCCTAATTCATATGGATTACAATATCTTCCCAGGGTTGTGTTGCTGCAATAATCTGTCTTGTCACTCTATTCTGAAATTGCTTTAATAATATAACTTGTGTCAGATTCTTTAGTTCAAACTCTTGAGCCTTATTGTGCATCTTTTGTCTCATTCTGAGTATGCATGCATGGAGAAGGACACCTACTTTGATGATTGGATAATGTGGTGTCATTTATGAGCAAATTACTGCACTTGCATTCAGTTAGAACTGGTTCAGTCATTACATACATGCATATTTCTCTTTACTGATAGATCAGCATCGTCACATGTTTGGAGAGTGATTAAAAAGTCTTACACCAAGAACATGCAATAGAGTCAGTAGCTTGGGATTTGGCTTAGTAATACATTTGATGCTGGATGCATCGGGATCTTAAAAAGTGATTTACCATGACATTGAGTGTGGAGGATGAGGCCTTGTTTGTTTCTAATTATAATAATATGCATATGTGCTGAGACAGTTGATCAGTGCATCAGTGGAGTTTGGTAGGGAGTGAAATACATTCATGTATCTGATAACATTCTCCCTGCTCTATAACTCTGGTACATTGGTGTGTGGCTCAGTTCCAAAAAATATATAATCTTGGTCAAGACTCAGTAATTAGCTGGTAGAGGATGCACAGAAACTTCATGCTTTTTATTCCCTCCTCCCTATTTCATGAACAGAAACTTTAAGCATGCAATTTAAATAGTATAGACTATCTTGGTATGTGCATGAAAAGAGGGATCCATAATATGATTATTTGGTTCTCATATAGTGCATGTTTAAAGCAAGGTGAGAACTAAGGAGAAATGTCCTCTCAGTGAGAACAATTAATCAGGGGAAAGACCTGCCTCCAGAAGTTGTGGATGCTTCAACACTGGAGGTTTTTAAGAAGAGATCGGACAACCATTTTCTGAAATGGTATAAGCCTATAGGGTCTCCTGCTTGAGCAGGGAATTGAACCAGAACAGGGGTGTCAAACTTGATTTCATTGAAGGCCGCATCAGGGTTGTGTTTGACCTCGGGGACGGGGGGGCATGTGGCCAGAGTGGCCAGCTCAGTGTCACTCATGTTGGGGGTGCCTGTGGATGCACACGTGCTCTGCCAGAGAAAGCAGGCTCCTGGGCTCCGTTTTCAGCTGCGATGGCCTCCTGCAATTCTCTGCCAGCGAAAACAGAGCTTGGGAAGGCCACATGCAGCCCTGCTGAGCTCGCTTTTTGGTGGCAGAGGCACAGTGGGCTGGTTCTTTACTGTTTCCAGGGTGGCCCCATGGGGCAGATCTAAGCAACCTGTGGCCCAGATTTGGCCCCGGGGCCTTGAGTTTGACTCTCCTGAACTAGAAGAACTTCAAGGTCTCTTCCAACTCTGTTATTCTGTTATTCAAGCTTGTGTTGTTTGTAAACCTGGGTTTATGACTTGAAGCATGCACCTACCTGAAAAAACTTTCAAAAAACTTTATGAACAGGGTGTACTGTCTGATTTGATCATAAAAAGAGTCCTAATATGAACCTCAAAATGAAATGGAGCTTGCAGAATGTACAATTATCTGTGTGCACAACATGTGTAACAATATGAAATAATTATGTAAATGATACACATAAGACTTAATAATGTAGGGTACACTCTTTATAATTATAGTGACAGTATTTTAAGGCAAAGACTGGTATTTTAACATGTCTGTTTAAAAAAAAAAAGAGGACTGCAAAGTCTCTTACCAAAGTTGAGTCTGATTTATGCAGAAGTTCTGTTTTGTTCCTTTCAATTCAGAGGCATTTGATCCAGAACAAAATTTTCCTCCAAACCTCAGATTTATTTATTTTTCTCAATCTGTATCTGGTAAATCTTCCTGGGAAACTGTCCTGTATAGTAGAAGTAGGTTCCAAAACACACGCAGTGACTCAGGGAAAAATAATGCCACTTTGATCAGCATTACAAGTGGACTGTGTTAAAGTTCAGATAATCTGTAAAATCATAAATCTGTCCTGCTCTTTGAACCTTCAGCACTTTTTCAAAGAACAGGCGTGATTTTTTTCCTCCTTCCCTTTTTGAAAGAAAACGTGAATTCAACATACCTTCTGCAAATGAGAGATAATTAGGCTATTATATTGATTTCACATCAAAGGGTTACAGCAAGATGGACATTTTAAAAAATTGCCCTCTATTATTAACTGACATGAGGAACCTTTTAGGAGTGAATTAAACTAACTAAATATGCACCTGCACACACACACACACACACACACACACACACACACACACACACAGACACTTTTCAATGGGTGATAACAGCTCAGCAAAGAATATGTTCTATTATCTGGTTTTGAAATAGGAAGCTTATTATATTAAGGGTGAAATTTATAAGGCCAGCTTCCAACTTTAATATAAAGAGATTTAAAATTATATGATTGAGGTATGTCTTTTTGGATCTGAAGGCAACTATCATGATGTACCTAAGTCTTATGATCTACTACGTTCCAAGAAAATGGAAGAGATCTTGCAAAATCTCTGTCAACCTGGCACTATATAACATAAAGAATTCCGAGGCAGATCAATAGGAAAGCAGAAGGCTGAGGCAAACTGACCAGATTCAGGCAAGGAAAACATAGCCTGGAATCAGTGTTGGGATCCAGCCAGTTCGCACCAATTCAGGAGAACCAGTTGTTAACTTTCTGATCAGTTTGGTGAACTGGTTGTTGGAAGAAATCATTAGGGCAGAGAACTGGTTGTTAAGTAATTTGAATCCCACCACTGCTTGAAATGCCCATGGAGAAAGTTCACAGAAGAATCAGAGAGGATGATGAAGCTGAAGGCAGAAGAGGGGAGTCAGAAGCAAGCATTTTGAGAAGGACAAGATGAAGTTCTGACAGAAGAAGAATTGGGGTGGGGAATTAGCTACCACATCTTAAACCCTGAAGGGCTGCAAACTGTAGACTAATGCTTTATGCATTATGAACTAATGTTCACTCTTAACCAAACAGCAAGATGGTGAAGATTGGTTTGTTACAGCTGCAGAGGGGTACGTTTAGCTATAGAACTGGGACTTCATTATGTGCCTCTTCTGTCTGCTTCTCTTCCACATGCCATATTTATTAATATATCTGCTTCAAAGACTCTTGCTGAACAAAGTAGCTTCAGATCAAAGTGTGCATGTGATGCTTTTCACTTGATTTTGGCCCTGGCATTCACTATTTTTTTTCTGTGTCCTTTGAAATTTGGGATCAGAAGACTGCAAAGCAGAATGGAGATGAGTGTGTATGTTTCTGCCATGAATGGAATCTTAATTGAAAACCCCTAAAGGCTTTTTACTGTCTTTGCATTATGTATTATTGTTCTAATAATTTATTAATCTTTTAAACTTGTTTTTAAGACTGGAATTCCTGTGTCCTGGCTCCAATAGTTGATTCACAAGTGTTAAACCCAAACTACAAAGACGCAATAGGAATAACATTTTAACATTTTGAAACAAACATGAGGAACTCTGTGCAGATTGAGTAGGGAGTGCGGAGTCCTTACACTAATGTAAGAAAAGTAGGCAGAAACAGGAACAACAGAAATAAAATGTTTAATTGCCACTTCCAGAGAGAACAGTTGTTCATTTTTTCTTTCATCTTGTAAAAATTCAAGCTCAAAAATGTATGAGAATGATATGTATTACTTACTTTCATTTCGAAGGACATCACCATTACGATAGTCTATTGATTTTCTGTGTAATTAAAGTGATTGATTTTTTTACCCTTCCACTCTTGCAGACAAATATAAAATCATGATTCCTACCCAAGACAGCTGCTGAACTGTAAGGATTCCCCCCTCTCTTTTGCCAGTGTTCTGCTGTTTTTGCTGCCAAAGCTCTGGCAGTTCTATTCCCTGGATTTAAATGGAAGCGCATGGACTTTTGGGCTGCATGGACCACCTGGGAAGGGGAGTCTTGAAGATTTAGTTTTCTATGGGAGTGATCAGAAAATCACCTGGTCACCTATCTTCCTCTCTTCAGTTTGTTTTATTAAGCACACATGAGTTTTAACTTTACTTTTTGAATCTTTGGTTTTACTCTGCTTTTTATCTTTAAAAATTGACTAGTTGGTTGAATGCCAATTTATTCATTTTAACCACCTGTTGGGCTCTTTTTTTCTTTTTTCTTTTGATTTATATTATTTTCAGTAACGTTTACCTTTCCATAAGGAAACACAGCATGTTCTTGGATGGTAAAAGTCATTTCATTTGATTTTCATTAATATTGGACTCTCATCAGAGGGCTTTTGTGTTTTATTAATTTGCAAACTATTTGGAGCTTATTTTCTAAACTTTTATTTTAATCTTGGATCAAAATATCCAGAAAATTTCTTCCCTATTTTTTTATGTATTTTTTCAGTTTGCTGCAGTGTTCTTTGTTTCCTTTGTTACACAGAGCAAAATGTATCAGATTACAGACAAGCAATTGTGGCTGATATTTGAAAAAAGTCAATTTGGCAACATGCAATCCTTAGTTGAAAGCTTTTTTAAAAAGTGTGATGAAATGATGATGGCTGTGGAAAATATTCAGATACGTGTAGCTCTGGATAAATTAGATTCACAAAAGGAATGTGATTTGAAGATTGCAGACCCATTGGAAAGAAATTTGGACTGTACAGACTTAGAACTGGGTTGATTTCCATTGCCTCTCTGAAGTTCAAGTCTGCATTCTTATACAACAGTAAAAGCTTGATTGACTGGAGAAGTGGTAAATTGGTTTTCCCTAGGAGGATTGTAGGAGATCGGGGAGTGGACTTTTCAGACTTAAACGGAAACCATTTTCATCTGGACTTTGTTGGGAAGATTGACTAAGTGGGAAGACTGAATTTATTATATTTAACCAGAGAACAACTGATAAGAGATGGTATTAAGCAACCAATGTGGATATTTGATCTAAGATGAATCACTCTTAAATCTTGAGACAAGTAATAAATGTTCTATGAGTTAATTACAATAAGAGTTTGTTAATAGAGGGCTTTAAAACTTTAACCTTGCTTTTCTTATTATTTTTGTTCTTCCTGTTAACTACTTTGTCATGAATACAGTATATAGTTTACAGATCAATAATTTGCAAATAGATTTAGTAGTGGAAAAATTTGGGAGGCCTGTTTTGCAAGGTGTGAGAAACTGATATTGTAGTAATGTATTAATTGTAGTACTACACATTGTAGTAATGTGTGTAATGTGTGTGTGTGTATTTAATGCACTTGTTTTTCAATCTCTTGTTTGCTTTGTGGGTTTTTTTGTAATTTTGTTTGGAGTTTTGTATTTTTTTTCAAATAAAATATAAATAATAAATATAAAATAAATATAATGCCATTTGGTATGATTTTATGCACCAAAACTTTCTTCCATGTTGTTCATTTGTATGAGATCAGTGAGAAAAAGAAAAGTTATAAATAGAATTACTATCTCTCAGTGCCAAACTTCAGATTATTCCTGTCACTGGAATAATAAAAACAGTAATAAAAAGGCTATCAATACTTATGATAGAGAAACAAGATGGTGATAATTATGACCCAAAAACCTAACCTATGTTACAGCAAGTGAAGATACGTAATTCTACTGGATGGCACAAGCTTAGATTCCCAGCCTGGTGCTTTCTGACTAAGCCACTCAAAATTACCAAGAGCTTCTCTGGATTTGCTTGTCAAACATTGAAGATTAATGATTTATTTTTCACTGTAGCATATTATTGAGCTATTCTTCTTAGAGAAGGAGACCTCACATATAGAAACCTCATTTGCCATAACCACTTATCCCACCAAATATAGTGAAATTGAACATTTAACTAATGGAAAATTTAGAGGAGTAATTTGTGCACAACTGTACAAAATGCAATTAAAATGTACAACGTGGTGCTAAATCCATGGATCAGTTTATATAAACCATTGCTGAATTATAGATTTTTCTTCTACAGGGAGTAGAGTTGACTAGTTATCTCTGCATGGTGCCTATACTGAATGTAAGACTGACACATATTTAGCAACAAAAGAAATGTACACCCCCCACACACACACACATCAGAGTTGAACTATGGAGTTCTTGGTGCATCAAACTCAGATTATTTCTACATTGACACACTATGTATTTTGGATGGGGGAAAAAAATCAAGAAATGATAATTTGAGGCATTTCTTCTTGAAATTTGGTACAAGGAGTTTTTGAATGGTTTAAAATCACTAGAATGGGAGGGGGAAATCCTTCCATAAATTATTTAAAATAAATTTGTTCCCAAAGAGTATCAGGATTTGATTTTGCCATTATTTGTCCTAGAATTGATGCTATTCTTTCATAAACAAATTTGCAAGTGTAATTCAAGCATGAAATAATTTAATTTTTTGATGTATCATTGACTATAGGAGTTGGATATGCACTTACATTTCAAATCAATACAGGGTTTGATGTAGAAATACAAACATGATTTGACATAAGCTGTAAAGGTGACCATCAAACCATGTGGTGGGATGACTTTTACACATACAGTAGTATTTGAGATCTAGAACTTGGTTTCAATGGTAAAAAAAGTAATATTAAAAAGACCCTGAACTTCATCCATGAACATAAGTTAATTTTCTGGTATTGGAAATTGGAGAAATGTTTAATGTTTAAGTTGTTCCTTAATACAGTCAGAAAACTTGAGACTATTTCCCATCCTGTACTGTTATGCTTTATTTAATTATGGCTTATCAATAAATCATTATTGTCTGAGTTAATAGAATAGGCTATTAAGAAATCATATTTACTAAGTGAAGTAATTGTAATTGCTCACATTGCAAAATCAAGTCAGTCAAACTGTATTGCATATGTCATTTTGTTTAAACCCAGTCTGAAATTGCGTACATTTGGCATTCGACATGCACATTTAAAAAATAAATGCCATGTTTTTAAACAGTTATCAAATTTGTAGACAGTTACACCAATTCAATTTAAAATGTTTCATAAAGCATTTAGTTTTATGTGTGCTCATAAAATAAGTATTTAAATTGTAACACAACATTGGTCTTTGCTAACCACAAGTTCTTTTCTTCCACTAAAACGTCAGCATACGTTCCTCCTCCAAAATATGCCAAAGAATACTCCAACTCTCCAAAGGAATTTTCCATAAGACAAAAGCAACAACAGAAAACGATGACCTTGGGATGGCGCCAGGAAGTCAAACAGTTTGACAATTGTTTAGAAGCACAGCTGACTTTTGCATAGGAAGCAATCATAGCTGATTAGATATTACCAATTCCTGCCTTAACTCTCCCTTCTTCATTGGTTGCTTGCTTTCGCTATCCCTTGTAAAAGTGAAAGTCTCTTGAGTGGGCAGGTCTCCATATTGTTCTCAACTAGATCCGCACTTCCATGATCTAAGGTATAACATGTTTTTAACTATACCATCCTTGATTTATATAATCCTCTCTAGGAACGAAAGAGAGAATGTAGGTATGTTTATTATACTGCACATACCCACTTAAACACACACAAATAAAAGTACACCCTTGTGTCAAATTGTAACATTCTGTATAGTTAGATGTTTATGTCTCTACTAAATTGAAAACATTTATTATTCTGAGGGCTAGGGAGAGGGAAAAAATGACTCAGCATCAGATAATTGAAAACATCCCAGCAATTTGAGAAGAAATGTTTCTAACAATGTTTCTCCTGATCATTTCATTCAGTCTTGAGCAAAGTTACATGTGGCAAATTCTTTTTAAATCCTATGAGTCATACATAACAGAGACATGCAAATCCCAATGTTTTTCTTCATTCTCAAACAGGATGCGCTTTTAAGGTGTGCTTTCACCTAAATTATATTAATCTTTTTACCAGCACGGCATTCTTACCGAATAAATATTTCTAAAGTATTACTTCTAGTATTTCAATTGTAACAACAGGAAAATGACTCACTGTGTGACTACATAAACTATTTTTGTGGGCTGCTTAATACCAAATAAAATGAATTATTGGAGGAATATTTTTGTAATAGCAATAGCAATAGCACTCTTAGACCATACAGAACTCTCTAAACAGTTTACAGAATCAATATATTGCTCCCAACAATCTGGGTCCTCATTTTACTGACCTCAGAAGGATGGAAGGCTGAGTCAACCTTGAGTTGGTCAGGATTGAACCCCTATTATGGGGGCAGAGTTAGCCTGCAATACTGCATTCTAACCACTGTGCCACCATGGCTCTTATAATAATCCTTGGTAGAACATCATCTCAACAGGACCAGCTCCAAATGAGTCACTATGGAAGTAAGTATTGTTTATAGAGGCTGCCATTTTGAATGTCCCTAATTTCAAGCCCATCATGGATTAAGCTTTCTGGGAAAAGTAACACGGCGATCACAAAAACATTATCTCATCCCAGAAATATAATAGAAGAAAAGTTGTTGATTTTACGACGAGAGAAAAAGCTGGACATTTTGGCATTTCCTTAAGAAAAATATTATAGAGGGGAATATAAATTGCAGAAACAAATGAGGCCAATCTGCCCAATTCGGCCATCACAAATAATAAAAGTTCTGAAAACTCTGAAACAAGTCAATGTTATGCTAATGTGGCATAGACTTTCATGACTAGTGTCTGTTGGTCAGTGTTGAGCTTCAGGATTTAGTCACTGTGGTCTAGATGTCAAATTTCCTGAGTTTTTGCCAGTAACTGTGGCTGGCATCTTCGGAGGCAAAGTGACCAGCCCTTCCTAACCTGCACCAATCAGAAACAAAATCAGCTAAAGACCAATCAGAAGTCAGGTTACTTAACTATAAAGACAAGAGTCCAGTCTGCTTAGTTGCTTCTGAAGATGTCAATCACAATTGCCAGTGAAATGTCAGTAAATAGGTTGTTTAGAATACTCACAGTCATTAAACATTGAAGTTCAACACCACCCAGGACGAAAATTGTGTAAAGGCCTCTTTGAATGTGGGCACTTGCTCATTCACCATCCCTATCAGCTGAAGCATATCCATATTAGATGCACTGTGATGAAAGATCAGTGTGCTGAATTTTGTAATTTTATGGTTTCTGTATATTGTAAAGACACCAATTGTTTAAATAACTGCCTATTTTATGTCACAGATGGCAAAATATATCATAAAACAGGCAGCGCACAATGCCATATTATCTACATGTGTTGAAAGAACTGTATTATTTCTGTCCTTTGAACATTTAAGGATCCCCTCCCTTTCAATACAGATTCAGATTGGGTCTGTGCTTTGTAAAGAAGCTGGCCCAGATGCTCACATATTATCAGACTGCATGGTTCAATTAGCAAAGGAGACATACAGTTGCTTAAGTGACTTTTCCACCCATTCGAGAATACTTGGTATTAAAAAAACAGCAAAAAGCTCATTAAAAAAAAACCCTCTGTAAGTCTTGTTAAAGAGTCAAGTAACCATGGGAAAATTTGTCCACGCTGTCATCAGGAGTCAGGCCCACTAGGAACTTATGTAGTTAAGTACCAATGGTGCATTATCTCAGAACATAAAGGTGTCAGCTTTGGAAGCCATTTAAGCATCAAAAGCTTCCATGCCGCCACATTCATGAGTCTGGGAAGATGGGAGGGGGAAATTGCATGGAGTGTATGTAGTAGACATAATTGCATTCTTCTTCAGCGCCAAGGTTATGTTGTTCCTGCACTTGGCTGAGGAGTAGTAGACGGGATGTCTCAAGTTGGGACGGATGGTGATTGGGGCATGTGGTGGAACGATGGGAGCAGGGAGTGGATTTGTAATATTTTACTTATTGAAGGGAAACCCAGATCTTTCAGATTCGGGATTTCCCAGGTGTGCCAGTTTACTACTCTAATAAAAGGAGACCTTGAGAATACGTCTGGTTCGGAGTTATTTGTTGGAGTCAAAGTTTTTCTGGAACTCTGACAAAAGGAAGGGAAATAAACTAATAAAATAATAATATGGGTAGACCTTGATTTACAATTCAAAGTTAGAGTGGCACTGAAAAAAGGGACTTAATACTGTGTTTCACACTTAATTGCAGCATCTCCATGGTCATGTGATCAAAATTCAGATGCGTGGCAACTGGTACTTATTCATGACGGTTGCAGTATGCCCAGGGGTCATGGGAATACTTTTTGTAACCAGACTAGCAAAGAGGATGGGGAAGCCAGATTCACTTAACAACCAGGACAAAAATGGTCATAAAATGATACAAGACTCAACAGCCTAGCTTAGCTGTACAGCTGTACAGAAACATCGGCTGGGCTCTTGGTCTGGTAAGGGAGAACGTCATTGTTTCCCAGAGGGCCAGAGGTGGTATTCAGCAGGTTCTGACCAGCTCTGGAGAACCAGTAGCAGAAATTTTGAGTAGTTCGGAGAACCAGCAAATACCACCTCTGACTGTCCGCACCTACAACTATTCTCTTCCTCCCGAGTCCCAGCTGATTGGCTGGGTCTTCTTTTGTTGCCCTGCATAGGAGAACGGTGCTGGAAAGCAGATTAGTGGGGTGTGGAGGGAATGGAGTTTTTACAGTATCCTTCCCCTGCCATGCCCACCCAGCTACCACAGAACTGGTAGTAAAAAGTTTGAATCCCACCACTGCAGAGGGTCTCTGATGAAAATCCATGTATGATTGTGGTATCTCCCAAGCATTTATCATCCATGGTGACTGACAAAATTGGAAGCATGGTCCCAAGGGCCAATTTTAGCCTTGGTTCTGTCAGCAGCTGAGTCTTTTACAAAATCACGGGGGACGAATCTGGCTCTGGGAAAGCTCTTTGGCTCTGACAAGCATAAAAAAATTCTTTTTCCCAGTAGGAGGATTTCCATGCTGCTATATGGCAAGCTTGTCAAGTCTTATTGATTTCTTATAACTTAAAATGAATGCCCGCTACAGCGACTTCTGACAGCTTTGTGGTTAACTCCTTTATAATGAGTGTTACAGAAGTAGCCATTCGTTTTTCAGCGACATCATTTTTTCAAAGGAAATCCTTCAGTTGTTTTGTTTTCTACAGAATAGGTCTGCCATCAAACAAACATGTTGTATGAGCTGAAGAAAAATGTAAACTTTCCATCATTTGACTTTCAAAATTAACAACCTTGGAATGAAATATAATCAGAGGTAATAATGCTAATGTGGGTAACAAGTACTTTCAAATTGGAAGCTCCACTTCAAAAACTTATGGTCTGTTTAATTTCAAATAAGAAAAGGAAGTAATTTGTCAAGACAAATTGACCCATGCTGATTATATGAATGTATTATTTAGTTTTTTTGGCAACAATACTGAAAATCTCTGTCATTACCTTCTTCTGGCCATTTTTTTTTTACTTCTTGTCTGGCTACAGAATTAATATTTCCATTTTCTTTGCTCAGGGTATTAACTCAGTGTGTCCTCAGGGAAGGGAAAATAAAAGTCAAAATGATGGCCAGAGTTGCACAACTGAAGTTTTTGTGTGTGTGATGTTTACACATGCAACAAAGGGGCAGATCTTTATGGCTGCCATCTTGGTTATTTTGATCTTTACCCTGAGGCTCCTGTTAATTAACCAATCAATGGTTCAGAAGAAATGCTGCATTTACGTGTCTCTACTTTGCATTAAAGCATTCTTCTTTTCTTCGGATTTATGAATGAGATTGAAAAACAAAGAGGTTGGAACCCATTCCACTATGCTTAATTTCATTCATTCATTCATTCATTCATTCATTCATTCATTCATTCATTCATCTGCCCCAGCAAAGTTGTCCCATAGTAGTATCTGATTACTTGGACACTTGAAAAAAAAGTTGGTCTACTTTAAGACTCGCATAGAGGTGCAGAGTTCATGAGAGATCTCAAGCATTTCTTCCAAATACTTTTTAAAGCATTTAAATACATCAACTTACCAGACCCGGTTTTACTTATACCAGACCTGGTTTTACTTAATTGCTTTGAGACCCACCAAGATAAGCTAGATGTTAAGCCAGGTGAGCATGGGCTCATACTTTTTGGTTATTGCCGAAAGAAGGTAGGCTAATTTTTTTTTTAAAAAAAGCAGAAGTGCTAATGTCAAAGGGGGCATATTTGTTTTAAACCAAAACAAATAAAAATAATTCCACCCCTGCATCAGATAAATGATAAGCACAGAATAAACTGGTTTATTCCTAAGATGTTGCCATGAAATCCGGTGTTTACCAAATATGTAAAGACTTTGATTTGAGGCTTTTCCTGCACTGCAAGATATTGTTATCTTAAATAGCAATAAATATATAGAATACTTTGGAGAAATTGTCACGGAGGTATAACATCTATTTATGATATGACAAATGCTCCTGAAAACTAGTAATTTTTTTCCTATATAGCTTAGTAGATGTCAAAAAGACACTCCAGAAGCTAATGTATACATATTGCAATATCAATTCTTTCACATAATGTATGTTCATTTAATAATGAGGTCAATACACAGTTCACTTTCCCATTTTCTAGTCAATAATAGTTTACATTATCATCCTTCCATAGTCCAAGAAAGATCCATTATTTACCCACTAATTAGCTATCTCATTTTCCTCAGTGTTGTGCTTCACTAATGTGCTTGAACAGAAAAATCTGCACTATTGGAAACTAGTAAGAACAAAGATAATACTAACCAAGAGTAAAATCAATAACAAGAAAGGGTTACCTTTATTTCACTCCTGCTCTTCTTGTGGAGAGCCTAAAAATAATCAACAACAACCAGAATGGATCTGAGAAGGAATCATTACCAGTTGCTGATACAGAAAGAGATAAATTAATTTAGTGCTATTAAAAACCCATTTTTTTTAATGAATCATATTCAAAGCGAGTGTTTTATCAGTGTTGTACTCTTTCCAAACACTATGGAGATGAATTAATTAAATAATAGAGATGAATTAAGTAAAGAAGAGTCCATATTATGAAGTAGTATTACCCACATTCCTTTGAAAAGTTTTTTCTTATTGTTCCTCCTTGTGCTTATTGCATCCAATATACAATCAAAATTATACTGAATTTTCCTTTTGTTCTGTATCAACAAACTTACAATGTTTGTGAAAAGAGATAAATTTGCTTATTTTTCTCCTTATTGCTCTAATTTAGCCATTTTAGTGCTCTTCCTTTAGCAAAATGTTGCTTTCTTTTCTTTTCCTCTGCCACACAAAGCATTCAATCCATTATGATTCTAATAACTGCGTAGAGTCACTGGGAGTTAGGCAGTCCACTGTCCTTGTAGCTTTATTCACCATTTGGTAAGATTCCTGTGTTTGGGGCTTTGAAATACTTTTCCTTTCTTTCTGGAGAAGAACAAAGAATCTTGCAGACCTGGGGCTGCAGATTCCTATGAGGCTATCTATTTTATTTCACACCCCCCCCCACTGGAGTCCCCTCAAACTCCACCTGTAGTGTAATTGTACTGGCATAATAACTGACAATCAATGGTATGGTTTCTTGACATCTTGAGATAGAAAAGAAAACCTGTAGCAAAAGCCCTGAAATGGATTTTACCTATTAAAGAATGAACATCAATTGTGCTCGATAATATCCAGTCTCCCAAATGAAAGAACCATAACTAGATTGTGCAGTGAAGTCCTCTCTGGAAACAGCCATATTTATCATGATCACCCTGCCTTTTGTATCAGTAATGGACAAGCACATGGTTAAAAGCTCCTTCCTATCAGTGCCAGTCATCAGGAGTTCTTCAATTCTCTCACACCAAGTGGTCAACCACTTGCCAGATTGTTTTAGATTAAAATAGATTGCCTGGTTTTACTCCATGGTTGGGCTCATAGGGACTCTGGTCACCTATCTGGATGATTGGAACATATGGTAGTTCCATATGGTAGCAATTGCTCAAGTGGACAGGGACAACAGCGTCTGTTTTCAGGTGTGTTCTTCCCCATGAAACTCTGGCAAATATCAACAATCAATACTACCACTACTTCCAATTTACTTTCCCAGTCCCAAACCCATATTCATAGTCTGAAAAAAAGTTAAACCCAAATCTTCTGTGATGATCTGTCATGGGGGGGCTCCAGTTCTTCAGTGAAGCTTCTTATCCAAGACACTAACTCTTCAGAGGCCTCTATTTCTTGTTATTTCATTCCTTTTCCTGTTAATTCAGCCAACAATAGACACTGCTATATGTTGTTGATGCTGTTATGTTATTAAAATTTGTACATTGCTTGACCCCCAGGAATTCTGAGTGGCTAGTATCAATCTACCATGGAACTCCTGCTACCATGCCAAACAAAATTACAGTATGGTTAAGACCAGAGACCATTCTGTTCCACCATACCAATAAGCTACCACTAGTTATTCTCATCAAGCCCTTTCCCATGGCTTCCTCTCCTAGATTCTACTTTTCATATTAGTTCCAACTCTGGAGCTCCCTGATCTGTCTCTGTCCAAACTGTTGTGACATCACTCCAACACATCATCATCCACCCATTTGACACCACTCCAACACATCATCATCCATCCATCATCCACGTCTTTAAATCAGCATCCTAAATCATTCCAGCAAGAGACCCACTGAGAAAACAACTACAGCCAGAGTTCATCATAAGAAAAAAAAATCCTTTGATAATAAATAAGAATTTTTAAAAAGCATCAAAGAGCTCAAAGTAAAACACAGAATAAACCCATGCCAATGGGCTGTTTTATTTAACAGATTCTGCTTTGTGCTCATGAAACCATATTCTCTATAATGATAGTATAATTTTATGTTGCTACAGGTTTCACTACCCTATAAAAATCAGTCGAATTAATTGTGATGGAGAATTCTGAAAGTTTACCCTGGAGAAGTAGTAGTAGCTGAAAGTTGGAAGAATTTCTTTTGAATTAGGATCATTTTCTATTCAAGTACTAAAAGTACATGAGAACTCCTAATATCCTTTGCACCTGACCTCCCTTGCTTGAACTCATAGAGTACTAAATGTTTTAATCCTAGGCTAAGTAAATACCAATGAATTTAATAGGTTTTATAGTTAGGTAAGCAATAGGGTAGAAATTTCAGCTCATTTCTGTGCTTTTTGATTCCTGTCAACAAGAATGATTTGCTGTTGGGAACAGAACCTCCATGTTCTATCACAATATATTTCGGATTTGATATTAATGCTAAGCAAAAAAAGATGGGTATCTAACCAAGAGTCTACCAGTCCACACAGGACAGCTTGGAACATTTGGAGACAAGTGCTTTCTACTTCCCCTCTTTGAAGCACGTTCATATCAGTCCATCAGTTGATAATCCTTCTAGAGTTCAGGTGTGATGAACTATTGTGGATAGTGGCTACTCTTATGAAAGCTTTGTAATGCTCTCTAGCACCCTTGTCTGCATTGTGGATTAAAGTTTCCATCATGGTAGCTGGGAAATATCGGCACTGAAGATTTCAGCATCCAGAAGGCAGCAGGTTGGTGAAGGCGCTTGTCTACGGATGATTCTTCAAGGATCCTGAATCTCCAGCTGTTTCTTCAAGACAATCTTTAACAAGCAGCTTCTCAAAATCCAACATAATGCAATTTGGAATGTCATGTTACATTTCTAATTCAGATTATATGTCACCTTATATACATATTTTAATATACTTTTATACTATATCATCTCAAAGTGGTTTATATTATTTTTTTGTAAAAACAATGAGTCATGTTCATATTGTTTTAATATATAATTTTAAGGCTGATACTCAAAAGTGTGGGAAGTGGGTAGGGAGGAAAATTACGGAGAAGTGATTTCTCTGGTATTCATTTAGGGAGATTTCAGTGAAGAAAGAAATCTTCTATAATCTGCATCATGAACATTCCAGGTTACAGGGGCCACCAGAAAGAACTCCCCTTCCACAGAGCAAAAAAAACTTTGGAGTTCCATGCAAACAGTCTTTCCTTCTTACTCAAAAGAGACCATGAAAATCTCTCAGGTCTACTGAGAAATGCTTGAAGTGCAACTGCTGCAGTCTACAAGTCATATGCATACAGAATTTTATTTCAGCAATATTCAAAACCACCATAGAATCTGAACAGGGCAAAACATTGGCTCTTTTTAAAAAATAAAATAAAAATAAAAATGATTGAATGTTGTCATAAGTTTGGCCTGCACTATACAATATTTGAATCCTGTCATTTATTCATCAAAATAAAAAAATCCATAGTGTTCTAATTGTTGAGCTGAAAAAGTGTTATGTAAAGTTGGCTGTAAATCTGCAGAAGATTTCTGATAGCTGATGTTGATTCACTTATTTAAAATTTCTCTCAAGAGTAACATTTCTAATGCTCAAGCATTATCTAGTCTAGGTAAGTTGCAACAGAGTTGCATTATTTTTATGCTGTTTAATAGATTGTGTGTTTGTGTGTTGGCCTATAGATGCATTCTCATCTCTTCTGAGATTGCAAGGATAGCATTACCAGTTGATTTCCCTTTGGTAATATATCTAAAACATTTGCTTGGTCTACATGTATCAAAAGAGAAAGAAGTAGAAGCAAACTGGAGAGGTAGGTACAAGGGTTTGTTAACACTGGGTGCTTGCAAATGTCCGCTGTCTGGATGACAATTCTTGACACGCTGCCTCTTTATAGCATCTCAAAGCGGGAGAATTTCTAAAGCCTTCTGGGCTACTATTGGCTGGAGACAGTATTTCCATTTGTATGGATATGAACTAATTAAATGTAATGAATATGTTTATTATCATGGCCCTTTAATGTATAAACATCTGAAACATCTGCCACATTATGTGGACAGAGGCAACAGTCTGACTCTTGGCTCAGTTCAACTCTCCATTTCTGTTAAATGAAATTAACTTGAACAGTACCCATTGAGGAGAGGAGGGGAGGGGAAAGGAGAGTATACTTTATTTGGCCAAGTGTGACTAGACACATTCTTTCACATATTTGTCTATTCCTTGCATAAAACGTATTGATTGTAGCTGTCACTTGTATTTCAGGAGAAACAACTTACATAATATATTTTAATTGTTTGCTTTATTCTTCATCTTATAGCAATTTACCAAACCCAAAAGAACAATAGCAAGAAAGCAACATACTTTTAACGCTGAGCCTTTCCAATTAACCTTTGCTCTTGCCAATTAAAAAAATGGCCCCATCAAGTTAATTAGCTGAGCTGATTAATCTTCTAAGTAAATTGACTGAAGCTTGCACCTCTCAAGATTTTTAAATATCCTTCAGTCTCATAATATGGTCTAGTGCTCTTCATTTATTATCCTGTGTCTGCTTTTTGTCTCCGAACAAAGAAGGGAAGTACATCCAGAAAAAGCTGTTGCAGATGAATCAGTATCACTGAGTAGAAGAAATAATATCATGAGATCTTTTAGACAAAAGCCAATTTGAATGTACATTGTGTTTCAAGGCCCACTTCCTCTGCTCTGTAGATCTTAAAAAGGACCATCCCACCTGTGTCTGCCAAAACAAAAGAATGTGCAGCCCACGTGATGTTATCAGTCCTTCCTGTGGTATGGCAACAGTATCCTGGTTGTTTCATTGTAGGAGAATTAGTAATTGTTTTCAAGGGAGGAATGACTCCGTTGGGTGGGATATCATGGCATCTAGTGCAGTAGAGGTGGGTGGTCTTTGGAAGACACCCAGACACATGACACAGTTCTCTGGCTGGAGAGGAACCAAATATAGGAGCACAGCCATCAAAGCCATTAGTAATCACATAATTTTAAAGTCAGATTCATGAGATGAAGCCTTTTAAAATATGAAGGGATAATTGCATCATTTAAGAAACTGCCTCAAACCCGATATAACCTTGTTTAATGCTATGTTCTTGATTTCTAAATCAAGACAGAATCCTGCTTGTAGCACTTGTATGGATCTCATACCTTGCACCCCACCTCAAAAATCTACATAATTGTACAAATTTAGCAATTTAATCTGTTTTAAATCTAAAGGTTTTGGTTGTAATTTGCATTTGTACAGTTATTAATGTCAAAAGTGGATTAAAGCTGTTTCAAGAGGCTTTATTTTATATTGCAAGAGAGACATACTTAAAAGTATATCGATTCTCAAGAATATCTCTGATGGAGTGATTATAGGAACATATGGTTTTACTTATCCAGGTTTGAATTTGCATTTGTTTTGCCCAGGTTTATGGCTCATTGCTGCACATGTTTTGAAAACATAGTAGTCCATGATATCATCAAGAATATCAGAAATCTGGTCTAGGAAAGACTCTGATTCTGTTTCCATGTATGGCATTATCTGTAGAGCTGTATGATTTAAAGTAATGAATAAGTTATCCGTGAGCATCACACGTTTGAATGCTCTCACTCAAAGCTTAAGATTCATAGGAAACAGAGCAGAGGGACTATATCTGTTTAAGGCATCTTCTTAAAACTCGAGTAAAGGGGGAAAATCATATATAATAGATTTAAGATGTCAGGTGACTAGTTTTTCAGCTTGGATGTCTTAAGTTGTCCACTTATCTGCAAATAAGCACAGTATGACACATTCTGAATGAATGCCCTTGCGCAGGACAAAATTGAAATCTTTATAAGCCTTTCTGTATTGCATGTTACATTATATAATGTGAAGTATAAGATCTATCAGCAAGATTTCTTTTTTCTTTTTGAAAAAAAAAAACCAGGGATCTTATAAAAGTATCTGATATCTAGTGTCAGTTACTAGATAACAAAAATTATTTTCAGAGCAATTGAAATTGTAAAAATTAATAAATATTATGGTCTCAGTTTCTTTTTAAAATGAATCTGCTGGATGTAATGTTGAAGTTATATTATTAACTAGATTAAAACTAATTTAATAATTGTTGCTTGGGAAGTACAATTTTATAAAGGAGATTAAAACTATTAAGCAAATGCTAGCTCTCTTATCAACTTACTGTTCCCAGGAGCTTTCTTGTAGCTGTTGCTCTTTGGAAAAGAAATTAAATTTAAGCAAATAAAACTTTACATGTTATTTATTTACTGTATATAAACTTCCAAGAGTTGCTTCAACAGTTAGATGGGAGGCAAATAAATTTAATAAATAACTTGCAGGGTAGATATAACAACAGATTGAACTCCCTAGTTAGCCACAAAACTGATGAATAATTTTAGTTAGACCAAGTCATCCGTTTCAAATTTCAACTTTCTTTTTATTGGTGTTAATTCTGCTTCAGAAGTTTTAAAGATAAGGCACATCAGAAAGATATAAAGCAGCCATAGACCTGGTTAGTTAAGGAAAACGGTAAACAAACCAACAAACTCTATTAGTAAAACGTTTTCTAGTTCCGGTTACTCAACTCTTTTAAAGATCATTGAGTTTATCTTCTCCATTTATATAATGTATTTATTTATTTATTTTATTTGTCAAGCAAGTATTAGATAACAGGCCTAAGTATAAACATGATTATGAATACATGAAATGGTTACGAATAAAAAGGAACATTAGGACAGGGATGGTAGGCATGTTGGTGCGCTTATGCATGCCCCCTACAGACCTCTTAGAAAAGGGGTGAGGTCAACAACAGATAGATAATAATACCAGACTTGAGGATCAGATGTCATCACACAAATTATTATTTCCTCCCAATAAACATGGAATTGGATGTTTCTATTAATTGAAATGTTTTAACCCCTGGTTATTACATAGTCTAAGACATAGGAGTATGCAACATCTGTATTTGTGACGGGAATTATTTAGACTATTTTCCCAAGGAACAACATGTTATTTGTTTAATCACATATTATTTGGATTGTATAATAATGCCATAGCAACCTTAATGAAAATAGTAATGAATGAATTGTGGTAATGGCAGGGTTTTATCTCTTGATAAGAGTTTTCTTTTTAATATAGAACATCTTGCCAGACTGGTCTGGCAGCCTGTAGACCATTCCATTCAGCTATGTGATTCATATTTTTCCATGCTGAAGCCAGTTTTTAAGCTACTCATATATAGCCCACTCATCCAGGAACACTGAATACATGGCTCCCCTTCATGTTCTATTATTAAAGCAACCCTCTGAAATAGGTTGGAATGAGAGACAGTGACCCATAATTACCCCATGGTTATTTTGGCTGAATGCATCATTCTGTTATTCCTATATGTTATCTAATCATTAAACCACAAATATTCTCAACAACTCATTCCTGCCCAAATGTCACAGTGACAATTATATTGTTATATGCTTGAATAATACATACTGAATTGTTCGTCTTTGATATCTGGAAACATATGCTGATACATCTAGATAAGCCCTCTGGACATTATATGGGTATATTTACTTTTCTGGACATCCACATCTGGGTTCCCATCAGTTGGAATGATGTACCCCATGGGGTAACATATTATTGTGTAACTATGGTGAAAAGGATAATAGGATAGGATATTTAATGTTGCTACCACTCACTGCAACCTAGTGTCACCACAGTTCAGCATTACCTTTATGGGAAAGAGACTTCAGTCCTTGTTTTCATGTCATTGTTGACTCCTGATGACTGCCTAGGCAAATCCCTGTAGTTTGCTTGGCAAGATTTCAGAAGTGATTTGCCACTGTCTTCTTCCTGGGACTGAAAGGAAGTGGCTGGCCTAAGGTCATCTAGATAGCTTTGTACCTCATATGAAATCAGAACTCATGATCTGAGTTTCTAACCTGGTGCTAAGCATAACATCAAACTGGCTCTCTATCCTAGGGTTAACTTCTTGTAAAATGGGGACCCTTTTTGTGCAGTACAGTCTTTATGCTTACTGAAATATACCATAAGTGTAGAGTTACTGACAACATGGTGATATCTTATGAATTTTGTATTGATTATTTTTGGGAAATGCATTGTATTATATTAAGTTTCTAATATACAGTATTATTATACTTCACACAGTGGTTGGTTTTTATGATTTATATGATTTATATTCTTTACTATTCTTTATTATACAAACACACATGCATAAATAGATATATATTTGGTATTAATATTTTTTAAAAAAATCATAAACTAATTTCAAATTCTTTAAAGCAATCTTCTACTGTTATATGAGCATAGGATATTCAAGCTCATTATTCCAAACAGTGGATAAATAATGGCAATTTCATCAACTTCTTTCAACCCTGAAAACATTTTTCATAGCATTTCAAAAACTGTTCATTTATAGTCTAGAATATACTGTATATACAGTATATTCTAGAACTATTACTACAGTATATCCAATATACTGTATATCTTCAGTAGATTATACAATACAGGTAAATCCCCAGCAAACCATGGTATTTGGGATGGAGAACTCCATTGCTAAGCAACACAGTCACAAAGTGCAACTTCACACGACTACACCAACTTACAAAAGCAGTCTCCAACAGTTCCAATTGTCATAGTTAAGTAAATACTACGTAGTAGTTAGATATGACGCCATTTGCAGCCTCCTATAGGCTTCTCCAATGACTTTGCTTGTTGAAAGCTGGCAGTGCCAGCTAACTGTAGGACACTGCAATGTTGTAACGGCAAGCCAGTTGCCAAGTGCCTTAATTGCAAGCATGTGACGTTGGGGATGCTGTGACAGCCACAAGTACGAGAGCCACTCATAGTTCTGTGCTTTCATAACTGAACAGTTGCTGAATGAAAACTATCTGCATGAGCTTCTTCATTGAAGCCTTCAAGGCTAAAAACTTACTAGAGTTCTCTCCCCTTCCCCAATATAAAAATCTGATGGAAATAGTCTAAATGGCCTTTATGACAGGGCTGATGCAACTAGCATCACTGTGTCTATTTCTCTGATTTGCTGGCATGTATAACTCGGTGAAGCAGCAGCTATGCTTTTGAGCATGAGGCACTAAGCTGATGGGAATTATACAGTATATCAGACTTTGAAGAAATCAAGATTTAGACTTACACAGGACTTCAGTAGGGAATTTGACGCTCACGGCCCTCCATCAGCCCAACCTACTTAAAATACTGTTGCTGTGGTGATAAAATTAGAGGAAATTAACATGTAAGTGCCTTTAGATTTCTGAAGCCCTATTCCCACTTGCATCTTACTACAGCAGGGACATGTTCTTGTTTATTACTGTTTTAACTCCATGGTGTTGCATATAAATGCAATAAATTCTAATCACTAATAATAATTCTTTGAAATGTAACTCCTGCTCAGTAAGCAAACACAATCAATATAGCACTTTATAACTGCTGTGTTTAAAATGTAGGAACAACCACACACCATTCCAGAATATTGTAACAGCAGGAAAAGAGGAGATTAGAAAGATAGTATATTTTTACAGCAGTCAGCTTTGTTGATTTTTTAAAAAACTCTATTTGGTGTCTAGAATGTACAGAAATGAACTTTGCAAATTAATTGTGTGATTATAATATCCTGCCTACTAATTTCTTTGCCCTGGGAGAGTCTAAATAGAGTGCCTGGCTTTCCAAGTTTAGAAGTTGTATGTCTGTGGAGAGATTTTCAGTCATCCAAGTCATGGTTGTCTAAAAGGTGCTTTTTTCAAGAGGCAACTAGACTTTCTTTGTTTTTCCTTGAAGACATTTCTCTTCTCTGTCCACATTCTGGACCACTGGTTTGAAAGAGGGGTCAAATAATCCATCCTCTTTAAAACTGAACAGTTCTCTTTCAACAGAGAGGATAGAAATATGATGACATCACCTACCTCCTATCTCCTGTTTTCAACACAGTACTTTCAGCAATGCCAAAAAGGTTCCATGCCCATTTGCAATATTCAGATGACCCTGAGGGCACAGATAAGCCTCCAAATGTCCTCCATGATTCTCACAGAGAGTGCTAATGATCAGATGACTGAAAGGAGTATAAATCCTTCCATTCCCCACCATTCAATCAGAACTGAAGAAGCTTCTTGGAGGAGAAGCAAAACATCCTCAAGGAAAAACAAAGAAAGTCCAGTTGCCTCTTGAAAAAAACACCCTAGAAGTTGTGTTTTAATATTATTGTTGTTATTGTTGATCACATGAAATTAGAAGGAGGGGATTTCTCTTCTTCTCTCAGCAGCTTTTCTAGCTCTCAAGGAAGGCATCCTAATTCTGGGCAACCAAGCAGCTGTTCCCTCTACTTATCAACACATCACATCACACTTTGAGACATGTCTGCCAGAGAGAGCCCCTGAGGCTGAGATGCTGAAGCACATTTTATTGAATAGTATGTGGAAACTATAATGAACCGAAAGAGCTGTCATAAAGAAATCTTTGGAAGTTGGAAGAGAATATTGGGTAAAAAGAGCATAAAGAGGATCGGATGGGGAATGAGTTGTGTGCTTCATGAGCTAGCCAGAAGTTGCAGGTATAGGTTAAAAGGCTTGTACAGATTACCCTCCTTGTCTGTTAGGCTGATGCAGAGAGAAATTGACTGATCTGAGCCAAGAAGTAGTTGCTGAAAAGATAGCAGGCACAATAGTTCTAAATCCTATACAGGTTTACTCTCTCTCTCTCTCTCCTTTGTTTTATTTTATTTCCTCTTTATTGCATCCAAGTCTCTTGAGCCCCTTTGAGCTAAAGTTGTAATTCAAGCAGAGCTGACATACTGACATACTGCGTAGGTCAGGAGGCAAGAGAAAAAGGATGACATTTTTTTCAATTTGCCTTCTATCGCTTGAGGAAATGTAGAGACAGACAATAAGTCTGCAGGCTGAAAGGACAGGCGCAGGGTGTGTGGCATACTTCCTTTAAGAAAGGACACCATGTCATACTTTGCGTGGAAGTTCAGCCTGCCATTGATTTCTGCTTGGCTTCTGGCAGTATACTTGTCCCATTGTGTACACAAGCAGCTCGATGGGGAATCTTGATTGAAACAGATCCTGAAATATTTCACGTTGTTCATTGTTAAGTACCAAGACTAAATGGAAAGGTCTGGATGAACTGTGAAGGCTTCTGAGAAGCCAATGGAAATATTTTTAGAAGTATCCATTAATGATTGTAGTAGCATTATTATTAGTATTTTTTTTTACAAAAAAACATACTGTATTAGGGCAATATTTTCATTAGACATCTTTCAAGTTTCCAAGTCCTAGATAAGCCATTTTATTTTCTAGAATTCTTCATTAAGAAACAAAGCAAAAAAGAAGGCACAGGATTCTATGGAGATTGCATTCGGATAGTTTATGATAGAGACTGATAAACATTTTGAGGCTTTAGGGGGTGTTTTAATTATTTATATTTCTACCTTAGACTTCCTTTTATGCCTGAAACTACAAGTGTTCCCATACTGAAAATAAAACAGTGCATTTTTGTACATTTTGTTATGTTGGCAGGTTTTACAGTGGTGGGATTCAATTTTTTTTACTCCCGGTTCTGTGGGTGTGGCTTGGTGGGCGGGGCAGGGGAAGGATACTGTAAAATCTCCAGTCAGAGGTGGTATTTGCTACTTCTCTGAACTACTCAAAAATTCTGCTATCGGTTCTCCAGAGCAGGTCAGAACCTGCTGAATACCACCTCTGAGATTTTATTGGCAAAGCATGAGGGACTCAAAATTTTCTCTGATACTTGACAACATATAGGATAATAACGATAAAACTTCAAAGCTCCAAAAATATTCTTCCTTTCATTGTATTTGTATCCAATAATGCTTCCAGTTTCTCAAGAATTGGAGAGAGACCCCTATAAATCTTTTTAAAATGTTAAGAAGCTTTGCTTCTGAATTTTAATCAAAATTCTTATTTGGAGTTAAATGTTGCAGAACAAAAATCTGCCCTATTTCTAAATCTTTCTTTTTAAATCTGTTCCTTTCAAAAGTCACATTTTAAAAAGCTTTAATCCCATAAGCCAAAAATTGAGTTCAAAGATCATCTGGTTCTGCTGTACCAAAGTACATAAAATATTATTTTTTTAAAAAAACATATAAGTTCTCAATCTCCTGATCTGAAACAGGAGTACCCTAAATAGGAATAGGGAAGTTTAAGATTTTTCCTCAGAATTCTTTAAGAAAAAAAAAAAGAATAATCCTTTCCCTTCCTTGCTCTCACAGGTCTGTCTGTGTGTTTGTATTCATAGTTTGATGTCTCTGAATTCTGCAAGGACATCTCTTGGGATTCTGATTTTAGAAAAAAAAAAAGTACTTAACATGCCTCAGGTCTTTAGTGTGCTTTTGTATTGAAACAATTTCACATTATGTAATTTTCTGTCTAACTCTAGGGTCACTCCTGTCTCAGTCAGTTCAACAGAAAGTGCCATGATTCAGCATCATCAAGCCAGTGTGTAATATTTAAAAGGGGAACATATTTCATGTTTTAATTAGTAAATACTAGTAACAATAAACTTTGGCCCATTTTTAAGGGACTTATGAGCACATTCTATAAATATGTTTAATTTAACTGGAAAATAGAAGGAATTAACAAGGACTTTACCTAAGGCTATTTCATTGATTACACAGGTAAACTTAATTCTACTTCTCTGACAAGTGAACTGGTGTGATAGTTATGTTTTATCCAGTCTATACTGGTTAACCAATATTACATCTTATATATCTCTTATCATTAATAATGGAATTTGCCAAAATGTTCTTGGCTTGAGCTTGTTTATTCATATTTATTTATGTGTTTCTGTATTTATTTCTGTATTTATTTCTGTATTTATTTCTGTATTTCTGTATTTATTTATTTATCAAATTTAGCAGCTGACCACTTCTCTCACATAAAGATTATGGGAAGTATACAAATAAAACATAAAAACATAAAAACTGGATATAAAATGTAAAGATGAGACAAGGATAGTTAAAATTTAACATTGAAAGTTAATTAAAAGGCAGGGGGACGGCCTTCAGGATGTTAACCAGACCCATAACTACGTGCTTCTTTGTGAGGTCCCAACAAGATGGCAGAGCCAGATTTGAAAGGCCAGGAGGAGAGGAGGCTTCCCTCACCTTGGGGGGTTGGGGGTGTGTTGTACTGGGGTTGGGGCAATGGTAGAGCCGGCCATCTTCTTGGAGTCTGTCAGTCAGAATTCTTTAACTGATGGGGTCCCAACATACCTTTCCTGCCTGACCAGGTGGGATGGCTGATATAATGGATGAAGATGGTTCCATAGGTAATCTGGCTCTATGCTATTGCAGTGAAGATAGCAGCCGAGGTGAGTGTCCTTGATTAATGTTTTCAGAAAAAGGAGGTTTTTTGATTAATATTTCTCATTCTTGAAGGGACAAAGAAAACTATGAACAGCCTGATAAGAGAACTGGTTCAAACCTGTCAAGGATACTGACTTGAACTTTAGTTACTTGAAAACTCATTATACCTCCTTAGAATGTAAAAATTACACTGATTGAATATGTGAATGAGCCTTAAAAAGATCATACTAAGAATATCATGGGATGCTATGGAATGTTACATGATACATACTGGAGTTACTGAGCATACGTGCTGCACTAGAGATGCATCAAATGATATTAACCAATGAAGGAACTCATTCTAAACCCAATATGTTTGAACTATATATAAGGTGATTCCCATCTTTGCTTATGCATAAATAAGGAGATTTTAATCTACCTTTCTGGCTTGAATTCTGTTTGGGCAAGGCACATCTGGCTAATAGATCTGCCGATGTTTACACTTAACAGAAAGTCTTTAAAGGTCATAACTGATACCTTGAATTGGACCCAGAAGCAAACTGGCATGTAACTCAAACAGCAAAGGTGTTACATGTGCCATTCTTTGGGCACCTAAGATTGTTCACATTCTGTACTAGCTGAAGATACGTTTCAAGGACAGTACTCATTGCTCATTGTAATAGTTCAAGCAGGAGATGTCCAGGGCATGAATGACTGTATGGGGAACCTCCCAAACCAAGGGTCATAACCAGAGGTGGTATTCAGCAGGTTCTGACCAGTTCTGGAGAACTGGTAGCAAAAACGTTGAGTAGTTCAGAGAACCAGCAAATACCACCTCTGACTGGAGATTTTACAGTGTCCTTCCTCTGCCACTCCCACCAAGCCACGCCCACAGAACTGGTAGTAAAAAGTTTTGAATCACACAATGAGTATATAACATGAAGTTAAGCAAAGACCCTCCTAGCCATTATTGCCAGTTGCTCTTCAAGTAGGAGCTGGGAGTCTACGAAGACCCTCAGATGAGGGTAGTGAATATATCCACCCTCAGATTATGCAGTGGGTAGTGAATATATCTTGCAACCTCATCCAAGACCAAAGAAGATAAACTCCTTGATGCAGCCCCATCCACACCCATTTCATCTTACCAGTGTTTCATTGAAATCTCTTCTTCCAAATCTAGGTCTCCACATCCTCCAGGCACCATGTTAGAATGTCCATAAGCATCACTCATTTCACCTACAACAAAGATATACTGTATAGTACCTTGAGCTATTGTTACCTTACTGATGATACCTTATACCATTATATAAAAATAGCTGAATTTAATATAAGCAAAGTGGCAGTATTAAGGATAGAAGATATAATGAAAATTAATTAGCATTTGTAGAAAAGTTGTGATATTATAAAGGAAATAATAGGTAATGAAATCTGCATTTTTTTAAAAAATTGCTTGGGTACAAATGGACCTGTTGCTCTAGTCCTACCCTTTATTATTCCAAATCCTCATATATCCCCCAAAATGAACGATTCTGTTATTTTGACCTGTATAATTTCAATTATTACAATCAAAATAATTTATTTTTCTCCTTCCCACTTCCTTAATGCATAATGACATTGCATGTTCTTGTTAAGAACTTGAGCAAAAAAACCAAACCGTGCTAGCTTTTTGTTTAAAAAAACAGCAACTCTAATCTACTACAGGGAGAAAAAACAAGGCAATTTACACCGGAACGTGGTATTGAAAGATTTATGATTCTGTGCTAAAAGACCGTTTATAAAATACTAAAAGAAAATGTCAGAATTAATACTTCAGAGAATAACTATATAAATCCAGATCTGCAGATTTCCTTCAGTACGTAACCTAATTCTAAACTGAATATTTTTAAAAATGGTAATACAGCTGATGTACAATTAATCTATCTTTTTCTATTTTTTAATGTGGATATCTATATTAATCAACATTTCCAGGAGCCTATGGGAATTCTGAAAACAAAAATCCCTTGATATTTGTATTCTTGGTGCATCCATACCAGTACTCATCTTTTAAAATATGCATATAGGGTTGGTTGTCTTCAGTTAGTACTTTCAAGGACTGGATTTTAGGTGTAATGTTTATTTTCGTAAGGATTTACTTACACTGCAATATCAGCTAGCAATAAAATATTATAAATACCTGCAACAGCAGGTATTTTTATGACAGTGAATGATCAAAAATAGAATTTAAAGTTAGCATTACTATTTTATCTTGCTGAGGTCAAAGGGAGGTCACGCTGTACCACTATGTTTAAGCAAATATTTCAAAGGTGAAAGAAGTCGCAACATCTTTCATGTTCCTGTCCATTGTTAATTTGTGTACTAGAAGCAGCAAAGTACTTGCTCCTGAGAAAGACCATATAGGTATTTGTGTAATTCACTGCTTGGTTAATTAGCTACATTTCATACAAGCAAAATGTGTATGATCTTAGATGTATATCCTATAATGTTTTTGCACCTTTCTTCCTTAGTAGATCCATTGGTTTATAAATAAGCTTAGTTTTTTCAGGGAATACATTTCTAGACCTGGGTTGCAGCTTGAAGAAACCTCCTTAAGATGAGTCAAAGTCCTGTAGGCCTTTTCTGTGGTAGTCTACAGCCTTCCTGCTTAAAAAAAGAAAGAAATAAGGGAAGGACATCCCAAGCACAATTTCAGCTGTTCAAGATCTAGACCAGACTTCTTCCAACATACAAAGGGCCTTATTTGATCACATTAACACAGCCAGAATTTGGATTTTTCTTAACAGGATTTGAAAATTTAAGGTATTTAGGTATCTGCAAGGTGCGTTCTTAATTATTTAATTTCATTTATAATTTTTGTCTGCTTTTTATAATAATCCTAGCCAACTCCCAACAAAACTAATGAAACAGTTAATAAAACAATCACACCATAAAGCACTAGCAATGCAGTTCCCACCACAGTACCATAACTTCCATCACCTCTACATACTGGCTTTTCCCAACCCTCATGCCCTTAGGGGAAAACAGATCTTCACCATCTTCTAGAAGGCTAAAAGGGTAGGGGATCCCTTAATCTTAAGTGCTAGGCTGTTCCAAAGGTCTGGAGCAGCTTCAGAGAGGCCATATCTCCTAGGTCCCATAGATGACAATGTTGAAAGGATTTTGCCCAATAAGGCACCCAAACTACTGAATATGAAAAAAAAGACTAAAAATATTGGTCCTTCTGCATGTGGGATCTTTGGAAAGCTCTTTGGCAGTCTTTGGAAAGCAATACTGCCAAACTTTGTGCCTCTCTTTGGGTACCAAGAAGTAGTGTATATTCAGCGTGTCCCTGCCCCACCGCTTTTGAATAATATCCAAGAGAGAAAGACATAAAAACAGCTGGACGAAGACCCTGTTGATATTCCACCAGATAAGTAGAAATTTTACTCCATAGTTTAAGGCCAATATAGTTCACCTTTTTCATTGCCCATTGAAAGCTGCAAGATGGAACAATTTAACAACAGCCTGTCACTCAGCTGCCTTTTTAAGGGGGAGGAAAAAATGGAAATAATGGAGTTCAGCATCAGTATTTAATTTTTAAAAAGATTTTCTTTAATAATATGAAAGCCTATTTCAAGGGCCATATCAGCTTTCTGGTTATTCCCACCGGCAGGTTTTCTGTGCTGAATAATTCATCATATTTTTAGCCTGAGTTGAGCATAACCTAAAATTGCAAAACTTACCAAACTCAATTTAAAGTTTTTCACCTTAAGCCACGCATTTCATAAATAACACATTTTTCTTCTAATAAGCATGTTTCGGTGGATGGCAAATTGACTAGATGCCATGCCTTGATCCTGTTTATTTTTCACATTAAAGGCAGGAAAAAGAGATATAGTCTTTTTGCCCAAAACTTTCAAACCCTGCAAAAAAATACAGCTCCTTAGAAAGGCTAGCACAATGTATTGAAGCTATATTATTCTTTAAAGTGATAAATGCAATTATGCCCCTCCTCCATAAAATTATAGCAGGTTTTTCAGTAGTAGATGTTGATTGGAAGACTTCATATAAAGAGGAGTTTGCATCCAGTTTACCTTATGGCCCCCAAAAGTTAACTGTCTGTAGTCAAGATCAACTCTATCATTAGACATTCAGAAAGGTTTACCATATTGTTTGCTACGAACTTTAGAAAATGATGTAACAAAAGAATCCAATTTATTAAAATATGAACTAGCTCAGAAAATTCAACTTTTATGTGGAATTACAATGTGACTTTTCTGGAACATTTGCCTAGTACTTATCAAACCAGCTTTAGTTATTTAACTGAACTAGGGTTAATTTCCAGGTTTCCGGGTTTAATTCTCAAACATAGGTAGCTACTCATTGTGAGGAAGTTGGTGGTTTCCAAAAGTTAAACTTACCTATATTAAGGGGAGTAATGGTGTTCTTCACAATACAATTGAGGTTTATTTTGATTCAAGGTTAGAGATGAGTCTAAATGTTAATAAACACAGTTAGCTTGCCTCTTGGGTTATTCCCTCACAAACAAACAATATACTTATGTCTCGTCAAAAAAGATATCTAAAGAAGCCACAGGTTTGCATTGATTCTTCTAAGAGAAAATGCTTGTAAACAATAACAGAGTTGGAAGGGACCCTGGAGTCAGGGTTTGCCAACCTTTTGGACCTCGGGGACCACCAAACACATAATTTTAAATCCCGGGCACCACTAATATGAATTTTGACTGACAGTGGCTCGCTAACATTGGTGGTATAGAGAGAGAGAGAGATCTGATCTAACCTCTCTCTCTCTCTCTCTCACACACACACACACACAGGCAGGGGTGGGATTCAAATTCCTTAACAACTGGTTCTGTGGGCGTGGCCTAATTTGTGGGTGTGGCTTGGTGGTCATGTGCCTGGTGGGGCATGGCTTGTATGTAAATGTTAGGTATAACATTGGTCACCTAACTAGTTTGGGTAAGATAATATATATATAAGCTATGATTCTTAGTTTAAAGTGTGTGTTACTTTAAATGCTGAGCATGTAGTTTTGGGTGTGGTGTGAAACCACCATAAAGGGAAGCAAGAGATGCTGATGAGAAGCTGACATTCCCTGACGCTTTGCTGGCAATTACTGAAGTTACAGACGGAAGAAAGGAGTTTCTGAGTTTGTTGCATATCTCTCTCTACTGCGAAGAGATAAATTACCGGACTGTTATTTTGTAAGTGTACTGACCATTTCTGACATTGGAATTTTGCAACTGGATAATCCCTGGACGGACTGAAATAAGTGTATGACATATGGACTGTTTTTGACTATGCTTAAACTATTGCTGGAATAAAACTAATTAAATTGGCACTGTATCTGCTTTTACTGAGTGTAAGCTACACAACACTTATCTCACATATTTTGCCTGCCTGCCTGACTGCCCTGCAGATTCTTGCTAGGGGTATATCCCTAACACTGGTTATGGGCCCAGCTGCACAGTCAGACTAACCAGGATATAACAGGCTTATATAAAGTGAGAGTTAGTGTAGTTACACAATACTGTAAACAGATAGCTGTGTTTAATTATAGTTTAATATCCAGAAAAAGATGGCACAAGTCAATTTACCAAGTTTGTCTCTAATATCCAAACTGGATGGAACAAACTATGTTTCATGGTCTATGAAATGCAGCCTACTTCTACGCAGAGAAGGTTTGTGGAATATAATACAAAACCCACCAGAGGTAGATGCTTGGGATCCAGAGGATGAAAATGATGCCCAGAAGTTACAAGAATGGAAACTGAAAAATGAACAAGCTCTCTGTATAATAGGTCTGACACTCAGTGACCAGCAGCTTGTCCATATTCGTGGAGAAGAAACAGCTGCTAAGTGCTGGGAGAATTTAAAGAAGATTTATGTTCGAGACAGTGTAGGAGCTCATATAAATCTTACACGGAAGCTGTTCAGAACACATCTTCAAAAGAATGGAGACATGTTGACTCATATAAACACTATGAAGAGAATTTTTCAAGAGCTGCATGAAAAAGAGCTTATCTTCACTGAACTGCATCAGGTTTATATAATTTTGTCTTCTTTGGATCAGAGTTATGATGATTACGTAACTTCATTGGAAGTGCTGCCCAAGGACAACCTCACATTAACTGACATTACTGGCAGATTAATTGAAGAAGCCAGGAGAAGGCTTGAAAGGATCAACTCAGAAGGGAACAGCCACAAGAAGAGGAATTATCTTCGTCAGCCTACATAATTAGAAAAATGTTTTAATTGTGGAAGAAAAGGACATTTGGCTAGATTCTGCAAGAAAGAAAAATGCCAAAATGCCAGCCAGAATGCCAAAAGGCATCAAAAGGATAAAAAATGCTTAGAGTTAGCCATGTATAGCAAACAAACTGTGAACAATAATAATTTTTGGGTTGTAGATAGTGGAGCATCGCACTGCATAACAAACGATAAGAAAAGATTTATTAAGATGTCCACGAGTTCACAGCAGATATCATTAGCGAATGGCTGGAAACTGAAAGCAAGAGGTCAAGGTACTGCATATTGTCCTTGCATAAAGGAAAAAGGAAAAATGTTATATGTACCACAACTTAAGTTTAATTTGCTTTCGGTTAGAGTTTTGATTAAACTAGGTTATGTAGTTACCTTTAGGGGAGAAAACTGCATAATAGAAAAGGAAGGTAAAAAAGTGACTGCAACTTTAAAAGGTGAATTGTATGTGTTAAATGATAATCAGTTAGAGGTGGCTAACACTGTGTATAATAACGTTAAACCTCATGATGAGTGCATACATTTGTTACACAGACGTTTAGGGCATATAAATTTTAAAATGCTCAAGAAAACTGTTGACCTGTCTAAAGGTATAAAACTGAAGCCTTGCAGTAGTATTTGCACTGCAATGCTTGCAGTCAAGAAAAAAGCAAGGTAATACCAGCAAATAGAGTTAATGGATTTAAGACTAAGGAGCCTCTAGAGGTCGTATTTGCTGATATTATAGGTCCTAAAAACCAAGTGTGGGAGGTGCTCGTTATATATTAAGTATAATGGATCATTACTCTAGATATGGTTTCTGTTATTTAATGAAGAGTAAAACGGAAACATATCAAAATTTCTTTAATTGGTTGAAGTTTGCAGAGAGAAAAACTAAAAGGAAACTAGTAACTCTTGTAACTGATAATGATGCACGAATTTATAAATAATAAATTCCAAAATAGACTGAAGATGGCAGGTGTAGAACATAAAAAGTCTGCACCATATAGGCCACAACATAATTCCTTTATAGAAAGGCGAGGCCAAACACTGCAGGCAATGGCTCGTACTATGTTGTCAGATTCAGGATTACCTGAGAATTTGTGGGGAGAAGCAATAATGTGTGGTAATCATATACTGAATAATGTTGTTAACTCAACAACAGGTGAATTACCATTCACACGGTGGCATGGTAGAAAACCTGACCTAAGTTATATGCACACATTTGGAGCACCAGCATGGGTGCATATTCCCACTCAACTGAGACATAAGGGACAGCATAGGGCTAAAAGATTATATTTTGTAGGTTACGAATCAAACCATAGATCTTACAGGTTCTGGGAAGAGGGCACAACTAAAATTTATTGTAGTGCTAGTGCTAAATTCCTGGAACATGTGGGATGGCAAAAAATGGAAGAAGATTCGAATAAAAGTGTAATCATAGAGACCTACAGGGCCCCGAGCCACCATACTAGTAAAAGTCCAATTAAAGATAAAGTAAAGGAAGTGAAAATAGAACCAATTAAAGAAGAAATAAGTGAAGAGGAAATAGATGACCAGGAACAGGTGATAGATAAAAGTCCACCTGTGAGTCCTGTTCTACCTAGAAGGTCAACACGAGTGAGTAGACCACCTGATAGGTATCAGGCAAGTATGGTGTGCCAGATTAGTAAAATTCCAACCACTGTGGAGGAACTAAAATTGTATCCTGCGAAGGATCAGGAGAACTGGCATACAGCAATTCAAAAGGAACTGAATTCACTAAAACAGATGGGAGTCTATGAGAATGCTAGATTACCTCCAGGTGAAAAGTCCATTGGATGCAAATGGATATTTAAATTAAAAACAGGTACAAATGGGACTGTTACCCATAAGGCTAGATTGGTAGCTCAAGGATTTAATCAAACTGCATGTGATTATGATGAAGTGTTTGCACCAAGTTTAAAAGCAACAACCTTGAGAGCAGCTTTAGTGTGGGCAGCTAAGAAAAACTATATCATAAATCATTTAGATGTAGAAACTGCCTATCTGCATGCACCATTGCAGCACACTATATACCTAAAGAAACCTGTAGGGATTAAGGATGATAAAAATAATAATGACTGTTGGAAACTTAAAAAGAGTCTCTATGGATTAAAACAATCTGGTTACGAATGGAACCAATATATTGTTAAGGAGTTAAACAATATAGGGTTTAAAGCAGGTTTAGCTGATCCATGTTTATTTAAAAGAGAGAAAAATGGAATAGTGTCATTATTATTGTTGTTTACAGATGATATTGCCTTAATTACAAAAACTAATAATGAAGCAACTGAAATAATATCATTATTAGGGAAGAGGATAAAATTAAAGCAATTAGGAGAGATTAAACAGTATCTCGGATTGACAATAAATAAAACCAATAGTGGCTATAAGATATCTCAAGAGGATAAGATTTATCAATTACTAAAAACATATAAGATGGAACTTTGTAAACCAGCAAAAACTCCAATGAGTCAGGAATTTTGCCGGACTGATGCTCAGAGTTCAAGATTCGATAAGACTATCTATCAGTCATTAATTGGTAGTCTATCGTACATTAGTAATTGGTCAAGGCCAGATATTGCCTATAGCACTAATCAATTGGCTAGATTCAATGCTGAACCCAATGAACAACATTGGCAAGCAGCAAAACGTATCTTAAGGTATCTTAAAAGGACAATGCACTATGCATTGTATTTGGAGCCAAAAGATGATTTGATTTTAAGTGCATATGCTGATGCAAGTTTTGCAACAGATATAAACACTAAGAAATCAACTTCTGGAATGGCTATACTATTAGGAAAAGCATTAATTGTTTGGAGGTCAATTAGACAGCAACACATAAGTATGTCCACAATGGAAGCAGAATTTTCATGTCTATCTTTATTATGTACTGATTTAATTCTGTATAAACAGTTGTTGTTGGATATGGGATTAACTGTTAATGATTCCATTGTTGTGTATGAGGACAATCAAGCAGCCATACAGTTGGCTACAAATATTGCTGTAAAAACGAGATCTAAGCATACAGATCTTAGATATCTGAATGTAAGACAATCTGTAAAAGATGGTTTAATAAGATTGGAGTATTGTATGACTGAGCAAAATATTGCTGATCAGTTTACAAAAGCCCAAGGTGCAGTGAAACACAAAGAGAGTTGTGATGACTATGGGTTAAGATTGTAAATAGCTATATATATTATTATATTACCCAAAAGGGGAGAATGTTAGGTATAACATTGGTCACCTAACTAGTTTGGGTAAGATAATATATATATAAGCTATGATTCTTAGTTTAAAGTGTGTGTTACTTTAAATGCTGAGCATGTAGTTTTGGGTGTGGTGTGAAACCACCATAAAGGGAAGCAAGAGATGCTGATGAGAAGCTGACATTCCCTGACGCTTTGCTGGCAATTACTGAAGTTACAGACGGAAGAAAGGAGTTTCTGAGTTTGTTGCATATCTCTCTCTACTGCGAAGAGATAAATTACCGGACTGTTATTTTGTAAGTGTACTGACCATTTCTGACATTGGAATTTTGCAACTGGATAATCCCTGGACGGACTGAAATAAGTGTATGACATATGGACTGTTTTTGACTATGCTTAAACTATTGCTGGAATAAAACTAATTAAATTGGCACTGTATCTGCTTTTACTGAGTGTAAGCTACACAACACTTATCTCACATATTTTGCCTGCCTGCCTGACTGCCCTGCAGATTCTTGCTAGGGGTATATCCCTAACAGTAAATATAAATATTCATGTAAATATTGGATTTTTTATTAAAAAAGAGCAACTTTTACCCAAAATCATGCAAAGCAGACAGGCAGACTGAGTTGCTCATAGAATCACAGATCAACTTACAGATCTATGATTCTGTAATTGGCTACCTGAGTCTGTCACATAAAATTTGCTTGCTAGCAAACTCATAAAATTAAATCACAACACACTATGTATGTAAATATTGATTTTTTTATAAAAAGGGGAGCAACTTTTACCCCAAATCAGGCAAAGCAGGCAGGCAGATTGAGTTGCTCATAGAATTACAGATTCACTTAGAGATCTATGATTCTGCAATTGGCTACCTGCACTGAATAGAAGTTTCAGTCCTAAGAAAGGTTCGGCTCTGCAGAGCTGAAGATCTAAAAATTAGCTAGAAAGCAAAAAATGCAATGATTTCCTGTTTTTTAGCTAATCTAAATCTTTCGGCACAGCAGAACAGCTGATGGGCACCAAAAGAAAAAAAAAGGAAAAATAACAACTTAGCAGGCAAGTTTGCCCGGTAAGGAGTGAGTGGGCAGGAAGGGTTCTCGTGGGCTATGAGGGTGGCACAGCCTTGTGTTTCTGTGCCTGGATTAATTGCTTTGGGGGATGCTCTGGGGGTGACATTTCTCTACGGACCACCAAAATTTTCTCATGGCCCACCAGTTGTCGACCACTGTTCTAGTCCAACACCCTGCCTAGTCAGGAAACCTTACACCACTTCAGGCAAATGGTTACCCAACATCTTTTTAAAAACTTCCAGTGTTAGAGCATTCACAACTTCTGGAGGCAAGTTGTTCTACTGATTAATTGTTCTAACTTTCTCCTTAGTTCTAAGTTGCTTCTCTCCTTGATTAGTTTCCACCAGAGGTGGTATTCAGCAGGTTCTGACAAGTTCTCGAGAACCGGTAGTGGAAATTTTGAGTAGTTCGGAGAACTGGTAGCAGAAATTTTGAGTAGTTCAGAATACCACGTCTGACTGGTCCCACCCCCATATATTCTCTGCCTCCCAAGTCACAGCTGATTGGCTGGGTCTTCTTTTGTTGCCCTGCACAGGAGAACGGAGCTGGAAAGCAGGTTAGTGGGGTGGGAATAGAGATTTTACAGTATCCTTCTCCTGCCATGCCCACCAAGCCACGCCCACCAAGCGACACCATGCCCACCAAGCCACACCCACAGAACTGGTAGTAAAAATTTTTGAATCCCACCACTGGTTTCCACCCATTGCTTCTTGTCCTGCCCTCAGGTGCTTTGGAAAATAGCTTGATTCCCTCTTCTTTATGGCAGCCCCTGAGATATTGGAACACTGCTATCATGTCTCCCCTAGTCCTTCTTTTCATTAGACTAGACATACCCAGTTCCTGCAACTGTTCTCCATATGTTTTAGCCTCCAGTCCCCTAATCATCTTTGTTGCTCTTTTCTTCATTCTTTCTAGAGTCTCAACATCTTTTTTACATCGTGGCAACCAAAACTGAATGTGGTATTCCAAGTGTGACCTTACCAAGGCATTATGAAATGGCATTAACACTTCAAGTGATCTTGATTCTATCCCTCTATTTATGCAGACATTTGATGCATTTGCCTATATGATCCTGTAGCTTTTAGATGACACCCAGTCAAAGGCTATTGGTAATGAAAGAAGCTGGGCCAAGTGGAAGTTGTAGTTTAAAGCATTTTGTTCTCCTTTCGTTGTACTTCACGTATCTTCTAAGCCATCTGATAGCAGACAGGAAGCTTCTGGAAACTGGAGCAGTAGTTCTCTTTGTTCACAACACAATTCCTCAAGTGTATCCTTTCCAAATTATGTAAGCAGCGTACAACATGAACCCAGGATGTCCTATTCGTACAGATATAAACAAGGGGTTTTCTGATACGTGAAGAGAAGAAGGCTGCATAGCCACAATGAAATTAGAATATGTAAAACTGATCTTAAACATGAACTTTAAAACGAACTATGTAATCTAGGCCTCTGCTAGATATTTTGTTTCTGAAACAGAGCAGCAAATGGCAAGAATCACTTAATTGAGGAGCCTAATCTTCTGAACAAGCAGTACTTTCTTTGCCTCATGAGATGGAAAATATTAAAATATGTTTTCTTATAAATAGCAGTCAAAATGTTGCATTTGTTTCCCCCACGATGATGAAGTTTGTAGCCCGAGGTAGGCACTCTACTAGCTAGCCTTATTTAAATTGTCCAAACGCCTTGAAATCCTGATTTCCTGCTGACAAAGCTGACCAAAGACATGTTTTTGGAAAAAGCTGATGAAAGACATGTTTTATGTTTAAGATATAGTCCAAGATGACTCCACCCTCTTTTATCTCTTCAGAAGTCAATTTATTTTGTGGTCCTCAACAATATCTCAGAGCATAGACTTACCAGGTTACATACATTTTCTGTTATTTGAGAAAAAGAAATAGTTGTGGGGCTTAGGAGAAATAAGGGGAAACATAGGGGAAACTTTTTATTTTTTATCATTTGACACCTGAGATGACTTCCAGGGGATTGAGATATACATTAAAGAATACATAGCTTATTGATAAATTCTATAATTAAGTGAGCATTTTTGTCACAAATGGACATATGTTATTAGTAGCTGGGACCACTTCCTTCTGGCCAAGGGCAGCGATAAGAAGTGGAGACAACCTATATCTTATTTATTTATTTATTTATTTTTATTTGCCAATTGCTTACAAGATAATAGGTATAAGTAAAAACATAGTTATGAATACATGGATACATGTAGGAAAAATAAAAAAAATAAAAGAAACAATAGAACAGAGACGGTAGGCACGTTGGTGCGCTTGTGCACGCCCCCTACAGACCTCTTAGGAATCTTCATTCTAATTCTAATCTAATCTTCATTCGTTTTACTTCATCAGATTTCCTTTTTCAACAAGACTAGAAGAATAGAAAGCAGAGGTGGTATTCACCAGATTCTGACCAGTTCTGGAGAACCAGTAGGGGAAATTTTGAGTAGTTCAGAATACCACCTCTGACTGGCCCTGCCCCCATCTATTCTCTGCCTCCTGAGTCCCAGCTGATTGTCTGGGTCTTCTTTTGTGGCCCTGCACAGGAGAATGGAGCTGGAAAGCAGGTTAGTGGAGTGGGGTGAGAATAGAGATTTTACAGCATCCTTCCCTTGAAATGGGGTGGGAATGGAGATTTTGCAGTATCCTTCCCATGCCATGCCCACCAAGCCACGCCCACAGAACCGATAGTAAAATTTTTTGAATCCCACCACTGATAGAAAGGCAAGTTAGGATCTGTTGTAGAAGGAATACACTTCCACTGTTACAGTGAAAAAAGATGGATGTGCAAGAGGAAAATAAAGAAGGGTTGTAAAAAGTTGCTAGTGTTTATTGTTGTTTGTGCTTTCAAGTTAGTCCTGACTCCTGTCAACTTCCTGGACAAGATCTTGCTGTTTTATTGGCAAGATTTTGGAAGCGGTTTGCCATTATGTCCTTCCTAGGGTTGAGCAAAATTGATTGGTCCAAGGTCACCCAACTGGCTTTATGTCTCAGGTGTGACTAGACCTCACTGTCTCCTGGTTTTTAGTTTGGTGCTTTTAATAATGCTCTGAATAATAAAATTACTAATAACACTAATAATATAATATTAGCTTGCTGTTAATCAAGTTGTTTTGCTTTTTACAGCAAAGGTACTTTGAGAATTTGAAAATAGATTGAAACATCCAGAAGGTGTGTTTACATTTTCCTAGTCAGATAAGAACGGAACAATGAAGTTAATCTGTGATTCTTGAATTTAACCTACTTTTCAAAATTCATCTTTTCCTGGAAGCAATAATGAAATTAATAAGCAATTTCAACAAATACAGGGATCTTGTTTTATCTCATTATGCAGCCAGAAATAGAAATAAAAATGGGCATACATCCACAGGGAGCTGACTTCTATGCTTGCAGGATAATCATAAACATTATCTCCCACGGATTAGCAAAGGACACTCATTTATATCATGTTGGGCATTGAAATTGTTCACCTAAACAGGATACATATATCTCTTTCACATGGGGCTTGCTTCCCCAAATTTGTTTCCATTCTTACACAGAGGGAAGATTAACTTTTTTGAGCATGTTAGCCATATCTATTTTCCTTTTATAATATCAGAGAAACTCTTTATACAAGTTTAAAATCACATACCTTTTAGGTAAGCAAATTGGTCCATTTCTGGTCAGTGCCACTGTTACATAAGTGTTGGCTTAAGTGCATCCTATCATATTTTATCCTCTTTAATAGAAAAAGAAAAAAATAACCTACCCTTGGATGAAAATCTAAATTTAAATATTGTCCTACAATATTCTCTGAAAATACTACAAATATGTTATACTTTGGAATAAAAGTTTCAAGAGTAATGCATTTTTGCATTCTAAAATATGCATTTTAAACATGATGTCAAGAAAAAAAAAGGATGCATTCAGGAAAGTGCAAAATCAGCGAACAACAGTAGTTTTGGTCTGAATCCATAAAATTCTGGTAGAACTATCAAAATCCCTTGGCTTAAAATATTGTCTAAAGAACAGGGCTTATGTCCTCGGTATTCTTGGACTGATGATCCAGTTAAAATACTAAATTCTGGATACCATATTTTTTTCTCTTTAACCAAAGTAGCAAATTTAGGAGGTTGGGGGATTACCATCCTCTCATTATGAATAATTCTAATTATCCATAAATCAATTTTCTCAAAACAACCAGAATCAGTAATATTGAGAGAAGCAAATTGTTCTACAAGGGAATACAGTAAAGTGTTAGAAAGCCAGCTGCCCTTTGATTTGACCTTATATCAGTTCAAGGAGTATTCCAGCAGTTAAACCTCCTCTTTATGGAAAGTGAGATGTGGCTGACTGCCATCTCACCAAATACACATTATACACTTGCCAGGATTCTTCTACATAGTTCATAGTTTAGCTAGCAGGAAAGTTTGCCAAACAAGTCAGCAAAAGTCTTTACTGCTTTAACAGCTGATTCTATTTATCTTTTGCTTTCATATTCAAAGAGGTTGCTAAAGCTATGATAAAATATGGCCTACTGCCCAGTACGTACTAGGCAAGAAAAAGATATTTTAATCCTCTGATGGATCAGATGGTGTATTATATGTCCCAGGAGCTGTTCTGTATTCAAACTTTACTCTGCTTGTCATCAAAGCTTCCTTCCATCTGAAGTATTAATATTCCAGCTAGACCAAAGATAATACAACATGCAGTCCAATTAATTATCACTATGATGATATGGCAATGTTGGGCTGTTGGGCTGAGCTCCGAACTTGGCAATTTGGTTGCAAATGTTTAGTCACCATTTGAGGAGACATCATCAGTGCGCTTTGATTTGTGCTCGCCTGTCAGAACACTGGTCTTTAAATACCTTTTTATGTCATGCAGATTAGTGTGTCAAACAAAATGGTATTTAAAGACCAATGCTCAGATAGATGAGCACAATTCAAAATGCACTGACGATGTCTCCTCAAATAGTGACAAAACATTTGCAACCAAATTACCAAGCTTGGAGCTCAGCCCAACAGCCCAACTACCAACCCAACCTACTTATATTCAAATATATTTCATATAGCAATGTTGTAGCAAATTTTATCAAGATGCATCAGTTATTTATTGCTCCATAGTTTAAAAATACTACTGCTTTTTTCCCCCTTTTTGCCTGTGATCAGCAGTAAGGTTGTAAGTTAGCTGCTTAAAGATTTGTAGCGGTTCAGCCTGACAGCACAAAGAAAATGTTTTCAGGAGCTGACATTGCAAGACTCTGGCTCTGATCCAACATCACATGGATTGCTTAAAACTTTGTCACCCTTAAATTTTATCTGATAAGTTTATCCCATAGAGAATAAAAACATGATAACCGAAAAGAGTTGGGAATGCATTCATTGTATCAAATTTGCTGTTCAAGATTGAACAATCCAAATCAACAATTGCTAGGAATGATATTGAATGATATTGAATGAATCAGATTTTAAAACAGATGACTGGATTGGGTACCATCATTCAGGAGTATTTCTACAATCCAATTATATGTATATTTACTTAGCTTATACTGAATGTAATGGCTTAGTCAAATACGCATAATATGGAACATAGCTTTAAGAATATAGTCTTAAAGATGGCAGTCCTTTGCACATTTACTGGAGGATCCATCACTAGGACTTCTGAGTAATTATTCTCAGAACTAATTTTGGATATAGTTCTTAGTATTCCTATTTTGAAACAGATTTCATGGAGCCTAGGAAAAGATATCAAGTTACCTAATTTTTTTCAATTCACATATTATGTATGAATGTGCTAAGTAGCTGAGAATTAAAAATAAAGGAAAATGGAAAACTGGTGAAAACCTGAGAGAGGTGATCATTCTTAAATCAGATAACAGAAAGATCAAAAGGGTTACTTTCAAACATATTTTATGTGAAAATGCAGACAGTTCTCAGGATCTAATTCATGTGCTCATTTCTTAGAGCAATAATGAAGGTAATCTTTAATTCTGAATAGATGCTGGTATATCAATTGTCTCTTCATGAAAGTAATTTCTTTGCCACATACCAGCCTCAGAATATTTTCCTCAAATAAACTTCCCCTTAAAACATGAGGAAGAATTGTGCACTTTGGCAAATCTATCTAAAACTTTGTTTTTCTTTTTTCAGCCTATGAATTGGTAATTGGAAACCTTGTGTTGAATAGCCATCATAATACAGTGATGAGCAGTGCTAATAAGAAGAAGCCCATAGCTTTTCTCATGTTGATAACAAATAATAGTGTATCCTTCAGAGTAATACAACTTTATAAGAGCCCTGGTGTTACAGTGGTTAGAATGCAGTATTGCAAGCTGACTCTGCCCACTGTCAGGAGTTTGATCCTCATTAGCTCAAGGTTGACTCAACCTTCCATCCTTCCGAGATGGGTAAAATGAAGAGCCAGATGGTTGGGGGCAATATGCTGACTCTCTAAACCATTTAGAGACTGCAGTAAAGTACTATGGAATAGTATATAAGCCTATGTGCTATGTGCTATCATAAGTGCAGTCATATTAACCATTGAAGACTTTTCTATATGGATCATAGAATATGTACACTTGAAAAGGAATGCCCTCGAAACATCTCTCACAAAGTCAATTGTTATAATCAGCAGCCTGGAAAACCTTTACAGGTCATAATAATATTCTGTAACTGCAGTGATGTTGTATCACATGTGCACAGGTCAGGAACAAATGGGGAGAAAAACTCTACTGTATTTTTAATTCCCTTTTAAAGACCCTCATTGACCCCTTTCTGAGCTGGCAAATTGAAAAGAAAAGCTGCCTGTGCTTTCAAGCTTGAATGGCTTTCTATTACAGTAAAGCCATTCGGGTTTCTTCTCTCTTATCTTTCCACAGCAGCCAATTGGGAATACTTTGGCCTTTAACCAGCCTTCTCCAAGCTGGTGTTCTCTTAGCAAAGCCAGCTTTATAAAGAAGGCCGCAGGGAGGGTTATTAAGAGAAAAGCTAGTTTCACGTGCTCCTGTTTAGTTTGAGAGTCCCACTGTTAATCAACACCCCAGAATACAAGGTCAACAGGCACAGGCCATAATGCACGTATGGAATGCATAGATACGACTATTCATGATCATCAGTATGGTAATTATATTAGAACAAGTCTCTAGGGTATAGTCTTAGGATCATTATTTAGTTCTATAGTTCCATTCATTTGCATGGACCTTTCTTTAGGCTATGGACCTCCCCCTCAAAAGATTACAATCTAAACTAGTTTATAATCCAAAGTAGCTAAGATATACTAACTGGAAACAAAATAACCTGTTCAATATCCACATGATACCATTGGGTGAGGTCAATTCAGCATGAGGTATTTTTAATATTTGGATTATACTCACTTCTCTATGAAATCCCAGGCCCTATGGAACAAGTGGCAAAGGGTTTGGCAAGATCTCAGGAGGCTTTTGTGGCCTTTATGGGCAGAAACATGCTTAGACTCATCCAGGCAAGGTGGAGATCAGTGGATATAGAAATCGTTGGTGCTGGGAAAATTTCAGACCTAGGCAAGATATCAGTTGCATAACTAACAATACAGTAGTTAAAACTGTCCACAGCATTCACTGTGTAGGTTATCCAAGTGGGAAGGGATTGATCATTGCCCCTAAAATTTTCTCTATTTCTATCCAGAACTTTAAAAATGTATTTTTAAAATAAAAATAAAGAATTTCAGGCAAATACATTTCTTTTTCTTCTCCCGTTAGTAATAAAATAAAATAAGCTAAGTAATATTTTTGTTGCTGTTACTGTTATTTGTTTGAGAACCAAAAGTATGACGTTTAACTGAAGGATTGGGGTTTTTATTTAACCAGTGAATGAAGTGATGTCTCATAATCCTTAATTCACATTTAGTCATTTTACTCATGGTTTAACTAAAATAAATAGGAAGTTAATCCAAAAATTCCACTTACATAATTCAGAAATAATGATCTTCAGTTAGTACCAAATGAGATTCTTTTGAGGAACAAGTACAGATTTTTGACTTGGCAAGAATTTACTTGCCTGTGAAGGTATTAATTTATAAAGCAGTCTTTATTGCGCTCTAGAACACCATGAAAGTTATAAAAAATATTAGTTTAGGAAACAAAGATGTCTGGAGTCATTAATAGAGTAAATGTGTCTATGCGGATGCAAGATGCTTTGAATGCAGCAGATTTATTTTCTTTCTTTCTTTATTTATAAAACTGTAAGCAGATGCAATATTATTTATTATTTATTATTAGTTGTGGGAGCACCATCATTTGAGACTTTCAAGAAGAAATTGGACTGTCATTTGTCAGAAATGGTGTAGGGTCTCCCACGTGGGCGGGGGTTTGGACTAGATGACCTATAAGGTCCCTTCCAACCCTGATTATCTGTATCTATCTATATTTCTCTATGGAAATAATATCAGAATGTATGTGGTATTGCACAGATCCTTCAAAATACCATTCTCTGAACTCCTTTTCTTCTGTAGAACTCCAAGACCAAAAAGATAACAATAACAGCAGCAGCAATAGCAACAACAACAATGATAACATATGTACTATTAGTCTGTCTTGTATGTGTGGGCTATATGTAATATCTCTGACTGCCAATAATTCACAACTAATCATTTAACTGCTAAACCAGCAGTGTCAAACTTGATTTCATTGAGGGCCATATCAGGGTTGTGTTTGACCTTGGGAGGGCTGGGGTGGGCATGGCCAGGGTGGGCGTGGCCAGCTCAACATCACTTGTCAAGGCTCTGTTTTTGGCCACGATGGGCTCCTACATCCCTCTGCCAGTGAAAATGGAGCACAGAGGAACTCTGTGTGGCCCTCCTGGGCTACATTTTCATCTGCGGCAGGCTCCTGCAGCTCTTTGCCAGTGAAAATGGGGCTCTGGCCAGTCCTTTGCTGTTTCCAGAGCAGTCCATGGGCCAGATCTAAGCACCAGATCCAGCCGGTGGGCCTTGAGTTTGACACCCTTGTTTTAAACTAAAAATATCTGAAACATCTTACTTTGTTATCCCAATGCTTTTTCCATTCATTTATAAAATCTATGGGAGGTTTACTTTCCTAGGAAAAATCTTTGTGGCTGAAGGATTATTCCTTCTCTTGTTACTTTATCTTCTAGAGGAGAAGGAGAGTTTAATTGCTTTCATGTCTCTGGATGCAGCTTGTAGAATGCTACTTGTTAAAACAAAAAGTTCAGAAGGATGACTATTTCTGGTCTGCTCACTCTTTTCCACATTAAAATGAGGATTTCACACTCACTGCTTTATGTATCAGCAGGGAATAAAATTGCTAGAAACTGTGAAAAATTTATACTATATATGAATAAAAAAATATCCATCTCCCAAAAGCTAAATTGGTTTTGCACATGTACATATTGTGTTATACTCATAATCAAAAATTTAAACAATTGGTTGCCCTCTCAGTATATGTCTAGCATACACAACATCTACAGCAATGATATTTTCGCAACTAAATTGACAGAGGACCAAGTTCAGGTTCTCTGCCCAAAGAGCATTTGAGACAGTTACTCTTCAGTTCCACCTGCTTATATATAAGCCAACATCATTTACAATTGGATAGTAATGTTCTATAACATTATTTTAATTATAATTATTTTTGCAGCCATGGAGGCTAATGAATGTGGTTGACAAGGAGACATAAAATTTCAGTTTTACAATGTTTCATCCTAGCAAGCCCCAACTAGGAAAGATTATTGCATAAAGTAAAAACTGCTAATTGATAAAGAACATTGCAGACTTCCGTTGGCACTTCCATTGGTGATGGGTCAAAGTCCTTGATCATCCGCAGCTTTGACCCATGCTCTCTCATTGGAGGGCTCCAAACAGGGCCAAAACCACCCTGGAGGTGAGGTGGAAAAGGGGGGGAACTTCCAGTTGGGTTGAGGGGAGCCGCATCTCCCCTCCCTAGCTAGTTATACTCCTCTCGAAGACGGGCTGTAGTGGTGGTCAAATATAGACAACCTGAATACGGAAGGCTAGCCAGGACATAAGACTGTGCAGAAGCGGTCAAGAAGCGGACATTGTGGAGACCAGGCAAACCAGCTGCAATATATGGACATAAAGGTACCCTGGAATTAAAATATAAAGGAATTTTAAAGAAAGAGTACAAAGCGGTAACCAGAGTGGTGGGGGGAAAGGGTGGAAATAAATAAAAGAGGCTTTGAACTTTGATAGGAGCTAAATTGAAAGAGGAATACTTTGGCACTAAACAGGCATAATTAAATGCTGAACTTGAAAGTGCTAAAAAGAAAAAATTGGATTCATTGAATTATTGAAACTTAAATGCCTCAAATAGGGAAAAGAAAGTGGAAAGAAAGGGTGGACTTGACATAATAGAGAGTGCCACCTAATGGCAAAGGAAAATTTTCAGTGACTCTTTAAAAAGTGCTTGGTTCTTTCAAAACTGGAACTTGATACAAGAACTTTGTTACAATAAAATAGAAACCCTGAAAAGTGAAAACATAGGATATTAAGATAAAAGAAAAAAGTGTGAATAAATTACCTTGGGATTGTTTGGTGATTTGGGCACAAACTTATGGATATTGGATTATTTGATGATGTTGGAAAAAAATTAAGAAGAAATTAATAGAAGCTGATCGTTGGAAATAAACATCAAAGACGCTGGTTGAATTAAATTACTGGACAATTAGTTTGGACTTAAATATTAAAGAAAGGGATAAAGAAAATCTAAAAGAAGTATACAAAAATGGCAGAACGTTTCTTGGAAATAAAAATGGAACTAAGAAACATAAAGGAAATGTTACATGAAAGAAATGAATCATGTTGTATTGCCTTACAACTAATAGAAATGGCGATTCTGGAGAACAAAGAATAACCAAGAGTGTCAGAAGGGTAGGAGTTGATTAAAGAAGAAGTCAGCTTTAACGAACAAATAGAACAATGAACATTAAAATGAAGGGGAAAAAGAATGGAAATTAAAACTTGGATGCTTGAGGAGATAATTAAAAAGGGAAATGTCTGGAAAGCCAAACAAAGAAAAAGGAACAGTAGAAAAGGGAATTACAGAAGAAAGTTCTAAAGTGGGAGGGGGATAAAAACTGGAGTAAGAAATGGAGGGAAAAATGAAGGAAAAAAGAGGTAATAAGAGAAAGAACCAGAAAATAAGGAGATATGGAAACCAAATAAAAATGAAAAGAAATTGTTTAGTTAGGAGACATAGAGATAATGGGTAGATAAAGAATAAGAAAGGGATTCTGCAAGGTAATGTGTTGTAATATATAAGAATGTAGTTTTAAAAAGCTAATGGAACTGATATTTCTTTTAAATTGATTTTTTTTAAGGATTATTGTTAAATTATATATGGACTTTGTTGAGGTAATTCCCCATTAGGAGAATGAGCGCATACAGGGAGACGTATAGAGAGTAGTGTTTGAATAATACACACACATCACACAGATACGCTGTACAGTAAATGTCAGTTTTTACTTTCCGTAAGGTTTAAGCAAAGTTCAAAACAATCAGTCCAAAGTCATTCACAGGTTAGTCAGTCAGTTTTCAGTCCAGGGATAATCCAATAACAAAGTCTAGTGTCAAAAACAGTTCAGTATCAGACTTACATCAAATCCATGAATTACAGTCAATTCCTCCAACAGAAGGAAACAGAGACTCACTGAGACTTCTTCTGACACTAAGACTAAAACAACCCAGGTTTCTGGCTCCATTTTATGGCCGTTTGAGAAACCACACCCAACGGCAGTTTTGCATTTTCTTAAAGATACAGTATTAAAATGTCTATCTGGTTTATATATTGTCCAACCCAAATAGCTGTTAGGTGACTTACATTCCTAACAGACATAATTGAAATAAATGTGAAAATTGGAAGTTATGATAAGAAAATGAATTATACTCAATAAAACAAAGAATACAGTTAAAATGAATTATGAGGATTATAATGAAAAGACTAATGTCAGTTTCTATAATTAACTGAATAGATCAATATATTTGAAATAATAAATGACTTAGAAAGTAATTGAGGGAAAGAATACCATGCGGAATCTAGCTTAAAATATATATATGCATATGTGATATATAGTAGTTAGGATATTATTGTTATTAAACCAGAATGTGATAATTATAAAGTGATTATATTATGATAAATTTTGATTATGGATTAAAGGGGAACAAATTGAGGGGTGTATAAGATAAAGGGGTAGTACACTCTAATTGGTAATTAAAGGGGGAAACATTTGGAATTATTAGATTTAAGATGAAACTTATTGAATAATGAAATAAAAGTATGCGATAAAATTGCAAATGTGACAGATAAAAGCATAAAGGTATAATGAATTTAGAATAAAAAATAAGAATGTTAGACCATAAAGCAAGACATGAGAATATTTAAAGAAAAAGGAATTAAGATATAAATTGAAAATGGATTTTTAAAAACTTATTTATTTATTTATTTTTATTTTTATTTGCCAATTGCTTACAAGATAATAGGTATAAGTAAAAACATAGTTATGAATACATGGATACATATAAGAAAAATAAAAAAATATTTTTACTACCTACAGTAATAACTGGCCATTAGGTAAAGCAAAACATATAAAGGACCCTCTGGAAATTTGCACATGGATCCTATAGGATCCCCATCAAACTGAGGCTACACTTTGTCAAGGGACTTCCTCCAGTTAAAATATTTTCCTGAATTTTCCAAAGGCCGTGATGGCTCAGTGGTTAGAATGCTGTATAACAGGCTAACTCTTCCCACTGCCAGGAATTTGAGCCTGACAGACTAAGCCTTCCATCCTTCTGAGGTTGGTAAAATGAGGACCAAAATTGTTGGGGGAAATATGCTGACATTATAAACTGTCCAGAGTATGTTGTAAAGCCCTGTGGGGTGAGATATAAGTCTAAATGCTATTGCTATGGGAGGCTTTCAGTCCAATAATTCTTCAAAACTGGAAGGCTCATCCAGTAGAGAAAGGATCACGAGACCAAATCTCCTAGGGGAACTCTGGTTTAGTGATTTAATTTTTTATTTTATTATGAATGGGGTTAATGCTTTTCTTATTACAATTTAGATGTTTGGACGAGAAAGCTATTACTATACATATAGTTGTATGCTTAGTTGACAGGCTCGGTTAAATTCAAAAGATACACTAAGCAGGCAAAAATTGGTAAAGCTTGTTACATAAAAATTCCTTTCAAAGGACATTCAGTTCTCTCTTTCTTTCCGGGTGACATTCCTGACTAGGACTAGTAACTATGCTACTTTACAGCAGGCTGTGTACACATTAGAATGTTAAACTGAACAATTTAAGACCAAGGGACAAGTGTATACAAAAAAGCAAAGAAAATAGTTTTATCAATAGTTTACAAGCAATCAAATTATTAGGCCAATACCCTTGAAGCATCCCTGTAGGTGAATATGAGGCTTTTCATCTTTCCCCAACATCTGCTGCAAAATCCTGAGCTTTATAATAATCCCTTATAATACCGAGGGGATTTCGCATGAATTCTCTGCACATTTAATGACTCATTTTGGCGGTTGGTAGAAGCCAATTGTACAATGCACAAATCATTCTGCCAACCTTGTGAGCAAAGCTCCCCCTCAAGTGTAGGAGCTGTTGGGCCACACACACACACACACACACACACACACACACACACACAAACACAAGCCTTTTTTTTCACAAATATTCCATGGATGTTCATTAAGAAATGAAACGGTGTCTGAGCCTGGCAATGGGCATTCATTAAAGGCATGGAAAATTTCCCTTCAGCACTCTAAAACTAGTTCATTAGGCTTTGATCTCCTAAATTCTTTCCAAAGTGGGGATGAAGCAGATTAGTTGGGATCTTATTCAGGTACCTGGCTAAATGTTTGAGAGACACAAACCATGAAAAGAGAAGGGATTCACATTGTCCCAATAATGTCATGTATATTGACTTCACATCACTTCACCCCAACCTTGTTCTGGATGCACAAAATGTAGAATTTAAATAAGGGAGAAGATACGTTGAGAATGAGACCCATGCAGTCAGTATCGTGCCTTTCCTTCCCTTAGTGGAAATGGGAAAATTAGGTCCCTTGAACTTAATACTGATTAAGGGCAGATCTTAAAAAGTCTTTGTGCATAACATCATCTCTTTTGTTTGTTTGTTTGTTTCTTCCCTTAAATTATGGGAGACTAGGAAGAATCATAGAAAGAGCTTTTACATTCTTTTGCTGATAGTCACTGAATGAATGGCTTCTTGGCCATCATTTATGTAAGGCAAGCATATAAGTAGAGCTAAGTATGTTCAATAATATATATGTTGCTTTTCATCAAAAACAAGAGCTATGTATGTATATATGTATGTATCAGAGGTGGTATCAGCAGGTTCTGACCAGTTCTAGAGAACCAGTAGTGGATATTTTGAGTAGTTCGGAGAGCCAACAAATGCCACCTCTGGCTGGAGATTTTACAGTGTCCTTCCCCTGCCACACCCACCAAGCCATGCCCACAGAACCGGAAGTAAAAAAAATTGAATCCCACCACATGTATGTATGTATGTATGCATGCATTCAATTTATACACCACCTATCCTGCCATTTTTGTTTGTTTCAGAAATTTAATCAGGCAAATCAAATAAACTTTGATAGTCTACTAGTCAAAGAGATTCAATATTGAAGTTAGTAAAAGATGCTTTAAAATGCCTAGGCTGATAGCTTAGTTTTCTGCTTAGTTTGAGAAATAAAAATGAGGTTTGCCACAAACTGCATAAGCATTGTGTCAACTTCTCAAGATTGCTGTTATTTAAATTGCTCTGCTAACCTCAGAATTCAATTCAAAATGTCAATTCAATTCAGAATAGAGCTGAAAGGGACTCTATACCGTTTCAGACAGGTGGCTGTCCAGTTTCTTCTTAAAACCCCCCAATGATGAAGCATCCACATTTTCTGAAAGCAGAATCCTTAGTTTTAGGATAGCATCCACTGAGAAAGACTCTTCATATCCTACTTAGAACTTGGGTACATCATAACATATCTTGATAGTGTAACGAGGCCGCCCTTCAGCAAGCAACTTTTTTCTTTCCCCTCACTTAGTGACAGGGCCAGGCTGAGGCAATGGGTGCCCATAGCTTGGCCAAATGGAATATGGGTTTATCCATTGCTGGAACTTTATCTTGAAGATATGAGTTGCTATATTAATCAAACAAGGGAAACAGGCCAGCATCTTGAGTTCAGAATCAGAAACTTCATATTGTCTGTAATGGGAACTGAGAATAACCTTGGGAGACTGAAGTAAGAGCTGCAGTGAAGACCAGACAATAGTCAGGCAAGAGATAGTGCACAGAAGGGCTGTGGGTAGAGAAAGCATCTCAGAAGGGACCTTCTGTAGGTTTTTTTTTTTTTTTTGCAAGTAAAGGCATGGGAGGAGAGAAATGCTTCACAACAAAGTTAGCATTAGTACTTGTGGTTTTGGTTTGATTGGCTTAGTTTCTACTTCAAAGGACTGACAGTCTCTGTGCAGAACTGAATATTCCCAGCTCTACTTTCTTCTGTATCTGGAAGGAACTGTGATACCTCCCAGTTTAAATAACTGATTAGGTTTAAACTTCAGCCTGAGCTGATATGGGCCTCTATTGGGAAATAACCAACCAGCAGGGAGGAAGACTCAAGGGGGAATTAGCCTGCAACTGCAAGAGATCCAAGATTCACCTTCCCTACCCAAGGTCCATGGAAGCTTATTTATTCATTTCCAAGGGAAGGGAAGCCATCTGTGGAGATTCTTGTATTATAGGCAGAATACAATAAAATAGTTAAGTTGAATTCTACACGTGTAGATATAGTCACATGGGCCTGAGAGCTTCTTCTCACCAGAATCCATGGGTATTATTAGATGTGGGTTCAAATGCATGCCAGAAGCTGGCAGGATTCCCTGTCAGTCAGTCAATGCTGTTGCTGGGTGCTTTCTATAACACTAAGTGTCAGTTTCCTTCTGTTGTGTGAGTTGAATTTCTGCAAATGGAAGTTCCCTGTTTGTATAAAATTACACTATTGTAGTAAGAGGAAGTTGGGACCTGAGGAATGGAAAGCATTGACATCAGAAACTCATGGGTGAGAATCAGTCGGTAGGCTTATTTTACTTCCTGCATGGATCAGAAAGCTGACCATGGGAGAAATGGGAGGGGGCTGATTATTATGTTGAGCTTACAGTGGTGCCAGCAAAACTGTACAAAAGGTAGGTTCAAATGACCCTCTGAAGATTTGTGGCCAAAGAAATTAAGTAGACAGTTACTTTAAATTTCACTAATTTAGTGGAAGAAGTTCAAAAATTGCTTAAGAGCAGAACTATCTTAGCATCAAAAACTATTCTCCCATTGAAAAAACTCCAAGGGGAGAGTTCTCTACCAACAGTCTTCCTTTAAGACTTAATTGAAAAAAAGAAAGTCAGAGAAGATGTAGTATATTAGAAAGTTGACTGTACAGTGAAAGTTGTATAATCAACTTTGAGTTGATTTGACCTAAGGATCCTTGGCCACCTTGTGTCTAAATAAATCCAAGACCCCTTGTGGGGATTTCTTTGAAATTTTAAACTGGATGAGAATCAGTAGGAAAAAAATCAAGAGAATCCCTCTGTTTGGTATTATGCAGTTATGAACAAACATTTAGGAGTTCACTTGGTAAAATGACCAAATGTTTTCCCAAAGGACAGGAAGCAGCAGGTGAAGCTAGGCAGAATCACATCTGATACCTGTGAAATTAACACCTCCCCCAAGGCTGTGTGCTTTCTCCACTTCTCTTCTCCCTATATACCAATGACTGCATCTCAGATGATCCACCTGTTAAAATACTGAAGTTTGCAGATGATACAACAGTGATTGGTCTCATTCGATACAATGACGAATCCGCATACAGATGGGAGGTTGTACAACTTGCCTCATGGTGTAATCGGAACAATCTGGAACTGAACACACTTAAAGCCGTAGAAATGTTGGTAGACTTTAGGAGAAACCCTCCCATACTACCACCTCTTACAATACTAGACAACACAGTATCAACAGTAGAGACCTTCAAATTTCTAGGTTCTATCATATCACAAAATCTAAAATGGACACCTAACATCAAAAACGTCATCAAAAAAGTACAACAAAAAATGTTCTTTCTGCACCAACTCAGAAAACTCAAACTGCCCAAGGAGCTGCTGATACAGTTCTACAGAGGAATTATTGAGTCTGTCATCTGCACTTCTATAACTGTCTGATTTGGTCCTGCCACCCAACAAGACAGACACAGACTTCAGAGGGTAATTAGGACTGCAGAAAAAACAATTACTACCAACCTGCCTTCCATCAAGGACCTGTATAACTGCATGACTCAAAAAGAGGGCTATGAAGATATTTACAGACCCCTCACATCCCATACATAAAGTGTTTCAACTCCCACCCTCAAAATGACACTATAGAGCACTGCACACCAGAACAACTAGACACAAGGACAGTTTTTTCCTGAATGCCATCACTCTGCTAAACAAATAATTCCCTCAACACTGTTCAACTATTTACAAAGTCTGCACTAATATTACTATTAATCTTCTCATCACTCCTTATCACTCATCCCCTCCCACTTGTGACTGTATGACTGTAACTTTGTCGCTTGTATCCTTACGACTTATATTGACTGTTTCCTAGTATGATTTGATTGCTTACTGTACCCTATGACTATTATTAAGTGTTGTACCTTGTGATTCTTGATTCTTGACTAATGTGTCTTTTCTTTTATGTACACTGAGAGCATTTGCAACAAGACAAATTCCTTGTGTGTCCAATCACACTTGGCCAATAAAGAATTCTTCTAAGTAGTAAGTCTATGATTTTAAAACTAAGCTACGCCATTTGTTACTATCTGTTTTTAAAACAATCCCTAACACTTTGGTGTCTGCTTTCTGTGGGCATATGCGATTTTCAAAGGTCTTCAGATGGTCCTAAGAAACTTCAGTTGGGATAGTTAATAATGGGCATCTTGCCCAATCATGTGACACCCCCTCCCCCCAGCATTACAGAGTGAGGGAAAGTCCTCTGAATTTGTTGATTTATATACAATGGTAGAGGCAGGCCCCAGGGGCTTTCCTGGTGCCTTTTGTGACTCAAGAATTGTGAGCCAAGACCTGAAGACTTGTGAGCAAAGACCTGCCGGTTTTATTTATTTATTTATTTACAAGCTGCTGTGAGTTGCATTCAGGTCAGAAGTTCTTAAAACCACACTTCATTCATTTGAATCTACAGACTATGGTGCTCAGTTCTTTTTTTTTTTTTTTTTCATTCTTAACAGTTACGAGGTGATGTGAGCAAAAGTGGGATCTGGGTCCTCATTTTATCGACCTCGGAAGGATGAAAAGCTGAGTCAACCTTGAGCTCATCAGGATCAAACATCTGGCAGTGGGCAGAGTCAACCTGTAATACTGCATTCTAACCACTGTGCCAGCATAGTGGTTAGAATTATTAGAGTTATTCTAACTTATAACTCCAATTAAATTCAGTATACTTAGCTAATGCTCATGTTGCCTAGAGACCATGATCATTATGGTTTACTGCGGTGGGAGAACATCAGGTTGGATGAAGGCCGATACATATGTTACAGAATGATAATAGATTTTTTTCTCTCTCTCCTAGGCCTGGGGCATGAGTACAGATCACTTTGTTGTATTTGCTGTATTTTTTTTTCCATGTAAATCTTAATTCAAGCTTTGTATTGTGGTTATAATGAGGACCACATGAATTAAACATTCTCAGAATATCCCTGTTAGAACAGAGAAGGGGGGAAACTCTGATCTAACCCTTGCTTTGTGATGGATGGCATTTTGCTGATTTCAGTGTAAACTTTTCAGTCACACAATAGGTAGAGACAATGCAGAACCAAAAGTGCTGTCCATCCTTTGTGGCAATTCTAAGTATAACCTCCATGCTATGAACATAATAGTTTATTTATTTATTTATTTAGCCAAGCAATTATAAGATAACAGGTATCAGTATAAACATAGTTATGGTTACATACTTAAACTGTAAATGTCTTGCATGATGAGTTCCCCTCCTCAACTCCTTTCTTTGCTCTCTCTCCCGGTACTGCCTGCAGTTCTGTTTTGAAATGCTGGGCTATTTTGGGAAGGGTGGTAGTACAAAGGAGATCTATTTTTCATCTGAAATTGGTTCTGCAAGATTTGAAATCGCATCTCAAAGCATAAGCTCACATAATTCTTTATATTATTTTTTGATAGCCAGATGAAGAGGTCCAAGAGATTTTTCCCCCCCAGGCATATAGCTTCCTTCTTTTAAAGTCACAATTTATGCCATTTATTATGATAGCAGTAATATATTTACAACCTGGCCATCATTTTACAATATTTACAGTGCTTTGGATGGATTTAGTCGCTGTTACTGTTAGGTACACCACAGCATTTATCTCCTTCCAAAATATCAAACGAAAACAAAAAAGTGGAAAAAAAATGAGAAGATTCTGCAAACTTTTTTCTACTCCCAAAATGGCAGCTGAAGAGAGAAAGAGACTTTGTCTATCAGACTTTTTTTTTTTTTTTTACAGCAAACTGATTCCCTGTGAGGTAGCTGTTTGGTTGTACTGAAGGACTATCATAAAAATAGAACTAAAACTAAAATAACCGGATAACCACTGTGAAGTTGCAGTTCTGCCTCTTCTCTTTGGGACCATAGTGTTATTTATGTCAGTAAAAGTAGCAAATGGCACTTTGAGAAAAGCAAATATTTTTGACCCCCTTTGTATGAGGGATAAAAGATTGGGGGTGGGGATCTTTGGAGAGGAATAGGCATAATGAAATAGGTCCTATCCACTTGAATTCCATGCTAACTTCCCAAAAATTTACACTGCACATTAGTTTGCATTGAAACTCCTACTCTTCTTATTCTTTCTTTTATTCATGCCTCCTCTGCCATGCCAGTATGAACCTGTGAATAAGAATGTGAAACATTTTTAGAGGAAACACCTCATTAACTGTTTCTGGGTACAATTTCCTGCAAGCAAGTCTTACAACCCACTCCAGTTTGAGCAAAATCTAATATACAGGCAGGTCTGATGCATGGAAATATTCAAGTAAGGAACAAACACTCTCTCCACGGTGCTTCCCTGGACTTTTTTCCAGTTCATTCTAATCATCCTGTATTTGCAAACAAACTATTACTAGTGGATTTATCCTGCAAGCTAATATAAAGACAATATTTTAAAGTGGGTTTTAAAATCAGGGTGGTGTATTGCTGGCATGATCGCAAAGGAAGCAATTTAGAACTCACTTCCTCAAAGGTTACATTGTCGGCTGCAGTCCAATGTTATTCCTTCTCAAAGTATTTATATCAGCACAATTTAAACATTACAACTCCATCAGTTCTGAATTCTATGCTTTATTTAGAAGCGACACACCCTTTACCATCCTGTATGAAAGTACATGGGAAGCAGTTGGAAACCACCCAATGTATAACCCTATTTGCCCAGGAAGAAGTGATCACCCAAACCATGACAATAGGAATAGCAATAGCACTTAGACTTATATGCTGCTTTACAGTGCTTTACAGCTAAGTTTACAGAGTTTACAGAGTTAGCATATTGTTCCAACAATCATTTTATCAACCTACGAAAGATGGAAGGTTGAGTCAACCTTGAGTTGATGAGATTCGAATTACTGAACTGCTGGTAGCTGGCAGTCAGTAGAGACAACCTACAATACTGCATTCTAAGTACTGTGCCATCATGGCTCTTATTGGTGATAAAAAAAAAAATCTCTCTCAGTGACCAGAGTTGGGACTGGTAACTTTAAATGCCATGGTTGCTAAGTGGAAAGTCACATAAATGTGATGGACTTACATCATCACTGTTTATTATCTAGTTGTTAAGCATAGCGGTGTGGTTGTTAAACATGACAGGGACTTTTAATTTGGCTATTGCATTCTCCATTAATTCTGCTTGTGACAAGCTGATTGGGAAGCATGCACATAGTGATCATGTGACCATGGGGTGTTGTGACAGTCTTAAATGCAAGGATAGATCCCAAAGCTGTTTTTAAACAGCATCATAATTTTGAACAATTATTAAACAAAGTAATCTGCAAGTGAGGAGACTATTTTATATCAACTTACATAACAACATGCTAATATCAACAGCAGTTACAAGTATGTGTCAAGTTATGTATCAGAAACAGCAGGATTCAGGGAAATTTATTCAACAGACCAAGTTTCATTACAGGCGTCATCCTGTTCTTGAGAACCAGTGGAGCATCATGGTTAAGGTGTTTGGCTAACATCAAGAATACTTAGGTTACGTCCTGGAAGCACACGGCACTAATTTCGGCCCAGTTTATGCCACAAAATTGTTGCAGTGGAGTAATAGAGTAGAATAGAATAACAGAGCTGGAAGGGACCTTGAAGGTCTTCTAGTCCAACCCCCTGCTTAGGCAGGAAACCCTACACCATTTCAGACAAATGGTTATCCAATATCTTCTTTAAAACTTCCAGTGTTGGAGCATTTATAACTTCTGGAGGCAAGTTGTTCCACTGATTAATTGTTCTAAAAACAATGGAGAAAAAACAATTGTTCTAAAAACAATAGAGAAAAAACAATAGAGAAAGCCATGCCAGTCTTTTCTTTTGAATATTTAATACAACATCTACTTATGTTTATATTCAGTACAAATACTGAATATATAACAGTATAAAATACTGTTTTTTATATATACAGTAATTAATATTATATATACAGTATATAACAGTATACAGTACATAACAGTGTACAGCATATACAGTATATATACAGCATATACATACATACATACATACATATATATATATATATATAACAACAGTAAGCACCTGGTTAATTCAGTTAGATAATTATCTCATGGCTTAGCAAAGAAAACCAAAAATTTGGGAGTCACATTTGCAATTTGGAGAATCAGTTGCGTGTGCTGTTGCAAAACGACTGCTGGTTATGGGGTCTTTATTTTGCTACATGGACATTTGTATCATAAAACTGTATGCAGCTTTATCAAAATGCAGCTTCCTTTAGAGGCTATGCCCTATTCACCTTGCTTATCTTTTTCTTGCCTAGTGATTAGAGACAGCCATTGTTCTTATTTTTAAGGAGACTTACGGGATCTGTTTGGGACTTAGATGTATTACCAAAAATAAAGATGATGCTACAAGCTGTAGCGTCTTTTTGCAGCATGCCAGCCCTTTGATATCATAAATATATAAATAGAGAAGGTCAGATGGAACAGAAATCCTGCTGAGTACCAAGGAGGATGGCTATGAGCACACTGGCAACATGTTGAGGAATTCAGTGCTGCATGCCATCTCTGTTTTGTGATTCAAGTGTAGCCATTTTTGGACATAAACCACAGCTTCATAAACCACAGTTTACAAACCACAATGGCTGGGTGCATATCACTGTGCCAAAACCAAACTACATTTTATTTCAGTATGATTTGTGGATCTCGTCAAACATTGCCATCTTTGTGCAATTGTGGATATTGAGAACCATCAATTAATTTATTGCCTTCCTTAGTGAGGTAGAACGCTTGACTGGAGTAAGTTTAGTGCCATATAAGATTTCTCAGAAGGAGGAGATTCGGGAGAAAACTATAACTTCTATCTTAATTGGTCTAATTCTCTAATCCAGGGCTGTCAAACCCGCAGCCTGTAGGCCAGATGAGTTACGTGCTGGCCACACCCATGCCTAGATTAGCTAAGGGTAAAAAAGTCATGATACATCATGTGATGATACCATAACTACGCATGTTTAACAACCTTGCTCTAATCCATCCAGGTTCTTATCAATCTGGTGTTTCTAAATGAGTTCCAGTCCCAAATCAACCAGAGGGCAACAGGATGGGGAAAGTTGCTATTTGGGTCCTCTACTTTATAACAGGGGTGTCAAACTCATGTCATCATGGTGTCATCACAGGACATATTGTGACTTCCCCCCCTTCGCTAAGCCAGATGTGGGTGTGGCCAGCACATGACGCATTCCGCCCACAGCCTGTGAGTTTGACAGCCCTGCCTTATAACATTTTTAGCACTGATTTTTGAAATATCTTCAGCAAGTAGCAAGAATATTCTGTCTCAGATTATTGCTTAGAAAGGAGGGCTTTTACAGGTGTGGCTTTTCTCCCCTTGCATTTTGCTCATTCTGTAGCAAAAGCTTGGTCATCCTATCTTAATGATGTGACAACATCTTAAGAAACAAAGTGACGAAGGCTTCTCAGCTAGGCTGACCATACCAGAGAAGAAACGAGTATTGATAAACAAAGAGGAAAAAGAAGAAAAAAGGAGAGGGGAGCATATCGATTTGAGGTATTGCTTACTTCTCTTTTAAATGATCAGCTTTAATCATCATCCATGCCATCTTGCTATAAGCAAAAAGAGCAAACAAATTAACACGAGCTATTAATAAGTTCTTGTCTCACTGGGTCACAGACAAGTCATTGTGGATGAGCTAGATCATGCCTTAGGCTGTGATTTTCACATCACTGCTGGCCACAAAGCTCTTTCTCCTGCCTCTCTCCTATTTTAGCTCCTCACTTTCAGAAGACAAAAGCATCCTAAGGCTCTTTTGATCTTTCTTCGTTTCGAATCTATTGCATTTTCATTCTTCCATGGGTGTATTTTGTTGGATGCTTCTGTTATGAAGATTTGCTCTATTAAGATTACGTAAAGGGGGTGTGCATAAGTGCACCAATGTGCCTACCATGCCTGTCCTATTGTTTCTTTATTTTTCTTATATGTATCCATTTCATGTATTCATAACTATGTTTATACTTATACATATTATCTTGTAAGCGATTGATAAATCAAATAAATAAATAAATAAATCAGATCCTACCATTAAGAAACTTGCCTATGGACTTGCCTATGACTCACATTTATAACTACTATTACATTTATAATTACTCAAGGGAAATCAGGTGGGCAATTTAACCAATCTAGGTGGATCTCTCTTCTTGACAATTACTAGAACCACTGTAGAAACTCACTTATTCCCTACAAGACAAAGGGACAAAAGGTAGAGAAGAAAAGAAGGGAGACTGTTGTATCCCTAACGTTTGGAAGCAGCTTATCCAACTGGCACTCCCCTGTTCCATGTCTTTGACTAAAACCCCCATCATCCCCAACCAGTATGGTCGCTATCCATTTTGGCAGGTACGACAAGAGTTTATCCAAACATATCTCAAGGTCACCAGGCTAAGAGATTGCTCTATCACTAGTTTACAATTTTTGCCTCATTTACTTTGTCTTTTAATACTTTTGTTAAAGGAAGAGCTAATGCTCTGTTTTAATGATGTGGAACAGAGGCTGACAGATTGGGATATGTTCAAGGCCAATGAGCAATTTGGTTGCTGAGATTATTTTTGAATCCAATTTTGCTGCGTCAACATTCTTCTTTCTGACCCACAATGTTACAGTTAAACCGGGACTGGATAACCTGATACCTAATAGGACAAAAACAGCCCACTCACTAATCTATCACATGCTCTGTGTAGCAAAAGTGAGCCTGATGTAATTCATACGTGGCAGGGGTGTTAAGTTTGGGAAAGGAGAGGCTGAACCAGAGCATGAGTGCAACAATACTTTATTATAACAATAAAGGGCTGACCGTGCTTGCCAAGCCGGGAACTGGCTCGCAGCGATCAGCAACTGGTTGGACCCCGCAGCCTGCTTTTATAGCTGGCTGCTGGGAAGAACCAACCAATGAGTGAAGGGGAAGAACGCCCCTGCAAAGTGAATGGACCTGAGTGAGAACTCCTAGGGTTCTCAGAACATAACACCCTTCCCCCAGATGCGAACACGCATAGTCTTTGAGGTAGGCAGGAGGTTTATGCTGGCGCCCGGAACGGCGCAGCTCTGGAACGCTGTCTGTCCGTTCAGGGTCTGCCTGGGAAGGCAGAGTTGGTAAAGTGTCACCAACGTGCCCCTCGGTTCGGGCAGGTCCGGGACTCGTAGGGTTGGTCACTGGGGACGTGCTCTCGTAGACTGGGTCGGACTGGTCAGCCGTTTGGACGCCGCTGTCCGTGTTCGGGCTTTCTGGAATGGCTGCTGGTGTAAACTGGTCGCCGGGAAGGATGTGGATGTGGGGTTGATGTTGAGGCCTCCCTTCGTTTTGTAATTCTGGGTCCCTGCTAGCGAGGGAGCTGAGACGCCTACGCAGCTGGTCCAGGTGCCTTCTCCAGACACGACCGTCCTCCAGTCTGACTCGATACGACCTGGGTCCGGTGATGGCCACGATCTCGCCCGGGATCCACAGGGGGTCTCCAGCGAAGTTCCTCGCGAATACTGGCTCCTGTAAGATAAAATGTCTAACCCCCGATGTGGAAGCGAGGGGAGAGTCAGGGCAGTATTGTGGGTGCAGTCTGTCCAATACAGTCCTCAGGCGCCTGCCCATCAGGAGTTCAGCTGGGGACTTATTGGTGACTGAACATGGAGTTGAGTGCTGGCTCATCAGAAAACGCGCGAGTTTGTGGTGCCAATCATCCCTGCTGAACCTCGCCAGGGCTTCTTTAGTGGTCCTGATGGCCCTTTCAGCCAATCCGTTACTGGCAGGATGAAATGGGGCTGTGAAAATGTGGCGGATACCCAGGTTGGCAGTAAAACGGCTGAACTCGGTTGATGCGAACTGTGGGCCATTGTTGGAGACAATGGAGTCGGGTAGCCCGTGTGTTACAAACAGGCGAGTTAATACCTTGGTAATTGCTTGTGTGGTGGTCGTGGATAGCTGTGCTACGTCAATCCATTTAGAATAGGAGTCCACGACTACTAGGAACATTTTCCCATGCAAAGGGCCGGCCAGGTCGATGTGAATTCTGGACCACGGAGCGCTGGCGCTCTCCCATTTAGTAGGGGTGGCAATAGGAGGAGCAGGACGGGATTCCTGGCAAATGTTGCAGGAACTTACCCACCTGACGACGTCCTCGTCGAGGCCCGGCCACCATACGTAGCTGCGTGCTAATGCCTTCATTCTAACGATGCCAGGGTGTCCCTCGTGCAACGCCTCCAGAACTCGGGTACGCAGTGAGGTCGGGATGACCACTCGAGTGCCCCACAGTAGACAGCCCTGCAAACTGGACAATTCCTGCATGCGGGTCTTGAAAGGTGTGAATTTGTTTTCAACATTACAACCCGGCCACCCCCTCCTCACCCAGTCGAGCACCTGGGCGAGCGTTTTGTCTGCCTTGGTTTTAGCAGCAATGTCAAGGGCAGTGACGGGGAGGTCCAGTTGGGTGACCTCGAAAATAGCGTGGACAGGAGCAGGGTCTTCAGCTGGAGCCGGCAAGGGACAGCGGCTGAGAGCGTCAGTGTGGGACAATATTTTACCTGGGCGGTGTATGAGTCTGTAGGAGTAGGCTGCAAGGAAGAGGGTCCATCTCATCATTCTAGGAGAAAGGACCTGAGGGGTCTGTTTGTCCCCAGCTAGTAGACCCAGGAGGGGCTTGTGGTCCGTGACCAGCTCGAAAAAATGGCCAAAGAGAAACTCGTGAAATTTTTCACTGCTGCAACAGCTGCTAGAGCTTCCTTATCGATCTGGCTGTAATTGCGCTCTGTTGTAGAGAGCGTCCTGGAGAAAAAGGCAATGGGAGCCTCGGCGCCATTGGGAAGCCTGTGACTTAATACTGCCCGATTCCAAAGGGAGATGCATCTGCTGCCAGCACTAATGGAAGGTTGGGGTTGAATTGAATAAGTACCGCCTCTGACGTGAGTAGTGATTTGACGGCGTGAAAAGCAGCGTCTTCTTTGAGCCCCCAGTGCCAAGGTGATTTTTTATCCAGTAATCTGTGTAGGGGTTCAGCTACTGATGCTTTATGGGGCAAGAAGGAGGCGTAAAAGTTCAATAGCCCCAAGAAGGCCTCTAGTTCAGTTTTGGAGGTTGGAGTGGGTGCCTCGTGAATTGCCTTGACCTTGGACTCCAGGGGGTGAATGCCTGAGGCGTCAATTTTATAACCCAGAAAGTCCACCTGTCTAGTGGCAATGGCGCATTTTTCTTTTTCAATTTGAGGCCATGCTGTCTGAACCTCTCTAACACTGCTCTGACTCTCTGGAAGAGTTGGGGTCTGTCCCTGGCCGAGACTAAGATGTCGTCGAAGTAGGGTACTACACCAGGAGGCCCTGCAAAATCCGCTCCATGAGGGATTGAAAAATACCTGGGGCAACACTTACGCCAAATTGGAGACGCTTGCATCGGAAAGCACCCCTGTGAGTGACAATGGTCTGGAGTTCCGCTGTTTGGTTGTCAACGGGAACTGTTGATACGCTTGAGACATGTCCAATTTGGCAAAAATGCTGCCGGGTTCAAAAGTGTGTAATAAATGCTGAATGATGGGCACTGGGTAAGCGCTGACTTGTAGAAACTTATTGATTGTGGTCTTGTAGTCCGAGCAAATTCTCAGGCTACCATCTTTTTGAGGGGTGTGACAATGGGCGTCTCCCATTTGGCGAAAATCTGTTGGCTCAATGACCCCTTGTTTTAACAGTTTATCCAATTCCGCATCTAGTTTTGGCGAATAGCGAACGGGACCCTCCGCGGTTTTAGTCTGATTGGGACTGCCTGGGGGTCGACTGAGAATGAGATAGGGTACCGTTATAACACCCCAGCTCATCGCTGAATACATCTGAGTAATCAGCGAATAAGGAGTCAGTGTCAGAGGTTGAGACAGCATGGACTCCTGTTAGCCCTAGGCCGAGATGGGGAAACCAATCGAGCCCCAATAAAGTAGGGAGATTGCCGTTAACTACCACTAGAGGTAGGTGACCTTTAAAAAGCTCTAAAATTGACAAGGAACTTGCCTCTGCCGATTACAGGAATGGTCCTCCCTGGTAGTCCTTCAGGCTAAACTGGCACTTCTGGAGCCGGCTAGTTGATAGGCTGGGCTGGAGCCTCTTGAGGGTGTTCCACGAGATAATTGAGAGCGCTGACCCTGTGTCAACCTCCATGCAGCACGGTTTACCTTCTAAGGAAACGGAGAGAGAGATTTTACTAACAGTGTGGCAAGTGTGCTTGGCATGGTGGTGAGTGCGACAGTTCAATACTTGCCTCTGCGGTCCAGAGTGTGAGAAGGGGGGCTTTGTGCTGAGTTTTGAGGGGCTTGGCAGACTCTCGCGATGTGCCCCCTTTTATGGCAGTTATTGCAGGTGGCTCCTTTGAATTTGCAGGTGGCCCTCAGATGAGATCCACCACAGGCTAGGCACAGGGTGATGTGCTTGGGCGGCCCGATGTTTTCTTGTTTGGCTCCTACCTGCGGCCGTCTGGTGTTGGAGAGGCGGTGGACGTCGTTTTCGTCACTAGGGGCTTCCTCTGCTACCACCTCCTCGGAGTGGACTGGAACTGTCGTTAGCTTTGCAGTCGGGCCATGGATTTCGGAGGCTGAGTGCGCTGCCAGTTCTGCTGCCAAGGCCTCCTCGACGGCTTGTGCTAGGTTGAGGTCTTTTTTCACAAGGAGGCGCCTTTGAAGGTGTAGGTCCTTGACCCCGCAGACTAGTTGATCGAGGAGCATGTCCTCCAGGTAGGTTCCAAACCCACAATGCAATGCTGCTGTTCTGAGGGCGGCCATATACTGATTAATGGTTTCCTTGTCCGCTTGCTTCCTCATACGGAAGGTGAATCTCCTGGCAATCTGTGAGGGCCTGGGAGAATAGTGGTTAGTGAGGATTTCAAGTAGCTCTGACCAAGGAACGTTTTTCAACTCACGTGGAGCCACGAGAGCTGTGGCAGTATCGAAGACGATGGCTCCACAGTAGATCAGGAAATACGATTTTTTCCGATGCTCTCCAGCAATAGCCAGCCCAATTGCATCGATATAATGGCCAAAACGGTTCTTGTATGATTCCCACTTCTCCTCATCCGGTTTGAACGCTGGGAAGACTGGATTGGAGTTCATGGTGATGGGGCCGTAGAACAACCTGTGGACAAAATCTCTCTGGGGCAGCAGAAAATGTTCTAGTGCCTGTGGCAGGCAAGTGATTTCAGCTCTGGAGAGGCTTTTCGCAATCCTCTCTCTCTCTCTGGGTTAGCCACGTTTGGCCATCAGCCATTGGCGGCATTTGAATTCGCGCCTGTGTGGGCGTCAGTGACTCGACTACAGCACCGTGCTGTGCCCTTTAGGTTTGAAATTCAAATGACAGCCGTTTGAATTTCGCGCCTAAACAATGAGCAGCTGCGGCTCGCAGCGCTTCACTTTCCCTGTAGCTGGGCTAACAAGCGGCTACAGACGCTTCTAACTTTCGATTCTGACCGCTCTCTCTGGCTGCGGATCAGTGTTCGCTTCTTAGTGCTTGCTGACCGCTTTCTCTGTCAGCGGATCAGCGTTCGCTCTTTTTGCTTGCTGACCGCTCTATCTGGCTGCGGATCAGCGTTGTTCTTGTCGCCGGCCGATCGCTCTCTCTGGCTGTGGATCGGCGGCTAGTGACACAGCGGTTGCAAGGTGCTTCTGGTAGCCATCCCACCTTCGTCGCCAGTGTTAAGTTTGGGAAAGGAGAGGCTGAACCAGAGCATGAGTGCAACAATACTTTATTATAACAATAAAGGGCTGACCGTGCTTGCCAAGCCGGGAACTGGCTCGCAGCGATCAGCAACTGGTTGGACCCCGCAGCCTGCTTTTATAGCTGGCTGCTGGGAAGAACCAACCAATGAGTGAAGGGGAAGAACGCCCCCGCAAAGTGAATGGACCTGAGTGAGAACTCCTAGGGTTCTCAGAACATAACAAGGGGGATGACTAGTTATGCTAATGTATCGGTCACCAGATTCCAATTTGAATAAGATAATAGCATCAGTCAATGCCGTTGTTGTTGTTGTTGTTGTTTGTAGATTGTATGTAAATATGATTTTAATCTTCTGCCTCTACAGGAACTTATAATTATTTTTTTGCAAAGCCGGGAATTAATAAACCTTGATCCTGGCTCTATGTTTTGCTGAGCTCTTGAGAAATTATCTTGTATAAATCTTTGGCTTCCTGACCTCTACTGCTGCTGTCAAAAGGAGAGTGGCAACATCCTGGCTACTGAGCCACAGAATGAATAGATAGATGGGAGTGAGGCTCTGTTTTATGGTGGCTCCAGGCTCTTGAACAAATGCTTCAAAAGGCAGTGTTACAGTTCTAATGATTCATACATAGCCATCAGCCTCCGGTGCCTCTCAGAAGGCCAGTTTCATAATGTTATTTAACATAAAACCTGGAATTGCTGAGTTTACTATCAGGGCATGTTATGTCACTAAAGATACATAGTTTGGTCCAATGGTCAGAAACATATTTACACAACTAATTACAATAAGAGATAGGGTTAGGGTTGGACAAGAATATTTTGTGATATCTTTATCCATACGTTTTCTTCTAGTTTCATAAATCTCTTATTTGCTGCCTGTTGGTGGCCACAAAAACAGGAAGTTAATGATCACTTGGTCTGAATGCATTCATGTTTGGGAGAGCCCATACTGTATCACGGTGTGCCCCACAAAGGAAACAGGCAGTTAGAAACGTGAAATAAAAATAAATAAATAAATAAATAAATAAAATATTTAAAAACACAATATTTAGAAATAATGTAACTGCCCTGATGGCGCAGCGGTTAGGAGGCAGTACTCTAGGCAAACTATGCCCACAGTCTGGAGTCCGACCCTGACAGGGCTCAAGGTTGACTCAGCCTTCCATCCTTCCAAAGTCAAGTAAAATGAGGACCCAGATTGTTGGGGGCAATTCACTGACTCTTTAAACTGCTTAGAGAATGCTGTAAAGCACTGTGAAGTGGTTTATATATCTAAGTGCTATTGCTGTTGCTAACTTCTTTGAAAGAGGGCACCTTTCAAATAAATAACAACTTAATGTTGTTGATGCTAAGAATGGGGGTGGCCATATAATTGACGGATGTGCAAGAGATCAATATTTTAACAGATAACAGATAATCAGAGTGGGAAGGGACCTTGTCGGTAATCTAGTCCAACCCCCTGTCCGAGCAGGACACCCTACACCATTTCTGACAAATGGCAGTCCAATCTCTTCTTGAAAGTCTCAAGTGATGGCGCTCCCACAACTTCCGAGGGCAAGCTGTTCTATTGGTTGGTTGTTCTCGCTATCAGAAAGTTTCTCCGTATTTCCAAGTTAAATCTCTCATTCAGTTTCCATCCATTATTCCTTGTCTGGCCTTCGGGTGCTTTAGAAAATAGCTTGACCCCTTCCTCTGTGTGGCAGTCCCTCAAATATTGGAAGACTGCTACCATGTCTCCCCTGGTCTATCTTCAATAGACTAGCCATGCCCAGTTCCTGGAACTGTTCTTCATATGTTTTAGTCTTCAGTCCCCTAATCATCCTGATTGCTCTTCTCTGCACTTTTTCTAGAGTCTCAACATTTTTTTTCTAGTGTGGTGACCAAAACTATCTTGATATATTAAGTAGAGATGTTTGTGGAGAAGTCTGTACTAGATCTCACCAGTGTAGGCTGCTCAATTGCAATAGCATGTAATGTTCTGCAGAAGAACTATTTGTTCTTGTCCAAGCTGTAAAAAATGAAACCGTGTGATAGATTAAATTACACTTGTAAATATAAATAGGAAGTAAATATAAATAGATCTAGTTGCAGTTGGGCCAAGGAGTGCTGCTTTGCTTCCCTACAAGTCTTCTAGAGATGCATAAATAGTGGATCAAGTGTCTTTTCTGTGACCTTTGCAGCACTGGTTAGTTTCATCAAGCTGATCTGAAGAGCGAAGAGCACATTCAGACATGTTGTTTCTCAGGCCTCCTGAACCCTTTGCAATTAGGTGAAATAATCAGAAAGGACACCTGAATCAAAAATATGAATAGCTGACCATGCTGCAACTGTAAATATGCAGGTCTGTTAGATCCTAACCCTAACTTTGACTTTTTTAGCTTAATTTATGTTCCTGAAACTCAACCCTTGCTTTCTCCTCCAAATATAAATATTGCACAGGACTATTCCCATTTTATCGGATACTTACTATATATGAGAACAATTCTTAGATAATAGGTATTACATAATTGCAGGTATAATTCCAAAAGAAGAAACACAGGAAGCCACACAAGTGAGAAGTTAAACATTTCCCATGCAAAAACAGCCTCTGGCTAGTTGGAGGTGGAGGAAGAGAGTTTCAATGACAGATAAGACAGCAATTCTCCATTCAGAATGCAAATTATATTTTCTAGTTGATATACTGCATCCTACCACTTATAGAAAACATCTCCCACATATTCCTGTTATTTATCAACCACCTTCTCTAATGGCAGCCTACCTAGTTCTATAAAGAATAACTGGTGAAGCCAACTTTGCTTTTCATCCCTACTTTCCTGCAGTCTTGCAGAAGTGTATTTATTTTTGCTCTTCTCTGTTCCCACTATTTGGCAAGTCTCTGAGGTTCAGCATATAATCACATGCAAAGGCAAGTCTTTTTGGCATCATTTCAGCATACCACATATCTTCTTACTATGATTTTTAGCATCCCGTAGTGCCAAGAGCTATTTTATTTCAGTTCTGGCTGGGAGACAAGGCAACATTTCACTGGTGGCAAACTCCATCTTTCACTCCCTTTCAATCATTTTAATGGGTTTGATTTAGACTCTCAGGGACCAAAACTGGAAAAGGAAATTCTATAAATACACTAGGGGAGACATATTTGAAAAGCCAAAGTACCTATTTGTAACAAAGATGCTCCTGAGGCTTTGCTAATTATTCATATTCTGCTATTCATGGAGTGTTATATGATATAATAGAGTGGTAAACTTGCTAAGAGTAGAACATAAAGATTTTTCATATTAACCGGGGGGAGTTTGCTATTCAACCTGCTCTTCAAGTTGACCAATACCTAGGAATTGGACTTTAAATGTTGGTAACAAACTACTGAAAAAAATTGACACAATTTATTGTTGCATTATAAAAGAAAACATGGCAAATGGGTACAGAAAATTAAAAGTCTACAATAACCTTCCCTGGATTTATTTATTTATATTTCACCCACATTATTTTTTACAAAGGACCCAAGACATGAACATACCTAATGCTCCTTCTTCCTCCTATTTTCTCTACAAAATCCAGTGAGATGAGTTGGGCTGAGAAAGAGATGGACTGGTCCAATGATGGGTTTTATGCCTAAAGTGCCTTTCATGCCTAAATGGATTTCATGCCTAATGATTAAGTGGGAATAAAACTCATAGTCTCTTGGTTTCTAGCCTGGTGCCTTAATCACTACACTAAACTGGTTCTAATCCAGGAAAAAAAAAACAGAGAAAAAAAGCTGGACATCTCTGCTCTCTTGCTGCATGCTACGCGATGTCAGTTTCATGCTCATTACAGCTCTCAGCACAAAAGGGAAATGGTACCTATAACTATCCACCACTCCCCACTTAAAAGCTTGATATACCTCTGTTAGGTGATATTCATGAGATAGACATGTTGTGTATAATCTCAAGGTGTAGGATGATGACTTGGGGCGTGGCACAAAGGCAACACAGTAAGATAATCAATAAGAGTTCCTTTCCTCCTCCGTAAGGCATGCAACCCATGTTGCTCTCTTCTCCATTCCTCCCTGCATGCCCTAGGATGAAGAGGGGATGGGCCTGGGTCTTCCTCTGAACTCCCACTCTCTTGTTCTATCTCTCCCCTGCTCTGCCCAGCTGGACTTTGCCTTTCCCCAGCCTTCTCCACAGCCAACAGAGCCACACTCCCACTCCCTGTCAGCTGTTCATCTTCCTCCTCAGATTCAGACTCTGACAGGGGCATGACAGGGTGCTGGGATTTCCTTCAGGATATATTTTTGCTTTAGGTCAGATTCCAAAAGTGATGAGGAGGGACAATAACAATACAGGATTTGGGACTATCATTTTTAAATTGCATGTAGTGCCTCAGAATTCATGTGAATGGTCAATGAATTTCAAATTACATGTTGTCTCACTTTCCTATTGAAAACTCCCCATTGCAGGATGCTTGGCCCAGTTGTCTTCAAAATGATGAGTCAGAATTTCTGACACTTGAAAAAGACAAAAGTTTAAATATAAGGGTGGATTCTGGGAAATGGTTGGGCATGGGTCAAGGATATAGTCCCACAAACAGCACCAAATGCTTTTAGTATTGTGCTTTATGGAGCCAATGATTGGGGGGGCATGTCATCTGCTCCAACATCTGGCTTGGTGCAAGATGCCATAGTTTAGTGCAGGATGTGTCTGCAGTGTTCCTGACAGAGGATACAGTCTTTCCAAGCAAAAGAGTGTAATAGTCTTTACAAATAGGAATTTTGTCCTCATAGTTTGATACATATTTTGCATTTTATAGCTGTTTGCTCTGTTGTGTCCCTCTGAAATAAGCAGTCAGTTGTTCTGCATTGCAACTTATTAGATATCTGAAGGCTGCCTTATGGTATCGTTCATTTCACATTCTCTAGGCTCAATGTATCTCTTTTGGGTGATGTTGATAAGTCTTAATTTCCTGTTCCTTTGTAATCTTTTTCCTTTTTTATTGCTTGCTCTTGAGCAGTCAGATGAGTATCTATTCATTATCCCTTGAATAAGGATCAAATTGTTCCTTGTCTATTCTTGTTCTGCAGAGGGGCAGCCATATAATTTCTTTTTATGGTGTTGCTTTATTTCATTTTTATTTGGTAAGCACTGGTCCTGTGGTTCCATTCAGGAGTATCAGAAGAACAAGCTTTGCAATAAAGAAGCATTTTATCACGATAAAGGTTAAGTTTATCAGAAAGTATGAAATCTAACACAAGTAATATGAAAGCATCTGCTTGGTGATAATTCGAGGATGAATTTAAATAATTGAAATTTGTCATTAGTCTCATAGATAGATTAGATAGATATAGATATAGAGATAGAGATAGATATAGATATAGAGATAGAGAGATAGAGATATATATAGAGATAGAGATATAATCATTCTAGACATATGTTTATAATATTTAAGCTTTATTTTTCTTATTTTGTATTTTTATCTCTAATGTTTTTATCTAAATGTGATGTAAATTGTACCTTAAATAAATAAATAGATAAATAAATCCACTTGTTCCGTATTATTTTGATATCTCTCTAAAATAATGTGGACATTTCCAAATTGGAGTCAGTTGAAGACTGCATTCATAAAGGGAGTTATGAAAACAGAAATATAAGAAAGGGATTTTTTCTTTTTTTTTTTTTGGTATAAAATGCTTCGGTTCTGGTTAAGTTGTTGAATATTTCGATACTACAATCCATTGAATAAATATAAGCCACAACTCAGCAGCAATTCTCAAAACAGTTAAGAATTACAGTACAGGTAGTCATCAAGTTATGGCCACAATTGAGGTCAAAATTTATGTTGCTAAGTGAAACATCTGTTAAGTGAGTTTTGCCCCATTGTACTTTCTTGCCATAGTTGTTAAGTGAATTGCTGCAGTTGTTCAAGTTAATAACATAGTTGTTAAGTGAATCTGGCTTCTCCATTGACCTTGCTTGTCAGAAGGTCGCAAAACCTGATCATGGGTCCCCAGGACACTGCAACTGGTTCATTAAATATGAACCAGTTGCCAAGCGACTGAATTTTGATCATGTGACCTTGGGAATGCTGCAATGATTGTAAGTGTGAAAAATGGTCACAAGCCACTCTTTTCAGTGCTGTTGTAACTTCAAATGGTCACTAAATGAACTGCTGTAAATTGAGGACTACCTGTAATAACAACATGAAGGATCTGATGGATCCCACTGAAATATGCAGTACCAAAGGAATATGATTAATATTGCCCTACATTGCCTTTTGTTTTTCATACATCAACCCAGTGATGGCATGCTACCGGTTCGGCCTGGTTTGGCAGAACTGGTAGCAAAAATTCCTATTGGTTTCGCCAAACCGGTAGTAAAAAAAAGCCTCCCACGATCAGCTGAGAAGAGGAAGAAAAGCCTCAGACCTCAGCTGAGAGGAGAAAGAAGAGAAAGGCACAAGATTGGCCCTCCCACCCTCCCCTGCGCTTTTCTCTTCTTTATCCTCTCAGCTGATTGGCACTGCAGGCGTCAGCTGGTGTGGGGAAAGCTGTGTGCTTGCATTAGGTGCACGCGATCACCGAATCAGTAGCAGAACAGGTAGGATCCCACTGCTGCATCAACCCTAACTAATTGTACAGGAGAATCTGGAGGAGAACCTCAGATGAAGTTTTCAGTGTGCAACTTGCCCCAAGCCATTTAGGGCTTTATATATGAATACCAGAATTGGGTCTGACTCTGAAAGAAAGTCAACGGAGATGAGAAAACTAGTCTCTGGTGTAATAGAATCACATTGATCAGATCTGTCTGTGTCTGTCTGTCTGTCTCCCATCTTTCTTTTTTTATGGTTTAACACTTTTATTGAGTTATAAAAGACAATAAGTTACAAAATACAAAAGTAAATAGGAAAATGGTGGGAAGGAAAAGGGAGAGGAGAAGTGAGGAAAGATAAGAAAAAAAGAAAAGAAAAAGAAACACTGACTTCCGACTCTCTCTGTTGATGATAAGCATTATCATCAAATCACAACTTTTTATTTTTTTCATAATCATATGAGCAAGCCATTGTCTCCCATCTTTCTATTTTTGAATTTATATGGCTGCCCATCTATCCAGTAGAACTCTGCGGGGGGCAGTAAGATCGCTCTGTTTTGAACCAAATGAAGTTTCTAAGCTATTTTTACGCTGCAGTAATGGAGAGGTTACTAATATATCTACAAAAGTTGCCCAGTGACTCTATACAAATAAGGGGTAAAGCTGCTTTAGGACAAATCTGACATCCTGGAAATGCTAGCCATACCAGTTGGAAAATCTCCCTAGCCCTCAAAAATTCTTCAGGGTCCATTTGCCTCAGGGAAGGCACTTTCAGAAACTCTTCCAGGTTTGCAACAGAATACGTGACTGAAAGTCAGCACCATTCAGCAGAATATTATCTGGTTACATTAGGTTATCTGTTACAAGGGAACATTTCAGATTATTACATTTTTTTTCCCACTCAGGAAAAGTTCATCCAGAATGTACCTTACAATAGGCATTGAACCAATGTTGTATATTAGGGGACATCCATGTTGTTAATGGACGGAGTTGTTCCAGTTGCAAAAGGATCAATATAGACAAACATGGTATGACTCTTCCTCACCCAATTCACCATACAGAAGCTACTTCTTTTGAAAGTAGGTAATAGGAGATAATAATGAATGGGTATAAATACACAGATTTTCTTAATTATGATGCGCCTGTACGGATTACACCCTCTGTTATTTACCTCAATTTATCTCATAGTAAACCTTCATTTTGATGTGCACCTTGTGTACTTGCTAGCAGTTGTCTAAGCAAAATCATGCTTTTGCTTTGTCACAACATTGTAAATTTTGGTGCCGTTCATCTACTTGTTTTCAAAGAAATTTTTATATATGAAAGCATGATTTAAAAAAATACCCTTTTCTTATTCAAAAGAAACAAAGCAAGTACACAAAATTAACTCACCACTGGAGAGTGTATGTTTTATTAGGGATGATGTAGTCATTGCTAAATCCAAACCTTACATAATTTAACTTACATAATTTAATGCAGCAGTCGCTAACTGGTGGGCCATGGAAAAATTTTGGTGGGCCACAGAAGAAATGGCCCCGAGAGCAATTAATCTGGGTTGTGCAGTTCTAGCGCCTCCTGGCTCTTCGAGGGACCCCAGAGTCAGGTCCCTGAGATGCATGTGCCAACCAGCATCCACACATGGTGGGCAGCGGCAACAACAGTCCCCTCCCCTGGTGCCCACTGTTACCTCTCCCCATTCTCTAGTTTTGAATCACTCCCGCCTCTCTCTTTCCTTCCCCCTCCCCCCTGCACCCACGTATAGGCAGCTAAGGAAAGGGAGACGGAGCCTTCCGCAGCTCTCCACTTTTCCAGTCCTCGCTGCCTCTCCCAACATCGAAGCCTTGGAAATGCAGGCAAAGCCACCACAGTGGTACCCCACTGAGTTGCTTGCTTTTCCACTACTGCTTCTTCCTTCTCCAGCACCTCCTTCTCTTGGTAGGGCAATTCTGAACTAACCGAGCATCCTAAGGCAACTCCGATGCTACCGCTATGGCGGCTTTGCCTGCATATATATATATATATGTATGTGTATGTACATGTATGTATGTGGATGTGGATGTATGTGTGTGTGTGTGTGTATGTGTGTGTAGATATATATATATATATATCACTCACAGATGAACACCATACAGAAGCCTGATGATGGCAGATGAGATTCTGCCGAAACGTTGCTACAACTTTAAAAGCACAACTACAATGACGTGGGAAAATACCCGAACAAAGACGAATGCCATACATGTAAATACCCGCGAAAACTTAAGAATATATATATATATATATATATTTCTGAGGTTCTCGCGGGTATTTGTATGTGGATCTTTGGTTATTCGGGTTTTCTCCCGCATAAAATTGGAAGTATCTAGGTGATGTTTCGATGAAGTCTCATTCATCATCTTCAGGCTTGTGTCTTCAGCTTTGTGCTTCTCAGAGTAATGTGAGCTTGCAGCTGCTTCTTCCTTTTAACTGCTAGTGGGGGTGTGACTTGATTGGGTGGGGGCTTGGCTGTGTTCTGATTGGGTGAGGGTGTGTTCTCATTGGTTGGGGGTTTGGCTGTGTTCTGATTGGCGGGGGTTGGCTGTGTTCTGATTGGCTGGGGGTGTGTTCTGTTCAGGTGGGGGCTTGGTTGTGCTCAGGTTAGTCTTAGTTGCTGGGGGATTTGAGCTGGTGAGTTGTGATCTTGCTGTTTGGCTTCTAGTACGTGGTCCTGCTGCATCTTCAACAGCCTACACCCCAAAATACAATTCACCATGGAAACAGAAGCCAACAATCAACTTCCCTTCCTAGATGTCTTGGTATACAAAAGATCAGCATGGCTCCCTAGGACACACCATCTACCAGAAGAAAACACATACTAACGCTATCTGATGTGCACTCTCACACACCACCCAGCACAGATCAATTCCGGTAGCCAAGACACTCATCTCCAGAACAAAATGCTTAGCGATGAACAACACCAAAAACCGAACTCACACTCTCACCACATGTGCTTGCCAGTATGGATTCAAAGAAAGAAGATTACCCACCTAATCCAAAAAGAAACCCCATCCAAAATCCAAGACAGAGAACAAGAAAACGGCAAAGCCCTCCTCCCATATATAAAAGGCACTACAGACAAAATTAGCAAGATCCTCCAAAAACACAACATCAAAACAGCATTCTGCACAAACAGAAAAATATCCACCATCCTAAGAAACCCCAAAGACAAAATCGAATTAGAAAACCAAGGAGTATATGAAATCCCCTGCACTGCCTGCCCTACCACATACATTGGACAAACTAACAGAAGAATAAGTGCACGCATTGAAGAACATAAGAACTCAATCAAAAAGAAGAAACGACCTCTTCCTGGTCCAACACCTCAAAGCCACAGGACATGAAATTGATTTTAAAAATACCAGAACTATCGCCAAAACTGAACACTTCAACAGCAGAATAATCAGAGAAGCCATAGAGATAGAAAACGCCCACACAGCATGAACAAACGAGATGACACCTCCCGCCTTCCAGCCATTTGGAAACCTGCCCTCATGAACAGGCAGTACCTAACATGAAGAAGGACACCAGACCCACACCCATGAGAGCCACACAAGATGCCACCACCACACTTCCATGTAGAAAACAGACTCCCACCCATTCAGAAAATGAGACACGACCATGGACCAGAAGCTGCACTGCAGCTGCATCACTACCCACTTCAAACCCCTCCGAGCCATACATGAAGCAAACCGACACCCACTATGAAGATGCAGAAGGACCACGAACTGAAGCCAAACAGCAAGATCACAACTCACCAGCTCAAATCCCCAGCAACTAAGACTAACCTGAGCACAACCAAGCCCCCACCTGAACAGAACACGCCTCCAACCAATCAGAACATGGCTAACCCCCAACCAATCAGAACACAGCCAAACCCCCCACCCAATCAGAGTCCCACCCCCACTGGCAGTTAAAAGGAGGAAGCAGCTGCAATCTCACATTACTCTGAGAAGCACAGAGCCGGAGACAGAAGCCTGAAGATGATGAATGAGACTTCATCGAAACGTTGCCTAGATACTTTGAATCTTACGCGGAGAAAACCCGAACAACCAAAGATCCACATACAAATACCCTCAGAAAACAAATATATAGAATATATATATATATATATATATATATATATATATATATATATATATATATATATATATATATATATATATATATATATATGCCATCATCAGGCTTCTGTATTGTGTTCGTCTGTGTTGTGTTCGTCCACAGACGAACACAATACAGAAGCCTGATGATGGCAGATGAGATTCTGCCGAAATGTTGTTACAACTTTAAAAGCATAAATATAATGACGTGGGAAAATACCCGAACAAAGCTGAATACCATACATGTAAGTACCCTCGAAAACTTAAGAAAACACACACACACACATCTATATAAAATATTAAATTTATATTTAACATATTTTTATATTAAATATATTAGCTTATTAGTTGTCCTCAGGATTTAAAAGTATGAGTTTGGTGGTCCCTGAGGTCCAAAAGGTTGGTGACCCCTGATTTAATGTAGCTATCTCATACAACAAAAAAATATAGAGGAAATCTGGACAGAGCTAAATTAAATTCAGAATAACATTTAAAAACATTAACACTGCATATAAAGCACACTTTCAATAGTTTTACAAAATATGAAATAAAAATTAAATTAGATTAAGGGTTAACTTTAACCTGCTATTAATCATCCTACACATTGTTTAGAACAAAGATGTGAAAACTTTCATAATCCACTGTCCTCTAGAGGTGTTGAATTTTCTTGTACCATAATGAATGAGATGATGGGAGTTGTCATCCAGTATAGTTTGGAGACCTAGTTTGAGTAGTCCAATTTAAGTGACAGAATAGGCATCCCAATTAGAAAAGATTGTTTTTTTGAGAATGTGCAAAAGCAGCATAGAAGCAAATAGTTTTGGAAGTAAATTCTTTTAGGAGCTCTGTGGTGTGAGCTCATTATATAATTAGCTTCCATGATGCTGGTATTTAGTTGCATAAGAAATCAGTAAGTTGCTCTATGCACTCCCATCTAGAAACAAGATTTAATTAGTCAGGAATTACCATACTTCTTTATTGTATATAGGATGCAGTGTTCATATTAGATATTTGACAGTCTCTGTCAAAGGGGAGTGATGGTACAACATTTTTCTTTGCTGTAGTTCAGATTATTTAGAATAGAATAGAATAACAGAGTTGGAAGGGACCTTGGAGGTCTTCTAGTACACCCCCCTACTCAGGCAGGAAACCCTATACTATTTCAGACAAATGGTTGTCCAATCTCTTCTTAAAAACTTCCAGTGTTGAAGAATTCACAACTTCTGGAGGCAAGTGGTTCCACTGATTAATTGTTCTGTCTCCTTAGTTCTAGCTAGCTTCTCTCCTTGATTATTTTCCATCGATTGCTTCGGTCCTGCCTTCAGGTCAGTGGTGGGATTCAAAATTTTTTACTACCAGTTCTGTGGGCGTGGCTTGGTGGACATGGCAGGGGAAGGATATTGTGAAATCTCCAGTCAGAGGTGGTATTTGCCATATCTCCGAACTACTCAAAATTTCCGCTACCGGTTCCCCAGAACTGGTCAGAACCTGCTGAATACCACCTCTGATATTGGAACACTGCTATCATGTCATTCCTAGTCCTTCTTTTGTTTAAACTAGACATACCCAATTCCAGCAACCATTTTTTACATGTTTCCAGGATTCTACAGTATCAATAGCTACTTTACTTGAATTTGAACTCTAATGGCCAATAGCTTAAACTAACGGAATTAGTATTTCTTTAAATAAATCCCAGTACAAACTTTCTAAAATTCTGCAAATGACTTTTTTTCAAAAATAAAATAAACTTCAATAACTGATTTCATCTTCATTATCCTCACCCTCCACAGACAGAAGTTTTGGTTTAAATCGGTGGTAGTACTGCCTATTTGCCATCATAATAGGGAATTTATAGAATAAATCTTTGGGTGGATCTAGCATGTTGACATCATTAGGTTTTAATTCTAGGTTATAAACTGCAATAAAATAATTTGTTTTCTAACAACTATCTACCCCTCACTTGTAATGAATATGTGTGTATGTGTGTGTGTGTGTGTGTGTATACACATACATGCATATATGTGTGTGTGTTATATACACACACCCATTCACATACACAGAATTTCTTTCTCTTTTTTTTTAAGAGTGACAGGCACTGTTTAAGCTAAGGAGATGTCTTGAAGCCAGATGTTTTTCATAGTTTGTCCTTGTTCTCTTTTACATTGAATAAACAATGGCAGCTTATTCTTTGACCTCTGTATTATAAACATCCTTGCTTGCCATGTACTGTGTATTGCACGTTTGCATTTATTAAGGTGAATCTGAGAGGAAGGGCCAGCCTATTTTGGAACAACTAAACTATTTCATTTTTACTAATCAATCATCAACAACAATAAAAGAAATATTGGGTGTTTCTTTCAAGCGGTGCAAAAAAGAATGAGTCATGGAAATGGTCTTGGCTTACTTGTCCATAACTCAGAGAACAGAATTAGGGCATGGTTGTAAAATCTAGGTGGCATTTGTCTAACAAACCAGATTTGCAATCTTGTTTGTGCTCCCATAAACAAAATAACCTTTTAATGAACTTTCATATATTTACATTTTTTATCCAGAATTCTTATTGTAAAACCATTAGAATTAGGAGAAAGAGACAATCGGTAACTGTTTTAATTTGGATCAAGAGCAGAGTGTAAAAAATGGACTGAGTAATATTGGAACTAATATGGACTTTAGCCTTGGGGCAATATAAAGCAAGATACAAGTATGCATATCATTGCATTTGTTAATAGGTGAAGTGTAATATGTAATCTCTCCCTGCTTAGCCATGCATGCATTTTCTTCACCGTTTCTAGAGTTATTAAAGGCATTCCAAGACTACATTGAAATATTTATGTGTTTATATTATCCCCAGTGAAAATCCATCATAGACTTTTCTGTTTCCCACTTTAGATATTATTACATATAATATACTGCAGAACTGGGTCAGTTTCAGGGTCAGTTCAGAAAAAGCCCGAATGCCTCAGACAGAACGTTCCCTGCACAAGAGTTGCACAAGATTTTCTCAAACAGAGTTATGACGTTCATTTTGTTTTAAATCCCTCTAAAGTGAAGAAAAATAATCCCGAGGCACCTATTCAGAAAGCAACCTCCAAATATGAGCCAAAGCTACCAGATCCCCGTCTTAGTGCTTAATCACTTCTATGTGAATGAAAGCAGTCTTTCAAGGACACACTGTACTCACAGATCCTACTTGAGGCTAAAACTTCAGATTGGAACAATAGAGGAAGTTTGACTCTAAATCCCACTTATTTTATAATATTTTAAACCAATGAATTTATTCTGTTCATTTGCTTTGCTGGTCTGTGACCGTTATACTGATAATATTCTGACAATACGTTTTCATCCACCCTCTTTGTATGTTCAAACTGTCTCGGAAGAATAATGTGAACTCAAACACAAACACAGCTAGTTCTCGACTTATGGCCACAACTGAGCCTAAATTTTATGTTGCTAAGCAAGGCAGTTGTTAAGTGAATTTTGCCCCAGTTTATGACCTTTCATCACAGTTGTTAAGTTAACCATTGCAGTTGTTAAGTGGGTTAACATGGTTGTTAAGTGAATCTGGCTTCCCCATTGACTTTGCTTGTCGGAAGATCGTAAAAAGGGATCCCAGGATCCCAGGACTCTGCGACCGTCATACATATGAATCAATTGCCAAGTGTCTGAATTTTGATCACATGACCATGCAGATACAGCAATGGTCGCAAGGGTGAAAAATGGTCATAAGTCACTTTCTAAAGTGCCACTGTAACACTGAAGAGTTACTAAATGAACTGTTGTAAGTCGAGGACTACCTAGAGTTATAGTTCACTGAGAAAATGCTTCTGTAAACAGGAAAGTACTTAGGTCCCTCAAAAAGTCAGGATGTGTTTAATTGTATAATCAAGCCTTGTCCCCCTATTTTCTTTAATGTCTTATTATTTTTTATGCTGCCAGAAATGACACATTTATTTTACTCAGGTGCCTCAGATGACAAGGTGTCAAGAAACAATCAGCTAGACTTTTAAAAATCTTGCTCATTTATTGGTTAATTTCCATGGTGCTCAGCTGTTCTTAATTTGCTCCCGGACTGTTCCACAAACCAATCAAAACAATCAATCTATTTTTCTTGCAGAAAGTATTCATAAGCTGTGAGCAGGTTAAAAATCAGTGCAGAAGTCTCACAAATGTGGATTTTTCCCCAGAGACTTGCCTCCAATGGTTAAGTATTATCAAATATAGGTCATGTTAATGAAGTAGTCTGCAAGGTTACTATGGAAACTCATATGGAATTCAGCTGTTGAATGCTGATTAAAAATGTTGCAAATAGTTAAACTTGCAGTGGCTGTTTACAGTTGTCTGTTAGATTAGTTTCCAAGTCCCCTGATGCACTTTGTGAAAATTGTAAAATATGAAGACATAGGAGAAAGTGTTGAGGAGAAAGTCAATGCCTTTGATGGCTTACAGAAACCGAACAACTCATTCTTCATCCATTAAACCAAATCTTTAGGAAGGCACCAGATTAGAAATTGGGAAACCAAAAGGCCAGCCATTGCCTTTCAGCCCTAGAAAGGAGGCAATGGCAAACCTTCTGAAATTGACTACAACCAGCCTACGAACCCTCAGAACCCAAGTCAACCTCATAGCTAATCAGAGATCCTCAACCAACCCATGCAAGTCCCCACAACTTCACCTTCCAATGACCCTCACCTGATGTATCCTCCCCAACACAAGACTCCCACTGATGACTCACACCTGACCCATTACAAAATCCTCACTTGATACACCCATATCTGAAGCCCTTATAAACAGGAGAACACTGATATCAACATCTCCTAAACTCCACTGAAGATGTTACCTCGCCTGGCAATGAAATGTTAGGAAACCAACCCACAAGCTTGGAGAACAAACCTTCACACTTATTTTTGAAACAGTGCCAGGGAAATGGCAGAGATTTGTTCAGGCAGCCACCAGGAGTTAACACTTACTTCAAGGGGCACCATATGTTAGCTAGTAGTGGGATCCTACCTTAGTTGCTATTGGTTCAGTGGCTGATCACGCATGCATGCCTCTAACATGCATACCCCCAATAAGCCAATCAGCTGAGAGAATGAAGAAATAAAAAGCTAGGAGTCACCGTCCCATGTGCTTTTCAGTATTTTATCCTCTCTGTTGATCTTGGAGGCTTTTTTTTCCCTCCTCTCAGCTGATTGGAAGCCTTTTTTTTACTACCAGTTCGGTTCAACCAGTCCAAACCAGTAGCATACCACCACTGATGTTAGCAATGCATAGATTACATCCATACATATCATTACTTCATTATGGCTTTGACTATCAGGGAATTTCCTGAGAATCTTTGAAAATCTAATACACAATGATGCATCATCACTGTTGACATTCTTTGTGAGTATGCATATTTTTCATATGTTGGGCTGTTTTATATCCCTGTGTCTTCATATATGTTCCTATTAGAATAGGTAATATAAGCTCTTTAGGTTCAAGCTATATCAGATACTGGAAAATTAAAGGAAAAGAAAAAAAAAATATGTTCGCTGCAACTTAATTGACCCTTTAGAAACACAAATCAGCTGCACATTTTAGTTAACTGGTCTTCTAAAACTCTTGAAGCTTTGATTAGCACTAAAACACATTTGTCACCTCTATTTGATAGAAAATTATACCTGTGATCCACCTTCAAAAAGTAGTTTCTCATCTCAGCTTTAATGAAATCTTTATATATTTGTAAATTTTAAAAAATACTAATTCTGAAGATAAAATACTGATCTACAAAGACACTGATCTAGACTCCAAAATTATGATCTGGCAGAGAACTTGGGAGATGAAATCAATAGCATTAACCATTATTAATTGAAAACTGGGTATAACATAACCCTAAACCATAAACCTCACTTTTAAAAAGACCCCCAAAACCTACAATCTTGGGTTTACCCATTATTAAACAAAGTAATGTTGGAACCCATCATGTACTATAAGAAGATTTGATTCTGAGCTTGCTTCCTGTACATTTGGTATTCTGCTAAAACACTAAATTGTTAAGTCTGGTATCACATCAAAGTACCACATCAGACCTGAGTTAAGTGACCACAAATGGTTACAGGATGAATGATGCTTGGCATGTTACAGAAAAAAACATATAATCAAAAGGAAAGGAAGAAACCTTTTCCAAGTCAAACTATTGTGTCCATTTGCTCCAAAGAGTTTCTGGTAGGATTCTTTCCCAACTCTCCTTTGAGGTGCCATGAATCTGGAACCTTCCATGCTGATATTCTGTCAGTGAGCTATGGCCTTTTCTCATGTTTATCACATTTTATTAAGTTTGGTTTGGCTTATGCTGATATAGCATTTAACCAGTAGTTATAATCCACAAGTCACTAGATTGAAATTGTATGTGAATGCCTGCTGGCTTGTTATTTATAATGAACGATTAATTGAATCAATTGAACACTCCATAGACATTTAGCTATGCTCTCTGTAAACTCCAGATAGCCATCCAAAACCTGCTCTCAAAGTTCCAAGTGTATCCATTGGCTGTCAGTTTGAAAAGTCCCGTTCTATCGCTTATAAGTAGCCATATAGACTTACCCAGGAATCTTCTTTTGTTTTTCATGTTAGTTAAATGTATTTTGACTGCAGCAGGTGGTGCCATTCTAATTAGTAATTAATCTTACATTGTTTTCTTCTGCTTAAAGAAACAAGAGACAAAACCCTATAATTCTTCTTTTCAGGGAATCTTAATATCTAGTCTTAACAGAAGAAAGCCCAATGAATTCTTTATATTAGTGATCACACTAAGGACTCTGGAAAATAACTTTGTCTTGCATGGTTTCATAAAAAGCTGCCTTTTAAATATTTTTGTGGTTATTTCCAATTAAGATGATGACTGCCCTTCTGTTTTTTTTAAAAAAAAATTATTAATTTTACAATTTAAAACAAATCAACAACACATACACAATAGAAAAATGAGAAAAGAGAAAAGAAAAAAGAAAGAAAAGCAAAAAGAAAGGAGAAAGAGAAAAAGAAAAGAAGAGTAAACACTTAAAAACATTCTCATTTTCGACAGTTTGTAAGATCTTTCCTCTTCTTATTCTCTTCTAGACGGTTAGATCAAAGATAGACCTTATATCATAAGGTAAAAAAATGGGACAAACTTATATGAGTGAAATATAAAAATATATATGGATAAGATGTGTGTATATGGCATAAAATAAGATGACTGCCCTTCTGTTATTGATTGCTCTTGTATGTTTCAGTTGCTGATAAGAAAAAAACAGACTTTCTTTGTTCTCTGACACAAGTATTTTGAAGTGGGAAATCAAATAGCGGACTAACTTTTGAAGTTAGGAACAGTCAAGTATCTGTGACTTTCACATTGTCTCTATTGGAAGAATAGAGGACTGGAAACCAGAGAGGAGGGAAAAATAACTCTTCGTAGTTGGCAAGCTGGTCACAAACACATATTGTTATGTGAAGAAGCTAGAGGTTGGCTGTATTTTATTAAGACAGGAAAACTGGAAAAAAACTTTTTTTTAAAATGCAATTTTTATTTTACCCTTAGCAACCCAAGTGCATATCTCTTTTATTACAAATGTATAGATAAATGGAAACATTTTTTTCCAGAAAATATCTTCAAGGCTATTTTGGCAGTTTGTGCTGACTTAGTAAGAAAATTTAATCCTTTTTTTTCTATTTCAGTTCACACACATCCACACTTACTTTTTCACTTAGGGAAGTGCCACTTTGAAATGATGAAAATCAGTGAATACTGATCTTACGCAAAAGCTCCTCCTGATCTTAAGTTCTTTAAAGTAACTCCAACCAAACTTCCTTAATTTGATGATTAAAGAATCACCAGCTATAAGCTGTAATAACATTCCCATAAATGTAGAAGTTATACCCTAATTATTCATGGACAAAAAAAGCTCTACTTTTGAAAGGCCTGAAGTTTCTTACAGTCTCTCTTTCATCTTTTTGGTTTCACTTGCTTCAGAGGAAGTGAATGTATAGAACAGGAATCATCTTCCTGTGATTCATTTCTGGCTCCTGGTAGCTTAAAAGTAGATCTAGGCAGAGTCTTTATCTCTTTCTTTGAAATGTATTGTTACATTCTGGTCACTGGTATGTATGCAATTTTCAGCATTTCTGGGAACCCTGTTTTAGAAACCTTGTAACCTTAGAACACAATTATCTCAGTTACATGTTTATTTTATGTTGACGGCTGTGTTGCTAGCTACCCAGAGTCACTTTAGCAAGATAGATGGCCATATAAACTGAAGAAAATAAATCATCATACAAATATATGTTATATTCTCTTTGAAGTATATTGAATATTTTACAGTAGTCATGAGAGCGAGTTTGGCACATTAGTTAAGGCAAGGGTCTTCAAACTTGGCAAGTTTAAGACTTGTGGACTTCAACTCCCAGAATTCCTGAACTAACATGACTGGAGGAGGAATTCTGGGAGTTGAATTCCACAAGTCTTAAAGCCGTCAAGTTTGAAGACCCCTGAGAAGGCATCAGGGTAGAAAATGAGAGACTGTGAGTTCAAGTCCCATTTGGGGCACAAAACCTATCCTTGAGCCAGTCTCTGTCTCTCGGCTCTAGGAAAGAGGCAATGGCAAACCATTTCTGAAAAACTGTGCCAAGAAAACTGCAGGGATGTTTCCAGGCAGGAGTAAAACAAAAAACAAAACAAAACAAAAACTCTGTAGTTATGCTTTCAGAAGACAACGTGTCTTGAGTATTTTTGATGCTGCCCTTGCCCAGAGTTGTCTCCTTCAGCTAAGTTTGACTTTGATTTCTAGAATAAACTTCATCCAGTATAGCTATTAGCTGTTGACTGAAGGATTTGACAGGTCAGAAAAAACACATTTGACAGGCATCTGTGGGGGGTGGGCAGGGGTAGGATTCAAAAATTTTAACAACTGGTTCTGTGGGCATGGCTTAGGTGGTGGGCGTGGTTTGGTGGTCATGTGACTGGTGGACATGGCTTGATGGTCATGTTATTGGCTGGGTGTGGCCAACTCAATATCACTCACATCGAGGCACGCATCTCCTCGCCTGCCCTCTCATGGCTGTGGGGATGCAGCAACAGTCGTAAGTGTGAAAAATGGTCATAAGTCACTTTTTTCAGTGCCACTGTAATTTGAATGGTCACTCCATATAAGCAAAGTACCAGCAAAGGAGGGGAAAAAACCTCCAGAGAGGTTCCTGAGACAGGAAGTCTAGTACTGCCGAGAAGGTAATAAGGGTTAACGGAAAGGCAGTTTCTGTAAGAACACCAGAATGTTTCCTTCCTGCCTTCCTTACAGGATTAGGCCAGTAATTTCTTTTGACAACCAGTTCTCTGAACTGCTTAGAATGTTAACAACCGGCTCTAACAAATAGGTGCGAACCTGGAGAATCCCACTCCTGCTCCAACCTCCCAGTCCAAGGACCAGTCTACGGCATGCCAGCAACTGGGCTGCGCAAACAAGCAAGCCTCATGCATAGATGCATATAGCATGCAAAATCATGTCCCCTCTGGTCCGTGGAAAAACCTCCATGGAACTGGTCCCTGATGCCCAAAAGATTGAGGGCTACTGACATATGGCATTGATCTCTTTTTCAAATGGATAACTTTATTAGGAAGAAATAAAATAAGTGCATTAACACTGAAATTTCACAGAACTCTTCCACATTGCTTATGCAAGAGAGGGGGACAAATAAACAAGACATACTTTGAAAGCAAAGAACATTTCATGGGGATCATAAACTGGTGATTATCTATAATTTGACACAATTTTAAGATGTTGGTTCAGGATGTTCTTTGCATGAAAACCACAGGACATGAATGCATTTTCATGGGTACAGATATAGAGAACTCAATGGGACATCCCCCCCGCCCCCAGTAAACACATAGAAGTATTCCCACAGTACAAGTGGCACTGCAGTTTTCTCTTGTGCTTCCTGGGAGCTGAAAGTTCATGGGCTCAGCTGCAAAAATCCAACCATTAGTAGTAATCCTGGATCACTTCAAATGTTCCAGTGTGGAGGAGCCTTCAAGCACTAACAAGAACATATTGATTTACTGTAAGGTTGAGATTGGATGCAAAGTAAAATAAGATATAGTGCTTGTTAAGACTGTGCATGGTTCCCCAATGGTCTGGAAGAATTGGTTCAGACTTGTATAAACATGCATTGCTCTGCTATGTGTTAAATTGGGCTGGCATTTTTTTTCAACTTTTGCATGAATCTGGGGGAAAAAATTGCCAAGGAATCAATATGATTCTTAAAGCAGTTATAACCTTTTTCAGGCTTAAGCCTGAAAAGATACTGTGTGTGCCCAAGGTCAAAAGCATTTCTGAATTGTTTTCAAAGTTTGCACAGCTTTATTCCATACTGTATATAAGTAAATTAGATAACTGCATGAAGGAAAAATAACAACAAAAGGCCTGCTAATTGTTACCTAGTGATTGCATGGTATGTTCATTGGAGATTATTTTATGGGAGGACAGAAGGAATATTTCAGCTCTAGAGTTGTTTTTCCCCCTTATGGAAAGCTATATTAAATATAATTTAAAGAGAATATAAAATTTATTTGTTTGGTGATTTATTTTCTTCAGTTTATATGGCCACCTATATTACTAAAGTGACCCTGGGTAGTTAGCAACACAACCAGCAACACAAAATAAATATGTAACTAGAAGCTGGGATAAAATAACAGACAAACACAACACAACTAACATTTAGAGACAGGACAAGAAACCCAGGTCAACAGGATCAAGGTCAAGTTAGTGTTTGAGGGATGATATTTAGTGGTGGGATTCAAAATTTTTTACTACCAGTTCTGTGGACGTGGTTTGGCAGGCATGGCTTGACTTGGCTTGGTGAGCTGACAGGAGAAGGTTACTGCAAAATCCCATTCCCTCCCCACCCCACTAACCTCTTTCCAGCTCCGTTTTCCTGTGCAGGGCAACAAAAGAAGACCCAGCCAATCAGCTGGGACTCAGGAGGCAGAGAATAGATGGGGGTGGGGCCAGGCACAGATGGTATTTGCCGGTTCTCCAAACTACTCAAAATTTCCACTACCGGTTCTCCACAACTGGTCAGAACCTGCTGAATACCCCCTCTGATGATGTTCCACAGGGCAGGTGCAACAACAGAAACGGCTCTTCTTGGGTCTTGCCAAGATGGAACTCTTTAATAACAGGATCCATAAACTGCCGCACAAAAAACCATGGCCCCATGCCATGAAAGATGTTATATGTGGGGTTGTCCTTAGGGCTATGTTTAACTTTCATAGAAATTTTAATTACAAGGAAAAGGAAGGAGATGTAAGAAAAGGAGTTGATAAAAGGGTTGAAGGAAGTTTCTTCCTGAGTGACCAAGGCTGAGGGTGGAAATTCAGAAAGTGCTTTTGCAGACTCATTCTTATGTCACAGCCAGGACAAATGTGAAACCTTCATCAGCAGTAAAGAAACCTTCATATTGAAATACAGTATATCTCGGACTAATTTTGTTTTTGTTTCATGTTGATTTGCTCTGAAAACTAAACGGGACTAAATTAGTAAAAGCCGTTTGCATTTCTTTCAGTATTTGCTGGGTGGTGGTGGTGGAACCTACACTCTCACAGGCTCAAAGTGATTCAGAGCAGCAGAAGTAAATCATTTCTAAGTATTGCAAGATCGCACTCATCCAGCTGATCACATCTCTGGGGTATTACTCAACTAGCCAATCAATCGCTCAAGTTTACAGAATTTTTGAAAAGCTAGCAAGGATGAACTACCATAATTAACGAGCCAATTTTTCTTAATAGAAATGAAAATAAATATCAAACCACAGAAACATGTTCTGATCGAAAGCCAAATCACTGTCATTCTCAGTTAATACATTAAAAGCACTTAGTACAGCTATTTGTATTGTACTCAATGAATATTAGAGAGGTGATGAATCTTCAGGGATAGTTCAGAGAGAATAACACTACAAAGGTGGGTGGGCATGAAATTGAATAACGAGGATATAATCATATTTATCTGAAACCCTGACAGCCTTTCCTTGCTTCTCATGTGCCCTTTAGTTAGATAAATGCACTTAATGATACCGTAAGCCAGAACATTTTGACAGTACAGATAGTCCTTGACTTATAACAGTTCGTTTAATGACTGTAAGAAGTTACAATGGGTTTGAAAAAAATTGACTTATGGCTGTTTTTCACACTTATGACCGTTGCAGAAGCCCTGTGGTCATGTGATCAACTTTCAGATGCTTGGCACCTGGTTAACATTTATGACAGTCACATATCCTGGGGTCACATGATCACCTTTAATAACAACCTTCTGACAAGCAAAGTCAGTGGGGAAGACAGATTCACATAACAGCCGTGTGTCAGCTGTAGAAGCCATTTTGAGATCCGATGCTTCCACGCTGCCACAATTGAGCCTGGGAAAGTGGGAGCGGGGGAACCCATTGGAGTATATCTAGTTAAACATAATAACATTCTTTTTCTGATTCAAGGTCAGGTTGCATTGCGCATAGTGAAAGGAAGTCTTAACTTGGGACGGATGGTGACTGGGCCATGTGATGTGATGATGGGTGCAGGGGATGGAATTGTAGTTTTTACTTATTGCAAGGAAGCCCACAATTTTCAGATTCGGGATTCCACAGTTATGCCAGTTACTATCCAATTAAAAGGAGCCCTTGAGAGTTGTCTGTCTTGGAGTTATTGAGTGCAATGGAGGTTTGCTGGAATGCTGATACCATGTTAGTAACTTAACAATTTCAGGAATTCACTTAACAACCGTGGCAAGAAACATCCTAAAATGGGGCAAAGCTCATTTAACAAATGTTTCACTTAATAACTGAAAGGATGGCCTCAGTTGTGTTCGTAAGCCGAGGATTATCTGTACATTCCAGCTTCTCAGTAACTCCTATCTTTTTCTTTCCATCTGTTTATGAAATCTGGGTCATGGCATAATTTTTTCCTTTCTTTAACTGTACCCTGGCTGTGTGCTGCTTCTGAGTTTCACCTTCAGTAACCCCAATTACAAGTGGGAATTTAAAAAAAAAAAATCATGGAGGAAGATCTAGAGTTCAGATTTTCCGCCTGGTCAGGAAAAACACTGCTGCCATGAGACCGTGCAAAAATCCAATCGCTTCCCACCGAGCAGAGAGAAGAGAAAAATGTTGGCTCAGACAAGTAATTTCATACAGCAGATGAGTCACGCCATGAAGGTTTGTTTGTTTTTTTTCATTTCATCATGATCTCAACAGCAATCTAATGAAATGCTTTGAAATAATAAAGGCTAACTTCTTTTCTAATTATCTTTAAATAGTCTCCAAGTCTCATCTCCTTGCCTGCTAATGATTAAAAACAGCCTTATCCAAAGAGGAATGGAGAATTAGAAAGGATAACATTCTGCGTTCAGTGGGGCTATATTTTGTGTGTGCATGTGTTGTTTTTTTTAAATCAAATCTGGACTTGCAGCCGTAAAAACGGATGTATCGAACTTTTAAGAGCATTTGAAAACTGTTTGGTTTATTGTACAGTGTCCTGCCTACCCTGGAGCTCCCATAATAGATTCACCAGCCTGTGTTTTATAGTACTGCCAGTTTCAGCATCTTGTATTCACATCTTGTATTCATAAGACCAGCTGGAAACTTGCAATCTTATTCATTTTCCAGGGAAGCCAAAATATTATTTAAATAACGTATTTTGACCAACTTGGAATGAAATCTACCTACCAGTCCATCCATAGCTCTTCAACATTTTTAAGCAAGCATCCAGAGACCATGGGTAACAGATAACAGATAATCAGAGTTGGAAGGGATCTTGTCGGTCATCTAGTCCAACCCCCCGCCCAAGTGGGAGACCCTACACCATTTCTGACAAATGTCAGTCTAATCTCTTCTTAAAAGTCTCAAGTGATGGTGCTCCCACAACTTCCGAGGGCAAGCTGTTCCATTGGTGGATTGTTCTCACTGTCAGAAAGTTTCTCCTTATTTCCAGGTTAAATCTCTCCTTGTTCAGTTTCCATCCATTATTCCTTGTTTGGCCTACAGGAGCTTTAGAAAATAGCTTGACCCCTTCCTCTCTGTGGCAGCCCCTCAAATATTGGAAGGCCTCTATCATGTCTCCCCTGTTCCTTCTCTTCACTAGACTAGCCAAGCCCAGTTCCTGTAACCGTTCTTCGTATGTTTTAGTCTCCAGTTCCCTAATCAACCTGGTTGCTCTTCTCTGTACTTTTTCTAGAGTCTCAACATCTTTTTTATAATGTGGTGACCTAAACTGGATACAGTACTCTAGGTGTGGTCTTACTAAGGCTTTACAGAGTGGCATTAGTACTTCCCTTGATCTTGATTGTATCACTTGTCCTAGGTTCATTATATGGAATGGTTACCTTTTATCTTCTACAGTTAGTTTGTGTGACAATGTGGTTGCCCTATGAAAGAATGGATGGAGGCTTATAGAAAGTCTCCAAGTTGTAGCTTTCACCAGGAAACATTCTTGTTCATGTGTAGAAGGACAGGAAGCATGCTAATGACACACTCTTTCTAAGGAACAGAAGATCATAGGTCAGTGAGGGCTAACCTGTTTTATGTTGCATGCTTGTGCGCTCACATGCCTGCACCCATGATTCAATGTGCGCATAACTCCCTCTGTCCCCTGCACATGTGTGCATGACTCCCTATGCACGCAACCCCCCCCCCCACATGCCTACACATGCACATGCAACCCCCCGCATGCCACACACATCTACCATGCACGCATCTCCCCCTGCGCATGTATGGCAGATACCCGACAATCAGCTGGCTGATGGGGGGCGTGCGCAGGGGTGGGATTCTACAGGTTCACACCTATTCGCTACAACTAGTTGTTAACATTCTAAGCAGTTTGGAGAACCAGTTGTCAGAGGAAATCATTGGCCTAATCCTGTAAGGAAGGCAGGAAGGAAACATTCTGGTGTTGCTTACAGAAACTGCCTCTCCATTAACCCTTATTACATTCTTGGCAGGACAAGACTTCCTGTCTCAAGAACTTCTGTAGAGTTTTTTCCTCCTCCTTTGCTGGTTCTTTGCTTGTGTGGAGTGACCATTCAAAGTTACAATGGCACTGAAAAAAATGACATGACCCTTTTTCACACTCATGACTGTTGCAGCATCCCCACAATCATGAAAGGCCAGGTGAGGAGATGCGTGCCTCGATGTGAGTGATGTTGAGTGGGCCACATCCAGCCAATAACATGACCACCAAGTCACACCCACCACCTAAACCACGCCCACAGAACCGGTTGTTAAAAATTTTGAATCCCACCCTTGGGCGTGCGCGTATGCTCAGTGGGGCTCTTCCAGGCAGCTTCTTGCATACCACTTCTGGCATGCATGCCATAGGTTTGCCATCACGGTCATAGGTGTTTTACCATGACTTGAAACTGATCCCTAACGTTCAACTATTTCTCCTTCCCTCACATTGAGCAGAAGGTAGGTGATGATTAGTAGTTACTAAATAGGACCATGCATAGTCTGTACCAGACATTTAAGCCCACTGCTGATATAGAAAAGCTTAACAGTGCAAGAAGTTGTTCCAGTGCATTAACCTTTACATGCATTGTTTTGCTCAAATTGGCAGTTCCCTATCAACACAAATAGCAATATGATTCCAGTTGCTTACATTCCAACATGTAATCCCAATCACCGTGAAAGACATTTGAATGTTAGAAATGTGCTGACTTCTGGGAGTTTTCCAGACATATGTAAGCCATAATGTTTCGGAAAAACCTATAGTATAATTATGATTTCTGAATCATAATCATCATTAGGAAACAAGAAATTCAGTAACGGAATTCCCACTAAAATTAGTGCAATGGGGACTTCATAAACTTTTGCTCTCTTTACTTATGTTAATACTGGATGTCATCCATAAACCATGTGATGGGATCAGGAATAACAAAATAAGGGACCTTGGAGGTCTTCTAGTCCAACTCCCTGCTCAGGCAGGAAACCTTATATAATTTCAAACAAACGGCATCTGATCTCTTCTTTAAATCCTCCAGTGTTGGAGCATCCAATTATTTAATAATATTTTAAATCCCCCCCCCAACACCCCCCCCCCCCCCCCCCCAAAACCAAAAACCCCCCACACCAACCCCCCAACCCCACCCCCCCCCCAAACCCCCCCCCCAAAAAACCCCCCCCCCCCACCCCCCCCCCCCCCACCCCCCAAAACCCCAAAAAACAACCCCCCCCCCCCCCCCCCCCCCCCCCCCCCCCCACCCCCCCCCCCCCCCCCCCCCCCCCCCCCCCCCCCCCCCCCCCCCCCCCCCCCCCCCCCCCCCCCCCCCCCCCCCCCCCACCCCCCCCCCCCCACCCCCCCAAAACCCCCCCCCCCCCCCCCCCCCCCAACCCCCCCCCCATAAAACCCCACCACCAACACACCCCCCCCCCCCCCCCCCCCCCCCCCCCCCCCCCCCCCCCCCCACACCAAAAAAACCCCCCACCATTTACTTTAAAAATGTATCTTAGTTTTATTGATTATAGTAAAAATATTGTCCTGATGTAATCTGAAGAACCTAGCCACTACTACTGATTTTATTTTATGTCATCTATCTTTGATGCATCCAAAAAATTATACTGAACACAAAAATGCTGCAGAATTCAAATTTTCTTCCTGAAGAATTTCAGGACCCTTCTATCTTCTATGGGAAATATGTAAGTCCTTGATATGAGATATTCTATTTTATTTTCATGTTGTTGAACTTTGGAATCTCTGAGCAGAGACTCACCCATTCTCCAATTGTTCATTCATAGATACAGTAAATTACATTCACCTTTGTTTATCAAGATTGCTTCCACCTCACGCCACTGTATTCTTACATGTCATTACTTCTTTATCATAATAAAAAATCTTATGGTACAAAATGTAGCTTTAACTCTCCTCCTAGTCCAGTGTCATGGTTATGGATGAGTTGCCCATGTTTTTCAGCAGGATAAAGTCTGTAAGCAGCTATAAGGATATTGCCAAGTTTCCTGGCTGTTGTTATCATTTTTCCAATTCAAAGCTATTGAAAACAGGAGAACAATGAATTTTTCTTTGGCCTACAAGATACTTTGCGCAAAGTACGTCAACTACCTTATTGCTGTATTTATTATTCCTATTTTATAGATATGAGAATTGAGACTTAGCTGCCTAGAATTTCCTGATAATATTTCCTCTATCTGACTAAAAAAACCCATTATTAGTGTTTGATAAGGTATCTCCGTAAAAGTCCTGACACACTGTAATCTGAAGTTTTGTTGACACTCTCTACTATGCAAAATTTTAAAAGGAAATATGCCATAGGTTAACTGTAGCCAGGAACAGAGGTATTTAACTAGCAACATCTGTCCTTGGCTTTACCTTTCATTTTTCTTAGGCAAAGAAAATTTATATTATGGATGTTTCCAGCAAAAGCTTAAAAATATTCATTTATGGTTCCAAGATTCACTGAGTCCAAAGACAATTGAATGGAAGGCCATGTTTCATTAATATCTGCACAGGTACAATAAAAGGTGACTTTCATAATGATTACTTTGTGTCAAGTGAAAATGGTTGTAGGTTCTAGGAAAAGAATAGAGATTCTTAAGCTGGCTGACCCAATTACTCCTTTTGTGGTCTCCAATAATGTGATTACCTTACCCAAAAAACCAGATTCTGTTATTTAACATGCACGGCTCAGGAGTGGCAGTCCCAGACTGAAACCTTCACTTACATAGAATTACAATGTGCTTCATTAACCCCAGATTAGAACCTCTGTCCTAGAACTTACAATACTTTCTGCAACTGTCTTAGAATTACTAGTTGTGCACTGCTTTTGGTGAGATAGGCATCTATGTAAGTTTGATTAATAAATCAATAAAAAGATCACAATGGTGAAAAGGTCCATTTAAAGTCAAGTCCCTCTACTTGCTACAGGAATCCAAATTGGAACAACCCACAATGCTGTCCAGTTGTGTACATTCAGTAAAGGAATCTTGTTTTCTTATAACTTACATTGATTATTACCAGACTTGCACACAAGGATGACCTTCCATAGAACAAAGTAAGGCACGTTAATGCTCAGTATTTCTCCACTCTAAATACAGCCAGCTCTTTCAGACTCTCATCTTTGGACTTGGTTTCTACATCCCTGCTTATCCTCATTGCTATCTTTGAACCATTTCAATTTCTTCTGCACTGTAATAGCCAAAACTGGGTATAGATGGTGCTGACCACAACAATGGAATAATTTCTTCCCATGATTTGAAATGTACATTCTTTTGTTATACCGGTGATCTAAAAAAAAGTGTGTGCCCCTGCCACACTATTGGCTCATAGTCCATTGGAATTGGGTGACCAATGATTTTAAATTAATAATAATACGTTTGTAATCCATTATTGTTCCAAGTTCTTTTTTCAAAATTTCCAAGCCAGTCTTCTTCACATGTTCAATTTGTTCCAGAAATCAAAGGAAGAGAGAAATATGACAGGCTAGGTAGTAGGCTTCAATGAGATGGGCTAATATGGCATAATCATTTTAGAACAGGGGTCGCCAACCTTTTGGACCTCAGGGACCACCAACCTTTTGGACCTCAGGGACCACCAAACTCATAATTTTAAATCCCGGGGACTACTAATATGAATTTTGACTGACGGTAGCTTGCTGACATTGGTGGGAGAGAGAGGGAAAGAGAGAGCGCACACACGCGCGAGAGAGAGATCTGATCTAACCACTCTCTCTCCTTCCCTCCCTTCCTCCCCCCCTCTCTCTCACACACACACAAACATACAGAGGTAGGGGTGGGATTCAAATTTCTTAACAACAGGTTCTGTGGGCATGGCCTAATTTGTGGGTGTGGCTTAGTGGTCATGTGACTGGAGGGCCATGGTTTGTATGTAAATATTATAAATATTTATGTAAATATTGAATTTTTTATTAAAAAAAGAGCAACTTTTACCCCAAATCAGGTAAAGCAGGCAGGCAGATTGAGTTGCTCACAGAATCACAGATTCATTCAGAGATTTATCTATCTGCCATTGGCTACCTGAGTCTGTCACATAAAATTTGCTTGCAGTGAGTCTGCACTGAATAACAGAAGTCCTAAGGAGGATTTGGCTCTGCTTAAAAGCAGAGACGAAAATCTAAAGATTAGCTAGAAAGTGAGAAATCCAACAATTTCCTGCTTTCTAGCTAATCTAAATCTCCCGGCACAGCAGAACAGCTGATGGTCGGGGGGGTAAGGAAAAATAGCAACGTAGCAGGCAAGTTTGCCAGGTAAAGAGTGAGTGGGTGGGAAGGGTTCATGCGGGCCATGTGGGTGGCACAGCCTTATGTTCCCACACAGCCTGGATTAATTGCTTTGTAGGGGTGCTCTGAGGGTGACATTTCTCTGCAGACCACCAAAATTTTCTCACGGACCACCAGTGGGCCATGGCCCACCGGTTGGCGACCAGTGTTTTAGAACATGTCTCTTGAAAATAGTAACAGCGGCTAACAGTGCCTAGCTGACCTTAACTGACTCGAAAAAAGTCTAAGCAGGCCATATCTGCTTAGTACTTGCATGAGAAAGCACCAGAAAATATCAGAGCTGTAGGCAAGACTTAGAAGTTTTTGAAAAGGAAATTCCAGAATAAGGCAATGACAACATGCTTTTGTAATTTTGCAATGAAAATTACAGAGATGTAGCCATGAAATCACCATGAATCGAGTTTGATTTGATGAAATAATTGCCTTTTTACTGCGAAAAGCAACTTATATTTGCTTTAATGAAGAAATTTGCACGGTGGAGGCGATGCAGTTTGTTTCATTGAAGCAAAGAGACAAAGCATATTACCTCAGAAAAGCAATATAGTTGGCCCCAAACCTCTTTGCACCACTGCTGTCGGAGAAACTTCCTAGCTTTGAAGTCATTCCAGATATGTTGAGGGACTACAAGGCTAATTTGTAATGTGGCATGACCTATAGAATGTGCCATAACGTTCAGCACTTTTGATGAAGCTGTCTAGACTGACAGGACTTCAGCTAGCAGTCCTGGGGATACGTCCTCTTAGCCTTGTTCTGCTGGAAAAAAAAATCCTACCAGTCTTTTGCAGGAGTGAAAGCTCTGCTGAATGAGGCCAAGAGAACCTTTGAAGCAGATCAGGGTGAAGCAGCAACTGGCTCTCCTTTACTACAAGAAAGAAAGAGGCGGACTTCCGGGTTGTAAGGCTTCGTCGACGGCAGGAATCCGCTTCTCTGCGGGTCCCTGCTGTGCTCGCCGTCAAGGTACCCTCGATCCAACTGGATTTGGGGGTTGTCGCTACCCTGAAGGGGCAGCGGAAGACAGAGGAGATCCGAGCAGGGGTCTGGGGACATCGCACCCCCCCTCCCCAGCCGGCTAGACTCCTTTTCCCGAGACGGATGAGCGGCTGTCTCGGCAGCCATGAAGGATTCTTCAACCGGACAAGTTTGCGCAGGAGGAAGACTTAGAAGGAGAAGTTTTCTTGGCTAAACCAGGACATGATGTACTTTTAAAACACCCTGGGAACCTGACTTTGGATTGATACATTTGTTTCCAAAAGAATTTGTAACATCGGCGAAAGTGCTGAAGGAAAGCTCACTCACCCTCCCTACGGAGAAAGCAAAGGAGCACAGAAAAACTTGCTCTCTAAAGGTAAAAATAAGCTCTTTGTTATAAGTGGGAAGGGAGGACTAAAAAAAAAAAAAATTTTTTTTCCTAAACTTTGCTGGAGGAGACGCCTTGAAGATTACAAGACCATTAATTAATGGAAATACGGCTTTTAAAATATATCTGGGATTTTGCCTCTGGAGAAAAAACTGTAAAAGAGAAGAAGAGGAAAAAGTTTTGCTTGTTTGGATTGTTTGATAACTCTGACATTTGGAAATTACTTCAAGATTGAAAGCATCTGGGTTGTTGTTGTTGTTTTTTTAAAAAAAACTTATAATGGTACCACCGGTTGATGAACTGAAAATGGAATATGAAAAATTAAAAGAAAGACAACAAAGTGGCAAGGATTCTTTGGGAGCTGCCTTCCACTTTTAGAAATGGCGGTTTCTACGTACCAGCAAACACTGGAGGAAGGAGAAGGAGAAGAAGAAGAAGAAAAGGAAGAAGCCATCTTTAATGGACTAAAAAGTTTGATTAAGAAAGAAAATGGGAAGGAAGGAAGGGAAAAGGAGAATTTAAGATTTAATAAAACAACCAAGAAAAAGAAAAATAGGATGAAAAGAAGGTACAATGTTAGAAAGCAATTGAAAAGAGAATTACAACAGAGAGGGAAACTTAAAAAGGGGGAGAGGAGAGGAGGGGGCAAAAAGACCAGATTGGAGAAAAAAGGGAGGGAAAAAGAAAAAAAAAGCCACGGGTTAGGACAAGATTTTTAAAAAAGTTTTTTCTTTAGAGATGAAGGATGATAGATAGCTTATAATTAAAGAAGATTCTGCAAGAGTGCATAAGATAGTATTGTAGTATTTGTATTTGGAACAGTTTATTGGAATATTTAATGAAATATTAATGTTTAATAATGATGGATGTTGATATTTGATTAAATATTAGGAGATCTGTTAAATGATTAATGCTTAGTTAAAGTTTAATTTGTTAGTGTTTTAATATTATTATAACTTTAGTATTTTATTTTTCTATTCTAAAACAATGTACTTATTAGAACTAGAATTAGAATAGAAATTATACATTTAATTATACTATAAGTTTGTTATTCTTTCATTTTAAGATTTAATATGTAGAAGGTACTAAGCAGAATCAGAATGGAAATTATGTATTATTTTAAGTTTTATTTTAGGAGAAGGCGTCATACTTCAAAAGCGATTACAGGGGAAATTTTTTGGTTAAAGGGAAGAGATACATAGATGTTTACTAAAGAACAGACAAAAGACATAAGTATAATGACTTTGAAATAAGATGAAATAAATAAAATATAATTAAGAGAGTGAAAAGATGGGAGAAGTTATATAGAAAATACAAAATGGTTAATAAGATATGAAGGGTATATAAGGTGGGCATGAATTTGATTTAGGTCTGTCAAAAAGATGTAACCTGGGGCCAAGTCACTTTTCAAAGAAGTTTTATGTTTTATGTTTAGTGTGTGGATTATGTTTGATTCTAAATTAATAAAATCTTGGAGAAATGAAATTAAAGGAGAGAAATTGGGAAAAGATATGTATAAATGATAACTAAGGAGGTTTTTTTTTTTTCTCCAATGTTTTGCTTCAAGTGTGATAATGTGGAACCATGTTTTAAAGAATAATGCTTTGTTTGTCTTGTTGAAGTTTATGGGTAGTTCTTGGAAAGGAGGTTTTATATGTTTTGTTTGTCTTGAAAAATCAATAAAACTTGTTTAAAAAAAAAAAAAGAAAGAAAGAGGCCATATTGCTTTGCAAAGCAGTTTTGATGGTGGGCACATTCAAACCTTCCCTCAAGCAAGCACCCTTTTGAAGTTTTTCATAGCTTTACTCTTTACTTCTACAAACACATCTCTTTCATCCATAATCTTTGACAAATTTCCTAGAGAAGACCAAGACCTTTTTATGGTAAGATTTAATATTTATTGTCTAACTGAAAATTATTTAATTACATCTTTTCAGGATTATCAATTTTAATCAGGCTAAAGCCTATTGTTGTCCTTCAACTTTTTCCCTGGAACTAATTCGCTATATTTTCAAAGAGCTGAAGTGTATTAAACATGTCTAGAGGCACAAACTAGTTCTGACAGAGACTCATTTATAGAAAGCATATGAAGCAGGACAAATCTTAGCAATAATATTTTGAAGACTGTGATAATGAACTAATGTTTTTTCCACATCACAGATTCCAATACTTTGAAACCATTTTAAAATGTTTACTTTTTATTTATCAAACAGCATACTGTAATGATTGTGAGCTGAAATCAGTCAGTGCATTAAACTTGAAGAGGTAGGAAAACAGAAAACAGAAAACAAAGACAAATAAATCTCAGTGTCTATAGTCATCTACACTCAGTTATGTAAGATACCATTATTCTTCTCCTTCAGAATTTCTCCTGATCACCATACATTCATTTTTCCTAAATGTTTGAACTTTCCTCCAGTTAATCAGGTAATCAAAAGCAACAAGCAAGCAAGCAAGCAAGCATATAATTTAAACTTTTAAGAGGAAAATGAAATTGATAACCTAATCATAAATTCAGGATTGACCTAGTGATTTTTGACCCTTGAGATTATGACCCTTTTCTATGCTCTTTCAAGGAAGGGAATGACGTAGCTTAATCTTACAGGATTGATTTGAAGATCAGAGGAGCATGAAGTTGCTGGATCTGTGATAATAAATAAGGAATGACATCTATTACAATAATGTAACCTTTCTAAATTAGAGCATGCAGCTGCCACATTATGAAGAACAGATTTAAAAGCACTTTAAGTCTTGCAGAAAGTTGACACTTCAACCTAATGTTAAATTTACTCAGCTAAGCTAAATGTGTAACCAGCAAACAATGGTTCTCAGAAAGGCTTGTGAATAGTTAAATGTGTACTGTATGTATCTCAGACTACGTAACTAATATATGAGCACACTATAGATGCGTTCATCCCTGCTGGGCATACACTGAAGGCACTTATTGACTTTGACAGCATGGCTGAAAACTTAGCACTCTCCCAGATAAACTGCACTACAAATGTGGTGATCTATTCAGCAAAACTGAGTTGGAGCTAGAGGTTTATAGCCAAGACCACCAGCTCATTGGCCAAATATTGCTTTTTATTATGAGTATGATCAGCAACAGAATAGTCCAAACTTTAGGAAATCTGAATTGATAGGAAGTCATGTATGGTCATACCTTAGAAATACTGCAGATTTGTAGTGGTTCCAGACCACCACAATAAAATGAATATTTCAATTTATTCCATTATACCTCCAGTCCCTGATTACAGATAACTCTCAACAATCTTGTGGGATTAAATATATTCAACCACCTTCATTTCCCCCCTATTTATATCTATGCACATGTTTTCCTTACAGTTTCTGAGCCTGTCCCAAACCTGCTTCTAGATCAGTCTTATCGTGGTACTATTTTAACATCATATACTGTAAGATCAAATGACTTATTTATAACTAAAATGCAGGCTAATTATTGACCCATATATTTAGCCATGGAGTTGGTTTGTATTATGTGGAAGTTGCAGGGCCTTAGACAATATGGCACTTGTGACTTTGAAATATATTGTAAGATATTTTGGACAACAAAACTGAAGACAGTGTTTAGCTTGCTGAAAGTATTGGATTAAATAGAAGATAGAGGGATATTGAAAAAGTTACTCTGCCCTCCTGCAAACTTAGGGGAAAGTGATCTATATACACTCAAGTAAGATCCAGCAGTGAAAATTACTTACACAATAAACCTTTTGCATGGATTGTCCCCAAGAATGATGCCAAGGTCATCCCAGAGGAAATGTGGGCTGGATTTACCCTTTGTTGGGAATGGCTTGTCACAGATTGCCAATAGATAGTGTGAGGGAGCTCAGGGTTCAGCTGAGGAAAGGAAATAGTGAAGGAGAGAAGTTACTCTCCTGTGGGAAATCAGAAGTAGGATTTTGCTCAAAATGTTAGACCATTTAAAGATCCTTTTTTTCTCCAAGAAGACTCTCATATGTCATTACAAGTAGTTATAATTTCTCTCTGTGATTAAAAGGAGCCTTAGACATCATTACATTGGCTGTATTTTATTAATCATTTAACTGCAATCAGATTGATCTCTGTCCTGAACTTGGGAAATTGTAAAGATAATGTTGGTTGATGTGGTCTGTTTTTTGCAGTTCGCTAATTGCATGGGTTTCTGTTTGTGATACAAGGAAGTTCACTGCTCTGCAGCATAACGGGTGTGTATAAGAATTTCCCAAATCTGCTTAAGCCAAGTGAGCAAGAAGAAGAGCTATAATGGTCAAGAATAAATGGGAATGTTTGAGGAATGCAGACTCTGAAATGAAACAGGACAGGACAGCTTTCTTTATACAGTATAGATTATTGATTTGTAAAAATGTGGATCTTTCCCTATCTACATTTATCAATTCATGCAAGTTGAACTGTAAACAGTTTCATGTTTAATAAATTAATGAATTGTTTAACAATTTATTTCATGCAATTTTCCAGTGGAGTTTTTTTTCCACATTGGGCTCTATGGGTTCTCGGGTTTCATAAGAAATGGATGGGCTTCCAGGAGAGAGGAAGGAAGGAAGAAAGGAAGGAAGGAAATGTCATTTCTGTAGAAAGAAAAGCAGCATAATTCTTTCAGTTTGTCTGTCCTTCTATTAATAGGTAAATGGCAAAATTTCATACATTTTCCATTAAGGGGGAAAAAAGAAAACGAATTCTTTAAAACCTTAGTAAGACCACACCTAGAGTACTGCATCCAGTTTTGTTCACCACATTATAAAAAAGGTGTTGAGACTCTAGAAAAAGTACAGAGAAGAGCAACCAGGATGATTAGGGGACTGGAGGCTAAAACATACAATGAACGGTTGCAGGAACTGGGCTTGGCTAGTCTAGTAAAGAGAAGGACCAGGGGAGACATGATAGCGGTCTTCCAATATTTGAGGGACTGCCCAGGGAGGAAGGGGTCAAGCTATTTTCTAAAGTGCCTGTGGGCCAGACAAGGAATAATGGATGGAAACTGAAGAGAGATTTAACCTGGAAATAAGGAGAAACTTTCTGACAGTGAGAACAATCCACCAATGGAACAGCTTGCCCTCGGAAGTTGCGGGAGCTCCATCACTTGAGACTTCAAGAAGAGATTGGACTGCCATTTGTCAGAAATGGTGTAGGGTTTTCCACTTGGAGGAGTTGGACTAGATGACCTACAAGGTCCCTTCCAACTCTGATTAACTGTTATCTGAATTGGAAGAAGGACTATAAAACAAACAAACAGAAAACAAGAAGTGCATTGACTGGATTATTGATGAAGAAGAGATATAGCAGACTCCTACGCTGATCTGCTCCCAAGTAAATTCCAGTCAATATGACCTTTTCTAGGAGAACACATAAAATGGGGGATCACATGACATTATTTTAAATATTATATACTGTGGTTCCTTATCACTGCCAATTGCACATCACTTTATTTTTAACTAGTTCATTTTAAATTACAAATGTAATTTATGAGAACCAGGCTGGTGACAGAAAAGGAATATTTGCCTGTTGTTGTGAAGCTTCATTTCTATGCTTCATTTACTGGAAAATGTAGTTATCTCAAATATTAATATTGTACGATTGATGTTTTAACCAATATGTTCACCCAAAATAGCATGTATGTAGGTACATATTCTCTCTCTCTCTCTCTCTCTCTCTCTCACACACACACACACACACACACAGAGAGAGAGAGGGAGGGAGGGAGGGAGAGAGAGAGAGAGTCTCTAAGGGACTAAGCTTGAATTGTGATTTCAGAACACACTTTTCATTGTAGGCCACCCAGAGTCATATTTGTAAGATGGATTTCTATATAAATATAAGGAATAACTAACTAAATAAATCATTTTGGCATCCTTGGGGCTAGGACTGGATTCCTATAATGGTGGACCTTTCCTATAAATGAACATCTATTAGAAATAACAAAACAGGTTTTAAAATTAGCTATGTTTCTTTCGCTCCATTTAACGGTTATTTGCTTGATTTATTTGTTCAATTTTTATGACCACCCATCTCAGTCAATTACTCTGGGCAGCTTACAGTTCAAATATATATATATATGTATGTATGTATGTATATATATATATATATATATATATATATATATATATATATATATATATATATATATGTATATTACAATTAAAAACAAAGAAACATTTCAAAACAATAAAAACAAGCTGAACCAGTAAATTTTGCTGTCTTCTTTCACACCATCATATTGGTGTGAAAGCATGTATCACAAGGAAAATAATTCCTTTTCTGTCACCAGCCTGGTTCTCATAAATTATATTTGCCACTAAAATGAATAACAACAAATAACAACATGTTATTTTTGCTGCAGGGTGTGGTCAAAAGTCAGATTGCAGTCACAACAGCACAACTGAAGCTCTGCTTGTTTGTACAGGTGTCACAAAGAAAAAACAGGGAGAATTTCAGTCATACCATTGTGGTCACCATCTTGATTTTTTTGAGCTTACTCTAAGGACATTCCTATTTAACATTTAACATAATCCAGCGTTTTCCCAGATTTTGTCATTATTTGTAGGGTCTGATTTTTAGCACAAAGAATCCAGTCTGGATACCTATTATTTAAGGCAATGCATGTTCTTTTTAAATAAAACTAAGCCTGCAAATACCAAATGCCTTTGTTTTTAGATAACATACCATACTTAAACATCATACATTGCTTCTACAAATATGGCATAGGGTTGAGATGAGGATACTAGGCTCTGTTGTGAATATCCTTTCCTCAGCAGTACCATCAAAAATAAACTGGGTATAATAAATATTTGGATATATCACTCATGCACTAAGTTAGACTGAGTTTATTTGCAGTCCTGAGGTCATCTTTCCCACATGTTCTCCAGTTAAGAAAATAAATACTGTTGTTATAAACATCATCAGTGGCAAGATAATTTGCATGCATATATAAATTATGGAAATATACAAATTTAAAGCTGATTTTAGCCCTAACCATTTAAAGTTTCCTCTCTTCCTCCCACCCCTTAATTTTATTTTTTTAAAAAAATTGTTTTGGCCTTTTGCAAAGTTATTTTTTTCTGAGAACATAGAATCATTAGGTCTTTGTTTAGCAACTGCTAAATTATTTTAACAAACTATGAGTGAGAAGTATCTGTTCTTCTTCCTTTAGGACGGTCAATAATACAATCCTCCCATACACTTTTACTATGTATGCTTACTGGTAAAACTAGGAAAAACAAAGCAGTCAGAGTAGTTATAGATGACAGAAATAATTTATTAAAAGGGCTTATAGTAGCACTGCACATTTGGGCTGCAAATATCTGGATGAGAGTGAAATGGCAGCAAAAAATTAAAAGTTTGCGGTATCTCTTTGCTGCCAATCTATGTTCTTCTAAAGCCCAGATGGCAACTAGTGTTCTGTGGCAACCTGGATATGGCAGTTCTGACTTGGAGGCCATTCTAGTTCAATTTATTTTCCAAGCAGAAAGATCAATATCAGAACTAATCTCAAAAGATGGCTAACATGGATTGAGGAATTGGGTGGGGCGGAGGATCCAAGCACATTAGCAGCTTCTAAAGTAAACTCCTGGCTTTTCCACTTCTGGCTTAACCCAATGCCCCCAAAACACCATCCAAGGATGAGAAAAGAATCTAGATGAGCCCAAGCAATGTTACGGAAGCCATCAATCTTAACAAGGCAGAACAACAGGTGAGGATCAACTCTTAAACCCTCCCCCCTTACAGATTCAATTTAAAAAGTGAGTAATGGATCCACTGTTCCAGGATTTCTTTAACCTTCAATGACTGTAAGAATGGAGAATCCAGCCATAACACAGGTCATCTTCTCAACATTCCAAGGACTGTCAAAATCATCTACCGAATTAGGAAGATAAACCTCCTGAAGCAAGCTCCTGGGCCGTTCTGAGAACTATATCTCTAGGCTTGTCTTTTGTCTGCTACTGTTTGAAACTGCTGAATGTTATAGTCAAATAGAGCTAATGGGCTTTAATTCAAATAACATAAAGATCAATTCAACAGTGATTGGACTACATCTTTCAATTTGCCTCTTCAGCAATGGCAGTTAACAAGAGGAGAAAACTATGTCTGTTTTCATGTTGAAAATATTGTTCTGCCTCAAGTTTCTATTGAAGGCAATATGACGGACCAATAAGGCTGAAACTATGAGTTTTTCGTATCTCATAAATCCTTACACTGGCTCTGGGAAGTAACTAGTGTAGTGCATGAAGAATATTTCTATTTCAAAGTAGAATGTAGAGCTTGTGATCTGAGTGTTGCAGATTTATTTCGATCTTTTTTCTCCTCTTTAATATTAATGCATGCCTGCTAGCACACATTTGCTTTTGGTTAAGGGTTGAAGTGGATGTTAATCCCATAATATTTTTTAATTTAACTTTGTGTTTTTATAAATTTAAATTTGTTATTTACCACCCTTTTTTTTTTTTAAATTTTTAAAACTTTTTTACCCAGTATGGAAAAAAAAAAAAAAAAAAAAAATAAAAAAAAAACCCCAAACCCCCCCCCCCCCCCCCACCCCCCTCCCACCCCCCCCCCCCCCCCCCCCCCCTCCCCCCCCCCCCCCCCCCCCCCCCCCCCCCCCCCCAAAAAAAAAACACCCCCACCCCCCCCCACCCCCAAAAAAAAAAAAAAAAAAAAAAAAAAAAAAAAAAAACCTATTAAACCCCCCCCCCCCCCCCCCCCCACCCCCCCCCCCCCCCCCCCCCCCCCCCCCCCCCCCCCCCCCCCCCCCCCCCCCCCCCCCCCCCCCCCCCCCCCCCCCCCCCCCCCCCCCCCCCCCTCCTCTTTTTTCCCCCCCCCCCCTACTTTGCTCTGATTTGGAAGCAGATTGAATTATTCAGTTCATGGCTGATTTTTAAATAATAGTTTGCATCGGGTTGTCACTTTCTGGTATTTTTCCTCCTGGCAGGAAAATAAAATATGGAAAGGAGGATGTCAGTAAAGTTTGTGAAGTATCTCAAATTGTGCTTTTTTCAAAGGAACAATGGTGTGAAGGAAATTATTTAATTTCATTACATTGAGCAAGGAACAAAGTCAGGGGAAACTGTTTGGAAAAAAATGGGAAGTTATCCACAATAACTCTCTACTCCTCCTCAAAATGCTGTTACTGCTAATCTCCTCCCTCTCTGCTTCCACCCTTCTTCCTCTTCCTCTTCCTCTAAACCATCCCTGTTCCATTCTTAGTTGTAGGTGGAGTTTTAAAAAAATGCATATGTAATTCTTCACAATTGTGGAATTTTATAGGTGTAGATTGAAAATTATTATACAGATAATTAAATGATTGGTGACAAAATTACAATTAAAAATTCTAGTATAAAATGATAAATAACAATTGGCAATAAACAATGATATTTTGTGGAACGTAACTTCATAGGCCTCTGATAAAAATGACAATGAGATAAATTGAATCACCATCATAGATCACTTTAGACCAGTGATGGCGAACCTTTTTGTTATGGTGTGCCGAAAGTGCACGTGCCCCGGCACCCACAATGCAATGTGGCCTTCCCCGCTGTGCCTGCATGCACAACCCCCACCCCACCCTCTTACCTGCATTATGCATGCACGCACCTCCCAGCTGATTTTCAGCCTGTTTGCGGCCATTTTCGCCCTCCCGGAGGCTCGAGCGAAGCTGCTGCAGCCTCAGGAGGCAGAAAAATGGGTCTTCCGGAAATACAGGAAGTACCCATTTTTAGCCTCCAGATGGTCTCTGGAGCCCGGGAGAGGCCATTTTCACCCTCCTGGAGGCTCAAGGGAAGGTATTTCCAGAAGGCCCATTTTTCAGCCTTCCGAGGCTGCAGGGGCTTCCCTTGAGCTTCTGGGAGGGCGAAAACAGCCTCTAACAGGCTGAAAATTAGCTGGGGGGTGCGTGCATGTGCAGTGCAGGTAGGTTTGGCTGGGGCTCACATGCCCACACAAATGGCTCTGCGTGCCACCTGTGGCATGTGTGCTATAGGTTTGCCATCATGGCTCTAGACTGACAGATGGCACAAAATTGACTTTCTGCATCTGTTCATGCTAATCTGTGTAGTGGCATGCTGATCTCTATCAAGAGTAATCAGCTTCTGCTCTTTTGATGAAATAAATATATTTATGCTATGTAGAATTCTAAATCAGCCTTGTGGAGAATGGAACATGCCTATCTGGCTGTTTCAGTTTTACTCATGATGGAATCTCCCCTTTAGCAAAACCCTGTAATAGGAAGGTACATTTTCCATAATTTTTAAAATTTTAATGAGGTGATTCCTTCCTTCCCAGATCTGTTCCTTCCAAAAATTTATTGTAAATCTGCATGCTACAGTGTTCATGCATCATGCAATCTTTCACATTAAAGTAGAGCTCCAAACAAGTCCAGTTCATTTAGATGGGTATACTCTTAACTATAGTGATTTTCAGAGTTAATTAATTTTTTTATATCATTGGTTTCCTATGCTATAGTGCATTTAGCATGCAGCATATTGGATACAATCCCTATCTCTTTTAAATGTTTCATCTGGCAATCCATATCTATATCCATGGCCACATTGCTAACTTTGATGGACCAAAACAAAAAGTCATGTCATGATGCAAGCATCACACTTTGTATTTGTGTTGTGATGTCACACATAAATATGGAAAGATGAGGTGTTTATGTTGTAAAGCCTAGATTTAAAAGATATTCCTGAGATGTTAAAAACCATTTGCCAACATTAAAAAAATTGGGTCTAAAATTCTTTAGACCAATGTTCCCCACGGTGTTCTGCATCATCATTTTTTAATCCATTTAATTATGCATTGCATAATGTTTGCAGGGTGAGGCCAATGCACAGAACAAACCAAGGCAGAATGGAAGCAATATTCAACTTGCACAAGTTGAACGGTGCATGCATGCACATCACCATGCTTCTTGTGAAAGTCGAGCTGCAGGTGCTTATGCAGCCTGGTTCCCCTCTCTCACCCCCGCTGGGCTGCCAAGCTGTAAAGATTGGGGATTGCTGTTCTAGTGGACAGGGAAAAGTCATCAAGAATTACCAATCTCATATCATTATTCTAAGTATTTGGATGTGATAGGCAGGTTGACTGACATCCAAGATTGCACAAGAAAGTACCTCATCTGATTTTTCAACATTTATTATGGATATGGAAAATTTACAGTGAAATGCCATTGAGGTTTTTTTTTATTATTATTAAGGTGCCTTATTAATCATGCTACAACTCTTCCATCTTGGTGTTGAGTGACCAGAAAGGCCTGGATTGGTCTTCTAAAATCAATGATGCACTGAATGCTGAAGCTTACATCAATAAGAGGGTCCAGATTCAATAAAAGAGTCAATGAAAGTCAGATTCAGACAAAATTGGCTTCCTCTGGAAAACCAGGTTCATGATTTGTTTTTAGATGCCTTGGAACATTTTTACTTAACTTGGTGCTTCAAGTTCATCAGCTAAGGAAAACTAAGGATCTTTATGTATATCAATATGGAAACCAACTTAGCCTGTTTTTCATATCATGAGCTTATTATTTCTGAAGAAATAGTTGGTGGCATTTCAATATATTCTATAGCCAAAATACTTTAAGCAAAGTTTTCACAAAATTGGTTTGATTGATATTGTGTTCAAGAAAAAGAAAAATATTTTAGTGTAAATAGGTTGCAGAGTAGAACTTTTATTTTCTTGCATATTAACAACACACATCTAATATGTTCATTTCCTGCGGATTGCCATAAGCACATTCTTTGCAATAGGAGACATGTCTAGTAATATGAACTGTGGACTTTGGAACTGGCAATTTCATATCTTACTAACATTTTGTCATAAACATTCATTTCAGGTCTAAAACATTGACCTGTTACCATGAACAGAATGCTGACAGAGAATGTTATTCTTAGATTTGATCAGCTTGTACTTTTGGCACCTATTCCATGATGTGCCTAAGCATGCAACAAAGAACATTATTAAAAAAACCTAAAGACTCTAGAATAAACTGGCTCATTCATTGGGGAAAAGGGAAGGGAACATTGCCTTTGCTTCCGGAACACTTCATGCATTTTATTGTTAATTTTTTTTAAAAAAAAAAATCAGTACTAAACTACAGTCATCAACTTGTGATCCTCCAGAACTATATCCATTTACATAATTAAAAATATTTAGAATTTTTTGTGGTAGGCCAAGGATGATAGCAGTAAGCACAGTAAGTGATATTATTGCATCAAGGAAATGGCTGTGTTTGGGATTTCTTCTCATCTGGGGAAGCAGTATGGTGAGATTCATTGGATCTTTAAGTTTAACTTACCTATTTTGATTGATTGGTTCAAAGTTACTACAGAACACCATGGCTTGAGAGTTATCAGTTGAAAAAATTCAGGTGATCACAAGATGGTAGCAAATAGATTCCAATATTCTACTTGCTGCCACCTACTGGTCAATTGGAGTTTTGCAGCTGAGGCGGGATAGACCTGCTGAGAAACAATTTAAACCCAAGTTTTCCCAGTCATATAATCAACACTTTACAGTGACTACAAATTTACTGCTTCCTAGTGGATAACCGGATTTTTACATCTTGGATAGTTGTTTATGAATTGTTTTATTTTCTCAGAGATATCAAAGCAACAAAATCAACAGCAACCAGAATGGATATGGTAATTTAGGTCAGTATCAGTGCTGGCTGATAATGGCTCCCTGGAACAAATGTTTCTGAAGGCTCTTTTTTTTGTTATTTTTTTTAAAAGTTGGATCATATGCATATGAATCAATCTATCCCTCTCATTTCAACATAAATATCCACAAAATGCATGTCTTCCAGGTATAAACACCTAGCTACTTTACTTTGGAACAAAAATACAAAAAAAATAAACAATAGAATTGTTTATTAGTCAAGCTGGGAGAAAGAGGGATCTGGGTAGGGGACAGAAGGACATTAATGAAAGAAGATATTGAGGAAGTAAAGGAAAGAAAACCAAATCAATTTAAAAGATTTAACTTCTATTTATTATAGGGCTGCTGTATCTGAATTTCAAAGATCTGGATCTAATAGTTGGATTTTTGCAATCCAAATCTGATCACTGTTGCTATTTGCTATCTTAAGTCAGGGGTAGGATTCTCCCAGTTCGGACCGGTTTGGGTGAACCCCTAGCTCTGATGATCAGCTGTCAGTAAACTGGTTTGCTCCAACGATCATGTGGGCCCACCCACCCGTCCCTGCACAGTATTTACCTATGTCCTCTCCGCTGATTTGTGTGGCAGAGTGAATTGCCTCTCATCAGTAGTAACACAGCAAGTACATTTTTTCTGAAAGCTGTTCACATGTGCACGGTAATCATTGAACTGGCAGCATCCCACCACTGCCTTAAGTCTTAGAAAGGCAGGTAATAGCAGGGTCAAGGAGAGCCACATCTCTCTACCCCAGCTGGCCATTACTCCCTTTCCCAAAGGCGGTTGCAGCGGTGGTCAGAAATGGCCACCACAAAGAAGAACTGAACCGGAAAAGAATGTGCAGGAGGAAGAAAAGAAGTAAAAGTTTTGGTTGACTGGGTTAAACTGAAAAAGCAATAACATAAAGTACCCTGGAATTTAAACTAAATACCATTGTTCCCAGAGATTTTGACACAGTGAAGGAGAGAAAAAAGGGAAAGGATTAGTTTTTTTTTCTTCCCTTTCATATACAGACAGCTAAGAGACTTAAGCAAGAAATTGGAAAAAAAAAATCCACTTTGACATTAATAGGCATTTAAGCTGAAAATAAAAGTCAAAGGGATAATAAAGATTTCTGGATATTTAAAAGTTTTTAAAAGCAGGAAAGGAGGAAAAAAAAGAATAAAAGGGTAGGATCTGGAAAAATGGAGGAGACTGCCTGGAACTAAGGAATGGAACTGTAACTAAAAGGAACTTACAGTGAAACTTTAACAAGATTCCCCAAAGATACATCTTAACTGAAACTTGGCAACAAAATAATAGAACCCCAGGAAGAGAAAGTGGAAAAAAGAAGCAAGAAGAAACAGCCTTGGATTATTTGGATTACTTGGTGATTTTTGGTTTTTGCATCTAAATGACTAAAACTAATCGGGTGGTTGTTTAAAAGTCTTTAAAATGGCATCACTGAAGAACTGAAAATGGAACTTTAAAAATGGAAAGAAGATGCACAAGAAGGGAGAGATTCTTTTGGCTTCGTATTTCAATTCTTAGATATGGAGATCTGGAACTATGAGAAACAACAAGAAACGCTTGCAGAACAAGAAGTTTGGGACAAAGAAGAAGCCATCTTTAATGATCAAATAATTTTAAGTGGGGGATAAAAAAGGAAAGGGGGGAAAGAAAGGTTTAAGACTAGAAAAAAACAACCCAAAAGAAGAAGAAGCGTTTGAAAGATAAGTATAATATTAGAAAGCAACAGAAGAGGGGATTACAGATGAGAGAATTAGAAGTAGAGAGATGAGGGGGTAAAAAGGGGAGGGAGAAGAAGAAGGGGAAGAAGGAAAGGAAAAGAAGTTGTAAAAGACAGAAACAAGATATAGAGAAACAGGGAAAAGATATAAGGATTGAAACCATAAGCCTGTTTAGAGATAATGGGTGAAAATTTAATTGTAAAAGGGATCCTGCAAAGGTACATAAGATAGAATTGTTATATTACAAATAAAAATAATTTTAGAAAATATGACTAAAATGATGGATAAAATATTCACTGTAATGTAGTGGAATGTTTGTTAATATATAAATGAATTAAAGTGAATGAGATAATTAAATTAGGAAAGGATGGGAACCTTTTAATTATTATTAATGATTTATAAAAATATAAGTGAGAAATATGGAAAAAACGAGAATTAATTATGGAAAGTTTATAAGTGTTCCCAAGGACTTATGATATTTAATTGAAAAGAAATGTTTAAGATGTTAAGATTTTAATGAATATTAATGATAGAATTGAATTGGAATGGAATGTGTGATTTATTTACATATATATATAATCTTTTATTTTTTAAGAACATAGTGTGTATTTTAAGAATGTACCAAGCAGAATTCAATTGGAAGTTATGTATTATATTGAATGCTATAATCTTAAAGGTATACACTGAAGCTTAAATAAGAGTTTGAATGGATAAAATTAAAAGATATAAAGGTGTCATAATCCAATTAGTAACAGGGGAAAATTTGTTTAATAAGAAAAGATAATATGAAATTGCAACAGGACAGACAAAAGTATAAATATAATGATTTGAATTGAGATGAGATAATTAAAATAAAGTTGAGAAAATTAAAAGAGGGGCAAAACTGTGAAGAAAATATAAAACAGTAATAAGATATGGAATAGAACATAAAAATGAGCATGAAATTGAGTTTGTCCCTGTATGAAGAAATGATAACCTGGGACCATGCTATTTCCCAAAAAAGATGTTTCATTTATATTTTGTTTTTGTGAAAACCCAAATAAAATTTTCAAAAACAAAAAAAGAAAGAAAAGAAATGCAGGCAATGTATGCATGTTTTGAATTAGTCAATCAATCAATAAATGATCTACTGGTGTTTTGGAGACCAGAAAAGAAAGAGAACCTGATAGTATCAATTTCATTCTCCAACAATCTTCTGTCCTAACAAGGATTTAAAGTAAGGGTGTCATTGTGTGTAAACAGTTTTACTCCCAGATAAGAGAGCATACAATTGCAGGAAAGTGATTTAAAATACACTGTGTGATTTGATGGAAACTGAACATGGATGGAAACTGAACAAGGAGAGATTTAACCTGGAAATAAGGAGAAACTTTCTGACAGTGAGAACAATCAACCAATGGAACAGCTTGCCCTCCGAAGTTGTGGGAGCGTCATCACTTGAGACTTTCAAGAAGAGATTGGACTGCCATTTGTCAGAAATGGTGTAGGGTCTCCCGCTTGGGCGGGGGTTGGACTAGATGACCTACAAGGTCCCTTCCAACTCTGATTATCAGTTATCTGTTATCTGATGTGCACCGGTGATTTAAGTAATAGATGCAACACAGTAAATTTGGCTGTACTTGAAATAAACAGATGTAAATAGTTGCAGCAGAAGTGATCCCATTACTGGGCACAAGCTCTCTGTTAGAGCCTTTATTCCTAAAAAATTGTGCTAAACTAAAATATGATGACATTTATTTATTTATTTAAAAGGTGTGCATGTCTAAAAACATCTGTGCTTACGTGATCTTAGAAAATATTTTAAGGAAACTATCCAATGCTCCCATTATTAAAAACTTTTACTTTCTGAAAAAGCAACTACTACTATAGTTTGTAAATAACTATGAATTAATTATACACAAATAAGTGTTTTAATAATTATTTCTGAAGGAAAAAATATGTCTATGTAATCTGATAATAATAACAAAAATAATAGGCTTGAACTTCTTTTTTGCTTGTGTATTCACTACAATATACAAGGGCATCCCTCATCAAATCCTAATGTGTGAGATACTGTGGTTCCATGTTATCAAACAATTATTTCTGTCTCTGTTCCTATACAACTAAAAGTCCATTCTTCAAAACATATTCTTGCAATTTTATCAATTCTCATCAAGTCGTCTATGCTCTTGGAACTTCTCTTAGTTCTTAGTCTTCTTTGGCATCCCTCCAGAAAGGCTACTGAAATAATTTCTACATGGAATCAGACCCTTGAACTATGTAAAAACGACAGTTTCAGCAAATTGCGCTCTGCAAATGGTAACTTGTGCCAAAAACAAATTGCTTCTGTTATTTATGATCTGAACTGTCTGCTCGTTTATTTTCAGATGACAATGGAGAAAGTTTATGTATGTGGTCTTAAAATCCCTCAATAAATTGAATGTTACTTTTCATCCATTCCATTGAACTATGAAGTAGGCAATCAAAACTCGCCTCAAACGAAACTCGTTCTTTTTAAGAAGTGTATGTTATACATTGTTGAGTAGATTGGGCATATATCACTACTGATTGTTAGCCTCACATTCTGTGCTAAGTTGTGGCTTGTTTATGAATTATTGAAGAAACTGTAGTGGCTGATTCAAACACTGTATTGAGCGAGAACTGAACAGAACATAACACTATGGCTTCATGTGATGTGTGACCCTCAACCAATGTGATTACTATCCCGTCAAGATAACAAGGTGTGGAAGGGAGAGATTTATCAAGGTGAATGTGAAAGCACAAAAAAGCTTAGAACTTACCTGGTTTGTTTTTTTTAAAGGGGGGAGAATAGAGATTTATATATTTTTTTCACATATTTCAAATGAATATGTTGCTGTTACCTCTTTTTTAAGTCTGAGAAAACACAGCATGTGATAAACAAGATTGTCAATATCACTGTTGCTTTGTAAGACTAGATTGCTTTGACATAGGAAGGTACTGACTCTGAAATTAAACTAGTAGCTAGGATCACACAGTGCCTTATATCGTGGCTTGCTTAACTATTGGTTGTTAATTAAACTGCCTTTGGCTCAGTTCACAGATCACGCTAATCCATAAATCATAGTTTACAAATCACAGTAGCTGCATGCAGAAATGCCTAAATTGAAATCAAATCAGCAAACTTTTGACTTAGGTACATCACTATAACCAAGGATTTACAGAAGTCTCTGATTCGGGTACAGAACCCTTCAAAAAGAAGTCCAAAATGTTAACTTTCCTTCTGGAGTCTGCTAAACCTTCATGCTGCTCTAAGGGATAATTCAGCAGTTTCCAGAATTAAATCTTCAGACTCAGATGTAGACTGAGGTGTTCCATTCCCAAATCAGTAAGTTGTGTGCATCTAAATTTTATATGAACCAAGCATCAGCTGTAGCAGAGGTGGTATTCAGCAGGTTCTGACCAGTTCTGGAGAACCAGTAGTGGAAATTTTGAGTAGTTCAGAGAATCAGCAAATACCACCTCTGATTGGCCCCGCCCCCATCTATTTCCTGCCTCCGGAGTCCCAGTTGATTTGGGTCTTCTTTTGTTGCCCAGCACAGGAGAATGGAGCTGGAAAGCAGGTTAGTGGAGTGGTGAGAGAATGGGGATTTTGCACTAACCTTCCCCCAGGAGTGGGGAGGGAATGGGGATTTTGCAGTATCGTTTCCCTGCCATGCCCACCAAGCCACGCCACACCCACCAAGCCATTCCCACAGAACTAGTAGTAAAAAAATTGAATCACACCACAGAGCTGTAGCTCTAAATCTTATTTTAGTTAGGAGCTTCAACTCCAATTTTATCAATGGAATCTGTTGAGAATAAAGCATCAGGTACCACTTAACATTTTTATGTTATTTTCCCACTTCCACCCCTTAATATTGAAATGTAGATCTTCCAGTTACAAAACTCCTTCACATGCTACTTCAGGGACAGGGCAGTGAAGCAGTCACTTTAAATAGCTGCTTTTGATTACTATAATAGAACGAATAATACTGTACACTCTATAGATAGTCCTCAACTCATCACTAGTATTGTGCTCAAAATTTCCATTTCTAAGCAAGACAGTTGTTAAGTGAGTTGTGACCTGTTTTATGTCTCTTTTTGCTCTGGTTGTTAAGTGAATCTGGCTTCCCCCAGATAAACTTTGCATATAGAAGCTCCCTAAGAAGTTGCAGGTGACAATCCTAAGATCCTGGTATGCTGCAACCATTGTAAACACAGGCTGGCTGCCAAAGGACCCAAAGTTTGATCATGTGACTGTGAAGATGCTGCTGTGGTCGCAAATGTAAAAACTGGTCACAAGTCACTTTTTTTCAGAGCCGTTGTAACTTAGGATGGCCTTTAAAAATGGTTGCAAATCAAGAACTACCTGTAGTTATTTAATGTTTTGTTTCTTGTGCCAGGGAGCAAAAATTGTAAAATTTTCTTCCTTGGCCGCCAAAATAATTTAGCTAACCTAGGGCCAGGATGGTGGTGAAATGCTTTGGAACAGTCCTAAGGATTGTTGAAATTTAAACAAGAAACACTGGGTGTGTGTTACTGTGTATTCTGCATGTTGAGTATGTAGTATATTCAGAGTAGCTACACCTGCTTAATTGGCAGTACGTGAGGAAGAATGTGGGGAACTTGCTTTTTAAGTGAAACTGTTAAATCATGACAAGAAATCACTTAGCATAATGGCAGTTCTATTTATTTAGTGGCCACAATTGCCATCCAGAGTATTAAAAAAGGAGCCCAGATCTTCCACTTTATGCTATTCTCAGGAGATACAATTGTTTTCTGACCAGAGTTATCATTTCATCAACCTGTCTAAAGAAACTGTTAAAATTGCATCAGCTTGCCTGGAACACAGCACTTTATTCAAGAATCTCAATTCTCACAGGATTTTGTCATTGTCAGATAAAGTTCTGGCAATCATTGGAAAATGTCAGAATGTCCTAATATTTTCCGGGCTTGACATTTTAAATTGTTGACATTAAAAAAAAAAAGAGTGTCCCCATGATGCTTTTTGGCCGGGCCAGATGGGCCCTGTGATCCAGAAGCTCCATATTTATTGGTCCTGCAGTAAGTAGCCAGAGCCCATTTGATGAAAGGATTATCCTATTTCTATCCAGATAAGATCAGAATCAGACCTTGGCCAAAGCTGATAGATCTTCACTGGCAACCGAAGTAAATAAACTGGAGAGAAGACGATGGTTTCTCTTTGGCACTTGCCTCGTTCTGGCTGCCAGCCAGTTGCAGTAAAGCCTAATGAGAATGAGCTAATTATTCAGTGGTCTGAGCCAGAAGTGCAATTGGACAGGTGCCTCTGCAGAAAATACAGCCTTCATATTTTCGATGGCTCACCCTTTGCAATTGCTTATCGTACCAAACCTCTCGCAGGTATTTGAGCTGTTTGCTGGCAGCAAGCCCAGGTGTGAAGTAAGGGACTTTCTCCCCCCACCCACACACCCACCCCGCTTCCTTGGCCTGCTACCAGTCACCTTGTGGTGCTGCTTCAGCACTAGAGGCAGATGAGCTGCCAGCAATGGATTAGCCCATCAGGGAGTCTGCTGGGTGGCAGCTCTGCCTTTGCCTCTGCAGGGTCACAGAGGGGGAGCAGGCTGCCTCGGTCCCACAGACCCCCTCCTGCAAGACCTCCCACCATGCTGCTTTGCTGTTTAATGAGCAAACCAATTAGCGAGTCACTGTTTGTTTGCAAGGGGGAACAAAGTGAGAAACTTGACAAACTGGATTGCAGTTCCTTCTTCTTTTCATATCCCACCAGCTGCTCATTTGGGGCAATTTTGAAAGCATGACAATGTTATACAAAGACTTGCATTGCAGGTCTTCTGGCTTACATGGAGCAGGAGAAAGAACGACTATGAGAACGTGCTCCCCCCCTCCCCCCCCACTTTGCAAAGAGTAGCCTGAAGAGAATGTCACAGCTCTGCACAACAAGCAAAGTGATGGCAACAGCTGAGATTCAAAGTCCGGCAGATACACACTGTATTATGAAATCTTGGTGGGTGAGGGCCAAGCTTGGAACTGAAATAGAAGGCCACTGAGGCAACATTGCTACCAGAACATCTTACATTGCGCGGCATAGTTACTTGCTTTATTTTCAAGCTGTTTTCATTCGAGCTGAATTAAGTTACTGTATATTTCATTCTTGAGCTGAATAAAATTGACTGGTATGGGAAGGGGGCTTGGATTAAAAATGATATTTAGATGCTTTGGCCCTCTTCTCCATTTTCTGTTAACTTCAACGTTTATGTTGCCACTTTAAAAATTGGTACTGTCATTAATGTGTTACAAGATCTAAATATGTGTGGCAGTGGTGGGATTCCAAATTTTTTTACTAGTGGTTCTGTAGGCGTGGCTTGGTGGGCGTAGGCTTGGTGGGCATGGCAGGGGAAGGTTACTGCAAAATCCCCATTCCCTCCCCACTCCTGGAGGAAAGTTAGTGCAAAATCCCATTCCCTCCCCACCCCACTAACCTGCTTTCCAGCTCTGTTCTCCTGTTCAGGGCAACAAAAGAAGACCCAGTGGATCAGCTGGGACTTGGGAGGCAGAGAATAGATGGGGATGGGGTGAGTCAGAGGTGGTATTTGCCGGTTCTACGAATGATTCAAAATTTCTGCTAGTGGTTCTCCAGAGCTGGTCAGAACCTGCCGAAGACCACCTCTGATGTGCGAAGAAAAAGAGGAATCTGTCTGTCTGTCTATCTTCTATTTATCAATGTATTTAACAATGCAGATAAAAGGGCCAGGGCTTCAATACCTTTGGTTGTAGATATAAAGAAGCAATCACAATAAACCAATAAAGGAGAACAAATTGTTTTAAAAATGCTCTTCCTTCCGTCCTGGGATGCAAAAGGATATCACTGTGCTGCAGTTTCAAGGAGAAATTATTCTTGCATTGTCCTCTTAGTTTGTGACATTCATAGGACAAAAAGAGTTAAAAGAATTAGTGAGTTCAGTACCCATCTCTTTATGCATATATCAAAGAATATCCCTACCTAGGAATGGAATCCACAGAGGGATGTTCCAGAGATATAAATGACTCACTGATCCGTTAACACTTCCGTTTATAATGATTCCTGCATCTAACAA